>NW_026947495.1:55907500-56532500 GCF_034190915.1 Cavia porcellus
AATAATTGTTCGAGTTATAAAATCTAAGCTTATAAACAAGCAGACAAACAATGACAGCACAAAGTATTCTTTTCGATGAACTAGCAGAGAGGAGTCAGGTTTGTCATTTTTGTTCCAGGCTAAACCTGAAGAAGATGCAAGGATTGGCATCTCAAAGTATGTGATATGTAAACATGAATATGTCACAATAAAACTGAATCCTCTACGTAACTACCTCCCCTCCCACAAAAGAAATCAACACAAAAGCTCTTCAAGCTCTAGGCTTAAATGCTTTTTATGTGGAGCAGAATAGGGAGGGTCTTCCTAAGCAGCATGCCCAAACATCACAATGGATTTTGACCTCTTGTAGCTAGCTACTAAGTTGAGTGTTAACAAGGCCATATGGATTTTGTTAATCTAAATAAAAGTTTTCCACTAGCTTTTCCATGAAGGTTCTTTTCAGCCAGGAAATTAGGGAGAGTTGGAAAGGGAACAAGAAAGATAATTTCAAGGAAGCCCACCATATGATTTTCATATAAAATTCTAAAATAGAGAGGTCTTGCATTCTATACTAGATACTAGGTACAGGAAAAATCCAAACTGACATAGTCTACGCCAGCCTTGAACTTAGTATATGTCCCAGGCTGGCCTTGAGCTCAGGATCCTTTTGCCTCAGCCTTCCAAATGCCAAGATTACAGGTGTTCAACACCATGCCAGCTATCCGAGTGGTTAGTTTTCAACTGTACATTTAAAACACATTAATAATGCCTTCAAATCTTTCTTGGGTAAAAAGTGTTGATAAGTTTGAAAGACTAAAATTAAATATGTTAGAATTCAAACTGAAGGTGTGGCATCCCCTTTGCTCTACCTGTCTGCTCTGATTCCATAACAAGGTACAGAGGTGACATAGTGAGGAACTGAGGTGTCTGTGTGCTTTCTGGGGGTGATACTGCAGTGCTGCTTAATTCACGGAAATCCCCTAACTTTCTTTGGGTCATTATCAAAACTTGGTTTATTAACGTGCAAGGCTTTCTAAATGTGACATGTCACTTTTTTTTCTTCAAAAAGCCCAAGAAACACATGGCTAAAATAGGGTTAAGAGTGGAGCCCACTATGTGATAGTTTCAGTAGCTT
Source organism: Cavia porcellus (assembly GCF_034190915.1). NCBI lineage: Eukaryota > Metazoa > Chordata > Mammalia > Rodentia > Caviidae > Cavia > Cavia porcellus. Next base: position 55,908,615 of record NW_026947495.1, read on the forward strand.
CTTACTGTGTATTTTTAAAGGTTTGTAAGAATTCAAGCAGAGCAATGACTCAATACTCTCAGTTAGAATTTTAATGATAAAAAGAGTATATAGAAACCAGTGATTTAAAATTTGGTACAGTCAGCCTTGGTTTCTGCTGTCTTTATAAACCAGAAATAATATTGAATATTAAAACGTTTTCCTGGGCCTAGGATTTAGCTCAGTGGCCTAAACGCCTGCCTAGCAAGCATGAGGTCATGAGTTCAATCCCCAGTACCAATAAAATAAAATAAAATCTTCACGAGATAAAATACTTTTCTATGTTATATAACAGTACAGACCAAGAAAATCATTTACAGAAGTGGGAGTTTAGACATTTAGAAAAATAATGCATTTCAATATAAAGGCTGGGCTTCTTTGAGAAAGTGTGCTAATGTTGACATGAGAGATGGCAGGAGTTAGCTGAAAGTTATCTGGTAGTAAGGAGTTTTGTGAAGGAGATCAGATGTGTGTTCAAGGTCAGCCCTTAGCCCTTTCTCTTTCTTCTTCCTTCAGATAGCCATCATCATGCCTCCTGTGAAAACCCACTTTCAAGAATGCATCAGCTTTTTATAATTTCTAAACAATGTGAATTTAAATGGTAATAGATTTAAATGCTATCTCCATTTAAAATAATTACAAAACAGCCTGTTTACTCTGTATGTATGATCTGGGGGACTTTATTGGTCATTTTTTGATTTAGAGGTTTCACACTTGATTATTTTTACTTCTGTTTTATATTAGAGGAACTATATGTGGTTCCCATAATTGTAACATGATGCGGTTCTCATTGCTTTTAATTAACCTGCTTTTTCCACAATTGATGTGGCTACATTCATAAGCAAATCAAATATTCTGGTTGCACTAGTTTGTGTTATTTTTTACTATTTATTGTGTGATACCTACATTGTTATGTTTCAAATTTAAAACATAATCTCTACACTTTCATAATCTATAATAAGTATCACAATTTTTCCTTGAAGGCATTGTCCTAGAAATTAATTTTTTAAAGGCCATGTCATTGATTTTGTTCATTGGAAGAGGAAAAATATCAGTCATAAAATGAAGATAGACAGGTAGTATATTTGTTATTAAGAGACTCAGGGATTTGGCAGTAAAAATAAATCTTAAGAAAAAATTGGCATATTATATTAAGAGGAAGGGATTGGAATTGTTATATTTGACAGCAACCCTGGCAACAGAATAAGTAGTTACTTAAAATAAAGGCTTTTAAAAAGCTTTTTATTTCTATTAGTCATTGTAATAGGATAAAAAACAGAATCCTTAATTTTTATAAGCACAGATGTATGCATAAGTTTTTTGCTTCAATCACAAACTACTTAAGACTCATGCTTTATAGAAGCAAAGTAAGAGAGAAAATAACATTTATCAAACATCCAAAGCCCCCACATTAGGGACTGAAATAAATTGTTTTCCCTTTCCCAGCAAAGAGCAGAGAAAGAACAATTTGGATGGAGGATAGAAGTTAACTAAATGAGTGTATGTGGCTGGGCTGCAATCTAGAGGGACCACAGTGAAACCAATGTGATTATCTATCTGCTCTACCGCTGGAAAACTTAGGCAAAATCTAGAGTTGAGGGGTCCTGGGTGCATGTGTGTGTGGGTGTACCTGTGTGCATTTGAGATATGATCCAGAGAGAGGCAGATGGTTTTTGTTGCTTTGGGAACATCACTTCACCTTCTTGCATCTGAATTTTTCTGAGAAAAACATCCACTTAATGTCACAATAGCCTTACAGGAACAATTTGATGGTTCCTGCTAAAAGCCTGTAAGCACTCTCAGGATAGAAGATCGGGTTTTACAAAGGTTTCACCAGCCTCTGTCGATCTTAATTTAAGGAATTGAAAACCTGATGGGCTTATTTACCTATCCATCAGTTACAGAGAACAGAAGGCAAGAATAATTTTCAGAAATTATTAAAATGTTAGTCAAATCACCAATTACAGATTCACTATTCAGTGGTAATTCTAAACTATGGGTTCAGTGTAACTCTCCAGAATATCTTCACCATTTTAAATAACAGCTAAATAGGAAACATTTAAGTGTCACAAAATGACCTCTAGAGCAATTTCTTATACTGTGGTTTTTGTTTGTTTGTTTTTCTGAATTGTGGATGAGGGTTCAGCCATATCTGAGCTGCAATGATTCTTGAATATGTTGCTGGTACCAAGAAGTTTTTTGTTTTCACTAGAGTAGCAACTACTGTATATAAGAGGCTGTAGGCTACACCAAAATCTTACATTAATCAACATTTCATTACTGTGACAAAATCTATGATACAGACAACCTAAATAAAGCAGGACAGGTTTTCTTTGGCTCATGACTTTATAGGTTTCAGTTCATGAGGAGCTGGTTCAAAGGCAGATACAGAACAGAAGAAGGGTGTGGCTTAGGTGAGCTGCTTAACTGTAGCATCCTGGAAGCAAGAGCAGGAGAAAGGCCATAGAGGAAAGAGTCACAGACCAGATAGAGTTCTGAAGGTCATATCCCTGTGACTCACTATGTCTCTAATTCTCCAACTAGGTCTCTAATTCTAATAACCTAATAAGCTATGAATTTGTCAGTAGGTTTCCCTGACTGAAGTCACAGTCCTAAGAATCTTCACCTGGTCCAGAAACAGCCAAGATCATCAAGCATAGGTATTATAAATTGATTGAGGAGAAGAAAATTGCTGTTTTGTGCTTGTTATTAAAGTAAGCATACTTTCACACTGATATTTTTATGAGCTGCAATGATTCTTAAATATGTTTCTGGTTCATAAAAAGATCAAGATGGCTGACCATCTTTTGGCTAATGCTTTTAGGGTTTTTAATTCGTGTTCTGATTCTAACTTTCTCCTGAAGTGAGTATCCTAATCTTTTAAAGAGTGATTCATGGGAAGAGGTTGATCCCAATAAAATAATTAATTATAAACTCATTACTAACAGTTGATTGTCAGAACCACAATACTTTACTGATAACGTCTGTCATCCTATCTGTGAGACCATTGGCTTTAAATTGAGACATTTAGATTAATCACTAGTTTGCTTATAAATTCCTAAAATAGCAATAGGATACATTTTTAAATGAGCATCTATAGAGTCAATAAGGTCATGAAATTTAGGATATTTTTTAATAAATTAAAGTGTAACCATCAATTAAATAAACACTTTTTCACTAACTATATAAGGTTCTATGTCTTCAAAATAAATGGAAATAAGCTTGAATTCACAAAATGAGGGTTATTTTGATGTCTCAATTGATTTGCATTGCTATATCTAAACACATTTTTCTTTGAACTTTTCTAATTTTCAGGTTTTAGTTTTTTTCCCACTAAGTCTTTCAATATACTTTCAAAAATATTTCCTGATTTTAAAATGCAAACTCAAAGGTATCAACAAAACAAGATTAAAAAAATAAAAACAACTATACATTTTATTTACAAAAAAGAAAAGACAAACAACATGAATTTTATACCTGTCATTTCATTGTAATGTGAATGTGAAATCAATTTGATCTTTCCCAAGTTTTGAAGCCTTTTTACTCTTGAAGAGATCTCTGAGTAATGCTAATTAATATATATTAATGCTAATTAATATCCACAGCAGCAAAAAAAGAATGTCAATGAGGCTGAAGCAGCACTGGGTTGCTACTATAGTAATTAAATACCATGGACTGTACCTGCTTGCAAGCAAGTGCCTGCTTGCTTCTTGACAGTAAGCCTTCAAAGCAGTGTTGATCTTGAGATAAGTACATGAACAAATTGCATATGACATTTATGACAAGACTCTAGAGTGCCATTTCTGTTCTAATTCCTAAAAGTGTTAATGCTTGCAAGTTTTAAGTATAGTAGTAAAGTAAGTATGAGGTCTCACATGGCTCTACATTTTATTCTCTTTACAGTAGAAGCAATAGATAAAAGACTATGGATGGTTCATTCACTCTTTCAACAATATTTTTTGCAAATTTCATAAATCATTTCATAGTTAATGAAAAACACTATACAGAAAAGAACAAAATGAAATGAGCAGATGTAACAGAGTGCCTCCTTGATGTCAGAATGCTATGGAATTCCCAGGAGAAAAATAAGCAAAGGCAAGGGAAGCATCCAAGCAAAAATAACCAGTATGTTGCAAGGACAGCATCACTGCAATGTTCCCTGTGCAAAGCTGTAGGACCACAAAGGCAACTGAAGAGGATTTCAATTAATATTTTGCAACAAATTATTTCATGATGCTTTTAAAGTTAAGGTTATTGACATCATGCCCACTAAAACTTCTGAAATGTTTTCTTCATAACCCTTCTTCTTACCCAAACAAGGACTGATTCAGGTATTACAAAAGCTGTTGCAAGTTGTGGGTAGACCTACTGGGCATTTGTGGGTGGTTATTTTTGAAAATTTCAAAGGCATATGTGCTTCAAAACAAGACTTCAGAATATCTGCTTCCCTTCACTAAACCACCAACAAGACTTCTCCTGAACACAAGCAGAAAAATAGAAAAAGCCTACTAGTAAGCTTTTATTAAGGTAGACTCTTTAAAATCTATTTAAAACCTCTATGTCGTATTTTATAACATAAAGATGCAATAGTTTGGAACTAAATAATGATCTCTAGCCTACATTTCCAGTGACATCGTCCAACACAATTCATATACTTTGGTCAAGCTAGCAAATAAAAACTTCCCCAAATGCACCTTATGTTACATCATTTCCAACAAATTCCCCTAATTTGTCCACCAATTTATTTCCTGTCAAATGACCATTGGCATCATGATACCATCACTGACAACCTCATTTCAGAGTAGACCTTTGTTTTTCAATTTTAAAATCATACAAGCCTTTTATTGCCATTCTGTATTTTTGGATCCCTGTCTACTTGACTTATGAAATTTTAATTATCTCCATTATGTTGAAATTTCAAATGTACTTTTATTATGTAACATTGTTATATGCGTTGGTTCTATTTACATGCCAGATGTATTTACTTACTTATATTCTAGGTGTTTGTCTTTCTAATTTACCTTTGAAATCCTTTGAATTCAGTGTGTTTAGCCCATATTCAGTGCTGAATAAGTGTACATTGCCAGCTGATATAATAGAATGGAGACTTTGCAATAACTGCTAAGCACCAGAAGTGCCACATCATCATCAAGAACCTCCTGGCTCCCCGGGTTAATGTGCATTAGGTATAATTCTAAAGCAGATTAATTACCACCAATCATGAAGAACTTAAAATACTCCAAGAATGTAGAAGCTACACTTGAATCACAATGAAGTTTAAAAAAATCTCTCTGCCAAGCCTATAGATTGTCTACTGTTATTTAGTTGGCCTTATTTATTTTTTGGTAATCATTTCCTGAGAATGTGCAATTCTAATTCTAGTACAGAGTCTGTATCTTAGGATTGAGTTATAATTAGCTCTGCATTACACATTGTATGCAATTATATGTCAACCATAAAATAAGCACTAGCCAGTTTTCAGAATCAGAAAAGAAATCACCTTTAAGGTATTGCTTTTTCCCTTTTCATTCTGATTGGTTTTCATGGGAAATCAAGTTATAAAACCATTTGGTACATAAAGATATGTCTTTTCTCTTAAACTAGTGGTAAAGAAACAATAGAAAGAAAATGGTGTGTTACAAAGTAGTAGCTTCCTTTAAATTCTGTTGATAGCTAACTGATTGATGCGTCAATTAAACATAATTCATAGAGTCATAAGAGATAATAAGTACATATTTCTCTATGTACCAATGCGGAGGTAGTTTGAAAATATATTAAGAGAAAAAATAATCAAGGTAGAGACCAGTAGGTAGGATATACTATACCATCTGTGTAAATATAAGTAAAGCAGAATACAGTATAAGTGATCTGTATATATGCAAAGGATATGTTGAGAAAATAAGACAATGCTGGTTATACTGATTGACTTTGGAAAGGAAAAGAAATTATTAAAATGAAGAGATAGAAAAGAAACTTTTAAATGAATATATTTTATGGACTTTTATCTTCTAAATTTTGAATCACATAAATATATTTAACTAGTATAAACACCTTTAAATTAAGAAAAGATAAACAAAAGAATTTTCAGTGACAGAACCAATGAAAGTTTTCTGAAAAACAGACTTGTATCATGCCTGTAAGGATCTGAAAAAAATATCTTCAGAGCTCTTCCTCTTAATATTGTTGACATTCACAGATCTGTCAGTGTTAGACTCCAGGATCTGAGCAGAGTCGTCAAGGAGGTAGAAGATGGAATACAATATCTTGTTCTCTATGGAAGGGCATGGGAGTAGATACCAATAATCTACATACTCATGAGGTTTGAAATTTGAGCACATTTTCAAGACAACTCAAGGAACTCAGCTCACAGTTCACAAATGCTTCCTCTATAAGACCTGGGAAAAAGGAATAGTATAAGTAAAACAAAAAACAGCTTTTATATCCTATGACTGCTGAGCAAATGATCATAGATAGGGATGCACACACTATTTCCATTCTTCTCTAGAGCTCAAATACTAACTGAAACAATACACCTCCTGTGGAATCTTTCCCAGCACCCCTTAGCAAGTATAAATTCTCCATCCTCTGTGCACCAAGAGTAAGCATTATTTAAATGTTTTAAATATTTTAACTTCTAGCACATAGATCATCATGGCTCATGGCAACCTGCTTTTGCATATAGCTGCTTTCCTTAAAGTCTTTTAGTCTTTTTCATCCTTACATCAGTAGCATGTGTTGCAGTAAAATCCATGGAGTAGAGATTTAGTATTTTTGAAATGAGTGAATGACTTTGAAAGAAAAAGGACACTATGCAAAATGAAAGACTAGCTATAAGATGATTTAGAATACAATTTCATTTCCTGAAAAATGAATTACCTGGACTCATAGGAAAAAAAATGGAGTCCAGATATACTTAAGGAAAAGTGTTGGGTAGGAACCTTGATGAATTAATAGAAAAAATTAGTTAAACAAACTTTTATGAAACAAGGAAATAAAATTGTATACAGTAAGGTATAAAATGTATAACCTTATACCAAGTCATGCAAGAATGCAAGTGATAGCATTTCAGGGAGATAAATAAGACTTGGAATGTACTAGGACTTCAGGAGACAAATCATGCAAATATCATAATACAAGTAATACATGGCATAATAGAAATATAAATGAAATGCTACGTTGCTTGACTTTAACATATGGCTTGGATTGGATAGTGGAGGTGATTCTGGGTGGGAGAATTAAAACAAGTATGAAGCTATATATTTCATGGTGTGTAAAACAAACATCTAGTTTCACTGATTGGAGTGCAGAATGCATAAAGAGAATGAATAGAAGATCAAAGTAGACAGATTAGGCAAGGCAGACTGAATGTTTTACATAGCTACCATTCGAGGACTGTAGTTAGTAGTAGATATGCAACGTAAACATTCAGGGCCATGATCTTAGTGTGCTTCAACAAGACTAACACTATACCCCTGGAACACAAAAACTGTCCTAGAGAAATTGTCCTGTATGTCTTTTTAAAAATGATTGATCATTCAGAATTTTAGTTTCACTGCAGGAACAGAAAGATCAATGAACAGGAGATAGCAAACTTGGAGGTAAAATAAATAAAATGTGAAATTTTAAAAAGCAGAATTATGCACAATTATTTAGAAAATGCATGTAACATTTACACTAACTTAGAAGAAAAATTGCATTGCTATCTTATATATCAGTAGCTAACACGAAAAGGGAACTAAATGAGTTTATAAAACTGTGCATAAAACCTTTGACAATTTTATTTAGTAACTGTTAAATATCGTCATTCTTATTTCCTTAATTTCTAAGGGCAAAATATTGTAGTTAGCAAATGTCTTTGGGGGCTGGGGATTTAGCTCAGTGGCATAAGCGCCTGCCTTGCAAGCAGGTGGTCGTGAGTTCGATTTCCGGTACTGGAAAAAAAAAAAAAAAGATTAAAAAAAAAAAGAAAATGTCTTTGTTTAAGCTCCTTTAACACAATGCCTCAGACTGGGTGGAATATCAATAACAGAAATTTATTTCTTAGAATTCTGGAGACTGGACGTCTGAGATCAGGATAGCAGCATAATCAGGCCCACTTATGGGCAGTAGACTAACAACTTCTTACATCCTAACATGATGGACAAAGGAAAAAGAACTGTTTTAAAAGAATACTAATCTCATACCTGAAGTTCTACTCTCCAGAGCATTAATTTTCCACAGCCACACACCTAATGCCATCCTAAACATCCAAGAATTTAATGCCATCACACTGGAGGTTAGGATTTAAACCTATGGAGGAGGTTGGTGGCTAATATGTAGCTCATAACAGTAAAAAATTCATTTTTATTCAAAATAACTTCATTTACAGATGCTGTTTAGTAATGTTTTCCCATCAGTGGATACCAAAAGTTGTACTCTAAAAATGAATCAGTGTTTTAGGACTCTGAAGAATAAAAAATTGCACGTGATTGGCATGTTCTAAATTATGTTCTATAAACATTAATCTGTTCAGTATGAAAACAAATTTATTAAATGTTCAGGAGATGACATATGGTACTACTTATTTCTTCATATAAATTTTAAAAATTGAAGAAAATGCTTTTTCAAAGATTGCCACTAACCTGTTTAGGCAGGAATTTAACAAGCTAATCTCTTTTTTTCTCATAAGGGTTAAGGGAGCTAACAAGTTTTAGATTTATTGCTGGCCCTTTTGTTTACAGAGAGTAGAAGATGAGTGTCAGGGTTCTTTTTATCATAACAACATGAAGATGGACATCATTGGAATATCCACTAATTTTTTGACCCAAGATGGAGGAGACAAAGATAAGCAGTCCTTTTGGAATAAAAATGCATTGCAACCTAAGAAATACTTAATAGGGACTGGGGATTTAGCCCAGTGGCATAAGCACCTACCTTGCAAGCAGGTGGTCGTGAGTTCGATCCCTGATACCAATAAAAAAAATAAATAAATGTGAAATTTTAAAAAGCAGAATTAATAGCACTCACAGACAGAGATTTCTTGCAATTCGATAAGTAAAAGGATCAAATTTTTGGAAGAAAAATGGACCAACTCATAAGTAGTTAATTTAAAACAAAGTAAAATGGCTGTTAAGCATATAATAAAATCACTCTCACTTATGATAAAATTCAAATTAAATAACACATAAGTAATAAACACTTATGTACAGTTCACGCTTTTCTAGACTCTTGAAACAAGAAACAACAACGAACAATAAATAACTGCAGCCTTTAGCTGTTATCTAAGGAGCTTACAGGGTAGTAAAGGTAATTATTAAATATAAGCAAGAAAGAAAATGTTATATTAAAAAGTGATAACTGCTAAGAAAGTAGACATAGAAACTGAATAGGAAACATTGGACATGAAATTGTTATTTTATTGAAATGGCCAAAAAAGACCTTTTGAAAAAGAGATTTTTATATGGTTCATGATTAAGCCATCCTAGGATCATGTGAGGTAGAACAAAGGAGTAGAGGGTGAGATAAAAAAAAAAAAAATTAAGGGAAAGAGAATAAAGAAAAATCACCTAGACTGTGTAATTCATTAAATAGAACCAGATTTTTACTCAGAAAAATGCCAAAGATTTGGAAGGCTAAGGAAAAGTATTGGCATGATCTTCTTACCTTTTTAAAGAATTAGTTGCTCTGGCTGTAGTGTAAAGAGCAGAATAAGAGAGGTTAGCAGAGGCAAGGATGTGAAATAGTCCGAGTGAGAGATAGTGGTGGTTATGTTGGAAAGAAAAGTTTCCAGCAGGTACAGTTTGGAGGTAGGTATGGGAGGTGTGCTGACAGTCAGACATGGAAAACGAAATACAATCAAGAGGCAGATTGTCAAAGCAGATGCAAGATGAATTATAGATATTTCCCAGTATGAAGTTTACTGATAAATCATAGATATCATTAGTGGCCAAACACAGCAAAGCATTCTTCCTTGGAAAGGTAGAAGACTATCAAATTCAGCTCTCTGTACCATGTCCTTTGCTCAACATGTCCTACAGTGTCTGAGGACAGGCTCTTGCTCAGACTGTGATATGCAAGTAATATATGTGATAAACTGCTTGAACAGGAGATGTCTTTCAATTGTGAAGCATCTTCTTAAATCTCATTAATTTTATAGCTTATGTGATCTTTTTCATGGAGCTATGCTTTTATAAATCCACAGGCCTGGATTCTTATTTTCGCTTTGTTGGGGGGTTTTCACTGTTAGATTTCAACATACACTCCACTAAAAGCGGTCCATAGATAAAGACTTCCCTCTAGAAAATACCATTTATATCTACTCCAACTGTCATGGCGTGTTTACAAAGGGATCTAACAAAATTTTCTATATTAATGTACAATTCAGTAAAATATCTAGAACGTACATATAAATTTGGAAATCATTAGCATATAAATAGTACTTAAAGCCATGAGATAGGATTTGATAATCAGGAGAATGAGAAGAGATAGAAAAAGGAAACCTGAAATAGCATTAGAATTCATAAAAGTGAAGTGGTAAATGTTAATCATGAGTCTTAGATTATGCATACTATTTTATTTCGAAATTTAGGTTTATGTAAGTTGTCTTTGAAATAATCATAGAAATGAGAGAGAATATTTGTTATAATAATTATTTTATTTAATAAAAAGACATTGAAATGACTCAAATGATAGAAAATAGTTAATTGTGTTCACTTATCCAATGACTAATGAACAAAGACTTGGAAAACAATATCCATTTATCTTTAGATACTGTGAAAGCATATATTTTTATGTAGATTTTTAAAATCAGGAAAATCTTCCAAATGTTAGAAGGAGCTATCACTGAGCAGTAGGTGGTTTTGTTTTCTACCTTCTTTGTTTTCCAAATAAATTCATTTAATGAAAAAATATAATGATAGTTAAGAAGGTAGATTAGAAATTAATGCAAAAACATTTTGAGCTTGTTGATTTTAATTCAGTAACACATTTACTACTGAGCTCTTTCGTCATGTCAAACAAAAGGGAAACAGCAATGAAAATAGAGAAGGTCCTTCCTTCATGGAGCACACATTCTGACAAGAGATTTAAAAATTAGAATAAAATACAGGTATACCTCAGTTCAGCTCGCAAACAGAAGCATTGGGCAAAATTTTGCTTCTGTTCACAACTCCACATCAGGTGACAAACACTACCACAGTCATCTTCCCCTGAGTAGCTGGATGAATTAAATTCATGAACTGAGGTATCACTGTATGCATAACATATGCTAGGCAGTGACAAGTTTATGAAGAAAATTTAGGACAGAAAGCAAACTGTCTAATTAATAACATACTTTGAAATAAAAGTTCAATATGAAATGGATGTTGACCTATTAACCATCATTTTATCATTGCCAGTGTTAGGTAAGAAAAATTCAGTACCATGCCAGTATTTTGATAGCTGCTTTCATAGAAATTTATTATCAGCAATAATGTATCCTTGCATTCTTAGCATACTATGAGTTACCAGAAACAAATTTTGATTTTAACAAATACTTAAGTCTACATTGAAATATTTTTCTTCTTTATTCTATCAGTGTAGTGAAATACATTGAATGATATTCTAATATAAAATCAATAATGTCTTGGAATAAAACTACTTTTTTAAAGTTAATTATATAAATTTGTATAATATACTTCTATGTGTATTTTATATTTATAAAAAAATGTAAATTTATATTGTATATTGCTTTTATATATAAATATGGTATTTAGATACATTTACATTCATTAAGAAAACTATTATGTCTTTCTGAATTGCTTGAAAGTATTCACAGCACCATCAATGGAATATTTATGCAATTTATGCAAAACATTTTTTAATTAAATTGAAATTCAAACCTCTAGATCTAACTACTGGTTTCCAGAAAATTTAAGAGATTCAGAAACCCAGTTAAATGATACAAGGGACAATCTGCCATATATAATATAGCAAAAGTTTAACAAGAGAAGTGACTTGGTTTCTTCATCTGATTTTGTAGCAAATGCAAAGGTTTTCACCTACTATAAGGAATTGGAAAAAATATGTTAGCTATTACAGATTATTCTTTACATTGTATCTTATACCCTGTAATACCAAAAAGGGGGAGAAAAAGGAGGGGAATATTAGAGGAAGAAGAGATGTAATTAACAAATACAAATTGTGTTGTATTGTAACTTGAACAAAGCAATGAATTTTTTAAAATTACTGCCTTTTAAAGATGTTGAGGGAGTTCAAGAAAAATGATAAGATTTCTAGAATTAAAAAAACCTTTAAACAAAATTAAAGTGAGATAAAAATTAAAAATAGGAATGGAATAAGTAATGTAAACAAGCCACCAGTCAAATGGATTATATATAATGCGCACACTCATTGTAATATTCTATTTTATTTTGATATTGAAAATGTCTACCATAAAAAGTCAAAAAAGAGATTGACAGAGATTTGCTTCCATTGTATTTCTATTTCTATACCCTTATGTTGTCCTACTCTAAAAACAAACTCTACTTGGTTTATTTTTAACTTTGAGAAAATTGTCAAAATAAATATTTTATGAACTATATTTTTAGACACAAACATTCGATAACAATTATTCCATTTAGTAAAATAAAAATAAAATGTTTGGGGTTAAGAAACTAGTAAGATTTCCTAAAATGATATTAATTCTTAAACATAAAATGATTTATCTAAGCTATCTAAGGTGCTCTGCAAGAAAAAAAGGAAGTGTCCTTGTTTTCCTCTCCTTTCTTCCAATCTCTCTGTAATGGCCTCTATCAAAAGAATCTCCTTGAAACCCAAATAGCAAATGAAAACTTAAGTTTACAAAGTCAGAGCCCTCATTTCACAGAGCTGAGTATACACAAGTATGCTTTGAGCTGAAGCATATGTTAATAACTGGCAATCGAGTATAATATGGCATTCACGTTTGTCTTGTAACCAAGTAATACAAAGGACATAGAATAAAGAAATGATATTAACTTTAGGAACAAACAACTAAGCTTAGCACATAACTTTTAAAATATATTTAAAAAGCTAAAACTCTTAAAGCTTATCATTTTATCCATAATATGGAAAGAATAATGTCTATTTCATAAGGTTATAAAGAAAAATTAAAAAGTCAAAAAATTATACCTGGTTAATAAATGTCAACTGTTATAATATTTTATATATTTTATATGATTAATTTACATTATTATCATTGCTTTATGTTTTACTTAAATGATTTTCATATAAACATTTCCATGTGTAACATGCACATTTTACTTACATGTCTTAAATAGAAAATATTTGCATTTTACTTAAAAATGAAAGTGTAATAAAATGTAAGAATATGAATATTTTGATAACTTAGGAATTAGACTGTTTTTATTATGATTCACATATTTATGTTTCTACTTTAATGATACTCTATTTAGGCAACAAAATAATACTTACTAACTAAAATAATTAACATCTTCATCCAGAACTAAACTAATGTAGTTCAGAGAGAATTAGATAATGCAATTCATGCTTTATAAGTAAGCCTCTTACTTTTTCATTGATTTCCATTAGACTAGGAAGAGCACTGGTCCAGAAACAACCATGAATTGCATTATCTAATTTAATTAAGGTGAACTGGAAGTTCCTCTAAAGATTCAGCAGACAGAAAACTAAAATTGAATCTTAAACTTGCTTTGTAGTGGACATAAGCTTGTGTCATTTATCATGATTATTCACTCTTACATTCCATGAGAGAAGTTTATGAATAATTCTATAGATATCAGGCTGCATTTACATGGGCAAAGTAGGCTTTTCCATAAGCGAATCAATTGCTCACTTCAAAACAATTCTACGATAAAATCCTATCTTTAGTCTTACGAGCCATATGTCCGATTGGGTGATATTCAAGTCTATAAAACTCTTTTATTACACTCAGTATAGTCTCATTTGATCCTAATATCTGTGAACTCTTCTTGCCATGAATTTTCTTGGCAGAGCATGCAATGTGCTTACATCAGTACAACTTTGATCTGAAGTGATTTGAGGGGAATTGATATTTTTTCAGGACAAGGAGAAAAGTTAAGGCTATAAAAAGAGATCAGGCATTAAATGTTTTCTTCAGGTACCTGGTAGCAAGCTGACATACTTCAAAAGTTCTAATAAATAGAGAATGAGAAGTTGGCTGATGGGCTGTAAATGGCCAGACTGTGTTCTAGATTTTGATCTAAATATCATAGATGCCCACCTTTCAAACAATTCCCAAGATGATGTTCATATGAGCTACCTACTAAATGTTGGATTTTTACCAAACCATTTGTTTTCTGATATCTACAGAGAACAAATACTCAGTATTCAGTATATATTTGTTTTATTCATTCACATTTTGTCTTAATGTCCCCAAGAGTTTTTTTTTTTTTTTAATTCACCTATTCTTTTAAATTTGCTTCTTGTATGAGTCCAAACAACTTAGGTAAAGGTCTAGTAAATTCAATATATCTCATTATGAGGCTCCTGCTAGAAAGAACAAAATGGTTAATGCTAACTTAAAATAAATTTATGAAAATATGGAAGTATTCATAGTCCTTATCAAAGAACATAAGCATTTCATTATATTTTATGGGATTTTTTTGCTAAGAAAAATATATTAAAATTAAAAGTGGAAATAATTACACATATAGATGTATAACCTGTTTTTACCCATTCTATAATAATTCATCAGATGCTCCTCAAAATACCACTATGTAATATTCCATTTTTGATACCTACAATCATTTGTTTAATGGTTATCCAAATCTCAGAATTATGGTTGTTTTTATTTTTATTTGTTAATTATCAGAAATAATTCTATAGTGAACATCCTTACATCTAAAAATCTACCCTGTTTTCTTTGATTCTTTAATCTGAAGACTGACATTGTTAGGGTAAAAGTTTTAGATTTTTTTTTCAAGTATTTATTATCACTTTCCAAGAATTTTCCATTTCCCAAAGCTGTCCCAATTATTCTGCCACTATCACAACAGAACAGTCAATTCTTTATGGTCTCACTACTAAAAATCATAAGCACTATAACTGTATATAATTCCTAGAACTTGTGTTGCACAACTTCTTGTGTTTATAAGCCAATGTATGTTGTATACTGCATATAATTCTGTGTGTTATTTTACTACAGCAAAGATTATGTCACAAGTCCATATTCGCTTCTTGGAAATTAATGAATGTAGACATGTATCAACATTAAGTACTTATACTGGTGCTATTTAAAATTTAAATTATCTATATGAGGCCCAAAATATACTGGGTATTATTCATATGGCCACTTTAACACACACATACACCTGCTACAATATGATATCAGCTGTAAGATTTCTAGAAAGGGAAGTCAACTTCGATAAAAGAGACTTTAAAATCTAATGAAATGTAGAGCCACTAAATGTCCAATCTATAGGAGAAATCCATCAGTAACTTTTGAGGGCAAACTAAATGTTTGAATCTTCTCCAGATCTAATTATCTTTTTTCAGAATTACTTCCTCTCCTGGCTTTGTTCTCTTTTGCAACAATTATATCATTTACAATTAAATGCAGAGTAAACAACATATTGGCAATTTTTTCAGCTTTCTAGAAACATCCGTGTACAATAGAAAAGGGTCGATTAATTCCCTACTTAACCCACTTGAGTTCAAAATAGAATTTTTTGGATGAACTCTTAGTGTGAACTTTTGAAGAATTTCCAGTGGTTATCAATTAAAGAATATGCTTCCTTTGCCAACAAGAGCCTACTGGTGTCTTTCACCTGTGCTTGTACATCCATATAGAATACATGAAAAATACTAAACAGCACTTTAGGTGTTTGAAAGAAATTGCCAGTCTAGAATTTGCCTGGAGCATAGTGGAAATGAAGGATGTTCTTGGTGGTGGTCTCTCAGCCCTCCCTCCCTATAGTTGTTGTTGAACATTCAGGGCCTCCTAGAAGAGCAGACTCATGAACATCCATCTCCCACACTCTTCTGTTTTTTTCCCAGCCATAGTCTGAGTATGACTTTAATCACAATTCTGCACTAATAAAATTGAGCTTGCTTATCTCAGATTTTCAGGAAGAAGATCTTACTTCAAAGAATGACTTCAGTGGTGGAAATTAGATCAATGTGTCAAGTTACACACATAATATTACTTAAAATTTAGTATTACCATATCCTAGTATACAAAGAGTGCATAAGTGAAAAATAATTCCTTCTCCTACTCTTATCCACCAGTCACGGTCCTCTTCCTCAAGACCAACCACTGGTAGGAATTTCTTGTGCATCAATCCACTAGTATCTCTTGTATTTATATTTTAAGTGATTTTCCTTGTCTTTTTTTTATACAAGTGACATCAGTATATACACAATGTACTTTTTTAAAAAAAAATTAACAATATCATAAATTAGTTTTGGAAAGTACAACCATTCCATCTTCTTTTTTTTAAATTTTACTTACAGATTAAATAAAACAGAAAAACGGTAGCAATAATACATACCTTCAAAGAAAAAATTAACAGTAAGAAATTGCTAGTTGATGATTACATATTGTCCTCTTACAAATATTGTTCAAGTTACAAAAGTGAAGCATTCAAAGTGGGGATTCAAACAGTGAGACGTACAAACAGATCTGTTTAACTATCCAACAAAATCTTAGTAACATGTTTATCAATCCTATACATTTAACCATACATGCAGTTATCCATACCTTCATTTATGTTAAGATTAAATAAATCAAAGCAGGCTAAAATCACTCTGAACAAAGAATAATAGTATTGCTGGATTTCACATCATGTCACTACGGGATCAGCACTGGGTAATGTAGTAACTCTTTTTCTTCAAAGTAGTTGTTCATTTCATCATGCATTATAAGATCATTTCTCATAAACTGTTTATAGGTTCTACACGTGACCGAGTCTCAACATGTATTTCCATCCTTTCTATATTAGAGGGAGAAACAAAATAAAGCAAGACAAAACAAAACATATTCCTATAAACACATGAACCAAAGAAGTCAGATAAAACTATTGTACAAGGTGTTCTACAGTGGTTACTGTGTGGTCTCTTGTTATCATAAATAGAATTCTCTATATCATCAGACATAATATAATTGAATATAGAAGCACATAACAATATTAATAAAAACAAATCTTTGTAGATAGTATAAAACTTCAAAAACAGATAATAATCAAACCAGAATCAATCCATTTTCATGTATAGAAGTACATAATAATATTAATAAAAACAAATCTTTGTAGATAGTATAAAACTTCAAAAACTGACAATAATCAAACCAGAATCAACCCATTTTCATACAGTGCTATTTAACCAGTCACTTTGCAAGTTATTTAAAGTATTTTTCAAACTTTTGCTGTTATAGACAGTATTGCAGTTGACTAGACTGTACGAAGAAGGTTTTCTGAACATAGAATGTGGACCATTTTAAAAATTTTAATATAAAGTGACAAACTGTCTTTCATAGAGATTGTACCAACAGTTTACTTTTACTCTTAAAAACATATTACAACAAACATTAGATTTCTGCAAGTATAAGGAAAACTTTTTAAAATACAAGTGTAAGTTTCCTTTAAAGGGATGTTGGAATTTTTGTCATACTATTTTTTCTTCAAGTCATATCTATTTAATTACTTGCCTTGTTTGCGTATCATTAGAAGAGAGCTAGTTGATCTTTCTGGAATTTAACCAACCATTAATCACGCCAGAGAGAAATCATATCTACTGTAACATATCAGGTTAAGCATGATTCTGTAACCATTCTCAACACATAATTTTTCAATGCAGATAAATTTTTTTCTCAGTGACTATAAAATGAAAAATTAATCCAGTTTATAGATAATTAGCTATGTTTTCTGAATTATTTATATAATGTATAGTAAATTGTTTAACTTGTTATCAGAATGCTAATCAAAATTTTATTTATTTTAAAAATTGCATTTTAGAGAGACTGTGTTTTTTTTAAAAAACAGATAGCACGTGTACATGGTAGCAAATTTGAATTCAAAGTAGTGTGCACTGAAATTCACTGATCCTTGGTTTCCTTTTAGTCAGATATTTTTCTCCCAGAATCAAAATACTTTTAATCAATTTGTTGTAGAAGACTGTGTTTATTTGTGTTTATGTTTTCATAAGTATATATAGTTATCAATCCAAATAATCATATGTCAGTGCCTTACTTCCTTTTCCCTAGGCAATATTTGTATACTGGATAGATTTACTCTCATCAATAACAGTAGATATTTAGGTTATTTGTAACATAATTTACCTAAATTACAAAAAAGTGCTACAGTAGAATTTCATGAAAATGTGCCATTTTCTCCATGTATAAGAACATCTGCAGTCTGAATCACTAGCAGATCTCCTAGACAAAATAGTTGCTTCATTTTCTGTTGATCCATGTGGTTAAATTGCCCTTCATGGCACATTTTACCAATTACACTTCCGTTTCCACATACCTCTGTATCTGAGGGCCTGTTTCTGCACATCCTAAACAAACCGTGTGCTATCAATATTTTGGTACTTGCAAATACTAAAGGAAGGAAATTCTGGTGTGCTATAGTTGTGGATTTTTTTTGCTTTTTGGTAGTTTCCTTTTTATTTTCTAAATTGGAATTCTTTATTTGGTTTCACTCTACTTTTATTTATTTAGCAAAATATTCAGTATCTTTCCCAGTTATAAATATTCTTTGTAGACAGTATTTTAATATATTTGTTATTTTGGAATGATTTTATATTTACAGGAAATACTGCAAAGGTAAGACCTCTGTATTCATTTATTTAATTTTGTCAGTGTAAACACAGGTTGGGTAATACACGGATATTCATATGTGTATAATTATTGTTGTATCTACACCTGTGTATATTTTGTACGTAAACATAAACTCATGTTTGTGTCTCTAACTAATCCATTAGTATAAGTTTCAGTCTCATCTTCCTTTCTTATTTGTATGTAGCTTCTATTACTCTGACAGTGTGAATTATATTGCTCTCTACCTTCCCTGGTCCTTTACTTGTGGTTCAGTCCCAGAACACTTGTAAAGCATTTTCAGAATTGTTAACCTACATCCGTAGGAGAAACAAATTTACTAACTAGAATTTTCGTTGTAGTCTAATTTGGAATTTTTATACTATTTAAGACATTGAGTATCATTTCATATGTAAATAGTATTGGTAATATTTATTTATAAATATTTTGTACTGATAACATTAGTGTTTGATCCCTATCAATTGCAAATTTCTTTTCCATTTTGTTGTTTGACTATATATATCTTTTATCCATGGCAATGCTTTTATTTTATGAAAAATATAATCTCTATATCTTGTGGATAAAGCATTTTTTAAAAGAACTAAATTCATTTCTTTCTACTTGGAGGACATCCTTAATACATTTTTCTGAATAGTTGGGCAACACAATTAATATAATTTTTTCAATACTAAATGATTTAAATGAATGTATTCATACCCTTATATACCCATATTGAACTTTTTTGTATGGCTTTTACCCTATTCTTATTTTGCTTTGTTTAATTTTATTGCTGGAGGAAATTGCACCACTAAGTACTGAATTACTATAAAATTTGTTCTAAGAAATATGCAGCAGACTCTGTAACTAACTTGTAACAGTATGCAGGGAATGAGAATTACATCTTTAGAGGGAAAAATATCTCAGTCGATATGAAATTTTCTCCCAAAGGAGAAATTCGCACAAGGGAATTCAGCACCTTGAAAAGATACCCAAACTCACAAGTGTTCGAGTCACTTACATACCATGGTGAGGTATTTGCATATAGTCTCTGCGAATCATTCTGTATTCTTTAATTATCTCTGGTTGACTTATGATACTGCAATGCAAGTATTTGTCATACTTTATTATTTAGGCAATAAAGACAAGGTAAAATTGATACATGTTCAGAATACAAATAATTTGCTTCTGAATATTTATCATCTTTGGATAGTTGAATCCAGGTCTGTAGAATTGACAGATACAGAGGGCTGATTTATATTTCCAGACACAGGTATATCTATCCCAATATTTATTTGGACCCATGTTTCATGCATCTCTATATTTTATAACACAATAAATCTAACATTATGCATTTACATAATCATAATATTTCCATTCAGATCTTACATGATTTGAATGAAACCTACAACCTACAACCTTGTTCTTGCTAAAATTGAAGACGTGGAGGTTTTTAAAGGTGGAATGGCAGATTGGGAATGTAGCTAAGAGATGGACCACATGAATAGCATGTGTGAAGTTCTCAGTTCCATCCCAACACCTCAAAAAAAGGAAATCTAGTGCCTTTCCTAGGGTTGAATGCCTGTGTAATGGCCATAACAAATTTAAATCTGCCCACTTCAACTAGAAAAGGAATGTTTTTAAAGCTATTTGACCATATTGTTATTTTCAGAAGTGTTCGTAAGGAAAAAAAAAATCAAGTAACTGTCCTTTTATAATTTTAGCTGAGTGGTCAAATTGTACAAGAATATAAAGAATAAGATTTGATGAAAATTGAGAAAAAAACAGTAAATGTTCTTTGCAGTATGCTATCAAGATGTTTTCAGCTGTGTAGCAGCCAGAAGAAAGAGGTAAACATGATCTTTCACCTGCATTTAGGGTAAAAGCTACATTTCTTCCTGTGGTTTATAAGTCCAGACATAATATGACCCCTCCCCGTCTCTCTAACCCCATTTGCTCAACATTTCTGCTCTTTGTGCTTCAAGTATCCTTGACTGATTTCTGCTCTGTTCTAAGAAAATTTCAGCTTTTTTTCTCCATTATCAGGGATTTCATGTTTTCTATTTTTTCTGCCTAGAAAATTCTGCCTGAAGGTCTTTCATATCTGTCTTTATTTATCCTTCTGTTATTCTGTACTTCTGTAGTCCCTGGCCTGTCTCTGGGAGCCTCTCCTCTGTTTATTTGATACCACATTGCCCTGTTTATTTCTTCCAGAAAACTTACTTCCATCAACTGAGGAAGGAGCCTGTTCACTCCTTTAGAAGGACAAATAGGATTAGTATCAAGTGTGTATACTGGACAGTCAGTAATGGTGGACCTTTTCAAGAGTAGCGTATGAACTGCAACCCAAAACACACCTATCACAAAGTACCAATACTACAAGTAGAACTAGATATAGAAGTTTTGGTTTAGGAAAAAAAATCATATATTAATCTTTTATCTAAAAAGCCACACACACATATGTGCCATAGGATTTCCACACTGGGTTCAACACTCTGCAACTTAAGTTCATATGACAATTAGCAAGCCACTTAGCATCTTTTTGTCTTTTTTTCTCATATATAAGGGAGCCTTAATGAAATACTTTGATGTAAAATAGAACGGCATGCTTTATACAGATGTTTGGTTAATTCTTTTGTTATTAGTTCTGAGTCTATGCAACAGTGGTAGAGCACTAAAGAGAAGACTCTTAACATTTTACGTTATAAGCGGTTACTGGAATACTGTTTTGTTTTCTAAGTAGAACTCTTAGTCTCTTACTTTCTAGCTTCTTGTTTTTGACCCTCCTCATTTCTCTGCCCCCTTTAACAGTCAAACTCCTTTGAAGGTTGTTTGCACTCTCTGCCATCTCCCTTTACCTATTGATCCAATTTTTATTGGATTTTCTTCCTGGCACTCCACAGGGACTGCTTTACTGAATGTCTCCAGTGGTCTCCACCTCCCTAAACACAATGTCATTTATTAGTTTTCATCTTGCTTGACCTACTAGCCAGAGTGACACATTGACTACTTGATTTTTAATGAACAAATTCTTCACCTAGCTCCTAAAAACATGGCTCTCTGCCTAGCCCCTCTCAGTTTTCATTACCAGGTTCTCATCTCCCCAACTCTAAGTGATGGTGAAACTCTAGGTTAAACCTTTGATTCTTTCTATATTTGCATTCTCTACTAAGAGATTTATTTAGCACATCTTAAATCACTTATCTATATACTTAGCCACTCCCAAATTAATATTCCCAGCCCAAACTTTACGTTGATACCACATTCTTAACATTTATCATCTTGATATTTCCAATAGGGTATCTCCTAGAATTCTCAAGTTTAGCATATCTAAAACTTCTTACCTTCTCACCTACTTCCCAAATAGTACTACGGACAACTATTGCCATGTCCATTTACATTGGATCCATCCTTCAAGTAGCTCAGAGTCATCTTTGTCTACGTTTCCTTATTTCTTAGATCTCATATTTTATCAAATTCTAGTTACATCTTAAAATATACTGCAGAACTCCAGCATTTTTCACCTCACTTCATTGCAAGCACTTTCAGCACTGCATTCCTGCCTTTCTAGTACAAGAAAAGCATCATTTCTTACCTGGATATTTCAATATCCTCCTGCTTCACTCTTAGCTCCTGTCTTCACTCTCACCTCCATATCTGTCCTTCATAGAGTAACTAAAGCAAGGCTTTTAAATTATTATTTCTCAGGTCACAAGTGGAATCCCAAGGTGCTTTAGATAATATCCCACATCTTTACTGGAGCTCATGAAAATTTACTTGATCTAGTCCCTGTTTACTTCTCCACATTTACTTGCTACGATCTTTCCTTGTCTGTCCTTCCTTGAACACAAAAGGCCATCATATCTCTGTGACATTAATCTATGTTTGGATTATCTTCCTTCAGATTATTTCCAGAGCTTTCTTCCTTATTCCATTTAAGGTTCTGCTCAAAAGTACCTTCTGCTTGGACAGATTCTAACTTTTCTGCCCAATGCCAACTAAAACAGAACCCCGGCTCCTTGTCCCTCACTTGAGATTGGTTTTGCTTGTTACATTTACAGTGTGTGCTATGTTTTTGTCTGTTTCTCCCAGTCCACAATAAGTCTCACGAGGGAGTCAGCTGTCATGTCCCAGCTCCCAAGAGGATTGGTCACTAATTGTCTTCCAAAGGAAAGAATGAATGGCTTCTTTTAAATGTAGTATGTACGTGCTGCTGCAATTATTTCTTCAATAAAGTTTTAATCTTTTTTATTTGATTGGACTGAATGATCCATGTTCTTTGATAATTGTTTTAAGTGAAGCTATGAAATAGCTGTTTCAAAAGTGAAAATCAAGGAGAGATGAGAATCCAAAAGCTCATGTGAATCAACTTCACCCTCCAGCCTGCACAGCAGTCTGGGAACTGTTCCTCTTTATTGAATGTTTATCATATTCTTATTACCTTCTCAGCCTTTCGCAATCTTAACAGGAAACATTTTCAAATATTTAATTATTCTTTCTATTGAATGCCTTTTTTTAAAGTCAAATCAGATTTGATCACAACTGTTTCAGCTAATTTCTTTTGTTGATCTTCTAGGGAAATAGAAAATTTCATATACAAAATGCATGTTCAGCACAGGGGTACACAGTAACCGCACTAATGCTTGTCAGTGGTTGTAAATTGAATTATGTGTGGACAGGAAAGAATTCTTTAGCCATTTTAAAAACCTCAGGATTTTGATTATGAAACTTATTTTTATTCATTTAATTAATTTGGTTATTATTCATTTAATTAATTTGGTTAATCTCTGTTTCACCCTCCACCAAAACACATAGAAAAGCAACACTTAACGCTGAAATGATAATCTGAAGTTTATGAATGTAAAAGTAATGATTAATTTATCTCAATGATATTTTATAATACTCATCTGTGTGCCCCCTGGAAATACTCAGTACAACTCTGAGGAGGAAATCAGTAAGGAAATAAGGAGCTAAAGTAGAAAGAAAAATAATGTCTCCAAGTTGAAAGTCATTTTCTATGTTTGTTACTTTGAAAAAAGATTAAATGGAGGCTGGGGCTGCTTTCTAATCAATCAGGTCATTTTTTTCTTTTTCATCATGTGTTAGAGCATCTCAAGTCACTCTGATCGGCTTTGAGGTGGGAAAATGAACTACTCTTGAAAAGTAGAGCTACACTGAGGTCATGCCTTTATTAAAACAAGGAAAAGGCACATTTCCAGGACAGAAAAGTCTAAGTCAACTGCTTTTCTTTAGGTAGTACATAGCTTGTTTCTGATCATTATTGTAAAGAAGTAAACAAAAAAATTAAAACTGAAACACTGTAATGCCACCATCAAACAGACTCATGATTAATATTTTTGCATTTCTTTCCTGATTTTCTTCTATCTGTGTTTTAGCATGTTAATGAAAGAACAGTGTAAATTATAATTATGGGTCTTGACTTTGTTATGATTTTGGGGGGGGGGTGCTGGGAATATAACTCAGGGCCTCACATTTGCCTGGCAGGCGCTGTTCCGTATATCCCTGGCCCCAGGATCTTGATTTTTGATTAATATGACAATGCATCCCTGGTTCTTACACATTTGATTTAAATTGTCACATAGTATCTTCACATTTATTAATGTGTATTAGTTTACTTAACCATTTATTTACTTTGGATATTTTGTTTACTTCTAATGTATTATATAAAACTCTGTGTGTATGTGTGTGTGTGTGTTTTGCTGAGGATCAAACTCAGAGCCTCATGTATACTCTGCAAATACTCAATCAGTAACTACAGTCCCTATGTAAAACTTTTCTATTATTTTTGAATAAGTTCCTTTTAACAAAGAAGAATTTGGGATCAACTGCTTTCAAAGCTTGTCTTCTTTCTAGTATTTTGGTCTCATGCATTTCTCATCATTTTATTTTAAATAACTAATTTGGATCCATAAATTACTCCTTGACTATCACGGTTAGTTTAATTTGTTTGTTTTTGCAACTGATGAAAATTTTCTCATGTCTTTAGCCATTTGTGTTTCTTTCTTGGAGACTTCTGGAGTATTAGTATTTAATATAAATACTTCCGCAAGTAATTTCTGCAAATCAAACAAAACTAGTCCAACATACATTTAAATTATATTTTTGTTCTGTTTGGTTTATCTCAGTACTGAATAATATTTTTAAAATGTTCAAAACCTTGTAGCATATAATGTCCAAGCATTTTCTTTAAAAAATAGTACCAAATCTGTTTATAGGGAATATTGTTATAAACAGATTTGTTCTGTCTTTTGCTTGTCCCTTCAAATCAAGTAAAATATTAACTCTTCATATTTTCAAATATTTTTTTACTTCATTCTCATCTATACACATGCATGCATACAGGCAATCAATTATTCTTTAGATTTTAGGAAAATGGATAAATGAAATAGCTTCAGTACTTAGTAACTTTTATATATGACCTCTATATATTAACTGTGTTTCTTTGAAGCTATATAAATATTTTATTTCATTTTCAGAATTTTTTTGCTAATATAAGATGTATAATTGATTTTTATATATCATACATCTCTTATTTATAGATTAGTTGGCATTTTGTATGTAATATATGGATATGAAGAAAGATATGATGCTTCCTTCTCTCTAATCCATTGACTTTAATTTTATCCTTGACTTATTGCACAGACTAGAACCTCCAGCATAATGTCTACAGTACAAATGAACATCCTTGAATTACTCCCCTCTTTAGCTGTACTTTTCACATACATGCTTTTGTTTGTACTTTTTCTGGTTCCTTGTTTTTTTTAATAAGTGAATGTTCATATCTATCATTTATTGGAAATTATTAAAAAGATATACATTTAATTTTTTATCCTATCAAAATAGTGTATTATTGATTTTAAATACCAACTCAAAATTATTATTACAGTAGTAAACTTCACTTGTCATACTCTAGTATCCTTTTTCTTAATTGTACGTATTCATTTTACTAATATTTTGTTAATAATTCTTGAGTCTGTTTTGGTAAGGGATTTTGGTGTGCAATTTTCTTGTGAACTACATATATGTAACTATCTAGTGTTTTAGTTCTATTTATAGACACTCAAATTGCCCATTATTATTGTTTTGTCTAATTGTCATTTAGATTCCCTTTCAATTTTACCAAATTTTTTGCTTAATATTCCTTTTTGTGTCTCATTCTATCAATTTGCAATCATTTTTCTTCTTCCTGGAAGACAGCTTTTGAAAGGTTTTCTAGTGAGGTCTTTTAGTGTTGGTACCCAATTATTTTTCTGAAAATATCTCTCTGAGTGGTTAGACATGTATCTGACTCAAAATTAATGTGATTATTTCCTCTTAACACTTTGAAGATGATATTCTTTTGTCTCCTGTTTTCCACTATTGCTATTGAACTGTTTTACAGTAATAATTCATTTTTGGTAACTTGCCTTTTTCTCTAACTGATACTATCTTTCTTCTTTCCTTGATATTTTTACCATTTCCCAGCAAGATATGTACATTACTTTTTATTTATCTTGTTCAAGATTCACACTTACGAGGATGACTTTCATCAATTTTTAGCTCTTATCTCTGGAGGTTTGACTTTTCTTTCTTTCCTTCTGGAATCTGTTATATGCAGTAGAACCGCATATCTCTTCATTTATTCTTCATGTCTCATCCTTCTCTCTCAACTGGTTTTTCATATTTTGTACCTTTTACTTTCTCTTTGTTGTAAAGTAATTAATTTCTTCAGTTCAACTACCTTATTTAATAAGCAAGATCTTTTTGTGGGAAAGTAGGAGTAGACACAAAGATGCAGAACCTTTTAGGAATTAGGGAACAGAATTCATTCTGGGATTGCCTTGCTTTATGTTAAAAATATTAGTCATGAATACTTTTGTGGGTAAGCATTTTTAATGGAAAATTGTTGTAGCCTATGGAAAAGCGAACTGGTAAATTTGAGAAGTCATAAATACATTGAATATTACAGAAAATAAATTGAGATCCCAGGGTAACAGGTGAACAAACACATGAGCTACCAGAAGGGTATTTAGTTTCTCTGTCGAGCATCCTATGAACACAAACATGCAGAGAGAATAATATGTACATAGGTTTTTATTTTGGGGGAGGCATGGCTACAGTTAAATTTGGCACTCGTAGGCAAATTTGGAAAGTGTTATTACTATCTCCTACAATTTTAGTAATCAACTTTAGACTAGTAAATATATGGGAGAGGGAAATGAATATTTATTAAACATTTATGATACTCTGCATTAGGCTTGGTGTATGCCTAATGACATGCCTTAGACATCGAGATGCTGAAACTCAGAAAAATCAAGCTTGGTCAGCTGACAGAGTTAATCTAGTGCTTCAATGTTTTACTGACAGGCAACTCATTTTACTGAGAAAAAGGCAGCATAACTCTTTGAATTTGTTCAGTTTGAAATGAAGGGGAAAAAGTCAACAAAAAATAAGCAAAAAGCATAGGAATATGATGGAAAGGAATTTCTTGCCATCCTCTGAAATTTAACAAATGCCACCTTACTTTCAAGGAATAAATAGCTGGCATTTATTGTATTTTTCAATGCAATTAGATTAGGGTTTTCTCTTGTGTGTTAAAAAAAGGATTCAGTTTATATTAGTCTATTGGGCCACTCTTATCATGTACAATATAATGATAAGAGCCATTATGAGTTAAACTATATATTTTGTACTTAATTAGTATAAAAGGTCAAAAGGCCCTGTTTTAAAAGTGTCTTAACAAAATATGTTCAGCGTGGTAGCATTCCAGTTGGATACTGTAATTCATACTAGGTATGCAGCCTCCTAAATGTTACTCATAAAAAAGACAGAAGGAAAATAAGAAGAAAATGAGACCAAAAAACCGGAAAGAAAAGGAAAGAGACAAGAAGGTAAGGAGAGGGAACAAAGGAAACAGTAGAATGGTAATAAAGAATTTTTAATGTCCTTGAAGCAAGTGAGGGATGTCTCACTAACAAAGGACATAATTTCTTTCTGTAATGCAGATTGTAAAACATTTTTGTCTTTGAATGGTAAGTGTTTAGAAAGAAAGCTACATAAACAACCTTAGTCATCACTGTCCTCCAACACCTTCTCACTTATATTTGGAAAGTTTTTCAGAGTAGTTTACAGTGCTTTCTTTGCTGTGAGTCTAGCCTTCGGGCCCTTGACCAAAGCAATTTGTGTATTAGAGATTAGGGTGTGATTTTGTGTTGAGATGAGGAAGAGAAAGAATATGCCAGAAAAATAGGAAACACGTTGGTCTTTTTTACATGAGATTTGTGAGAGTGCTGTAGGAGCTGGTGCACTTGTGCCCATCTATTCTGCTATTCTAACTTTTGCACAGTTGGCTGCAGTGTGGACAAAGAGCCTCCTGCTCAGTGTAGGGAAATAGACTAAGAGGAAACTGAAAATTCAGGTCTAGCTGCCCTTCTCTGTAACCATGTTTTGGATTGTAGACCTGATCTGCCTCGTTCTTTTCCAACTTGATTTTCTGAAAGCCCACCAGATGTGCCAGACGTGCCAAATGTCCCAGATGTGCCAGATATCAGTCCTGTACTCCAATGTAGTGAACGCACTATCTACACAGACGGCAGGTCTCTAACAGAATCCTGGGAAGACTGTTTAGAAAAACATACAATGAGAAAAGATTTAAAACTAGAGAGATTATAGTTATATATTATTCCTTCAATTGTACCTCCCCTGTTTCTTTTTCATATGAAACAAGCTCAACTGCTGAAGTCAATCCATAGAAATTATTCTTAATTCCTCTCCTTTCCTGTTTCTAAGAACCTCTTCCACTCCATCAGCAAATTTCCTCAACTCCCCTTCAAAACCTTTCTTACCTGTTCTCTCTCCCTATGTGAACTTTCTCCACTTCTGCTCCTACTGTGACTCAAAATACTCTAAAGTGTGTGACCCATGCAGCCCTCGCTAAACATTTTGCTATAAATTCCTGGTTGCTTGTTATCACTTGTTAAGTTTGTGCATGCTTCTTCTGATGCACATCATATTAATCTCAGTATATTATGATTTATACTACATTGGCTACCAGACAACTAATAAACTAAAAGATTTTATCAACCCTAAATAAAAATTTGATTTGACTGACTTAATTACATACCTACATATACAAATACAGGTATATGTGTACATCTTGAAAGTTTATCAATGTTAAATTCATATGCATATATACCAGTAGATTCATGTATATGTGTATGTAGTCCTGACAATAGTGGAGTGATGGAAGATTTAAAATCTAAAATGTTGATGAAGGCACATCATGGGTATCAATATAAGCTTTGTGAGCAAGGTTTTATTCTTTTTGTTTTATAATGTGGGACAACAAAAGACTCCTTTGGGAACCCTCCTTCCTTTAGATTCTAAAGCATTAGTGATGTATATCTCCTCAATGTACCCTGGGTGGCACAGTGAATGTCTGTTTGCCACAGACAACTTGTATTATCCTCCAAACTGGGTTCACCTTGCTCATTAAAATTAAAAATTTAGAAAAATTCAGTCCATTCTTGTATAACCCAAATACTATCTTAAAACATTATCTCAGTCATAGAAACTGCTTAATTTAATATGAAATGAAGGGTAGATTTTAAATAAGAACTTCTGTAAAATATTTAATTGAGTTACTTAGTTTGCACAAAAAAATAAAAAGAAAAGAAAACCATCTAAGCCACCATAAAGAGCATGGTAATTGGCATGGTTGATGTTAGGCTGAAGGATGTGAACAAATATAATTTATCTGTCTGTCAGGTCTAGTTGTACCTCATCAAGTCCATGAGTGATCCTTCATCTACCCCAAATTATTGCCTTGTTACTTGTAGACAATCCAAGCAAAACATATCTGATTGCAGTCCGTTTATAATCCCTAACATACAAATGGAAAAAAGATAAATATGCAATTTGTTAATCGTTAAAGACACTGTGCTAAAAATTATGAAGGAAGTGGTCTAAGAATAATAAAAAATGAGCTAATCTTTTGTAAACATGAATTATGACAGCCTCTATTCTTCTCTCAAAAGTATAAATGTGAGTAGAATTCTCAAAAAGAGCTTTAGTAAAATATTTTTATTTTTTTCTATCTAAAGATTTGGACTAAAACAGAGTTAGCTTTACCAGTTAAAAAACCGTTTTTCTATTAAGCAACAAATGAGACCCCCCAAATACCAAAAAAAAAAAAAAAATCTGAAAGTGCCAATATTTATAGTTTCTCAGAGGAATAAATTTCAGTATCCTAAATAAACCTAAAACAATGCAAAAACAGGTTTTGCTCTTTGAACAAAATGACATATATTTTGAACCTCAACCTGATGTGCTTGATGGTACTAATATATTTTGGAGAAGACAGGATAATACTGATTATTCTTTGACATTAAAGCATAAGCTGTCAATTATGTAAATTTTGGGCAAGAGAATTATTGTTAAATCACTTGCAGAGATGTACCTATCCTCTTCTAAAAGTCATCTCACAATTTACAAAATAATAATCTTTGTTTGATTTTTACAACTTCATTTTTGAGATTATTAGAAATTGAAATTAAGTAAACATAACATAATTTGGTTTACAAAAAATATAAATGACCAGTTATGGTTTTAATTTGAATTTAATTTAAATAGTTTTATATTCTGTTTTGTTTTTTGAGGCAGTGTCTCATTAAGTAGGTGAGGCTGGCCTTGAACAGACTGTGTGGCCCAGATTAGTCGCCAATTAGCAGTGATCCTCCTGCCTCAGCCTCCCAAATAAATGCTAGAATTACAGGTGTGTGCCACTGCACCTGGCAAAATGATTTTCTTGAATGCTTTTAATGATTTTCTGTTTTCCAAACCTTAACTAATAACTAAATCAACAGTGATTGGTTATTTCTCCAACAGTTAAGAAATATCTCTATTTTTTCAGGAGAAAAGGCATATTGAATATGACTCAGATTTTCTTAAGAACAGGTAAAATCCTTTAAAACAAAGTAGTCTAAAACCAGTTGGCAGAAAAAGCATTTCCCAAGTATTGTGCTTGGTAGAACACTAGTCCTCATTTCCTTTCCTGCTGTTTCTCTCTCTCCAGTCAATGTAGAGTGAAATCAGTAGGAAAGACAGCTGTTTAGACCAAGAGTCACCAGCATCCCTCAATCCCAGGTCATTTCATCCGCCTCATACTCCAGGAAGCACCTGCCCCTATCCCAAATCAGGGCACACCCAGGCCAGCAGCAGCCCTGTCCCTGGGAAGCTTGCGGCAGACAAAAAAGTCTCAGGCCCCAACCCAGAGCTAAAGAAGGAGAGTTTGCATAGCCAAGACCTATAGAGGATTTTCTCACACACTAACCTGGGAGAGGTTCTGCTCTGACCATCTTAACTTGTTGTCTGTGCACAGAATGCTCAGGGTTTTTTGTTTGTTTTGTTTGTAAGTACTGAAAATTATGTCTCATTCTCTTTTGAACCAATTTATACCAAAAACCAACCACCTCCTGTTATTTCTTAGAGATGCCAATTGGTATGAAATGCCTTGTATGTTTTTATTGTTTCTGTTATCTTTATGCCATTGGCTCTAACTGGTATATAAAGATACTTTCTTCATGTTTTTTTTTTTTGATGGACCATTAAATTTACTTTTATATTTTATCTCACTCCCCAGGAAATCTAATTCTGGAGAATTAAATTATCTTCTCTATCAAGCCTTGAAGAAGAGGTCAGAATATTGGACTAACACAGCAACCTCATTCCAACAAGGCTACCAACCAAATAGCAACAATGAGGATTAACAGTGAATAAAAGTTTCAACTTTCCACTGTTGGCACTTAAAAATGAACAATTAAAATAATCCAAAATAAGAGCATTCTTTATTTGGATGAAATTTTGAAAGTACTTTAAAACAGTTATTTCTCGGAGCCAACTGGTAGCGTTTTTATAATTAATAGTTCATTCTTAGTTTATTTTAAATTGACTCTTCATACATATGTTTTTCCCTGAAGAGTAAATCCTGAGCCTTAGTTTCCAACATGTTACTCATTTCACTTTCTTACCACCACAGTCTTCCCATTGAGGCAGAAAACAATTTATTTTCCTTTCAGATTTTACTCTGATTATATATGATCAAGAGTATAAACTGTCAATTTTAGCTTCTCTGACTCTGATTAAAGATGCTTCTCCTTTCCCAGCCCATATTCCTTCATTTCTATTCTCTGCCCCACATCTTAAGTATTAATTTATTTTGTAGTAGCCAATTTACTTGCAAATGAAATCAGATGAGAAGTAAAATACCATTTTAGGAAAATTGAAGTTATAAAATGTTAGGGAACGAATGACCTGTTTTGTGTTCTACCTCTTTCTTACAGATACATGAGAGGTGCACACAAAGATTTAAGCTATCCACACAACAGTGAAGTAGACAAAGGATTGGGGCAATTCAAGTTCTTCTAGCATAACCTCAGTATCTCAGTTCTGGTCTAGAAAAGTCTGAAATATTTGGAAATCTCCTCAATTCTCTGCTCTCTTTTTCTCCATACAGAAAGCTTGCTCTGGGGTCAGTGCAAAAAGCCAGAACACTGATGGAAGGCCTGCTAGATCTGTATATGTGGTGACTGTGTCATCCTCCAGAAATTTTTCCCAGCTCAGCCCAGACTCCTAATTGTGGTCACATGGGCTGCCAATTACCTAGCTCATTATTCCTAATTAACCCATTGTGAATGTCCATAATCATTCATCTCTATGATATCATCCATTCCCTTAGAAGATAAATCACCCTGTGGAAACAGAATTGGATTTGGAGGTTGCAACATGAAGCTCTGGGTCCTAAAGCTGTAGCTAGTGGCTCTTTGCCTCAATCAGCTCTCTGAGTTCTCCATTTTTATGGTAATGTTGGTAGTGATGCTTACCTTAGAGGAAGGGGCATGTCAAAGTCATTAAATGCTCTTTATAAAATTTTACTAAACCAGTGTTTAAATAAGTCCAAAAATTGTGTTTTCGGCTGATTTTATTGAATCTTTTTATATTTTTCTACTTGCCCTTTCAAATGTTTCCTTTGTTGTTTGGCTTAAATAATGTAAGGTGGCTTTTCTGTCTGCTCTGATAAGAGAAAGGGAAGACTGCCCTTTTATAATTTATATTCACTTTCTGTTTTCAAAGTTTTTCTCACTTGTATCCAATTTCTTTTCTAAGATATTTCAAGATTTAAAATAAGGCTCAAGAAGTGATTCTGCTGTGAGATATCACGCAAAACACATAGATTGCTGCAGTTGGGCACCCAGATGGAGGTTTTGCTGTGAGCTCCTTCTGTGTTTAAAATGTGCACAAGTCAGGATCTGTCATTTCCCCCTAAAAAGCTCCATATCTGAGAAGAAAGAAACACACAGCCATACTGCCTTCCTCTGAATACAGCTATGTACACTATTGTGATTTAGAGGCTTTTACTTGTTTTATGCCAAAATAAAATGAGATATAAATTCAGCAGAATACTCTTACAAAGAGAAGGGTATTTGGGAAGACAGAGATCTACTTGTATAAGGTATTTTTATTTTCTCAAAGATGGTTGAGAATATAGCAGGTATGTTAATGAAAAACAAGCCCACCAAACAGAATTCTTTCCCTATCAGATGCAGTGCTGTGGTTTGGATCCTTGACTCCACAAAGGCTCATGGGCTCAGATATAGGGATTCAGGACCCTAATTGCATTATGGGGGCCCTGAGGCTCACTTGCTATCAGGAGGTGGGGCCTGGAAGGCTGTGTCTCCTCCCTGGCTCCTTCCCTCCTTCTTCTGCTTCCTGACAGCCATGAGCAGCTATCCCACTGTCCCCTCAGTATTTCCACCATTGCATCCCTGTGTTTGAACCGCTAAAGATGAACTTCAACTTCTAAAGTGGTGAGCCAAAATAAACCTGTCTTCCTCTAAACTGCAGGTATCCGATAACATGTTCCATCCAGGAGAAAGTAAATAAGATAGATGGACAGAATGTTTTCACTACTGTGAAATCCTATAGGTCTTTGCATTATTTTCTAATAAAGCTTTTCCATATATAGTATCTCTTAAGTTTTGCAATATATATCTTTAATACAGAGTACACTATTTTATAGAGGGAGTTTTAAGGTGTTGTTATGAAAACAGCTATAAATACTCTTAGAGGAGTTATCTTAAGTAAACATTAATAATTTAAAAATTAGACTGAAAATGATTGGTTTAGAAGTTGATATTTTGTCCAGATATTTTAGAAAAAAAAATGTATAAATTATAGCAGTGATGTACATAGTTAAGGCATTGAACTTGAAGATATATAAAGTTTGTGCTCTCAGTTCAGTTGACAACACAGGGAAATTATAATTTAAGGGCTGTGTACTTTAGAACTGTGGGATTTATCCTACAATAAGGATTACTTTGTTAAAACTATTTTTTTAATATTTAAATACATTAAATATATTTAATAATTACTCAGAAATGCCATTTGTTTAGTATTTTTATTTCAGATCACATAAGAGACAAATTCATTCTGAGCAAGAACTATATATTTTCAGGCAGTTGAGATCAAATTAATGAATTTTTTGAAATTTTTAAAAATATTAGTGCTTTGGTGAAGAAATAGAGTGAAATAAAGTGGCATTAGAAAAACTACATAACATGATTACGCACCACATATAAGTACAGGCAATGTGTTGCAATGGGAATTGATAAATTGTCAAAAGAAAAGTATATATTTAAAATACAAGAAAATTTGGCCTGGGGATGCATTTCAGTGGTATGTAATTTACAAATGGCCATGAATTCAATCCCTAACAGCACATATAATAATAATATAATAATAATAATAATATTAAAGGGAAGAGAGTGGATTGAGAAAAAAGAAGAATCATGTATATGTAGACATTCCCTATAATTGATATGATCATTATGTTTATCTAAAATATAACAATAAACTTAATTTTGAAAAATTTCAAGATATGTGAAAATTATTTTAAAAAGTAAACTAATCATTTATCTTGACTGTTTAGTAGTGGAATAGTTAGCTGTAGGTACTATATAAGTTTCTGTATCTGAAGGATTATTTTATTAGATTTAAAAAGTATCATGTAGGACATAATTATCATTATGACAAAGTATTTATAGGGCAAAGAGAAGAAAGATTAGAAACAGTATTAGAATGAAAATCTTATGATTCATGACCTTGACTCATGACTTGCCTATATATTCTTTCTGTTAGAACTAAAGTATTTGCCTATGAATGACAGGAAACCAGATATATATTAACTGTAAACAAACACAGGTTTATTTTTCTCATATAACGAGAAATCTGGAGAGGTAGCCCATGGCTAATGCAGTAGTTTCAAAATGTCATTAGTGCCTCAGGCTCAAGTCAGCTCTCCTTAGCATGTTGGTTTGTAGCCTTATGGTATACCCTCCAGGCAGCTTGTCACATCCAAGACAGACAAACCAGCCACAGAAGAGAAACTGTGCCCATTTTATCAGGAAGATAAAAGCGTCCCCAGCATACTTGTATCCCCTGAAGAAATCTGTTTAGTGTTTATCAGTCGGAACTGAGTCACATGGAGACTCATTAAAGATAAACAGAAAATAGAATTGTCATGATGTCTTTGACCAACTTTGATCTAACACCTGACCCATACAGGTACAATGTTGTCAAGAGAAGGAGAATTGATTTTGAAAGGCTAACAAATAGCCTCAAACACAAGGACCCAAAAGCCCCTAAGAAGAATTCTAGGTGCCAGATAACCAGAGTTAAACATAAGATTAAGGGCACAAGACCAGACCAAGCCAGCCAAAGATGTCTGACATCAACTGCAATGAATTTGCCAAACAGCAAGTCTGAAGACCAGTCTCACAGAATGGCATTCACTTCAGATTCCAGCCCCAAGTTAAGGGGTTACCAGGGTTACCCACATGTCAGATCATCTTGCTACTACGCTGGCTCCTGGTGGACTCTCAAGGGCTCTGTCATTTGTTATGATGACTCACAGAACTCCAAAAAAGTATTCTACGTTAAATGAAAGTATATTATAGTACAAAGCAATGAATTTGGTTTAACCAAAGAAAGAAACACATGGAACAATGTCAAAGAATGATCGAAATGCCAAACTTCTAAACATTTCCTTATGCAGTCCTGACTTGAGGGTGATACAGTGCCGAAAGTATTGTCAGCTAGGGAAGTTCACCTCAGCCTTGGCGTCCAGAGTTCTCACTAGGACTCAGTAGCATACTGCACAAATGCTAATCTATTTTTTTTTCTTTTTTTAACAGATGCTAATCTTTAGTCTGGGTCCTTTCTCGGATGTTCAGGATTTATTCTCTAGTACCTCCAAGTGATCAAAAATGATGTAGAATTTTCTTAAGCCTCCACCCCATAACACATGGTTAGTCTGTCTGTGATCAAAACCTTCAGGCACAGAAGGACTCCAGTCAGGCAAGACACTTAAGGGACTTAAATACCAACTCCTGGTCTATGGGTTAAACTGTCTTTGGGTAAAGGTATTTCTTTTCTACACAAAGAAACTGAGAGGCAGCTCTCATATTTCTGGCATCCAAATGTACTACCCATCAATTTGTGGTGTCAAGTTCCTGTTTAATGTAGAAGTCTCTAGCCCTATACATTTTTTTTAACCTTGAACTTTCATCCTTCTACTCAAATCTTGTGGTATAATCAAGCATGTTCCAATGCCACTAATCAGGAGGAGTAGGAAGCATTCTTAGTACCAGAAAATATGTGTCATTTCCCCCGTATATCAACACTGATCCCAAGCTACTTGAGGCAAAATGCATTCTTAATTTTCATTTTCCTTTGTCCCTTCTGGCCATTCTCTAGCAGCATTCAACATCACATCGTGAATTCTGCTCAGCCCCCATGATCTGGGCACCCAAGGTGCTGAACTAAGTTCTTACCTATCTCAAAAACTGAGCTGTTGCCCATGTGGGCTTAGCCCCACCCCAGCAGCACATCCTTGGTCTCCGGATACCTCAAAGAGTTGTCCTGCAGCAGCTGTTGTCCTGTTCTTGCCACTGCCACTAATACTACTAGAACCTCTTCACAAGGAAGAGCCGTATGTTCTACCAGATCAATGGTCATTTAACTTCCTACATGGCCAGGCTGCCTTGGCCATGACTATCCATTAAAATTGTGTGAAAACTCATAATGGGAAATAAGGAATCTGATAAACTACTTTATTTTGTTGGGATACCTACAAAAATTTGCACTTAGTGACACTGCAAGCCAGTTAAAGAAGTTAAAACAATTTGGAAAAAGTCACAGAGGTGGAGAGTGAACAGACCAGAAAAGAAATTGTGAGTTCTACCCTTGCTCTTCCTTTGCTACTTGCCAAAAGGAACTGGATCCAGCAGACTTGCTGCATGAAATTTTCTGTGTGCAAAGCTTATTAGATATCATAGCAATCTCTTTAAGTTTCTACTACGATGAGTAAACCAGTATCAGCGAGAAAGAAAATCTCTCTGTTTGTGACTCTGAGACTCTAAACCTTTCTCTGGCTCAGTTATTTCTTTCATTTTTAGAATATTAAACTCATGAGTCCTATTCCATTTCATTCAGCCACTGCATTCAGAGTCACCAGTCTGCTTTCATTCATGATAGAATTATAGCTTTAGATCAGTTCAATAATATACCCCTCATTTTACTAATGGGAAAACAAAATTATAGACTTTACCAAATTAGTAGCAGAACCAGAATGAGATCCCAGATCTGTTTTCTCATTATCTACTATCTTCTGGGCATGTTTTAGTTTCGAGCTTTGAGAAGGAAATGAAAAATACAAATCAAGCTTGTAAGAGAGACTTTCTACCCATCTCCACTCATGTTCAGTATCGATTCTTTGCATGCTTTAATAAGGCGCCAGTTTCTGGAGGCCTGAATTTTAATAAAGCCAAATGACTAAGTGGTGACAATAAGAAGTAAATGGAAATTTTTGGGATGTCTTAAAAGAGGTAGAGTGGGCTCCATCTGCTGTGTGGAATGCAGACATATTGCTGGCACCCCAGCCACCATGTTGGAATAAGTAGTTTTGGAAATGGAACCATTAAGATAAGAAATATAATATCTGGAATCTGACACTGTGAGGATGTCATGACACCCCTGAATTGCTTATTGAGACATATCTGCCTTCCTACTTCTGTCTGTCAGAAGTGAATTTTTACTTTAGATTTAAAATAAAATCGCTCTCAGTTGGATTTTCTGTCCCATGCAGTCAGTTAATATAAAATGACTTAATGTAAATCATCTTTTTATGTCTTTTGCTTCTTAACATTTAATATTTCTGTTCAGAAATGTATTTTAGTACATTCAAGTCCTTCCTCTCATTACATATTATTCATCATCTACAACCCTTTTATTAACATGGGCTTTTATATTGGTGTTTATTGCTTTCTGAGAATGTCTTTAGTCTTTAAATCCTATGTAGCACCACTTACCAATGGAAACGTGTTCAGAAAAATGTGTTATCAGGTGCCTACTTCACTGTATGCACATCATACATGTCCTGTACACACTAAGATGCTATGATGCCACTAGGAAATATAATCTCAGTGACCAGCTTTGAAAATGCTGTCATTTACAGAGACATTATTTGTCATGTGACTATAGTTTATAATATGTTTGGGACAGGGTTTACCCACTCTTCAAGATCATTTCTATCACTCACAATTTTCAGCTCATTACTAAGTGAGTATTTTTGGCACTCAATCTGAAGCGGTGCAGAAAAAATGAGAAAGATAAGGAGACAAAGGAGGAGACCTTTAGTGGAATGGGAGAGTTTCATGGGGCAGGGAGGGTTCTCAAATGCAAACAAAGAAGTGGGACTATTTTTATTAGTTTTGGCTGGGGGAGTAGTTTGGGAGCTGGGCAAAATGACATATTAACCGCTGATTTGAAGGAGCATCTGCCTATGTAAAAGAGGAGACAGATTTACTAGGGGCTGGAGTGGAGGCTTGGGTGGTTGTGGAGTTTTAGGACTGGAAAAGGCTTAGCGTAGGCGCAAAAGGTGGTGGGAGGTTTAATCTCTGGAATGAGAAGGAGAACGTAGAAGTTACTCTTGGAGAAATAAGTTGTTTCTCTGGATCCGGTAGCAAGTTAGGAAGATATAGCTAAGCCCCAGGCTAACAGAATCTATCGATTACTATATAAATGCATAAATATCTCAGTAAATAACTTGAGAATTGTATTATGTAAATGTTTAGTTTATTACCAGCATAAATTATTTATAGTATTAAAAGCAACAGCTTGTGTGTGTGTGTGTGTGTGTGTGTGTGTGTGTGTGTGTGTGTGTATTCCATACTTCTGAGGCAGGTATTAGTATCATTCTTCAAAGAAACAGAATCAAAGAGGTTTATTAATCTGCCTTTGAAACTTCTTAAGATGCTTGTTTTGCCAGATAGAGAAAGAACTGAATACCAGCCTTTAGAATATAGACAGACCTTCCACCATCCCCTGATGATACCTTAAATTAACGGATGGCACTGAGCTCTCCACTCTGTAGGGCATATCCTAGATGGTGTCCCTGCCACCTAGAAGCTTCAATACCATTAAAGGCATTACTGTGATAATTCCTTCATATCAGCAAATAATAATCACTTTTCTTGTCATGTTCAGTGCTTAGCCACATCCTTAGCAACAGTGTCAGGATGCCGTCCATACAGGAGAGTTCTGCCTAACACTAATAGTCAGGCCATCTAACTGCTTTCTGTCCATCCCAGCAGCAGACATATGTGGCATCTGGTGAGTATTTTATAAAATCAAAGAATCCGAGTCTACATGATTTGAAAATATTAAAGAAACTTGCTATCTTTTCCCAACCTATCATGAACCTCAACTATAGTTACCATTAAATAATTCTAATTTTATTTTCCTTTTAGTATTTGTATTACATTGTCCCAAAACAAAAGAGTTTACAAGAAAACATACCTTAGAAATACTCTTCTTTGTTCAGGTGAACAGCTGTATGAGACTTACCTTGCTTTTTTATATTTTCTACAAGTTTTTTTAAAATAATTTTTTGGTCCTCAGTTCTTAACTTGTCACTGTTTTTTGATTATCTATAGTAACATTTCTTTCCATTTTCTACTTCTTAGTGAAGTTACTTATTTTACTACCCAGCTCAAAATTAATCCTAACAAGTGGCTCTGATCTCAGAAATAAACACTCTCCCATTTCGATCCATTACCATTTTCTAAGGAAGCAGGAGAAAGCAGGTAAAATATGGAGATTGATCTCCAGTGGTGAGGTAATTTTGTTTAGTGCATTCATTTAAAAAATCAAGCTGGGGCTAGAAGTATAGCGCACTGACAGATCATTTGCTTAGCATGCATGAGGCCTTGGCTTTAATCCCCAGCACTGCCAAACATTTCCAAAATACTTTTAAAAATTTAACTGCATTTGTTATCCTTTAGATGGAAGTCTGAATATTGAGAAAGATAGCAAAGCTTAAGACATACACAACTGATTTTTTAGTCAGAGATGTGACAAATTTCTGGAGCTTTGCCTTTAAGAGCAGCCTGTGTCAGTATGACTCAGATAAAAGAACACCCATGTGTTCTTTTCCAGCAATAAAGTTTCTTGTGAGTCAGTTTCTGTGATAGCAGAATGGGAAGGTAAAATGATCATTTCACAAATTTTGATAAGCTGGAGCTACGTTTCATTTTCCTACAGCCTTGATGTATTTGGAGGTAGAGAAAGGAGTCGCGATACTCAGTTTCTGTCCTACAGAAGGAAGTGGAA
This sequence comes from Cavia porcellus, assembly GCF_034190915.1. Classification (NCBI taxonomy): domain Eukaryota; kingdom Metazoa; phylum Chordata; class Mammalia; order Rodentia; family Caviidae; genus Cavia; species Cavia porcellus. Next base: position 55,949,110 of record NW_026947495.1, read on the forward strand.
TTAGTGGTTGTTCACCTCCTCAGTGGAGCCCAACAAACACTGGGGAAATGGTGTGTTTTGCAGTGGGCTTTGGTGAGGACTTTTATTTAATTTATTTTTTGAGATTATTTACTTTTCATTTTTAAAATTTTTATTGATACACATTTTCAGTACCCAACGATTATATTCCTTGTGAGGAGTTGATACATGTACAAAAACACATCTTAATTCGCTCCCTTCTCTTCCCCCTCTCTCCATCTCTTGACTCCCTTTCTTTCTGAAAAAGATCTATCTCCCTATTTCCTGTTGTATATCTTTTGTTTTGCTCTTTATTTATATTATAGGTTTCTTATCTAAGAGAAATTATGAGAAATTTAAACTTGTGTGTCTGATTTATTTCACTTAACATTGTGATCTCAAGGTGCATTCACTTTCCTATACATTACTCAAGTTTTGTGTTCTTTATGAAGGAGTAGTATCTTCATGTATCATCATCATGTATAATATGTTATCTTCATTAATCAGTTCATATAGTATAGGCTTCTTCCAACATTCAGCCTTTATGAATTATAATGTATATATGTAGATATTCATGAATCATTATACAGACATCTTTAACTCTTTTGAGAAGATACATAGAAGGAAAATTAAGTCAAGTGAAATTTCTATTTTAAGGGGTTTTTGTTTGTTTTTGAATCCCCATTTTTATTTCCATGTGGATTATACTAGTTTACATTCTCACCAACAGTGTAGAAGTGTGCATTTTTCCCTGCAGCTTCACTCAAATTTGATATTATTTGATTTCTTGATGACATCCATTCTTTGTGGAGTAAGATGGGATCTCAGTGTTGGTCTCATTTGCACTTCCTTAATGGCAAAAGATGGTGAACATTTTTAATACATTCATTGGACGTATATTCTAAGAAATGATGACTTTTTAAAGAAGTTCAGTTCAGAAAGAGATAAAAGGCAGGAAGCATCATCTGAGGTGGAAAACATTCCAAAAGTGTTTTGTTTTTAGATGTGAGAAGCTTGTATCTGTGGATTAGGTAGGGTCAGCCAACTACTATAATACCTACTACACCTGTCACTTAAACCCAACAGTCTCACTTAACATTACAGTTCAGCGAGAGCCGGACTTAGTGGGCAGGTCTGCAGTTGATCAAGGATCCAGGTTCCCTCAATCTAGTTACCTTCCATCCTCCACAAACCCGGATGTTCTGTATTAGTGAAAGGAGAACACAGAGGACTGCACAGGAAGTGTTACGGTATATGCCCACATTCTACTTGTCCATTCGACAGCTCTTACTTACAAAGACCTCCTAACTCTAAGGGAACCCAGAAAATGTGACTTTACTGTGTTCCAGGAGAAAATGGAAAGAATTTTGGTAAACAGCAAGCCTTCCTCTGCTACAGAATAATTATAAGCTGGAAAAGAGCCAGTATCACACACACAAAAGGTGATGAAAAATAAGTAAAAATGTATTGTTGACTGAGTGGGCAGGACATGAGATAGAAGGCATCAATGGAGATGTTCCCCCTTTGGACAAGGGGTAGAAAAATTCATCCTCTGAAACTACATAGAAGGTCGCATAAGTGCCAGTGGATATCCAACCTAGGATTGTGCAGTCACCAGATTGCCCTGTAACCTCCGGGGGAACTCATGAAACAGACAACAGATACATAAGATCACTATGTAGAGTTGTGCATTGTGTGTGTTGCACAGAAGTACCCTGACAAGAAAGCAAGAAGGGATGATATCTGTCAATAGTTGGCCTCTAAACCCCACACTCTAAGACTGTTTTTATATTCTTCCAGGTGAGCCATACATTTTTCTCCCCAATGGAATCACCTTCTGTCTAAGGAACTACGAATTGCTCAGGTGCCTTTTTCTAATTCAACCATGCAAAGAAGGTACTTTACCTCAAATTCGTACAGAGAAATTACATGCTACCAGCTTCCCTGCTGAAGAATAGGAGGGACTTGGACCAGGCTAAAGCAGACATATGAAAAGTGACACTGTGTATCTCTGGGTGGGAGTCTAATAGCCCACTTGAAGAGACTTTGGAGAAGGGTTGTATAATATCAGAGCTGGGTCTTTGCATTATAATTTTACTATATTTGAAATAATCCTGCTTTCTAGTATAGTAGGCTATGGAACAATTCTATCATTTCTAGGGTTTTTAAAGAATTCCTTAAAAAAAAAGACCTCCTTAAATAAGACTTATCTTCACAAATAGTTAGCTACCTACATTTTGCTTGCAATGGAAAAGCCCCAAAATAGCATTGCATCTACGTTAGCCCCTAAAAAGCTGGATGACCTTAACAATCTCTTCACATCTATGAGTCTACACCTTCTTAGCTGCAAAATGCCCATTTTGTTAGGACTCACAATTCTTTGAATACATGATTAGCAGTTTACCTTTCAGTTATGACGTTTCTAGATTCTAGGATATATAACAAGCATAGCAATTTACACAAATATATTTTCATGTAAAAATTTAGGAGACCCAGAACTGTACAGCCTTGTAACTATAAGTTCCTTTAAAAATAAAATTATTTATTTAGAACACGAAAGTAAAACATTATTTAAATTTATATAAATACTTAGCACTAATGTAAAGTAAGTAAATATAAAAATAAATTTATGGCAGAATTTAATGAGTACTTACATTTTATAAAAGCATTGGTTACATAGTAAACATGCTATTGGTGTATGTGTATTATTGTTATTATAATAATAACTACTGTGAACACTCTCTCCTCCCTAGGACCAGTATTATACAATGAATATTTCAATTGCAATTTAAAATTCTTCAAAATTGAAGTTGTATTTTAGCAGCATTTGGAATTAGTTTTTAGAACCTTTCATTCTGGTATGGCTTTGATTTTCTCCAATGAGCCTTTACTGAAATACTTTTTTCGTTTGGAAAATCAACTGGAATGATTATATAAATGCAAATAATATAAATATCTAAGCAATAAACTGTATAAATTTCTGAGCAGTATATTATCTTTATGTTTTTAATGTACATTGTATCACATTTTGTTGTTTTGCAAATTTTGTTTTTAGTTGTTTTCTCCATTGGTCTTTTGTCTGATCATTTCTTATTCTGTAACAGTGGTTATCATCAAATGTTCAGAACTAGCATGCATTGTTGGTCATCTTTGAGACAGTTCTATTTTATCCCTGATTATATGATCAAAACAGAGTATCAAATATTCATTGAATCATCATTGAGATTTTTAATCCCAATGAGGGAAACTTTAAACCTAGTTTTAGATAAGAATATCATTTTTTAAAACCTAAATAATAACCAAATCCAAAGCAACAGTAAAATCTTCATATATAAAAATTTGCAATGGACAAAACAAATGGAAGCAGTATTCTGAATGAGAATTGTGAGTAATCTAGTTAAGTATGTTGTAATAAAGCTCAGGATAATAAAATGTTAGGATTAGATGTTGTTCTGGCTAAGGGTTACAAGTAGAACAAGACAATATGGGAAGTGCAGGAAATGTGTCTATACACTAAGACCTAAAGAATCCAGCTGAGGGCTTGGATCCTGTGGCAACATCCTGCATGAGTCCAGCTGAAAACCTAGAGCCATAACAATACCCCTCTGTGGGTCCAGCTGAAGGCCTAAAGTTCACAATAATATCTCATGCAAGTCTGTTTCACAGATCTGCACTAGGAAGGCCCAAAGGTCAGTGGTGGGAGCTAGAAGGTCTAAGCCAGCATGATGAAGGATCTGTGCTAGTAGGTTAAAGGTTCTGCAATGGAGCCAGGCAGGGATACTCAAAGTAAGGACCAGAGAGCCCCTGAAAATTACCACAGCCATCATCAAAGACGACAAGGTCTGGAGTTCCTTTGACAGTAAAAACAACTGAGTTCGTGTCATGAAGCTACATGACAACCTTCTCCAGGAAACTGAAGAACACACATCTTCCCCTCCTGAGCCAGGAAGCACTAAAAAAGACCACAGCTCCCCCAAAGTGAATCATAACCATTCTCAGTGACACCAAGGTCCCGAGCCAAGTTCATATCAGGAAAGAACCTTGATGTAGTCCTCCAGGAGAACCCACAGCAACAGGAGAACCAGCAACACCACGGAGAAACATCCATACTACTTCCTCTCTAGTTCTCTTTTGTTTTTTATCTTTGCAGCAGTGCTCAGGTGGGCCTGCCACGCAGCACCACGCTGGTTCAGTACAACTGGTATTACAAGTTGGCCACCAGTTGTCAATCCACTGCAGAAGTATACTAGCAATCCAATAGTAAGAAGTTCTTTACAGATGAAGAAATTGAGACTCAGAGAGGCTCAAAGCTTCCCGAGAAAGCACAGCTTTTCAGGAGCACAATTTTCAGATTGTGACTGCTATCAGGATTATTTTTCTTCACACATCTCAAACAATTTACACAGAATCCTATGGCTCCGTTCCATCCCCAGCTCCACATAAAAGTTTATCTGGGACACTATCAGAAGCCGTCCTAGGCCCACTATCCCAACTATGAATAATAAGCTCAGACCAGACAGAGGCTTAGCACAATCTTACATCTAAATTATTTCCTGCCATGGTTCATTTTCTTTGTAATAAAAACCAGATCTTTTTCCTTGGGAGCAGTTTAAACTTGCAGTTTTGGAACTATAACTATGAATATGAGGTTCTTAATCATCAAGATATTTTTCTCAACACTTAAATTGATGTTCTTTTCAGAAATTCAGAAAACAAATTTTGCAATCACTTTTCATACTTACTGAAAAGAAAGTAAAAGAACACACAAAAGAGGCATAATTATGTGGCATATTTAATCAACAACTGTACAGACAAAATGTCAGAAATAAGGATGCATGTCCAATGACTCACCATGCTATGGATTTGCCTCCAGAGCTTCAGTATTTATTAGAGAAATAACATAACCTCGTTAAGAGCACGACTCCTGGTCCCTGGCCTAGATTCTAATGCTGGTGCTTTCACCTGAAAAATGAATGGCATTGAAGGAATGATTTCTCTGAACTTCAGTTTTTTTAAGAGTGTACTTTCTTCCTGGTGGTTAAGAGGATCAACAGTAATAATATATTTGCATATATTTATTGTCATGCCTCACATGAAGTAAATACTGCACTTTCTGAAGTTGATTCCTATGCTGTATAAACTACTGGGCCAGGGATTTAGCTCAGTGGCATAAGTGCTTGTGTGGCAAGCATGAGGTGGTAAGTTCTATTCCTGGTACCAAAAATAAATAAATAAGTTAAATAGCTAAGTAACTTGAACGTCTCCTCCTGAATTAATCAGCTTTTCTATTGCTAGGACAAAATGAATGCTAGACACAATGTAAAGGAGGAAATGGCTTATTTATCTCCTGGTTTGAGACTTGCTTCCATTGCTCAGTGATCTAACATGAGGCTGATTATCATGGTAGGAGGGTATGGTGGAGCAAAGCTTCTCCCTTCATGGCAGCTGGGAAGTAGAGCCCAAGAGCAGAGTGACAGAAATGAAAATGTTAAAAATCAGATATAGTCTCCAAGGTCACCCCCCCATGACTCACCCAAATATACCCAAAAATGTGCTCCACTAATCTGCTGGATATCTCTTAAGGCAGCCAAATTAACAATCACTAAAAAATGAATGACAAGAAATACAGTATCGCCAAGCAGAGAAACACCTTTCCCAGTGCCAGTTATACAGAGAGTGCTCTAGAAGTGGCTGAGTGTACCCAGGATCAGGTGGCCAACTAAAAACCCAAGAGGATACTAAAGATTGTCTCAAAACCAAAACTATTTTGGATAATAAAAGGCTTATAAATATCTGAATAAAAATTCTTTTAATTTATCCTTATCAATGTATAAGACTATATTGATAAAATAAGCAAAATTATCTTTAGAATGACTACAAAGCCCTGTCTACCTTTACTTGTCAGATGTATTCTTTGTGTTCTTTCTTGGTCTTCCCAGTTGTATACCATGAAAAGATTCTGCAGCTCATGAAATTATTTAACACGTGTGACACTGGTCAGTCAAATACTACAGAAGAAGCATAGCTCTAACTTCCTTGTATTTTATCATAAAATAGTTGATACAGATCTCACATGATATGCAAATTATAATTTGTGTGATCCAATTGATTAGGAAATCTATATGTATTAGGAAAACACAGAAGATGGAGAAGTATGAGAATAGGCAGTTTATGAGCATATTGAACTTTAGCTTTGTGTATGGGCTATGATGTGGGAATTTTGCACATATTATCATGAATAAAATTTATTACAGTCTCATGAAATGTACTTATGTCAGAAGCAACTTTCCCAAAGGTCGCATAACTAGTCATTAGCTCAGAACTGCAAGGTCCCAATTCTTTCCATTATATCATATTTCTATGATAAAGTAAAATTCAATCGTTTATGGATGTTTTCTTCTTACCAGCATATAGCTCAAGTACTTGTCAATGAATTACCACATCTGGAGCTATTTCTGTTTTTTGCTTGCATTTTCCTCTTATAAACTTTTATAAAGGCTGCATTCCAGGAGGAAACACAGGCTTTTCTTCAAACATAAAAATAGGCTAATGGCAATGACAGGGATGACTGTGAAGGGGGAAGAAAAGCAAGTGGTATTGCCAAATCTATATTAGGAGTTACAGTCTTCATTATACAAGAACTCAGGCATGTCATATTGTGAAATAGCATATGATAGAAGATACAATGTGGAGCTATGATGGATTCCATTTACCATATGGTGTGTTGCTACATCCTATTTCCTTGGGAATATTCTAAGGATGAAAGGAGAATGGAATCTTTCAAAAATGTATTGAATAATCATCTGAGTCTGAATGGATTTTGATTATACCAACATGCACAATGACTCAACAAGGATAATGAAATACCACGTTCTCAGAATGCACATCACACCATTCTCTAGCTATCAACTTCAGTCAAATATGAATTGTTTCAACAGGGTAGGCTCTCCAAGGGTTATCCTGTGACTCCCAGGGACAACTTATGAGGAACCAATGCCAAAAGTGACTTATGAATTGCTAATTGGCATTCATAACAAATAGAACTTCACATTTTCAGTGGTGCTCTGAAACATGAGTAGTGAAAACAGAAATCTCTTTATTTTTGTTTTTGTTGAAAGGATTTGGCAGTGTTATCTAGAATAGATTTAAAATCATAATGCAGAACATTTGCCTACTCAGAGGCTAGATAAAAAGAATGCTGATTTAATCATTATCCTTAAAGCTTAGTATTACTGAGGCACTGAAACAGAAGAGGCTAGATACTCCTGTAAGAGATGAACAAAGCACTTTAAAATATTTTAATGTGAAAAAGCTCACCTTGCCTTTTCATGGGGTATAATGAGAATGTGCAATTTTATGGTTAAAATTAGTGTCAAGCATGCAGTTGAAGGATTAAAATGTAATATAATAATTACATCAAGAGGTTACAGTAACAAAACATTTTAGAATTTTTAATTTCTGTTTTAAAGTTTGTCTTCTCAATTTCGATTTTAAAATGTTGTATTTTGATTAAGATATTTCAGCTCAAGAATTGTACTGCTTCATTAAAATTCTTAATAAATATTCTTTTTTTTTTTTTTTTTTAAAAAAAAAAAAACAGTGGCAAAGTTTATTCAAGAAAGCACAAGTGAAGAGGGGAGTAACTGGGTCTGCGGAGAGAGCTTGAGCGGAATAAAGAGAGAAAGAGGGAGAGACCAAAGATACAAGTAGACGCTGCGTCTGGGAAACGCAGTGTGGGGAATGGTGAAAAGTTAAGCCAGCAACATTCCACGTGGCTGCCTTTCTTTAATAAATATTCTTAAAGAATATTCATTAATATTCTTGATAAAGAATATTTTCCAAAGAGTTGCACAAAGCATGATCATGGTAGGTAAGCTATTCATCTTTACCTTCACTAGCCAGTGTGGCCTTAGCTGAGAAATGCTCCTTAATGTGAACTAACATGCTCATGTAGGAAAGAGAATTCCATGCTTGTTTCTTTATTCGGGATGGCATTGAGGACTACTTGTTCTCGTGTGGGAAAACTAATTTATTCCTTAGTATGCTAGCTTCTGGCATCAGGTTATTGTTTTCTCAATGACCCTAGGAGTTAGGTAATGCTATATTTGATTTGCAGCAAACGTGCAGAGAAGGGAAAAAAGACTAGAAGCAATATATATCCTTGGGTCTAACCAGCATTCAGTTCTGAACCTCTGTGAGTCTTAAACACCTAGCTAGACATTGTAGGTCAGTCTGCATGGCAGAATAATAATATACACTGCTGTCAGAATTGCTAATGTATAAGCTAGTTATTTACATTAATCCATAGTCTTTCTAAAATTTCCTGTTTGTATACCTCAAGGTAAATTATAAAATGAGAATGGAGATGAGTTATGTGATCAAAGACAGTTTCATTTAAATATTTTTAGTTTGTATATTTTTATGAATTAAAACATTGGCCAACCAAATATTCTTTATTGCCAAGAGTGTCACCTTTTCTCATAAAAAGTTATGAATATTTTTACCTTCTCAACTAAAGTTATATTATTGTGATGCAAAGTAATAAAATATTTGGCACTAGAAGTTACTCTATGTGATGGAAATTTTATGTTTATTATATGTTATTTAATATAATTGTTTGGCTCAAAAGTTTCAGTGGAACAGAAAAACATTATATATTGGATTTTAACACAAACCAATGTTTGGCAGAGCAACTCAGCTTACTCCTCTCTCTCTCTCTCCCTCCCTCCCTCACCCCCCTCTTTTCCTTCCAGTGCTGGCAATAAAACCCAGTTGTAGGACTGAGCCACATCCCCAGCTCTTTTGTTTTTTGTATTTTGAGACAGAGTCTCATTAGTGGACTGCAGTTTGTCCTCTTCCTGCCTCAGCTTCTGCAAGTGCTTAGATAACAGGCATGCATTACTACACATAGTTTGTTCTGTTTTCTTCTTTGAAAGCCAGCATTAGAAGCTGAAAACTTAGAGCAGAAAACTCTGTTGCCAACCCTAGCTCTACTCCTACTTGATAAGGTGATCACAGACCACAACTTACCCCACAGTCCTCAGCTATGTGCCATTTTTCCTTGGTAACTTGAATCTAGTAAGAAAGATAAGGGACATATGCTGGCTTCCTTAACTCACCCAAGACAAATATAAATTATATGCTTTTCTGTTCCACATAAATAAACATCATTGGCTTGACTGGGACCAAGAAAAGTTTTTATTGAAATTTCATTCTGGAAAGGAAGAATCAAATCTATTTGCAGGCTTCGCTTTCACAGTAGCCTTGTAGTCACTTGAATTCACTGAAGCTGAGACTGCAGCTATAGCCAGCTCCTTTCCCTGTTCAAGGAAAAGAGGGAGAAAATCCCACAATGCATTGATGCACTTATTTCTATATTTATTTGTTCTTTCTTTAGAATGCAGACCTTTCTTCCAAACCAGTGGAATGACTTATTAAGCCATTCACAAATCTAAGTGTGATTAAGAGACATGCCCTGAGTTCCACCTAGATTTATAATGCCCTCTAAATTTTTACATTTTTTATGTTTTATCTCTAAAATAGAGACAACATGTGGGAATGTGAAAAGGATTAGCCTTAGGTTATCTGAAAAACTGCTTTTGAAGCTTTTTTTTTTTTTTTTTTGAAAACATGGTTATGGTAAAAATAACAAAGAGAATGAAAAGAAAAATCAAGTTTACACTAGATTCACAGAATTTTTTTGTTTCATTGTGATTTTGGGAATGATATACTGTAATCTAATCTCATGAATAACCAGAGCTTCATAAGTTTCCGAGTTTGCTAATTGGGGCATATAACTTGTTAATACGAATGCCGAAACTTAAATCTGCAGCTCTTGGCTTAACAAAGCAAGCATGAATGTGCATTGGTAGAATGGGAGCAAAAGCTTATAAAATAAAGAAGGGTGGACATTTCTCTGGGTACCGAGATCCATTAATCCATCCCAAGCAGGACCAGTGGTTGTGTCCTCCTGAAACAGAAAAGAAGTGAACTGACATACAGCTAAAATTGATCTGTCTTTTAACAACCTCTTCAATGGCAATTTTTGAATATTAAATCAACCACCATCTGAATTGCCTGGGTAGTTCTTAGAGGTGGATATTGTACTATTTCATTTAGTCCTACCAAATCAGAATGTCTGGGAAACAGCCCAGAGCATCTGCATTTTTAACAAGCTCTTCAGTGACTCATATGCTCACAAGTTTGAGAAAGCCACTCAGAAGAAGCTGAATTTTAAAGAAGAGCAATGAGCTCTCTGAACAGGATCTGAATGTATCTTATTTTTCATTGTTGTTCTGTTTCTTAAAGTTGAAGAGAGCATAGCTGTATTAAAGTAATATTAGTACAGTGACTTTGGTGATTAGGAAACTATTTTTAAATCAAAAAAGAAATAGAAGTAATCTGTAAGACTGTGGATAATAACACTTGATTATTTTTCAAATAATGCTCAAATGAATATAATCCTTTGGTTTAAATATAGGAATTGTCTTTTATTATGCATAGAATTTATGTTTATTTTTCACACTCCAAGGCCATCTCAAGGATGTATTATGCTTTCTGCATCATTTGAGCAAAGATATTATTCTTGAAGTTTTAAATTTTAAATAAAATAGTATAATAGTAACAGTGATTAGTAAATTGATTTTTGAAAAAATATCAGTAGTTACTATGCATATTTTGGTTAATGGTTTATTCCAATGTCTTTTGTTTTCTTCTTGAATTAATAAATTCCTATTTTCTGAATAGTTTGAGATTTGCAGCAAAATTGAGGGGAAGATACAATGATTTTTTACATGTCCTCTGTCCATACTTAGAAATTGTCTTCCCAAATATCAATGTCTCCCAGCAGAGTGGTACATTTATTACAACTGATGAATCTGCATTGACACATCATAATTACACAAAGTCTGTATTTTCTTCAATTAGTCTTCATCGTTGGAGTTTTGCATTCTGTAGATTTGGACAAATGTAGAGAGACATGTGTCTATCGGTATAGCATCATACAAAATAGTTTCACAGCCCCAGAAATCTGCTGTGCTTATCCTAGTCCATCCTCACACAACTACTGATCTAATATCTCCATATTTTTCTTTTTCTAAACACTCATACTATTGGAATCTTGTTTCTTTACGATCAAATGCTACAATAAGTGTTTAAATAAAAAAACTTATAAAAGACACATTGTCTTTATCCCCTTCAATTCACTCTGCTATCCTTCTAATACACTTATCTCATGGCTTGGAGTCTCTTTTAACACTGAACAATGTACCATAGTTTACTGATATACTCAGTTACTGAGGTACATCTATTTGCTTCTGTGTTGTGAAAATTCTTTTATAAGCATCCATGTGCATGTCTTTTGTGTGGATATACGTTTTTAGTACCTCAAGTAATTGCCAAAGACCAAGATTGCTGGAAGATATCAAAGAGTAAATTTTTTCCTCTGGTTCTGTGAATTTTCATGCCATTGTCTTAACTTTGCCTTTCACTTTGACTTTCTTAACTTTCATAAACTCTAGCTTAGCAATTATTTCTTTTGTGGATTTTCTCTTTGGTATTGTATCTAAAATCTTGTTGATTTATCTAAAATATTCTAGATGTTCTTCTGTGTTCGTTTCAAGGACTTTATATTTTGAGTTTTATTTATAAGCTTATAATCCATTTTGAGTTGATTTTAGTGAAATGTGTAAAGTTGGTGCCTGTTTCATTTTTTGCATGTGAATGTCCAGTTATTCTAGTTACTATTGTGTAACAGATATCTTTCTTCCCTTACACTGTCTGGGCTGAGTTGTCAAAGATCAGTTTATAGTTCTGTAGCACTGTTTCTATACTCTGTATTCGGTTCTCTTGATCTACCTGTCAGTTCTTTTGGGAACACCATACTATTTTGATCACTGTAGCTTTATAGGAAATGTTGAAGTGAAGTAATATTGGTCCTCTAATTTTGTTCTTCAATATTTTGTTGGCTATTGCAAGTCATTTGTCGCTATATAAATTTTACAATGAATTTGTCTGTAGTATTATTAAATACCTTGAGATTTTGATTGAGACTGTGTTGAATCTATAGAGCAAATGTGGTGGAATTGCCATTTTGATAACACTGAGTTTTACTGGAGCCAGGAGTTTAGCTCAGTAGTGTTAGTGCCTTGTTGGCAAACAAAGGTTTTGAGTTCAATCCCTTGTACCCACACACACACACACAAAAAAAAAATCAGGTCTTACTATCTTTTAATATGAAATGTGTATTCATCTATATCATTACTCCTGATTTATTTCTTGAAGTTTTGTAGATTTTTATAGAGGTTATATACATATTTTATTAGGTTTATATCTAAGTATTTCATTGAAAGAAGGAAAATATGAATGGCACTGTGCTTTAATTTTAAAATTCAGCTTATTCATTTTTCCTATATAGGAAAGAAATTGACTTAATACTATAGCCTGAAACACTGTTATAATTATCTACTATCTTCAGAAATTTTATAAATTCTTTCGAATTTTCTACATAGATAATCAAGTCATCTACAAAGACAATATTATGTCTTCCTTCCCTTTACATTAGCTGGGGCTCCTGATGAACTTGAAAATGAGTGGTAAAAAGATACAAACTTATATACAATGTATTGATGGATCTTGTTTCTTGATCCTCTTTCCCTGTGTTTCTTTTCATTGCTGAATTGAGGCCATCTACATTAATGGTTACGACTGGCATACATTGGTTTGTCTCTGCCATGCTATCCTGCTGCTGTTGACCCTCCACTTTTCCCCTTCATTCAGTTACCTGTCCTGTTTGGTGATTCTCCTCTGTTGCTGGTCCTGGAACTATGGTCATCTTTATCTCTCTCCAAGATATCCATTAGCACCCTATGTAGGGTTGATTTTGGTGCTCGTGAATTCCTTCAGTTGTTATTTATCATGGAAGTATCTTGTTTTCCATCAATTCTGATGGCTTTACAAGGTACATCAGTCTGGGTTATAAGTTGTTTTCTTTCAGGATTTGAAACACTTTACTCCAAACTGTTCTTGACTTGATGTTTTATGTTGAGAAGTATGTTGTAATTTTGATTGGTTTTCCTTTATAGTAATCTTTTTCTTTTCTGTAACACCTTATAATATTCTGTTCTTGTGTTGTATTTCTGGTCTTGATATCATATGTCTCGGTGTAGGTTTATTTTGGTTATGGCTAGCTGAAGTCCTATATTCTTCAATTTGCTTGGGAAGTTTTCTGCTATTACTTCTGTAAATAGCCTTTTTATTTAATTTGTGTTGACCTCTACTTCTTCACTGTTACTCATCACTCTTAAATTATTTTTCTTGCGTCATCTTGCAGCCATTGAATTGTTATTTCCTGGTTCCTTGTTAGTTTTGTTTTTTTTTAATTTCATTTAAAGAAAGACTAAACAAAACAGAAAATAGGTAGAAATAATACATACATTCAGAGAAAAAAATAAACAGTAAGAAATCACTAGTTGATGTTTACATATTGTCATTTTACAAATAGTTGTTTAAGATACAAAAATGAAACATGTAATGTGGGAATTCAAACAGCAAGACCACAAACAGTTCTGTTCAACTGTCCAACAAAAACTTAGTAACATGGTTGTCAATCCTATACACTTAAACATACATACAGTTATCCATAGCTTCATTTATGTTTAGATTAAACAAACTAAAGCAGGTTAAAATCATTCTGAACAAAGAATAATAGTATTGCTGGATTTCACATCATGACACTCCATGATCAGCACTGGGTACTTGTAGTGTCTTTTTTTTTTTTTAATTTAGTTTAAAGAAAGATTAAACAAAACATAAAACAGGCAGACATAATACATAATTTCAAAGAAAAAAATAAACAGTAAGAAATCACTAGTTGATGATTACAGATTGTCGTTTTACAAATACTTATTCAAGATACTAAAGTGGAGCTTATAAAATGGGGATTCAAAAAGTGAGATTGCAACCAGTTCTGTTCAACTATCCAACAAAAACTTAGGAATCTGGTTATCCATCCTCTACACTTAAACATACTTGCAGTCATCCATCTCTTCAATTATGTTGAGATTTAATAAACCCAGGCAGGCTAATATTACTCTGTACAAAGAATAATACTATTGCTGGGTTTCACATCATGACACTCCAGGATCAGCACTGGGGTTCTCCAGACCTGTGAAGCTACACTGGGGCTTCCCTGATAGCCAGGGGTACATGATGGTGTGGCTGCATCTCTCAGCCTGCCTAAATTGGGACTCCCCAATGGTGGTAGGCACACAGGGGTGTGTTTTTCTGATTCTCCTTGTGTTTGATGGCTGCCTAAAAGAAGCAAGAGTCTCCAGTGATGACATACAGGGGCACAGGGCTTACCTGGCTGTGAATCCCTGCTCATGCTGGCTGACCACAGGCTTCCAATGGCAGTGGCTGACAAGCAGAAGCAGATCTTTTTCTTTTATTTTTTTTAGAAAGACTTTAATCAGTATTCAGAGAAGAAAGGGCTGTATCATATCATATAGTGATCTTAAGAAACAATACTGCTAAACATTCTTGGAGATTGTCAATATGTATTAGCAAATCAAAGTTTTGAGGGCATCCTATAGTTATATATGTTTGTCAAACTTTTGAATCTTGATTTAATTTTTAAGCAGATTTAGTTTCACAGGCATAGGCTTTTTCACTATTCACATAATTTTTGTCACAATAATTTTCATTTAAAACTATCTTGGAAAATGTTAAGCTCCATAATTCTCACTCTAGAGAAAGGAAATCTTCTATCTTTGAAAGATTCATTTCTCCGAGGCATCACCTTCAGAAAGAAATCCACCTTGGAAGTAAAGGGCACTTTTACAAGAGATACTGAACAACATAACGGGAACTTCGATAAGAAACACAAGATGTCTCCAAAATAGGGTCTTGAATCTACCTTCAGTGAATGTCTCAGCTTTCACAATGTGGGAAAATTCTGTATAGGTGATAACATGGGAGTTGGTGGACATCTCTGGCTCAGATGTGCATGTGTCCAATAACATTAACTTGACATAACACTGGAACACAGAATATCTATAGAGAGCATTTCCCGTAAGATTGTTTATTAAGTGTTGCTTATAGCAGTCAGATGTTTGGTAAGACAAGACAGCAAACAGAATTCTGTATACTTTGGAGGTTATGTATTTTGAGTAGAAGGTCAACGTGCAGACAAAAACAGTATTGGCATTTACTTAACAAAGAATTCTCTCTTGGTTCTTTCCCAGAGCCTCTGAGACAGAGGCATGCTCCAAAATTTCCTCCAAAGACATGTGGCTCTAACCAGATACTTAGATCGTGGCTCAAGTTACCATCCAAATTTTCAAGCTATGGAATAAGAGTTTTTAACCTGTACCTTCCAAAGGATCAAGAGTAACCAGCAATTCTAATCAACTATATGAATTACAGTGCTATTCCTGTGGCTTAAGTTTAAGCACGTTTTCTTCAAAGTGTATATACTGCAATAGTTAATCTTGATTTGTCTACTGGATTATCTACTGGAAGCCTAGAAAATGAGTAAAAAGTACCTCTGAGTGTGTCTGGGTAGGTCCAGGAGGTACAACATTGGAGACAAAATCTGGTCCCTAGGCTGTTCCTCTCTCATTCTTTTCCTATGCTGTCTACTTCTGACAACCATGAATTTAACAGCTTTCTTCATGATCCTTTTGCCTTGAAGTTAGCTAGTCAAGGAAACAAAGCTGTAAAACCATGAGCCAAAATAAACAATTCCTCCTTAAAGTTGTTCATCTGAGGTATTTGTGAAGGTGACAGAATCTGATCAATATACTTGCCAACATGAATTAGCCAAAACATGTAATTCCAAAGAAATAAAAATAATCAACCTGCTGAATTGGGTGATTTGTATACTTGCAATTATATGAAAATAACTATGTCAAAGAAGAAAAAGAGAAAAGAAACACACAAGTTTTTAAAGAAATAAAAGTACCATAATTTCGCTGTATGAAAACCAAAAGTAATAAGAAAAATATTTCACATTGACAAAATTTTAAAACAGTATGGAATATATGTGTTGACTATTACCTTTTTGTGTTTTTAAAGACAATAACAAGCATAAATGCAATTAGTAAAAACAGAAGAGAAAGTCAAAATAATTAAAATGAATGAACTCTATTTACATTATTAATAAACAAAGTCAATTAGTAGTTGAAATTTTTGCCTCCTCTAAATGTCTGCTTTCTTGGCAGTCCCTTCTCTTCAGTAACACTCCATGAAAAATATATGAATTCACTACGTGCAGAAATATTTCTAAGTAAGTACTCTGCTATAAGTATTCCAGTTCTTAGGGCCTGGGGATTTAGCTCAGCGGCATAAGCACCTGCCTTGCAAGCAGGCAGTCATGAGTTCAATCCCCGGTACTGATAAAAAGGAAAAAAGGACAAAAAAAAAAGTATTCTAATTCTTAATTATCAGACAAAAGGCAACCCTCTCTTAAGTAACTGATATTTTCAGCTTTAGGGGAAAATTCATCCAGAAAACATGTTTCAGTTTTGGGATATAGAGCAAACAGTTGCTATCCTTCTTTTCTTAGTTTATTTAAGATCATCTCTCCAAGTGCAGTAAACTCGCCACACCAACGATAAGCTTATAAAATAAAAAAGACAGTGTTTTTTGGCATTATCTCACCAATGAAACAAAGCCTGGAATTCATGAATGTTTAAGTAAAGCCTGCTTCTGCTTGCCTATCTGGTACACCGCTGCCTATAGTGGTCCCTACCTCCACTTTGCACAGAATATTTCTCTGTCCAAGATTTCATCTTTTGTTATTGGTTGCTGCAGCAGTGTTGTCAGCTGGTAAGTAGCTGGGCTCAGTTTACAACAAATGAATTCATATGTTTTAGTAATAAGGTCAGAGCCTATGGGTGTCAAAAGGGCCCTCCAGTGATTTTTTGCAGTGTTTGGTGAAGGATGCTGGTATGTGGATGGCATAAGGCTGCAGAGGAAAGACCAATTGGTACTTGCTCTGTTAATTATAAATAATAAGAGAGTAAATTAAATCTTGCTGTATCCTTATCCTGATTCAAAGAGACATCAATTAATTGGCGCTTCTCACAGTTCCCCATCAGATTATACCAAGTTGTTAAGGATGCTTACTCAAGTTCCTGTTCCCAAAATGTGTGCCATTTCTGCAATGGCAGAAGATAATCTATGTATCAGAAGGATGGGCACTAAGGTAAAGCAGATGTAAGATGAGAAAAGAAGCTTGCCCTAGTTTGCAAAGAGATGAACTTTTCTGAAAATAATTTCAGAAAAAAGTAAAAGCCCTTTTAGCTAAGAAAATATAGTATCCAAAAATATATTTTATTACTTGATTAAAACAGGATTATCCCAGAAAACAGTGTGTGATTTTTCATTAAGTGAATGGAAACATAAAAATGTATAAACTTTTAAAAACTGTTTAGAAGACTTTTGAATTTGGCTAATACCAGAGATGACAGAAAATGTGATTAATTGCCATTCATAATTGCAGTTTCATTCCAGTGGTTATTGCTTGTCAGTATCAATTAATAGCTTAACAAAAACCTCATTCATTCCAGAATATTAAAGAATGGTGGCTTGTGGGAATTATGCTAAACTAGCACTTTCAATTAGATTTTGAATTTTATAGGGTACTGAATAATAGTTTATGAGTTTATAACACTAAGTACCAATGAGTTATTATTGAATAGTAATTACTATAATTACATATGTTTATCTGGAGAATTATAATTAATAATAGTCTTTATGTTTAAAAATAGAATATTACACTTAATTTTCACCTAATGTATGGGTTCTTAAATGTTTTGCACCAGGGAATATGTTGCAAAAATAACATGCTGCAATGATCTAGAAGTGTAAAGAATATGACTGTTAGCCGATTAGGAGGGAAAGATGACAAGCAGACAAGGTACAATGCAAGACATTACACTTCTGTGCACACAGTGTATAATCTAAATTCTGTGCTCCAGTTTTCTTTTTCTTTTGCATAAGCAATTTACCATATGAATTTATAAGGCAGGAGTATATAAAGGAACAAAATGGAATGCAGTACAACTTCCTACTTCAGAAGATTGAAATTTGAACATTAGTCTGCTTCCAGAATCTTTTTGAATTTGTTTTCCAAAACTATTTTGTTTATAGAATTCAACTTTCCATCAAACTTTAGAAGATACGAAAGCATATACATTTCAAATTTGATGCCATAAAATACAAGTTTTGCATTTAGTAATACATATAAAAACAGTCTACAAGGACATTTCATATTCAAATAATAAATTCAAGAAGACCAGAAAATCCATTAATCAAAACCTCAGAATTCATAACTAAAATCTGATAATATTGTTAAGCCTAAATATTCATAGTGCATTTGACACCTACTAAATCAAAGTCCAATTCCCTTTTCAATAGCATGGTTGTGCCAATAGCATTCAACTAAAAAAGAAAAATATTCAGAACTGTTTGATAAAATTAAATGAATGCCAAAAGAAGGCCTGGTATTTGGGAAACATGTCGATCATATACTTGATCCACTGATGTTGTAATAATTGTACATTTAGAGTTGAGAAAAAATGAATCCACTAAATCACAGGCTGCTGTTCTTTATTTAGATTGCTGTCCTCATCAACTGATTTATTGAATTATCCAAATATTGTACTTTTAGATGAGCTTAAGTTATGCCATGCTTTATTGTATGTTATTGTTTTTCCTTAATGAATTAGGAACTTTGCAGAGTTCAGAACATAGAATTACAGTTTGAGTAAATTTAAAGCAAGATGATACCATTTAGAAACAAAGAAATGTTACTTCTCTTAGTCTACTAAACTTCGTTCACAGACATTATGTGAGCTACCATTAACCATTCTGCCAACACAGGTGCCTCACATTCCTAAGGACAATTAAGCCTTGCCTTTTATTTTTTAACAAACTTGTGCTTAGACATTTTGATGTATCTTAAATACAAAATTATAGATTGCCTCTAGAATAAAGTAATCTGTGCTCTGTCCACACCACCTTTCTTCTTGCTGGTTTTACACCTTACAGAAAATAGCTTTACTTATCTGTGCCTTGGTAGTTTTGTTCATAAAATGGAAGTATATTGTACCTAATTGCCCTGTTTTAAAGATTAAATATATAATACACACAAACATGTACAGGAGTACATGAACATAGTGTTGGCTAAAAAATGAAACTTAATGACTTTTAAAAGCTGACTTCACAACATTGTTGCTATCCTGGATGTGGACTTTTCTCCAGCCGGGCACATCCTCACTGACTTCAGCTCTTCAGCCTTGCCTGTCCATGTGGTATAGACCCCTAATGCTATTTTATAGTGTTCAACTCTGTGAGGGCTGCAGCTTTGAAAGGAATGTCTTCTACGTCTTCATACAAGTCATTCATAATAATCATCAAAACGTGGCTGGGTAGCAAGTTCCTTGGCACACTAATGGTGGTATCCTCGTCAAGTGAAACTGATCCATGAAGCTCACACTTTCTTTAAAGTGGTTCATACAGCTTTATGTCTGCTATTACCATTTTTCTCATACATGTCTATCTCGTGTATGAGGCTATCCCGAGAGATATTATGAAACCATTTTCTAAAATATGTATTTATAAAACTAACAGTGTGCATTTCCAAATCTCTTCCAAATAAAGTTTTACATAGATAATTTTTATCTCAAAATCACATGTTAATTAAAGTTTTAAATATGCAATCTAGAGGCTTACTCGAATATATATCCCTGCATACAGGAACAAACAACAAAGGAAGATATACCACTAGAAAAGACATTATTATCACTTGGAAAAAAAGAAACCAAAATGACAACAAAAGAATATAAACTGACTTTCAAGGTGTCTTCAAATGCTTTGCAACAAAAAGTTCACATTTTTGTTTTATGAGATACATGTTAACTATAGCTCTTTAGGCATCTCTATTTTGCAGTACCTTCCCCAACTATATATACTTATCTGTAAAAGATCTTTAATAAATCAAAATTCATACATGCAACATAAAGTACAATGTCAGAACTACAGTTTTTGAACTTTCAATTTAATAAATTTTGATGAGGCCCAAGAATCAAGCTTTTATTCCCGGTGATATTACAAGCACTCCATAGACCTCTTTATTTAAAGGCTTTCTTGACATTCAGTAAAATTCTTTCCTTTTTAAAAATGAATCATTGTGGCCCCTGTAATAAACATACTTTTCCATTACTTTAAAAATTAAAATGTCAAAATTTACCCATAAACAGTTTCTTGATCACATAAATATTGTATATGAAGAACTATGCCTCTACGATTAAAGCAGTGTGATTTGAAACTTAATTACACTACTCTGATTGACTTAACTAGATAATTGCTGATCTCAATTACACACATAGATAGGCATAGAAAGGCATAGACTAAGGAGACTATTTCAGAGAGGACAGATTTAGCAGGTTTAATCAAATACTAACTTTCTTTTCCCTCAAGTTTTCTGGGTAACATCTGATAAAATTCAGGGCACAGCCTCTATCAGAAGGCTTAAGATTCAGTCACGGTGACTGCATAAGACAGACAACCATTAAATATCTGTGCCATGAATGAATGAATGTAGACAGGGCTTCTCTCATCAAGAAAAAATAGGATTGTTGAATATCAATTGGCTGTCTTAATCACTTTCTTCATAGCCAAGAAAAAGTACCTGACACCACAATTTAAAGGAAGAGAGATTTATTTCTGGCTTACAGTTTCAGAATTTTCAGTACTCATATGGTCAGCTGGCTCCAAAACAGAAATAGCCTGGAGGAAGAACACAGGGAGAGGAAAGCTGCTCACATTATGGTGGCCAGGAAGCAGCAAGAGTAAAGGCAGAGCCAGGGTCAAGAACTTACGCTCCAGGTCACAGCCCCAGTGACCCACCTCCAGCCAGGTCCCATCTCCTGACAGTGAGCCAACTGTTGCACCCTCATAATCTATTCACCTCCCAAAACCAACTTCTGAACACACAAGGCTTTGAGGACATTCTAGATCCTCACCATAGCACGGTCCGGTGTCCCATCTATATCAGTGCCATGTCCTCCAATTTTACCTACAGCCATTCTGCCAAAAAGTGAGAGGTGAAGGAAATTAATGCCACTATCACCACAGTGACACCGCCTTGACCCCCTGTCACCCTTGTATGATGGTAACCCTTCTGCACTCTAAATCACAAAACATGTAAGGAGAAAATGCTAGACAAAAAAGGCTGCTTCTCACTTCTTTCAACTACCGTTATTCTAGATCTCTGGGCGTAGCAGGCTGAATATGTTGCAGGACTTTTATCATGTCATGGTCCACCATCTTTTCTCCTTGCTTTATCCTTCCACTGGGTACTGTTGATTCTAGAACAGACAACCACTTGGTCATGTAAGTAGCTTGTAAAACCGATGTCTTCTTAGTATGACTGACTATGAAATCTTGATAATCTCAAGGGGCAGTTATAAAATCTCCCACTCTGTCTTTATGTGTCTGTCACCTTTCTGAGTGCACCACTTTGAGGTACAAAGCACCTCATTGTGTGGCGGGTAGACAAACTGAAAACAAGTGACTGTACTCTAATGCTAACAACCACTTTGGAAAAGTTCCTTCCTGTGCCTCAAGATACAAATTTACAGACTAGAAAGACAGTACTAGGTTAATAAAGACATCTATATAGAAACAAACACTTATATTTGATGACATACATCTGGATGTTAGAGCAGATGTTTTGATTCCTTAAAATTAATCAAGATGCACCAATTGATCATTTAATCCATGCAGAATGCTGCCTTCCATAATGAACATATTTCTTTTCCTGACTCAGTCCCTCTTTTAAGTTCAACCATATTTCTAATTTGTCTATAACATAGCACTTTTTGTGGAATATGGCTTCAGGGATTATAAACATTTAAATGAATTGCCCATGGGTCATGCAATGTTTTGAAAGAAATGTTAAGGTTACTTCACTCAAGAACATTCTTAATTAGTGAAATTAACTTAACTTCCCCATGGTAATTTACCGAAAAACATTGAGAAAAGTCAAGTAAAATATTTCCTAGTGAACACACACAAAATCTGCCCCTATAACCCTATTAGACACTTAACTTGTCAAGGTGTCCTTTGAAAATGATTACATTAAAATCTTGCATAATTGGAGTAATGAATTTTTCCCTACACCACATTATTCTATTTGAAGATTATTATCTATCATAAAGCTTAAGCAATGTTAGTGAATATTTCCTGTTGCTTTTCTGAGAGCTCAGCATTATATGGACATGTGAACAATCACTTGCAGGCTTGTAAAGCACAGCACTGAGTCCTGGAAAAGGTCATTCAGATTTCACCCCAGTAAGTGGAGAATACCCAGAACATTTCAGGAGAATAAGAGGAAGCAATTCTCAATTGCACATGTGAAAATTTTATTTTGGAGCATTCTAAGACTTTCTAAAAATGAAGCAGGGTGCATTGGTGGCAACAGCTAAAGACTACGCCTTCCCCATCCCACATTATGTCCATTAACATCACATCTCTGAGAACAGAGCTTTAAAAGGCCCCTGGAGTCATGACACATAAAAGCGCTAGACCAACATTTTCCTTGTTTGCATCAATATATTCAAACTAAATTTTCTTGAGATTGTCTACAAAAGAAAAACCTCACCTTTGAAAATCAAGCACAGGAATCTTTAGCTTCTGTAATGCATGCATTTTCTTGAGAGAACAGAGTAACTAAAATCAGAGATATGATATGGGTTCTCTTAAAATTCTAACCAGTGTCCTGATAGAGTTTCAAGAAGCAAAAATATCCTGCAAGGGAATGAAGCTGTGTTCCTGAGTTTTAATGTAATACTTTTTCTCATTTACATGTGTTTCAGGGAAACCTGGCAATGTGAAAGTGGGTGAAGTTCTGGAAGGTAAGAAGTAGTGTAGATGGGGGGCATTTGAAGGGCAAGCATCCTGCTCTTCCCTGCAAAATTCTGCTACTCAAACCACAGAACAAAGTGTGTGTAATAGGAAACTTAACAATACAGTGAGAAGCATTCCTTTTAGCAGAAAGGACGATACAGAGGGAACAGATGGTGGTGAGTGTGTGGTGTGTAGGGCAAAGCACTAAATACTCTTTGACAGAACTTGCCCCCAGATAGAACGGCAGCACCAGGGCTTAAATCATTTTTTATATCGCTCATTGACTTTCGTTGCCTACCAATAAGTCTTCAGAGACTGAATTTAGTTTCCAGCTTCACTTTCCCTTTTTCTGCTAACATTACATGTCCTATGCTGAATTTGGTTAGCCCATGACCCCAATTTTGATTTCCTCACCCTTTTTCGATCTTTTCCTCCCTTTACATGACATTTTTATAGAAAGCAACTATTACCCCAGCTATTGCTATTTGCTTTTCACATTTTGCATAGTAACCCCTCCAACAACAAGAACAACAACAAAAGCTAGAGAAGGAAAGTGGTTCTCTACCTTAACCATACATCAGAATCAGTTGGGCAATTTTTGGGATTTTATTCTATTGTGATTTCTTCTTAAATTCTGGTGACTTTCCTACAAACAAAGAATAAATCTCTGCAAAGCTCTAGTATGAGCCATCTGAACAGAAGTGTTTTTTTTCAAAATATCTTCTGAGGACCAGTATTCAATATGTTTCTGTAAGTACTGGGTCAGAGTCTTCAGAGATATGAAAGGATTTACAGAGATTGTTGTAACTGACCATAAGCACTGCTGAGATAACACAGTTGGTTGAACTGGAAGCCAGGCGTTCCTGATACGAAGATATTTGGCTCAACTTATCGTAATACATATTTTACCATAACTGCTGTTGTGTTTATTAATTTGTAACTCCCACTTGTGGAGGGCAGTAATTTGACTTTATTAGTATTTCTGACTTTCTAGTACCTTTACAAAATAGGCTATTGGAAAGCAAGTCCAAGATGGAAAGTAGGGGCTGGTTTTGTTTTGACTCAAGTTCATAGGCTTTACAAAGGCGATCATACAAAGTGATCTGTAAGTGATGCGGTTCAGAGTTTTGATTGACTTTAATCTATTCTAAGTGACAAATTAAATCAGTGCTTCTCAAATTCAAATCATCCTTTCATCTTCTTCACACCATTGGGAGATACAATGTTGGATAAAATGGAAGATATTTTGATGAAATTCTTCATTACTGTATTGCATCTTTATCAACCAGATTTTCTGTAGCAACCTTCAGAGAGGGTTAAGAAAAGGTAATTTTTTAAAAATGTATATATTGAGTAATGTGGTGTTTAGGTCAAAGCACTAAATACATTTTTAAATGTATATACTTGACTGAAACTTATGCTCTTTTCAGATGACACAATTGAAACAAAAATAAAAACCCATTGAAACTTATTCTGCTATAGTTCTTCTAAAGTAAAATTGATCATTGAAACAAAAGTATTCCATTAGTTTGAAATTTTGTCTCTTTCCCTTGAGTTATCTTATCTAATTGGTTATTTAAGTGCATAATTATTCTTTTCTTTCCTTTTCTTGGTCTTGGGAACAAAGATCAAACTCCACTCTTCTTTTTTTAATTGCACCGTTGGGGTGGGTGACAATAGATTAGATTTTGTTCATCAAATTATTATCATCTAAGGACAAAGTAATGTTTCGAGGTGAAGAGAGTAACGGATCTTTCTCAGAGCCTTTTCTTGGAATGGTAGACATTGTGAGAGGGAGGAAGCTCCAAAGGACTAAAGCTGAGGTGTCTAAAGGCACTGATGTGTGGGTACAGTTTTCACTGGTATGCGTCCGATTAAATGACTTAATGTGGAGGCAGAATGGCCTTTTATTGTAAACAGTACCCTTGTCTTTCATTCATCCTATTCTAGGCTTAATATAAAAAAGTAGAACACTATATTTATTACAAAACATTTCTTATTAATAAATTCTTAAATTCACTGGGTTGAATTCCAATTTACTCAATTTTAAGGTTTTTTTTTTCCCCTACAGAATAAGGGATTTTTTTATCATTCAAAGCATTGGCTGATAGCCAGCATTATAATAAGATTGGATAATCTATTCTTGTCCAAAATACACTTGCAATTATGATGAAAACCCTGACATAAGAAACTAACTTCACTATAATATGATATGTGTTACAATAGAGGTACAAATAAAATATTAAAGGATATTGTGCCTTAAAAATGTTAAAGTAAATTTCTAATAATCATTAGATTCCTACTTTTCAAACAAACTGGCCTATTACTAATTTAGGAAACAATTTATAGTTATTTCCTTATCTTTCCTCTGAGATTTTTTAATTGAATGGAAAATACACTTACACAAGTAAAATAAACTAATCTATGCAGGATTGACTGTTACTTTAAAGCATTTCTTAAACAAATTCATCTGGATATCAGCCTCTCATACAGTTCTTAGAAACTGGGTGCTTTCTCATTCCAGTATTGCCAAGTCTCCCATACCATACATGCATTTATATCCAGTGAAAATCATAAATAACATAATAACGACAGAGAACTATACTACATATCCAACATAATGCCCATTACATCAGAACATTAATTTCAGAAGCTTTTGAAAAGCCATAAAGTGGGTTTTAATTGATTTGAGGAGCCTTACTCCAAATATTCCCAGAATGTAGCTGTCCTTTCTATGTATTGTCTGTTGGGACTCACAGGGACCCTGAAAATTAGAGTGCCCCGAAATCACTTCTTAGATCTGCATTGTGTTTGTGATTTGCTAATGATGGTTAACGTGACGTGTTCTGTCCTCTGTGCATATGGGTCATGGTGATAACAGCAGTAGTCCTTCTCTGCCACAGGTTATCAGCAGTGTGCAGGGAGACACTACTGAGATAGAAGGATAGTTCTTCTCCAGTGAACTGATTTACAATGAAAGGAAAAATCAAGCCCATGTTTTTTTGGTCCATCTCCCAGATTATAGAAACTGACTGTCTCATTAGTGATTAAAACACCAGCTGTTAATGACTTGGAGCCAGTTGACCGGTTTAATTATCTTGGAATCTGGCTAAATTTCTCTTCTTTTAGCCAACATGGGGATTTCTTTCTTTTTAAACTCACCCTAAAGCAAAAAATTTCCAATGGTCCTGGAAAGGGAATATCTCTGCTTTCCATGGATTTCCAGGTTTGGTATGCTTTTGCTTTAGTGATAGTTACAAGCACTATGCAACTGGCTTTGTGATTAATACTGCAGTAACAACATGAATTTAATCACAATGTACACAGTTAAGCTGAAAAACTGTGTTGTTTTTATTCTCTGAAACTACTCTCATCTCTTTCACTACCCTTCACACAGCAAGTAGTAGAACTAAAGTGTTAAAGCTAATCCAAACATAGCTTGGGGCCAACCATTTAGTCTCTCTACATTTAACTGTTGCTTTTGAAAATTATTTGGCTTTGCTGTTTTTCCCTCTCTTATTTTGATCCTTCTTAAGCTAGTGTTTGGGCTATGGGGCAAGGCTTAGGTGATCCAGCACACTGATAAGGAAGGATTTATGAGTCCCCTATTGATCCTTGAGTCTGTGCTGGCAGGCAGGAGTCTACAAATAATGATTCACCCAGCCGCATCACGGGGCCCTCTGCAGGGCTGTGCTGCTGACTTTAGAGCATGGTTGAACCTCTCAGGTCCAGATCAAGGCCCAGGGATGATGTGGTGAGCTCAGTCTCCCTTTCATATGCTTTCACTGTGTCCTCCAAGGCAGCCCACTGGCCCTGCCATTAGCCTTTCTGCCATGGGGCTGAAACAGCTGCAGGGCTGTGGACTAGACTCTGCCTGACCATTTCCTCCTGCTTCCCTGGCTTGGTGGGACAGCTCCCTGTGAGTCAGAATCTACCCCACATTTCAGTCTGCCCTCAGAGCCCCGCAGAGAAAGAACAAGGACATCCCTGCTCTGGGCGTTGTCTTAAAATTCTGTAACATTGCTGCAGATTTGGCCCAAAGAAATGAAGTTAGGACCCACTCGACTACCCTTATGTCTTCTCCTTTCTTTTCTTTTCTTTTCTTTTCCTTTCCTTTCTTTTCCTTCTTATCTTTTCTTTCTTTGTTTATTTGTTTCTTTCTCCTTCCTTCCTTCCTTCCTTCCTTCCTTCCTTCCATCTTTTTGAATGGGAAAGGAAAGGATGGACTTTCTTTTTCTGTGTTGTTTTTTCTTCCTTCTATCTTACCCAACTTTCCTGATGTATTTGCAAAAGGAACTATTCTTTACACTGGCAGAAACTTTATAATCTGTCGTTTCCTAATGTAGAACTTCTTATTCTGATGCTAAAGACATTTTAGAAATTAATAGTATCTTCTATTGCTTTCTATTCTCCTCCTCCTCTTCCTTCCTTTATAAGGTCCTTTCTCTCTCTCTCTCTCTCTCTCTCTCTCTCTCTCTCTCTCTCTCTTTCTTTCTTTCTTTCTTTCTTTCTCTTGTTAAAAGTACTGAGCACTAGCCCCCTTTTGGGGATGTTAGAAGGATGAAGAAGTAGCTTATAAACAGTAATTTACAAAGAGGTCACTTATATTTGCAAATATATTTGTTGCTTTAGTTTTAATATTCATCTTCAGATATTAATACCTTAAGCTAGTGTAGATTTCTCCAGAGAGTATGAATGTCATTTGAGACATTTAAATGTTTTAAAACTTGATACTGGCACATTTGAGAAACTATTTACTATTGATCATATATGCTTAATCTATAACATATAATCAGTAATTTTAATTTTTGTTGTTTTTATTTTTTAATAGTGCTGAGGGTTTGGCCCTGGGTCTCACACCTGAAAGAGGAGAATCCACCACTGGGCTTTTTAATGAGTTGCTTTAAATATTCAAAGCAGTAATCCTTAATTTCTTAAACAATGTTATAATATTTTCAAGAATTTGTTAATAATTGTGAGCTTTCTACTTGTAAAATATTTTCACACTCACAAAATTAACATTGCATACAACTTAAAAGTAATATCAGGTATTAAGTTCTGTGTCTGGTAGGTTTCCAGACATGTCAGAATGACTAAATAATACAGGCATAAGTGATTAAATCATCAGCCATTTATGGTCAACTCAAATTTTCAGACTCTCATCTCCAGAGTTTGGACGGTTGAACTGAAAGTCCCAGCACTATAATCATGCCTTGGTCTCCAGGGCCCATTCTGAAGATACTTAGGGCTTTCTAGCAACCTTCACAATGCAAAACTCACTCTTTTCATTCTGTGTATTCCAAGAGTTTTAGGAGTTATATGGCAGGAAATAGCAGCACAAAAATTTCCCCCATTATTACAGCCAAGTTAAACCTGAGGAGCTCTTGGTAGTATCGCAGTTCCAAGTTCAGGCAGACAGAGAATTCAAATCCAAAATAAATAAATCGGTTCTAAAAATCAACTAATCAAATAATAGAAAATATTTTAATATTTGAGTAATTAATTTGACCTGGTGTTTCACAAAAGAGGCTACCCAAGGTCAGCAAACATAGGGAAAGATGTCCATCCTCAGTACCACACTGGACATTGGAGAGTGTCAAATTAAATCAGAAAGAGACAATGCACATTCACCAGAACATTTAAGACAATGACAACTCCTATAACATGGAGTAAATGGAGTATTCATACACTACTGGTAAAAATGTAAATTTGTGTACCCATTTTTTTTTTTTTTTGGTCTTTTTCATTTTTTATCGGTACCAGGGATCGAACTCTCAACTGCCTGCTTGCAAGGTAGGTGCTTATGCCGCTGAGCTAAATCCCCAGCCCTGTGTACCCATTTTGAAAAACTGTTTTGCTAAGCCTAATATAAATGAATATATGTGCTTCAAAAGACAGACATATAAGAAGTATGTAACATGATTTATATTAAAATAGTGGGAACAACTCAAATAATCACTCAAGTAACTATAGAATCATCAAACTTTGAAGTAATGCTTAGAAGATTTTGCAGTAAATACTTAGAAAAGAGTATACAATTGGAATAAAAGAAAGATAGGTGCTTTGAAAATAATGTTAAGTAACTTCAGCAGCACAGAACAGTGCACACTGTATCAGTTCATTTTTGTGGAACTAAGAACGGGACCACTGATCTATCTTACAAGAACAAATAGTGATTATGTTTCAAGTCAGCACAGGGGAAGTACCTGAGCTTGTAGTTACATGGGTGTGTACATGTGGTAAACATTAATGAAGTTATGTACCTTTGTCTGTTTTTCTGTATTTTGTGTATACTTCAAGGTCTAAAATTTTACTTTAAAGGAGTTGTTCAATTTATGGAAGACTTTTGTTTCAAACAAAATCCTTTAATTCTTTCTCATTCCAAAAAATAGTGGTTTTAAATTCCAGAAGGCTCCCGTGAGCATTCTGCACAATAATAAAAGGATATCCTGCAATACTTTCTGTAGAGTTGAATTGGTGGTTGCAAATAAAAAAAGGAGTCATATTTTCATAGTTGCTCTCAACTATACTAGCAAAGTTGAGCATAACGAAAGGTGAGGTATTCTGAAATCCCTTGATAATCAATATCACACACAGAAACAATATCAGAATATTAATAACAGGGAGGTAAAAATTTTACAGATAAATTATATTTCTTTTTCTACTTATGTGTATGGTTGAATTTGCATACCTTTTTATAGAAAAACAGAAGCTTCTGCATATACAGAAAAACTAAAAGTAAAATAAAATACAAAGTTACATCACATTAGAGTATGCACAGATGGGGAAAAAGAAGTCAGAAAAATAAATAATGCACTAAAATTAGGTGACAAATGTTGGTTTGCTTCAACCATAGGTTTCAGTTAAATATCTGGTATTATATTACCTTCTTTCAAACAGAGTGAATGCAGTGCTTTTCGTTGTGATAATTTCCAGCCTTTCTCTCTAAGGAATATTAATTACTATTCTTCCTTCTAAACTCCAGTTGCTCTATTACTTGTTATCACTTAATTGATCTTTATTATATTATATCTTGTGTTGCAGCAGTTGTGTGTTTATAAAGCAATTATTTTTCTTTGAAACAATTTTTCTATAAGACTAGGATCCTTGTAATATATAAGAAATACTCAATATATTTTTATTTATGTATCAAATGTTTGTTAATTATCAAATATGTATTAGCACCTTTTCAAATACAATTTGTTCTTTTTAGTCCTCACATACTAAGTTATTTAGTTCCTATAAAACTTATGTCAGCTAATTACTGTTAGTTTCATTTTATGACTCAGATAACCGAATCACTGAAAATAGGAGAAATTCATATAATAAGTGTACTAGCTCCAGACCTAAATTTCTAAATAACAAAATCTTGACTATTTTTAGCTTAGCATAGCAAAGTAGGAAAAGGAAACTTGTATGTTTCATGAATAAACTTTTCTTTAGAGTGTTACCTTTAACTTAATCATAGAAACGTTTTCTTTGTTTCAGAAAATATAGAACATAAAGTTTGTTCTCTGTAATTACTGAGGGTTGAGCTTTCACCACTCATTATTCTACTTGAAAATTCTCCAGTCTGGTATTTCAGTATGTTTATCTTACCTCAGAAAAACTTATACAGTCTTGTGAGTATAACTGAAGAAGTGTTAACTAACTATTTGACTATCTTTTATAAACAGAATTCAAGTCCATAGCTTGCTGACTCAGAAAAAGAGCTGCCATGTTATACCATAAAGGTTCATTAGATGTAAGAGTTCAGTGCTCTGTTAAATATTTGAAGACTAAAAATTGATTAGAATTTATTTATGGATCCTGATAGTCATTACATTTCTTTAATAAGGTCATGCTCTTATTGGCTGCCATATACTAGCATTGCTCAATAAAGTCACTGTGCTACTGAGAATAGCCATTATTGTGTTATGTCCAGATAAAATACCTCCTGTTCCCAAACAGGACACCTGGTCAAAACATGTGGGAACATAAATAAATTTGAATCACCTGTGATTTCACTCACTTGTATTTAATACTGATAACATTATGGTTCTTTTCTCTTTTTCCTAAAAAATTTAAACCTTTTCATTATTTAAGGAAAAAAAGAGAAAAAGAAAGAAAGAAAGAAAGAAAATAAATAAATATGCTCTCACTGGTTCGAATATGGTTACATAACTGATAAATTATGTTTATAAAATACTGAGACTGATTAGAGCCAATGGATTTTTTATATACTGTTACACCTCCTGAAATTTTGAACTTGTATTCACAACACACAATAATAAAGGACAGAACCAGTTTCTTACAACCACATCAACAGTGGTTATTATTTTTCTGTCTTTATCAGATTCAGTGGTATCACAGTATTTTCATTTGCCTTTATTTGTTCATTAAGATAATTGAATGTTTTCCATGTGCTTGTGTCAATAGTTGAACTTCTGTGAAGGATTTTTTCGTTTATGCCATTTGCTTGTTTCTTCTCTATTACACTACTCATGTTTTCTTAATAATTTCTAAGGTCCCTTTCCTAACATTTATCCATGTGTCTTTCTATTAAATATGTGTCCATTTATATAACCATTTTATAAATATATAGACATCTCTCTTTCTATATTTTTCTTTTTATGTTTTTGCTACAAGGTTTTGACTTTTAAGTCAAATTTAAGTAATTGAAGCTAACAGTCTTTTTTTTTTTTTTTTTTTGGTTCTCAGAGATATGCACTGGAGAACCTTTCCTATCATGCATTTAAATAAATGCAAACATTCCTTTTAAGGTTTTTATTATTTTATTTTTACATTCAAAATGAACCTGGCTAGAGCTGGACATAGTGGTGCATGTCTGTAGTTCTAGCACTCAGGAGGCTGAGAAAAGATGACTGCTGTGAGTTCGAGGCCAATTTGGGCAACATAGTAGGTTCAGGGCCAGACTGACCTACGAAGTAAGACCCTGTCTCAGAAAAGAAAAAAAAAAAAAAGCCAGTGAAAAACCCTGGCTAAAATTTATTTTGTTACAAGAAATAAAGAAGTGATCAAAACAATTTTGTTTTTAGAAAAAATTTTCCACTTGTTTTAATACCATTCATTAAGTAACCTATAATTTGCCCACAAATTTAAATATCTCAATTTTATAACATTTTGGTTATAAAATTTCTTCTATTTATTTCCACCAGTTTATCTTTATGTCCTGATGCTTGTACTGCTTGTAATATACTTCTAATTGTAATGTATATTATTATATATTATTTTGGAAAAATGTTCTACAATCTACTTTATAATTTTATTATGGATACAATAAAATATTCTCTGTTATCTAGAAGCATAAAATACAGAAGTTTGATTATTCTTATTTCATTATTCTTGGAAACCATGATGCTCTGAATAATAAATTTAGCAAAAATGACTCCAGAGAGTTTCAGTAACACATTGTGTATTAACATCAGCTTTAATTGCATCGTTTTCTTCATTCTTTATTTTTTCACTGGCTTTGTTGCCTTATTTGATTATTTTTTGAAAAAATCTCTTGTACTGTGTTTATGCCTGCTAACCATCTTTCATCCTATTTTGAAGTGATGTGAAAGTATATATAAAAGCTTTCAACAGATTCTCAAAGGAATTCATGAACATAAAGATTAGGAAACACTATTGTATACATTTAAACTGTCTCATTAGTGGCCAAAACTGAATGCAATTTCACAAATTTCCTCAGACTAAGACTTTAAAAATCCACATGACTCAAATGGCTCTGACATTATTTGAAGAAATGTATGCAAAATAAAATGTTAATGTCTAAAGTTATGATGCCAAAATAAAGTGCCACCCACAATCTGTAGCATCTTTTTGTTTTCAGAATAACTGCAACAAAAACTCCCACTTGGAAAACTAGGATATAAAACAGCAGAGACTGATATGTTGTCTATACCTTGTGTCATAGCCTGGCTAACAAAATTCTTTCCTTGGTTCATTCATTCATTCTTTTATTTCATGCATTCAAAGTGTACTGAGCTCCCTAAGTACCGGGGGGGGGGGGAGACAGAGAGAGAGAGAGAATGAATAAGGTATGTATATAGCAAAACAGACAACAAGATACATATAATTCATGATGACCACAACTCTTTAAAGGGAATATAAAAATGAAGCCATCTATATCATACAATCTAGCATTTTTCTTCTTAAATGTTTAAACATGTAAATACAAAAATAGTTATGCAATAGTTGTATGATAAGCAATGGATTTATGATAGTGAACAAAATAGATTAGAAATCCTTTTCTCCTGGAGTCTCCATTCCTATAGAAAAATAAGAATAATTAAAAAAAAATAAAAGTCAACAAGAAGTTCAGCGTTGCTCAATATAGTGAAACATTAGAAAATTGATAGAGTAGGTATATGAAAAGTTATGGATTTTAGACTAGGTAGGCTGGGAAAGTGTCACTGTGAACAAGCTTCATGAGCAGAGAGGGTTTTGTGACAGAGCCCTGCTCTGGAGACATGGAGAGCAATGCAGTTGTGTTGCTGAAGCATAGAGGAGCAGGCAATAAAGCTAAGCCAACAGGGACGGGTCTTGGAGATCACTGGAAGCCCCTTATCTCTTGTAGAGGTACTGGAAGGCAGGGAGCCAGAGGAGTGACTGAATCTGGTTTCTGTTTCATTGGGCTCGCCATAGCTTCTGTGGTGAGCACAAATAGAGAGGGCTGCAGACAGGTCCTCCCATAGAGAAGCTACTTCAGAGACCCAAAGAAAATATGATCATGCTTCTACTAGGGCACTACTGGGGGGAACTGGTGAAAGGTGGCCTGAATATATGTTGAGGGTAGAGCTAATATGATTTCCCAAAGGATGAGCTGCAAGGCTTGAGGGGAAGAGAAGAAATAATGATAGTGACAGGGTTCTGGCAAGAGCTAGAAATATAGCATGTTGCAGTTTTCTTAGATGGAAAAATTTATGGAAGGTACAGGCTTGAAGGGAAAAGATCAAGAAAAGCAAGTGGAAAGGTCAGTGGCCTAATATTTAGAGTAGAGGTCTATGCTGGAGGTACCAATTTAGAAGCTTTCAGTGTGTTTATAGTTCTTAAAGCATGAGGCTAATCCCTTTGCCAAGCACCCCTCCTGACAGAGGAATGAGATTATAATCAATTAACCCCTGGCTCCTTATCCATTACTCCTATCAGACAAGCATTATGGAAGATGCTCCTGCCAACAGTAGAGAGATGCTGTGTATCTCTGTTAGCCCACTTTCTATTAATGTAGGTTTGCAGTGTGAAAATGTCATTGAGTATGCAATGGAAGACCCAACTGCTACAACAGACTTAGTAATTTTCTACAATTACAGGTTTTTGGATTGTTTAATGATCCATCAATCTCTTTCTATTCACTGAATTCTATGGGATAGTTATCAAAGTCAGAGATGCTGCACAGGCATGGCTTTGGAGGATAGAACTCTTTCTGTGAATTCATCTCACATAAAAAGGCTCTTTGTTCTGTCAATCCTCTAGCCTCATTTTAACGATCTCCAGCTTGGCCTTTGCTTCCACTGAATTTTTACTCTAGACAAGTTAAAACACTAGCCTTGAGTGGAGGGGCATGGTTAATCTTCCTTTGGAAAAGACATCTGAAACAGGTACTACAGGCAAAAGGCTAATCGTTTCCTTAGTTATAGAGAGAATTCTACAATGGAATGAAATGGAGGACACACAGAAAAATAAAATATGATCAATGTTAAGCTTAATAAAATAGATGCATGGAATTGCACTGGGATAACAAAGGAGGAAGGGGAAGAGAGAGAGAGGAAAAATAAAGCATATTTAGGAAAAGAGACAAGATACAGATAATTCATAATTACTGTAACTCTTTAAAGGGATTATAAAAATGAAGACATCTATGTCATTCAATCTAGCATTTTTCTTCTTAGACATCTAAACATGTAAATATAAAGATAGTTGTGCAAGGATATTATTGATATTTTTGTAATTTTAAAAATATCAAGCTTTAATACATATAAAAAGAAACCTAAATATATAATTTATTCTTATCATATAAAGAAGTTCAAAGGAATGAACTATTTCTATATGTATCACTGTGAATGTATCCAAAGATTCTGAGTGAAAACAATGAGTTGCACAGACGTGCATATAAAATAATACCACTTTTGTTGATAAAATAATTCTGTTTGTTGTTTGCATATCAACAATAATTTTAAATGTCTGGAATTCTCCCATAGTACTTATAACAATGATTACAGGGTATGGGCCAAGAAATCAGAATTTCATTGAGTAAAATATTAATAGTAAAATAATGGTAGAAATTCTGTTTTTTGACAAATTTAATTGCTTTTAAAAAATGAATTAATATGTACCAAGAAATTAAAAATCAGAAATAAAGCCTTTAAGGTGAGTTAATATAGTAGAAAAGAAAAATGATACAAAGAAGCATTAGGAATGAAAATAAAGGAGCATGAGATGATGCTGCTGCATGAAGGAAGAGCACCACCTTTACTCTCTGCCCAAGTCATGGGGTGCAGCTCAAAAGCAGTGAGCCCAGGAAAGGAGCCAACTTGGTGTGGAAGGTTTCAGGATGGTGCGTTTCAAACAGTAGAGAAGATATGAGGCTGTGTGATGCGAAGAGCAGAAAGTATCAGAGATGTAAACTGGGGACTTAGCAGGAAGAGTCAGGCGAAAGCCATGAGGAGGGCTGGACTGCTGGAAGGGTGTGGTCTCCTACACTGTGTTACTGGTTGTCTCAGGTGGACATAGTTTGGCTGTTGGAGACCATGTACTGTAGCCATCATGATTACAGACTTTGTTTCTTCCTATCATGAGACATTAGACAGAGACAAAATCAAGCCCTTCCCACACCCTGCTCTAACAGATTGTCTGCTTTCTCTGGATAGATGATTAATTCCATAACTTTCTTTTTAAATAAAGATGGCAATATCATCATTAAAAATAAGTACATAAATAATATTCTAGACGAGTATTTTCACCATGTAGTAAAGTAATACATGTTTTCTATTATATGGGTTGGTTATTATGATTCAATGTGTATTATAAAATCGAATTTGCCTGTCATACTAATAAAATTCTCAGTGTTTTTTAAACTTCCTGAATTGAGGAGCACTTAATTATGGCTTCACAACCATGACTACAATGGATATCAATACTTAAGTAATGAACAGAAACAAAAGCAGTATTTTACTCTGTTTTATTAAATAATCAGGAATCCACTTCTGTATTACTTTGACATAAATGTATATTCATTGAAGAACCAGGAATTTAATTCTAAGAGCACAGAGCTCTTCTGGGGTAAGAGACCTTTAGCCCAAACATTTGATTTGAAAGCAAATGGTAGAGCTGAACACTGAGCACACAGGAGAGGACCAGTGGGGTGGGTGTGAGACACAAGGCAGGGAAGAGCAGGTCAGGGTGCCTGGTGTGGGGGCCAGGAGACGTCATCACAGAAATGATGAAATACAGCAGCATGCCAGGGCGCCACAGCTGGTCATGAAATTCTTCAGTGGTGATGGGACAAAAATATACACATATAAGTCAGTCTGACTAAAAAATCTGGAACAGAGTTGCCTCTGAATCTTCATTCAGTGTTGCCTCATGGATACATTTAACTATTGTAAATCTTGGAATGACACACAATTAAACCAAAAATGATCCTGCTTAATCTGAGGCTAGTAGAGCCTTTATATTATCCACAGACATTTATATGTGTGAATATGCACAAGGAGACTTCATTTAAAACGTCTTACTCAACTGGGTTTTACAAGCAAAAATAAACTGCCATTTTGAGTATAGGACTAGGCATGGAAACTACTAGCAATGGCCAATGCCTTTCACTGACGTCTTCATTATGGAGACAAGAGACGAGGCTAAATTATTCACTTTAGAAATATAATTTTCAACATTAATTCCACCAAGATGTAGCTAGCACACAATTTAATACTTCTGCAAATTAAAACATAAGCTTATGCACTAAGTTATAACAAAAATAAAAGTTGTTTTTTCCATTTAAATCTCAAAGGCCCATGTGAGAGAGATTAAAAGGTCTGTTTTGTCTTTTTTTGTCTTGGTATATGCATGTCATGGTTATTCTGAGTCTTTCCAGAGGGATTTAGGCTTTTCAATTCTTTTGACTTTATCTTCTTACCTTTTAATACCGCTGCTTTGTAAGAAATAAAATAGTCCTCTGAGCCTTCCTAGAAGATATAATTGTGCAAGACTCCCTGGTCTCCTTCTTCAGCTGCTAATGGTTAATTGGTTTGTGCACTTGCAATTTGGTCTCCTAAGGAGAGAAATTAAATTTCTTCCTTTTAGCCCAAAAGAACATGGATATTTTTTGAATGTTTTCATCTTATATAGACTTTAAGGCAATGCGTTGAGCAATAGTTGAGGGGAATAGAACAAGAACAACGTACTCAAGAGGATAGTGTCATTACTGAGTACACCAGTTATAAAAGAAATTACCTAAGATGTTAGGCATCTTATTTTACTGTGCCTGCTGACCGTAACATGGAAGTCTAGATACAGTTTTATTTTTACATACTTGCTCATTTGATTGAAAAAATAATGATAGTGTTCTGTAGAGAAGGTTTTTAGTCATTTTTTTAAAAAAATCTAACTTCCAGACATGGTTCTGCCACTTAGTAGTTATGCCACTTTTGACAATGTACTTAATTTCTAAGCTTCTTTGCTCTCATATGCAAAACAAGGGCAATAAACTTAAAGAATAGCTGAATTAGTAACACTCAAAATGCCACACAATAAAATTTCAATCAATAATAGAATTTTATTAGTTTGATATCCACATGATTTCTTAGCCCTTTAGATTTTTCTCTGGTAATATAAAAATAAACAAATGATATTTTAGAAAACCATAATACATTGAAATAAAATGTTTGTTAAGATGACCACATTAGTGTGCATAGCAGCTGAATAATTTAGAGGAACCTTAGCACATTTATTTCAAGGTTTCCTTAGGCAAGGTTTCAATGTAATTATCTGTAAAATAAGAACGCCATAAAGAACAAGCAGAAATGATATGAACTACATGGAATAAGTAGAAATTCCAAGCTATAAAACAGTGTTCAAACATCAGTTTTTTTCTTGGAAGCCATTTTTAAATTCATCTAATTCCCTTATGTGAAAGATGAGACCAATAAGAAAGAATGTATAACTTACCAAATTACACAGATGGTAAAGGAGAATCCCATATTTAAGGAACACTGTTCAAGAGTGTTGTCTGCTGGTTGCTAAGGTGTGCACACTGTCATATTTTGTTGTTACCCTTCTAGTTCTTTGATATATCACTGCCATAGCTATCATTCAGGGCCAGAATATAAAAAATCAGCATAAAACAAGGCAGCCAACAGATGTTGTAGAAGGTCTGATTCTGTCTTAGAAAAAGGATAACCGCGCAGTATTTTCCCATCTCACCACATCACCCGTTGTTATGGTCACCCTGTATCTACATGTTTCCCTAAAGCCTCATGCAGTCATAAGTGGGCTTTTCAGAGGTTGCTGGATATGGGGTGCATGATGCTGGGATTGAGAATATAATGCTAGAATTGATTCACAGTGTGATGTGGGTATTGAGGTTGCTTCATCCTGGATGTGAGTGTTACTGGCCCAAACAGGGTGTCTCCTGGATAGAATATGAGACAGAAAGAGCATTGCTGCCAGTCACATGCTGCTCCCACTGCCTTCTACCTACCTAAACCTACTGTTTCTCCTCTGTGATGCCCCTCTGCCCGGGGCCAGCCAGTTATGGACTGAAACCTCTACAAACTGTGAACTGAAACAAGCCTTTCCTCCTTTATCTTTGGGTGTTGAGTATTTTGTCTCAGCAAAAAGGAAAGCAACCAAGACACCCATGTTTCCTGAACTAGTTCCAGTTGCAAAAGCATCACCAAAAGTTTCCAGCCACATGTGTTTGAATGAGATATTATTGAAGCAAAGCCCTAAGTTCAGTAATTTATTTCTGGAAAAAAAAATTACTTCAAATCCAGACAGCCATATGTTTGACGTTACCCTTTACGCTCATGGAGAAAAACTTTTAAGATTGAAGCTCCAATAACACCATTTCTGAATACAACATACAGCTTTGCTCCCCCCAAAATAGCATACTCAAGCTATTTTCAGAAATTTAAATATCATTGAATATCTTGGCATTTATATGGAAAAGTAAGTAGTGATGAGAATAGGCCTGTTCACTGAGAACTGCTCACATAAACTAAAGAAACGGAAGTTCACTCCACTAGGTGTTCACCAATCCTGGGATAGCCTTGATATTTAGGTAGTTTGTATAGTTCTGGAAGTTAGTATGGTTCTCACATATATTTGTTCAACTAAGCAACTATCAGATATTATTTGGGTCTACACCAACAGATGAAACTATTTTGTATTATTGAAACAAAAGTGAAATTGATAGCCTAATCAATTAGACAACCTAAGCTACCTCTATATTCAAACTCTCATGTCTAATTTTT
The DNA here is from genome assembly GCF_034190915.1 of Cavia porcellus. Lineage (NCBI taxonomy): Eukaryota > Metazoa > Chordata > Mammalia > Rodentia > Caviidae > Cavia > Cavia porcellus. Next base: position 55,988,496 of record NW_026947495.1, read on the forward strand.
ATATTACATATATATCTATTCAAATATAACATACATACTCTATATCTTCTATATATTAATTTATATGCACATATTATAGAATACACTTTTTTATTTTAATATTCCAAAATATTATCCAAATAAACTATTAGTACTTCAAAGGCCAGGAGAGTAGCCTTTGTAAATAGCAAAAATATTCAGTGTGAATTACTTAGATGTTAAGTGTTGTGAAGAATTTAGTTTTATGTCTGTTTAGGAGTATTCATAAACTATAAAGAGAAAAACATTTCCAAAAATCCTTAAAAATAATTTTTAAGAATATATTCACATCATAGCCTCAAGTATAATTAAGTTGGTCTACCCTGAATAAATAGAGTAAAATGCTTTTCTCTAACATAGGTCATGTGTCTGTTAGTAATAGCATATGGAATCGGGTTTTATTCATTAGTCAGGTATTTATTACATAATTCTCTTTGAAGCAGTATCTGAAATGGCTTTAACTGTTCCATTTTTATTAGTATAAAACCATAATGCTTAATACTCTTAGAAGATAAAGTTAATTATAAGGAGGGTTTAATTAAAATATGTTCAAAAATATGTGTGTTCTATTTTCTTCATCTTTTCTATTGTCTAGTTCTATATTACAGAATTATAGACTCCCAGAACTTAAAAAATATCCCACAGAGAGAAGTCAACCTGCCTAACAGCTCCCCTAGAAATGAAAACATTAAGGCTCTGAGGGTGGTAGCTTACTCAGGTGAGCCCCAAAACAGTAGAATCAGGACTCCCCAGTTCCTAATTCTCACTGTTACACCAAACCACCCCTGTCTGCAGTTCCTTTCAGCACTGGCTCTGGCTGCACGGTTTGTGGTTCTCTCAGATGCAGAAATTATCATAACTAATAATACTTTGTGATGAACAGGGTTTCATTCTGTGTCATTATGTTTTGTGTGACTTTTTAGAGCCTGGAATATAATTCATCATAATAGAATACAAAATAATGAAAGAAGTGGGAAGTAATGAGATTCCACTATATGAAGACAACAAATCCAAGAGAAGAAAGATTTCTTCAGTTTCCCATGATATTAACAAATTCTTCATCTGTACACTTAGGAGCGCATTATGAGCTTCGTTATGCATTAGATTTCACATTCCATAGGTGGCAAAAACAGGCATTTTTTCATGATGCAAGTGTTACAGAAAGCTGAGAGTTTTGTGGACAGTCTCCCCAACATGTCATAGGAGTATCCATAGATGAAATGTTTTTGTTCTGTCGCCAAACTGTGTGTCTGTTTGTGGTGGAACATTTCATTTTGCACCTTATGCATTCTTACCTTAGATAAACATTATCATAGTCTTTATCGCAGTGTCTACTGCATTCCTGCCAAAATTATTATTGCTACAGAATTAAACAATTCTGATGCACTACCAACTGGGCATGTGTTTTTCTCATTTCTGTCTGGTTCTTTCTGTAGGACAGTTAGTTGTACCCAGGGCATTAAATATGTGGTTCATTAGTTATAGTTATGGGAAAAGACAAAGAAAGCAAAAATGGAACATTTATCTCATTTATATCCGTATTGTAGTACAAATGTGTCTTTCATATGCCGCATGCCTCTATAAGCAACTACTTTTGTGATATATGATGCATTATTTATTTCTGTTCTGAATGGAGAGAGCCAATTCAGAATAATAAAAATCCCTGAGGAGGAAATTTCTACAGATATGATCAAGGGTGAAATTATTTTCAAAACCAAAGTAGGAAAAATTCCAGCAAAAACCTAAGAAATGATCACAATGACAATATTCTGCAATCAGTCTCCAGCCCTCTTTAACAATTGTAAGGCCACATTGTTATACAGAGAGGTTTATAAAATTAAAACTTTGCAGCTGTTAACATTCTCCAGTATTTAGTCTTATTTGTGTGTTTGTTTGCGAGACAAGGTCTCCTTATGTAATTCAAGCTGGCCTTACGCTCACTATGTAGCCCAAGCTGACCTCAAATTGACAGCGATCCTCCCGTCTCAGCCTCCCAAGTTTTGGGATTACAGATGTGACCCAGCACACTCCCCTAGCCATTATTTGTACCAACTTTATTGACGTATCATTCATAAACTATACCATTTACTAATTCAGAAGGCACAATCTAGATGTTTGTTTTTCATTCACAAATTGTTTAACCATCACCACAATCAATTTTAGACAATTTGCCTCAAGTTCACCCTTTTGCTATTACCCCCTAAACTCTTCCCCTCTGATTTTCAAGATCTAAGCATCAACTAATGTATTTTCTGTCTATAGACTTACCTATGTTGGACATTTCATATAATGGAGTCACATAATGTATGGTTATTTGTGTACTGGCTCTTCCACTTAGTGTAATGTTTTCAGATTTTTTCCAGGTTTAGCATTTAGCAGCATTTGATTCCTTTTTATGTCTGTAAAATATTCCATTGTATAGAAACACCATATTTTGTTTATCCATTAATTATGTGCACTGGAGACAGTTGTTAATATCCTTTGGATTTTTTAAATCATGTTGCTAAAGACGCATTAACAAATTTTGGTGTATTTTTTTTTTCATTTTCCTGGTGTATTCTTTGGGACAATTGCTGAATTGTATAGCTTTTTATATTTTAAAATAAAATGTGTATTCATACTTAAATAGATTATTGTCACCTCTGTGGAGGACAATTAGATCCTCCTTCATAGCCAACCCTTCAGCCATAGAGAAGGTGCATCATCTCTTTGCCTGGTTTCCAGATTAAACTATTTCAAAATCTGTTGTCTCAGTCACATTTGGTTCAGCCTGAAATTGTTCTAAAATCTCAACAATTTTTGGCCTTCATACTTTGGATAAATGAGCATTTCACTATGAGGATTATAGTATTCGTTTATTGACCACTCTTATTTGCAGGTCCTATGCTAAATGTTCTACCTGTATTTCTGTAATCCCTAAGGTTCATAGTATTATCCCGGAATTATAGGAGAGAGAACCAAGGCTCAAAGAACTTGAATTACACAAAACTACAAGTCATCTGCTCAAAACCATGATTCCTTTTGCATACTGAGCTGTTCCACATTGAGAAGTTTTTAACAGTGATCACAAGTAAGATTATTCCTTAAACTCTATATAATTACTCAAGCTTTTCACATATAGTCCCAAATGTGAGCAGAAATTACTGTTATACATTCAATACCAAAAGTTTATTAACTTCCAAATTTCTCTTTTCTCACAAGTCAAAATAAGAAATGTTTTCTATCAAAATACCAAACAAAATACTACTTGTGAAAATAACCATACTCCCATACAGTTTTAATGCAATCCCAATCAAAATACCATTAACATACCTCATAGATCTAGAGAAAACATTCCTAAAATTCATTTAGAAACAGAAGAAACCTAGAATAGCAAAGGCAATTCTGGGCAACAAAGGCAAGGCAGGAGGCATCTCAATTCCTGACTTGAAACTATACTACAAAGCCACAGTGATAAAATCAGCATAGTACTGGCAAGTACTTCATGGTACTAGACCTGAAGATCAATGGAACTGATTAGAAGACACAAACACAACTACAAAGACACTCAGCCACCTGATATTTGACAAAGGGGCTAAACATGTTCACCAGAAGAAGGATAACCTCTTTAATAAATAAGTGTTGGAAAAATTGACTCTGCACATGCCGAAAACTGAAACTAGATCCATACCTGTCATCATGCACAAAACTAAAGTCTAAATGGATAAAAGATCTAAATACTAAAACAGAAATACTACTGAAATACCAAGATCTATGTTCTAAAACAGAAATCTACTGGAAGACAAGGTAAATAGAAATCTTGGAGTCATAGGAATAGGCAGAGAATTCATGAACAAAACACAAACTTCATGGGAAACATTTCAAAGAATCAACAGCTGGATTCTCATATTGAAAAGTTTCTGCACTTCAAAAGAAATCACCAGTGGAGTGAAAAAGAAGACCCACAGAATGGGAAAGAATTATAGCCAGCAACTCCTCAGACATAGGACTTATTGAAAAACATCAAGCCCCCCAAATTCAAAGACCTTCTCCAAAAATGGGCATCTGAGATGAACATACGTTTCTCAGATGAAGATATACAAATGGCAAATAAATACATGAAGAAATAAATGTTCACCATCGCTGGTCATTCAAGAAATGCAAATTAAAATAGCATTGAGATTTCCTCTCACTCCGGAAAGAATGGCTACCATCAAGAAATCAACTGATAACAAATATTGGCGAGGCTGCGGAGAAAAAGGAACACTTCTCCACCGTTGGTGGGAATGTAGGCTGGTGCAGCCACTGTGGAAATCACTATGGAGATTTCTCAGAAGACTAGGATTGGAAGTTCCATTCAATCCAGCTATTGCCCTCCTGGATATTTTCCCAAAAAAACTGAAAAGTTCATGTCACAGTGATATATGTGCACCCATGTTCATAGCAGCACAATTTGCAATTGCTAAATCTTTAAAACAACCAAAATGCCCATCAACCACAGACTGGATGAAAAAGATGTGGTATTTTTATACAATGGGATATTACTCAGCTATAAAAAGGATGATCTTGCAGTCTTCATAGGTAAATGGAGGCAACTTGAGACTATCCTCATAAGTGAAATAAAATCATATTTATAAACATCACATTGTATCTCTAGTGTAAAAATTAATAAGAACTATAGGAGTAATAAAACCCAAAATGTGTAATTGTTATTGTAAAAAAGAGAGGAAAAGAAATTGCTCTAAAGGATATAACTGCATGTATGTTTCAGTATGTAAGTTAGATAACCATATTGCTAAGTTTTGTTGGGTCATTGAGCAGAATGGTTTGCAGTCTCACTGTTGAAATGTCTACTTTGTGTGCTTTAATTTTGTAACTTGAACAACCATTTCTAAGATGATGGTGTTTAATTTATCAACTAGTGATTTCTGAGTGTTTTTTTAAATTCTGTATTATTTCTACCTTTTTCCTGTTTTGCTTTTTTTCTCTTTAAATAAAAATTTAAAAAAATACTTATAAATGAAAGTTTCAATCATGAGTGCATGCATATTGCATGCATATTTTGGGACCACAGATATCTAATCTGAAAAATTTTTTAAATTAGCATAAATATCTACAGCTCAGGCATACATTTTAAATTTATATTGCAGACTGATATGAAAGTGACTCCCTATGAAAATAGGAACTATGAACATCTTTCTCATTGCTGTGAGAGCATGAGTCAGCAGAGTAAAGACAAGCCATAGACCGGAGAGACAGCAGTGTGTGGGAAACTGTAGCAAACATATCGCAGAACTAGATGAGCCCTGAGCAAAAGCACATCAAGTGACAGAGCTTCAGTGCTACCCAAATGAAGAGCTCTAGAGAACTCAGCTGCTCACCTTGGACAAAGTGTAGACCACACTGACAGGAATTAAGACCACCGCAGACATTTGGCTAACACTCTTTTTGAGACAACTGCAGATTCTGAAAGGAAAAAAAAAAAAACAAAAAACCCTTAGGAGTCTCAAGTGTTTACTCAATATTTTGTTAGAAGGAGGTGACCTTGTATTAGTACAACAAGAAGTGGTAAATTGTTGTGATTAATAGTAAAGGCCATGTATTGACTAGTTATGAAAATTTTTTCTGTTAACTACATGTGAAAAGATTTCCATCAGTAGTCAGTTATTCATTCTAATCTTTACATTTCCTTTACAAAACTCTTGAGTTTTAAAAAAGAGAGACCAGGTACTTTCAGAGTTGGTTATTTAGGTGGGCTGCTGCATCTGACCAATGCAGAAAAAGATAAACAGCACCCTGGATATTTCTTTAGCAAAATTTATTCTTGTTTGACTTCCATAGGTGTAAGACTGCCACAAATTCTCCTTAATTGGCACAGTTAAATACAATGACATTATTTACAGATCTCTTGCCTGGAAAGCTTGTTTCCTTGGTCCTCCTCTTGGCAAGAATCAAGGATTATACTAAAGTGTAGTTTTCAATGCATGTGTCATCACAATTTCAATATAGAATTATGCACAAAGTGTCCCCCTATTGTTACAGGCAGTTGAGTTAGTTAGAAGTATTATAGGCAGTCAGACATGGCTGGGCCCTTGAAGAAACCAGTGCAGAAGACCAGATACCTTGCAAATGTGGGGGAGGCAGATACCTCCCGCTGTGAGCCAGACCTCAAGACAAAATATCGAACAAGTACATCTACATGCTAAGAATAAACATCAGGGATTGATATTATAAATAGGTCTCTATCACCCTGAGGAAGGCAGAGGAGTCACTAACCCAACCCCTACAGACACAGCCCATGCTCTATATTCATGTTCATTTGCTATGTTTCTCATTCCCCCATTTGTCCTCGATTTAATCAAATTTCCCTAAACAAATTGTACCTGTAATCTTATTGGTCGACCATGGTTGTGTCCCACCTTATACCCACCTTGTGAGTTCCCATTTTGTTCCTTACCTTGGACCAGCCTCACCTTGTGGTTTTGCTCTACAAAACTCCATAAAAAAGACGAACTCTTTCACAATCACAACCCACTCAGGACCCCGTCTGTCGCTCCTAAAACAGAAGCTTTCTTTCTCTCAATAAATATATTCTCCTCCGTTGTTTCTAAAATTCATTCTTCGATTTTAGAGAACACGAATTTATACCAGACAACTAATGGGTTAGGAGTTTCTTTCCCCTGTATCACTATTAAGATAACTAGTTCTAGTTCTTCATTTGCATTGGTCGGATGGAATCTTCCATGTGATTTTAAAACTTTCCCCACTTCCACTCCCAATTTACGTGTCTTAAAATTACATAGATTTGCAAAATGACACAGCTCTACCCAGCAGGAAGTCCCTAAGCCAGTGAGTCAGATGAAATAAATTCCCCCGCTACCTCATTCTCAGGCTTAGACTGTATCCAGGTGGAAGTAATATTAGGAAGGTAGAGCAGGAAGAGGAGTGGAAAGGGAAGAAACAAGAATTAAGATGTGTTATATACATGTACCAGTGCCCCACAAGAATGTAATCGTTATGTACCTCAAACATGTACTAATAAAAATTTTAAAAGTTTAGTAAAAAATTTTTAAAAAGAAACTCAGCAACTTAGAAAACCTGAATTTCCTAATACGGAAAACATTACTATTCCAGCCTCAACCAGGAGGTGGTTGTGAGTGAATAACAGGTTTTGGAAGGCGTGAAGCTGGAGGTGACTATCCCAATGTGCAGCTGAAAGGAACATCACCAAGTGGCCTCTTCTTTTGCACCAGTGGTCCTTGCCACCCAGGATAATGGCAGGTCATTAGAACTGCAAGCTTTAGTCCTTGTACAAGTCCATATTTTACAGACAGTTCTACTGATGCTCCTTACCTGTTTGATTTTCTTGCTATCAGATCATGTCTCCTTTCCCTTCAAATTTGAATTGTCCTCACTGGGGATTTCATGAAATACAAGAGCCACCCACTGTGTAAAGGCAGGCAGCCAAGACGCTAGAAACTAAGGGGTAAGCATGGAAAACATTGTTTCAAACTGATGCCTTTTAAAAGATTGTTTTTCAAATGTTCATGGAATCAGAACTATTACAGTGATATACAATATAAGATTTCTATGTCTAATTGAGTGATCTCAAATCAAACAACACAATGAAAAGATGCCTATAGGAAAATTGCCAAAGAATAAAATAATTACAGCACTATGTCTAAGAGAAAATTTCTTGAATCGAGTACATTTTTATATAAAACTTTCAAATCACTTTTATATAAAACTTTCAAATTATTCTATAATAATCATTTTTTTACATTGCAAATGTACACTGAGTTTTCTGTTTCTGAGCTGACTGTGATCTCTGGGTAGAGGGAAGGTTGCTTCCAAATGCAGAGAAACGTTAAAATAACAGTGCCAACCAAGCTTTGATAATGGCTGAGGTGCTCTCAGTTATTGTATTTGATTTCAAGTCCCACCAAAGATTGCAAGAATTTGCACCCCTGGAAGTTACTTTCAAAGGACTTAAGAGTTTTGCTAAACATTAAAAACAAAGAATGAGGTTAGTTACACAATTTGGGAATGTGTGTTTTATTTTTTATCACTTCTATTAGGAAATTTACTCAGAATCACTTAAATATTTTGCTCTTAAATTACTATAATTTCCACTTGCTTGTGTCCTAAAGGGAAAATGTTTTAGTCTTATACCCCTGCAATTAAAATAATACTAATCCAGTGCCACTCTGCTCATAGCAACAATGATTCAGGGTAAAGAAGAAAAGTCAAAACTGGAAGTCTAAAAAGAAGCATCTCCCAGATGTCACAAGTTTAGAAAGATAACTAGTCAAGAGCAAAGGTAAAGGAAAACACTGAACAAAGAGTGAATTTTTAAAAATACAGGGAGATATAGGAAGTCTATTAAGATAGGAAATGGAGACAGATAGGGTTCATGCTAAATCTATGATGGCTGTAAAAATAGGGAGAAAAATAATGGACAGACAAAATAAATCTGGGAAGGTCATAGGCAAGAAGAGTGAGTGAGTCTTTGAGCCTTACAACGTTTATGCAGGTGTGGTATCTGATGTTCTCTGTCCTGCTGTGTTAGATCTTGCAAGAACTCACCACTGTGTGTGACGGAACCAGAACGCGAGATTGCTCACTACAGGGGAAGGTACAGAAGAAAGCAAGCACCACTCCTTTAAAGTTAAAATAAAGTTAACTTAAAGTTAAATCACCTATTTCTTTCCCCCACTGCTTTGGCACTGAGTAGAATATAGGACATAATTGACCCTAAAGTAAAATAAAAAGAGAAACACCAATATATGGTATTTCTCTTTATCATTAGAGAAAACAGTAACAACCATTTCATTTAGTTAATTGGCTACACTTTGATTATCTGTTGCTCTGTAACAGTACCCCAAACTTATTGGCTTCAAGAAATAAAATAATTACGATCTCTTACGAGCCTGTGGGTTGTCTAGATGCTGCTGGAATGTTCTTTTCTGTGTGTAGTTGGCTGGAGGTTTGGCTGGCCTGAAACGTCTAGCAGAGCTCACTCACAAGGTTAGGAGTAGCTAACGACAGGTAGCTGAGCCTTCAGCTTAGGTTGTTAACCCCAGCGCCTTGTGCCTTCTCCAAAAGGTTTTTCTGTAGAATATTCATTTCTCATGGCTGGTGGCTGGATTCAAAGAAGGATCATCCGCACATGAGACTTGAAAGCCACAGCTCTTTTAAGGCTCAGTGACATTAGAAGTTGCATGATAATATTTCTGCCATCTTCTTTTGTTCAAGACAAGTGTCTGAGGCTCAGATTCAAAGTAGGTAGAAAACTCCAGTTAAAGGACAGAAAAGGTGAGGAGCTACTTGCAGCTTTTTGCCCATTACTACCTACCATGTTCAAAGCACTCAGGCAGATGCTTTATCCATTCTAATTTTTATAAACCTCAGATTCACAAAACAAGTTATACTCAATTTGTCAACTAAAAATTGATGTTCAGATGATAGAGGTAAAAAAATTAGGTAGAATTTGGATATGACTCCTTCTCTATATATAGTGCAAATAAGCTATACAAAGGGTGTGTAGGGTGGACAGTGGCTTATATATTTATTAAGCAAATGGTATGGCTGTTAGTGGCTCTGAGATTATGAGCTGAGTCCCCTGCACCACACCTATCCTTTTAAGACTTTTAAGATACTTTTTAAGACTGTGAGGCTTATTCAATTTTCACTGGTATAATTTTCTGTACTGTCTTTTTTCCTTGTAGTTCCTCCAAATAAACAGGTGTATTGAGTTCTTGCCATTAAAATTAACAAAATAAGGTTGGAGCAAATTATATGCCTCTAAATTTTTCAATCATGGCCAGTTCTGGCCTGATCAAATATACTTAATTGAAAGAAACCTAAGGGGAACATGCTTAGCTGAATTGAAAGTAACTATTATTACAACTAAATTAAATCCAAACAAATTGTACTATAAAATATGCATAGCTATCTAACATTTTAATTCCATGAAAAAATTATTCCTTTAAAGTTCTTCCTTGTAATTTTTCTTGAGTACTGTTTTAAATTTTGTTCTTTCAGGCTATAAAAACTGCATGACAAAAAAAGCATTGAATTAAAAGTAGTTTTGTCTATATAAACATCTGGTTGGATAGGTTTCTTTTCTGCTTCTGCTTCCTTTTTCACCAAATAGATCAATTATATCACTGTTTTATGAAACAGACATATAGAAAAGTTGAAACTGTTTGAAGTTTTGAAACTTATTCATAAAGAAAGATTAAAAGACTGGTAAGATTTGGCTTAGCCTAGTAAAAACGTATTAGGAAAAACAAACTTCTCTCACTAATAGAATTTCTATATTTTATGAAAAGAAGACAAATGAGAATTGAAATGAGTTATGGAGTGAGCAGATTTCTTTACAGGTAAATTTGACCAAAACAGTATAAAAATGCTAAATTGGACTTTCATAGAGAACAATCTTTTGATGTAAGCTGTTTTTTTAAAACTATGAAGGTTTGCATATAGTCCATACTATTTAGAGGGGTAGATTCTGCATGAAGCCATGGAAACAGGTGAGATGACCTACAGAAGTACCTATAGGTTAGGAATATATGACATGATTGGGTGCAGATTCTTGAGTTACTGGTCAGAAATATGCACCACAACAAGGTTAATTTGCTTAATCAAGATCATTGACTGAATTAAAAAAACATTCTAACAAAGTGACTTTTTTCATTGATTCTTAGTAAATTGATTCTACATAAAAATGCAAAACAAGAGGAAAAGAAAGAAGAAACAAAAACATGAAGTCGAGATAGTCCTACTATATCACAATGAGTTTGACATTATCAACAATGTACCACCATCATTTTTCTTTTTTATTATTTAATTCAGCAAGCATCAGATTTTGGAGTCTGTGTAAATCTTTTATTTCGTGCAGAGAATAAAAAAGCACATGTAGACTTTCTGGGCAGGATTTTCTGAAATATGGGTTCAGTTCATATTTCATTAATCAGAATTCAGTCAAATGACTTACCTTACTTGCTTACTTCACGTTACTGGTTTATTTTTTTTATTGCTGGCACATTCCCAGGACTAGTTGTGTGTGTGTGTGTGTGTGGTGTGTGTGTGTGTGTGTGTGTGTGTGTGTGTGTGTGTGTAGGCAGGCAGGAGAAAGTAATAAAGGTAGAAGCAGATCACATTCTTTCACCAAAAGTGCAACACTAGAAGGCATGAATGCCTCAAACACAAGACTGTTTTTAACTCTTAAAAAAAAAAATCCTTCGAAAACACATGTTGGATTTTTTAGTGCAGACTCCTACTGTAATTTCATTTGAAAATCAAACTTGCTGTGAATTACACTAGAAATTCTCAAAGCTAAGCAATGAAATAGTGTAATTTTTAGCAAGTGCCAACAGTTTTCATGTGAATAGGGCCTTTATTAAAAATATTTTAACACTCCTGTGGATTAATAATGTGTGAGCAGAAAAAAGACATGTAGAGCCTAGCGCAATTATCCTTCCATCCCAATTATACTGTGACATTAAATCTTGTGACATTTAATAAGCAAGGCCATTTCACCCATGGCTACTTCTAGTGCAGACAATTTATGCAACAGTGTTCCCATAGAAAAAAATATGAAAGAAGGCATTCCAACATGCTGATATGTCTAACAGCCCATGAAAATTAAATAAGGTGGAGCAAAATACATAAACTGTTAATATTATGATTACCTGGTACCTGAGACAAAAGAAAGATCAATTAACAACACTGACTATTAATCCATCACAAAAAATAAAACAAATGGAAATGGATAACTAATAGGTTAGCTAGTTGTCTATAAATAGGAATTGAGAAAGTTGTTTTTCTTCTCATAGGCAGCATTTAAAGCTTTTTTCATAGTGTATGTTCATCTCACATATTTGGCCTAAATGATATTTTTGAAATTTTAATAAATAACATTAAATTTATAAAATGCCTTGTTATCTTAAAGAGTTTAAATTTTTATATTTGAGTTTGAATTATCTAACTCTTAAATTATTTTGGTGTCATAAATACCTAAACTTTGCATATGTGTGCATGTATGTCTATGTACTTTATCTGTTATTGGCTTCTGACATATTTCCTTTCAAAGGGAGAGTACATATGTCTAACATTTATTCTGAATTAACTAAAATGCTACTCTTAAGCTATTTAGCATCAAGTAATAATGAAGAAAATATAAGAAGTGCTGATAAAACCTCTGTTAAGGTCCATTATTTTTATTTTTTATCTTTATACTGCTGACATGATGGGGGAAAATGTATAGAAATCAAATCAGCAAATGATACATTTGCATGGCTGTGTTATACCTCAGGGAACCAAAAGGAATTTCTAATATATATCTGTTATTTTTGAGCAACAGAGTTTTCAAGAAAATTTACTGGATTTATTTAAAAGCCATATTTTTGCTAAGCTGAAAACTTTGTACTATAAAATGTCCTCTAGACTAATTTGGTCTTATCAAACAGATGAAAGTCCTTCACTGAATCAGGGAAGAGATTATCTGCTAGAATCTTGGACTAGTTCATTATTTTAAGAAACAAGTATCATAGTCATTAGTGTATCTGTTGCTCATTTCTATTTTAAATGTTCCTTCCAGAAAATAAGGCCCATGACTGACTTACCTGTGTAAACTCATGGTTACCAGCCGGTTTGTGACTATTAACATAGGCAGAGGCTATGTCAATTGTCATGATCATATAAATGGTTTTTGATATTTAAACTATTCAGATCCAGAGGACAATAACACTTTTCTTCTTTGTTTTCATGACTTGGGTTTAAGAGTTATCATAAATAAAATCCTAACTCCTGTTTGGGGACATTCTTGATAATTTGAGCATTTTTATTATTTCAACAAATATAATAAATGAGGGAATTAATGTCTATTTGAGTTGTTTGACCTAGAAATAATAATAATAATAAATAATAAATGTGAAATCAAGTTGATTTAAAAAATGAGAAAAGCATAACATATGATAAGGTGTATCAAATGGTTTTATAACATCCTAAGAGCCCTAGGGCTTGTCTTCCCCTCTGTTCTACCCCAACCACCAATAGTATCTTCTTCCCCAGGCTGGTTCCCTGTGATTTAGGACAATTTCTAGTGGCAGCAACATCTTTCCTTTTTTAAAGTAAGAGGAAAATAGAGAACATAGCTTCACCTGTTTTCTCCTAAGAACTAAGAAGACCTTTGTAGGTATCACTGTTCTTAAACTAATTACTAGGAAAAAGATGGAATCCCCAAAGACCAATTGCAATATTCTTAATCCTCTAATTGACCTTTTCCTTTCCCCATGGAAAAGAACTGGAATGGGTGTTGTGGCATCAACCCCAAAAACCCTAGAGGGAGATAATGAAGAAACAGATGTAGAATAAACATACTAAGGGGCTAATGAACCACCACATTGAGAGAGAAACACAGAAAACAAACCATGCAGAAGAGTGAAGTTAAAATCAGAGGAAAAATAATACACCCAGGACAAACAAAAACTATTGCATTGTTTTTTAGAGTGCTAAAATTTTACAAAAATTTATACTTGTTAATAGAGATATTTTATTTTTCAGGGCAAAAGATCATATATACTTAAGATGAGAAGGCATATAGTAATGTCTTTTAGTTAATGTTAACTCATGATTTGGGGTAAGGGTTCCACATAAGAAGGACTGATTAGTCCTGTTTCTGTGGGTGTACTTTATCTGCATGCAAAATTTTAAATATGTAAGTGTTGCTATATCAGACAGTTTGTTACAATTTGCAGAGCACAGATAATTATGTACTCAACTATACTTAAAATCAATGAGCTTGTCTGTGATACACTTTAAGGAACATTTTGGTAAGGAACTTTCTTTTGTTCACATTGGATAACAAAATTTCTTGTAGAAAACCTATCTCCACCATCATTTCTGTAGAGAAATTTATCATGTTATAATCAGCTACCAGTTCTAAAATGTACACAGTTGTTATACAAATATATCAATACATAGCCTCAGGAGTCTGATACCTTCCCCTCCTCAATGAAGGAAATGTCACTAAAGGGAGCCATAGTCAAATAAAAGAACCACATCTGATATGATACCCATTCCAAAATGGCTGCCTCCTTAATGAAATTTACCCTGAACCAATCCAGACCTCAGAATCTCAGGAAAGGAACAGATGTTTGTGTTTGGAACAAGAGCCCTTGCCTATTGATGGGACCAAAGAAAAATCCTCTTAGAATCTAGAAACCTAAGTCTGTTTCAAAAGCCAATGAACTGTCAGCAGAAATCACAGCCCAACCTGAGAGCAAAAGTTTGTTTCCAGGATACTTCAAGCAATACTCTCTGGTTTATTTACGGGCCAGAGGGAGGCTACTATTGAGAACTCAACTAAGTGATTTCCTGGATTGATTGACTTTGCTGTGAAAGTGTTTTCAACTGTCCTATTTCCTCTGTAGCATAATCCTAGGCATGTGTATACTTGCCCATAGTATGTTTATTTTTAAATAACTAGGATTTTTATAATGTAACATTTTCTACCTATGAAACTGTAGCAAGCTGCCTTTTCTGGAGGTAACTTGTAGCTCTTCATCATTTGTTGTTGTTGTTGTTGTTTTATTTTGTTTTGTTTCTTTTTTTTCAAAATTCTCCTTCTGGCTAAATCTAGAATGCATGCTGGAGTTTCACTTATTAATGCATTGAAAACGCACCCAAAAAAATCATTTTTACTTAAGTACTTGTTAAGATCATAGATAGAGAGTTGTAAATAGCTATTGCTTTGGAGCTATAGTGAAGACACGGAACCTGCACTACCTGAAGTTTTAGAATGAAGATTAAAGGAATAGCAGTTAGTATGCCTGTATTTCACAAAGATTTTGAGCTGAGAAGTGTCTCCGATCACAGTTCTCTCTTGGTCAAACAAACTGAGGATTTGTAGAAATGAATGGACAGCAGTTTCACTGACCTGCAGTGCCTTACAAGGTCACATGTGTTCACCAGTAAAGTCCGATATTTTCATATTTAAAACTATGGCTTCTGAAGCACACATCTAATATTCATCTCTTACTGGATTAGTGAACCTAGAACACAGTACGTTAACCTTAAAGATGACTTTGCCTCATGCAAGTTGTCTTCCACTCCTTTGTTGAGTTGAAACAGAAACAATTCAGATATAAACTCAGAAATCATTTTCAGTCTGGAAAATAAAATCCATCATATTTCTTCTTTGATGAAAAAGAATACCTAACATATTGTTTAATTTGAAAAAATGAACAAGTGACCTGGTGATGAATTACTTTAGTTCCTAACATAACTGGGAGACAGCTTATAAAAATCTCTTCATATATAATGATTAACAGTAGGGCTTTTGGGGAGTTGGTGATAGCCTGCGGAAAAACAAAAAATTGACTTCATTCTGTAGCAGTATGCAGATTCATCTGCAGTTAACAAAATTACTAATTTCTTTATATGATCTGGCTTTTGCCTTTTATCACTGAAAAGTTAATTTATGAATAGTGAACTAACAAAATCATTATTTTCTCCCCCGGGATAATATGTTTGCAATAAATGGGACATTAACCTTTTTAAAGCTAAAGCCTGAAACTGAGTCAAGTGGTGTTAGCCAGTGTTAGTATGTTTTTCTTTTTATTTTTTGTACAGATGAAGTATGTTTCCTACTACAGCTTGATAATGTGCTTTGCATGATGTATCAGCATAACATTCCATAATGCAAGCTAATCAGTTTTGTGCAAATTCTTCATATTGCATTTTCCCTAAAAATATTGAATACACTGGGTTCTATCCATTCTTTAGGGTTCATTATCCAGATTCCTTGAAGTCTGATTTTCCAAATTCCAGTATCCTTTTGTTTCCTTTTTGAAACTACTAAACATTTTACTATTTCTCAAATATTCTGTAATATTTTTGTGTGAGTTTTAGAATGAAGTTTAAAAATCCTTGTAAAAAAATATTTTGGTATTGATGTCAGCCTGTAATAGTGGATCACAGTAGACAAAGTCACAAACTTGAGAAGGACATTGTACAATAGCTCCTATTTTTAGCTTATTTAGAAAGCAGGATCTAAATATTTTTATTATGATTCAGAAATCTTTCAAAATTAACTGACATTGCTGATACATTATTAGAAATCTATGTTGCATATAGAAATTAAATAGAATATTTTAATCAACATATCTTAATCTTGGCCAATTTATTAAAGAAGTAACCAGTTAGAGTAGTCTGCTAGATGAGAAAAAAAACATAATGAACCTTGAACAAGTTTCTACTTGTATCACTTAACTCTGGACCAGAAAATTGAATTATTAGCATAAATTAAGGAACTCACACACACAAAAATAAATATATATGAAAAAATTGAGAATTGAATATCCACTATTGCCTTAAAAGCAGTGGGGACAAACAAAAAGATAAGAAAAAGACTAAGAGCTTATTTGCAGTCCAGGAGAAAAGTAAAATGAGCTAGTGTTAGTGTAATGTACAGTCTTAACAATGTATACATTCCACAGCACTATATGTCAACCTCTAAGAAATATATCTTTGGTAAACAATTTTAAAATATTTTAATGTTAGTAAAGTTGTCCATCATAGGATTTTTCTTTTACAGTAATATAGATAATTTATATACATAAAATGTCCAGTAATAGATGATCAAAAAATATAGTCCATTCTTACAGTATAATATTATGATCCATGAAATTGTACTTGAATATTTTATGATTTAAAAAGCTATTTATGATATATGTTGTTCAGAAAACAAGCAAGATATAAAATATTTTTCTATTTTAAAATATATTACACACATAAAATTATAAAAGAAGTATGAAAATAAATTCCTAATACTGATTACTAATTACAGTTATTAATATGTTTTTTTATTTTGTCTTTCCAGTTTTTAAATTACTTTGACACATTACTTCTGTAAATGAAAAAATGTTTAAAACATTCTTAAGCACTTTTCCTATCTTTTATATATGTTGGATGAAAAGCTTACATTTTAAAGAATTGATAATTAGCGATTAACTGATTTCTTTGAATGCTTCATCTTATAGGAGCTAAAGTAAAAGTAGGCTAAAGTATTGCAAAATTTCTTTATACTCTATATTCTGTATATTTGTTTTCTGAAATAGTTTTTGTTTTTATTTTAAAGAAAACAAAACAAAACTGAACAAAGCAAATCAAAATAGAACAATGCAAATACACAGAACTTCAAGATAACAAGAAATTGGCAGTGGCTTCCATAATGACTCTTATTTTCTTTGAAATAGTTGTTCATACCTTGGCACATAATAATATCAAACAATAAAATAGTATAAAATCAATTTTAAAAAATAAAAGCATTACAGGACTTCAAAACCAGATAACAGGAAACGAACAATGGTTATTATAATCTCTCATTTCTTCAAAGCAGTTGCCCATATCATCACACATAATAAAATCAAATAAAAAACAACAGAATAAAACTAATCAAAACAAAAGAGTAAAAGCATCATAGGACTTCAAAACAAGATGATAGAAAAATCATCACTGGCTACCGTAATATCTTGTTTTCTTTAAAATAGCTTATCATACCATCACACATAATAAAATCGAACAAAAGAAAGCAGAATAAAACCAATTAAACAAATGAATGAAAACATTATAGGACTTCAAAACAAGATAGTAGGAAATCAACCATGATTACCATAATACATCCTATTATGTTCAAAATAACTGCGTACCATCAGACACAAGACAGAACAAGACAAAACTTAACAAAATTGAGAAAACAATACCATAGTTCAAGACAAAACAATAAGAAATTAAGAGTGGTTACCACCTTCCCCTCTTAGGTGTTTTCTCCTCTATAACTTTTATAATATCTGTTGTGCTTTTTGGCTCCCACTAACTCTATTTTTTATTACTAGGGTTCACCTGTATGAGTACAAACTATTTCGCCCATGAACATGATCTCCAGTTGTATCTATTTACCTACCAGAGTTTCGAGATTATCCTACTTTATAGCTGGGTAGCTTTTCATTGTATGAAAATACCACATCTTTCTTATCCATTCTATGGTTGATGGGCAAGTTACCCTTGCTTTGTTTTTTCAGGTCTCCTGTCACTTGGAACAATTGTTTTCTCTCCTTTGATTTTCAGATTATGAATTTCCTTTTGAGTTAAATGTTTTTCTTTTATACAATATATTGATGGATCTTGTTTCTTGATCCTCTCTCCCTGTGTTTCGTATTATTGTTTAATTTGGGCCATCTACATTAATGGTTATAACTGGCTTACATTTGTTTGTCTCTGCCATGCTATTCTCCACTTTTTCCTTTCATTCAATTGTCTGTGTTGTTTGGTGATCCTCCTCTACTGCTGTTCCTGGAACCATGGTCAACTTTATCTCTCTCTAGAGTATCATTTGGCACTCTGTCATGAATTCCTTCAGCTTTTCTTCATCATAGAAGTATCTTATTTTTCAATCAATTTTGAAAGATAGTTTTTCAGGGCACATCAGTCTGGGTTGGAAGTTGTTTTCTTTCAGGATCTGAAACACTTCACTCCAAACTCTGCTTGACTGGATGGATTGGGTTGAGCAGTCTGCCATGATTCTGATTGTTTTTCCTTTATAGATGATCTGTTTCTTTACTTCAACAGCTTTTAATATTCTGTTATTGTGATGAATTTATGTGATCTTGATTATTCTATTTCTGGATGTAGATTTACTTTGGTTATGACTATCTGGAGTTCTATATGCCTTGCTTACCTGTATGCCACATCATTTTCCCATGTTTTGGAAGTTTTCTGTTATTACTTCTGTAAGTGGCCTTTTTATTTTATTTGTGTTGAACCCTGCTTCTTCACTGATACCTGTCACTCTTAAATTATGTTTGTTTGTGTCATCTTGCAGCTGTTGAATTTTTATTTCCTGGTTTCTTGTTTGTTTTTTGTTGTTGTTGTTGTTGTTGTTTTTAGAGATCTTTGCTTTCATGATTGTTAGCTGCAATCTTGTCTTCAAGGTTTGAAAATCTATCTTCAGTCTCTTTCAAGTGGTTTGCCAGCTTTCCATTGACTATTTAATTTCCTGAATATCCATTTGAATCTTTTTTTATGTATTGTAATTCCTTTCTGTATTGTTCATTCAAGATTTCCATCATTTTCCTATGCTCTTTTGTATCTATGTCTTTTTTTAGATATGCTGAGTAATTCTTCCATTATGCTTGTGATTTCATCTTTTACCTGAGACATTATTTCTGATCTGATTACTTTTACAGTCTCATGAAGTTGTTTCTTTACTTCAGTTGCTATCCTATCAGAGATTTCAGGTGTATGACTTCCATTTTCTTTCATGACTGTATTTTCCAGACTTGTTTTGTGTGGGCTGGAGATTGGCTTTCACTCCTTTGTCTTGACATTCTCTTGGGTTCCTACCAGCAAGCCAGTTATAGGGCACCAGGCATTTCCCACATTGGTAGCCCCTCCACATTGTAGGGAAATGGGACAGGCACCTGTGTCCCTCTGACATCAGGTTTACAGGGAGATAGCAGGGCATGTGTGGGGGTTCTCTAGACCCGTGCAGCTACACTGGGGCTTTCCTGATGGCCAAGGGTGCATGGTGGTGGGACTGCACCTCTCAGCCTGCATGTCCACACTGGGACTCCTGTGATGGTGGCAGGCACAGAGGCGTGTGTTTGTCTGTTTCTCCTGGTGGATGATGGCTGCCCAAAGGAAGCAAGGGCCTCCAGTGGTGGCCTGCAGGTGAGTGGGGCTTACCTGGGTGCATGTCCCTCTCTTGCTGGTTGCCAACAGAGAGCAAGCCGTTTGGTGCCAGTGGCCAGCATGGTTCTCTCTTCCCATGCTGGCTGTCCACAGGAAGCAGCTTTCTGGTGGTGGCAGCCAGCAGGGTTAGGTCAATCTGCTGGTTCTCTCTCCCACACTGCCTGCTTGCAGAAGCAGCTTTCCATAAAACAGTTTTTATATAGTAAAGATCTTACAAGAAAACATGATCTACGTCACAAGTGTAAAAATTAAAAATAAGGACTTTAAAATTAATTATTAAAAAACAAACACCCATTTCTAATAAGTTTTCTAGTAAACCTAAAGTTATTTTTTCTTCACCTTCAAATGTCTGAGAAACCAATAAAGAAATATTAATTTTGTATCCATTAAAGGTTAAGATAAAAATGAAACCTCTACTTACACTATTATTCAGTATTTTTCTGGAAGTTCAATTATAATAATAGATAATTTTCTAATACTAGTAAAAGAGATAAACTGTGAAATTTATTATTTGTATGCAATGTGAATGTTCACTGAGCAAAACCTAATTGGCAAATAGATATTTATAAATGACCAATTTAGCTATACTTGATTACTTAAAAATTCATTGGTCCTCCATATATATCATTCATAATCAGCAACAAAGATAATGGAGGGAAAATTTCCTTCAATTTAAAATAGCTATTTAAAAGGCCAGTATATAGCTCAATGGCAGAACATTTGCCTAGCTCTGAGACCCCCTATGTATGGTAGGTACTACATCTTCATTTTCCAAGCAATGAAATTGAAGTACAGAAAGGTTTCTCATTGCCTGAAGTTGCATAGTTAATAATTGGAGGAGCCACAGTTTGAAACCAGGTAGACTGGCTCTTAAGTCTATCTTTCCAAAATGATGTATACCACTCAACACTCAAGAGGTATTGCAATGTTTAAGAGATACAGGTAAGTGAAGTCACTGCACAAGAAAAGGAAATATAGCCTTTGACAATGTTGTACATGATAATTACCAGAGAGCAAAAATAAGCCAGCCATTTTGGTGCATATCTGTAACTCTAGCTAGTCAGAAGGCTAAACAGGAGAACTACAAGTTTGAGGCCAGAGTGGACAACTTAATGAGTTTCTGTCACAAAAAAGAGTCAGAGATGTAGCTCAGTGCTCCATGAGTTCAATACCCAGTATGGAGTGTGGGAGATAAAGGAGATTAATAGCAGGATATATTGTAGTAACCCACTTTGACTTTCCATTATCTTGATTTAAAGCCCTGTATTGCTCTCACGATCTTGTTTTGACTGATGTCCCTCTATTCTGTTTTGCTTGATAGTACCAGGTTTGAAAGTTTAGGCAACAGCTGTGAAGATAGTGAGATTCATTTTGATGCCCATTCTGGTTGACTATTACCTACTTTTGAAGACCTATAATGTCTCCAATGTTTTGGTTTTGTTGGTTTTGTTCTTTAATGTTTTGTTAAATTTTATTATAACTGATGATATAGGCAATTCTATTAGAGATAGCGAGAGGCATTATGGTAACCATTGTTGATCACCTTGTATTATGCTTTTACATTATCTATTATGTTCACCCTTTTGATTTGACTGATTCTGTTCTGTTATGTCACATTTGGTTCTACTCTCTTCCAAAAAAGTAGTAAGAACTGTGGGAGCAACAAAACCCAAAATGTGCAATTGTCATTGTACAAAAGAGAGGAAAAGAAAGTGCTCTAAATGATATAACTGCATGTATATTTAAGTGTATAAGATAGATAATGATATTGCTGAGTTTTGTTGGATCATTGAACAGAACTGTTTGCAGTCTCACTGTTGGAATGTCCACTTTATAAGCTTTAATTTTGTAACTTGAACAATTATTTCTAAGATGACAATATGTAATCCATTAACTAGTGATTTCCTACTGTTTATTTTTTTCTGTAAATCTATATAACTTGTACCCTTTCTCTGCTTTTTTTCTTTTTCTCTTAAATAAAATTTTAAAAAAAGATTTAAAAAATAAAAAATGTTTGATTTTTCAGACCACTAATGATTAAAATGTTGACTGAGTTTCCTAAGGAGTTAGGTGTGAGGATAGAGAAACAAAGGCTTGTATTCTGTTGGCAGATGAATGCGTTTCTACGGGACAATTTTGCAAGCAGTACTAAAATTTTTTAGTTATGCCTTTACACTCAGTAACTAGTGATTTGAAGAAATTAAGGAAGTATGTTGTGTGTGTGTGTAAGAGAGAGAGAGAGAGAGAAACACTGTAGTTATATGCCTGAAAATATGCACCAACATGCTAAAGTTGGTTCTTATTGATGGAAATTTTTATTTTTATGTAAACTTTCTTGTATTTTCTGATTTATTTGAAATAGAATGTGATTCTGATATAATTAGAAAAATACAGTTATATTTCGACAATGTATGAATTAACTCAAATGTCCTCTACCATTATGAAGAACCAAATTGGTTAGGAATACTTTTGGCTGAATGGAAAAGTAGGCAGTTCCAGATCTAATTTAGTAAGTGAACAATATTTTTAAATAATCAGGAACTTTCTGTTTGTCTAATTCCCAACTCTTAAGCAAGTCTGCTCTTCTGTTTTGTATTTAAAACCTCATGTTATAAGTAGGCTGCCTTAGCTCTTACCTTTACATTCATCCAACAACTACACTGAAGGGAGGAAATATAATGGCAAAGATGTGGAGAAGACTCATGCTGTCTCAGTAAACTTTCCCTTATTACCCCTTTATCTGCTTACCCATGTCTACCCTGCCTATCATTGACCAGGAAGTATGGTATTCCCACTGCCTGCTTAGCCTATGAACCAGCACAGGGGCTGAGGCAGGATTCCCCCTACACTCTCAGCATGGCTAAGATATAACCCATTGCCTTGTCCTCACTGGAACAAAATTAGGCTTCTGTTATCTGTGAGAAAGGTGTGAAGGTTATGTTAAGTAGGCCTATCTGCCACAGGATCTGAATGGCAACTTAGTAAACAAGACAGAGCAGCACCTTCGCATGAGATTTGCTGGATAACTAAACTGAAACATATTTCAAGTTAATCACACCATTTTACTATCATTTTTAATATAGAAAATACAGAATCATAGATATCAAGAATATAAAAATCACCCAAGCCAGTTCTCTTCATTAATGATTAAAATGGGATCCAGCAAGGTTATAATTTACTCCACAGCGCTTGGCTGTAACGGAAGAGCCCAGCCCCGTCTCCTATGTTTAGCTTTTAGCATGCTTGATTCTGGGTAATTAGAAGCAGTGCTATACTGGACTTCTCTTTTATTGTTTTGTCAGAATATTTTTTTCATTTATCATTTCCTTGTTTTCCCTCACTTTCATCATTCCTAATCCAAATGAAAGCCCTGTCACATTTTATGTTGGTAAAAATGAATAAACTGAAGTGAAAGTCCACAACACATTGAAACTTTTCCTTCTTACTGGCTGCCCCACTGTGAGCACCACTTACTTCTACCTCAGTGCCACTTCCCCACTTGAGTTGAGTCCTCAGTTCCCAATGCCTAATAGTTAATGATTCAGTAATTTTTTAAAAAAATTTTATGGGAAAAAAGGTAAAACAAAATTTCATTACAACATGATAGGAGAATAATAATAGTTAATACATTGCATATAATTATTATTTTTAGTTAGTCATAGTATAAGATATGGGCATAACAGTTTTCCAACTAGCACAAACCTTCCTTTTCAATTAATTAAGAAACGCTAACAGTATAACTAATTTGCATTTTTTTCTCTCTTTGCCTTTCCCCTTTCCCCCATTTTATTTGGTTTTTCCTTTTCAACAGTTTCTTCCCATTTCACAATATATACTGTAACCTTATGTACTCTTTTACACTTTATTTACTATTTTGGTTTCTCACACCAGGGAGAAAATGTTTACACATGTGAGTTGGATTTATTTCCATAATGAATATGATCTCAAATTGCATGCATTCACCTATAAAAGTTTCAAGTTTATCCTTTATAGCTGAATAGTACTACATTGTATAAAAATACCGTGTCTTTATTATCCATTCCTCCACTGATGGCCATTTGGATTGTTTCCAGAATTTAGCTATACAGACTGTGCTGTTGTAAACATTGGTACACATATATTACTGTGGTATGATGTTTTAATTCTTTTGGAAAGATACTTTGAAGGGAAATAGCTGAGTCAAGTGCAACCTCTAATCCTAGCTTTCTGAGGAACCTCCATACTGATTTCCACAGTGGTTGCACCAGGTTGCCCTCGCCAAAGGTGGAGAAAGGTTCCTTCTTCCCAAAAGCCCCACCAGCTTTTGTTATTGGTTGATTTCTTGTTGACAACGATTCTTTCTAGAGTGAGGTGGAATCTCTATTGTTTTGATTTGTATCTCTTCAATGACCAATGATGTTGATTTTTTTGATACATTTATTTACTATTTGCATTTCTTCATATGAGAAGTTTGTATTCATGTCAGTTGCCCATTTTTGGATTGGGTCTTTGAATTTGGGGGGACCTGATTTTTTTTCAGTTCCTTATACGTTCTGCATAGAAATCTTTTGTCTGAGGGACAATTGGCTAAGATTATTTCCCAATCTGTAGGTTACCTTTTCACGCAGTTGGTGATTTTTTTGGATGTGTAAAAGTTTTTTAATACGATGAGATCCAAGTTGTTTATTCTTTGTAGTATTTCTGATGTAGTTTAAGTTTTGTTCATGAACTCTGCCTATACCTATGTCTTTAAGATTTCTACCTATTTTCTCTTTCAGTAGATTCAGTATTTCTGTTTTAACATTTAGATCTTTGATCCATTTTGACTTTAGTTTAGTGCATGGTGATAGACATAGATCGTTTTAATATTCAGCATGTGGAAAGCCAGTTTTTGCAGCACCATTTATTAAAGAGGTTATCTTTCTTATAGCAAACATATTTAACTGTTTTGTCAAATAAGATGACTGGGTGTGTTTGCATTTTGTCTGAATCTTCTAATCTATTCCATTGATCTTTGGGTCTGGTTTTTGCCAGTACATCTGGTTTTATCACAGTAGCTTTGTAATATAATTTCAAGTCAGAGATTATTATTCCTGCTGCCTTGTTTTTGTTGCCCAGAATTGCTTTTGCTATTGCAGGTCTCTTCTGGCACCAAATGAGTTGTAGGGATGTTTTCTCTAGATCTCTGAGGTTTGTCAATGATATTTTTGTTGGAATTGAATTAAATATGTATAATAGTTTTGGGAATATGGTCATTTTCACTAGGTTTGTTCTTCCTATTCATAAGCAAGAGATATCTTTTCATTTTCTGATATCCACTACAATCTCCTTTTTTTAGAGTACTATAATTTTAAATGCTTGACTCTTCTGCTTCTTTTGTTAGATTGATTCCTAAGTATTTCATTTTATTGGATGCTGTTATTAAGGGTGTAGTTTCCCTAATTTCTTTCTCATGACTTTGTTGTTTGGGCACAGGAATGCTTTTGATTTTTAAGTGTTGACTTTGTATCCAACTACACTACTAAATTTGGTTATTAAATGTAGAAGTGTTTTAGTGGAAATTTTGGGACCTTCTATGTAGAGTGTCATGTCTTCTTTGAATGATAGTTCAAATTCTTCTTTTCTATCTTTATTCCTGTTATTTGTTCTTTTTTTTTTCTCTGATAGTTCTTGCTAATGCTTCCAGAACAATATTGAATAGGAGTGGTGATAGTGGAATTCTTGTTTTGTACCTTATTATAGAGTCAATGCTTTCAGTTCTTGTACATTTAGTGCTATGTTGGTTGTTGGTTTCTCATAGGTGGCTTTCACCAGATTGAGATAGAGGCCACCTATTACAATTTTCTGTAGTGTTTTTATCATGAGTGGGTGCTGGACTTCATTAAAAGCCTTTTCTGCATCTATTGAGGTGGTCTTATGATTTTTGTCTTTGATTCCATTGATATGGTATGTTACATTTATTAATTTGCATATTTTGAATTATTCCTGCATTCCTGGGATGATTCTCACTTGGTCATGGTGTTTTTAATCTTCTTTACAATTTACTGAATTCTGTTTGCTAGTATCTTACTGAGGATTTTTGCATCTATGTTCCTGATGGAGATTGCCTCTAGTTCCCCTTTTTAGTTCAGTCTTTTTCCAGTTTCGGTATAGAGTAATGAGTTAGAAAGTATTGTTTCTCTTTCAATTTCATTAAATAATTTGAGGAGTTTTGACATTAAATCTCCAGTAAATTTCTTGTAGAACTCAGCAGTGAATCTGTCAGGACCTAGGCTTTTCTTTGCTAGTAAATTTTTAATTACAGTTTCAATTTCATTAACTGATAATAGATTTTTCAGAATTTTGCCACTAATTCCCAGTGTCATTGCACTATGGTCAGATAATATGCATGAAATAATTTCAGTTCCTTTGCTTTTACTAAAGTATCTTCTATAGGCTAGTATATGACCTGTTTTAGAGAATGTTCCATGTGCAACTGAGAAGAATGTGTATTCTGATACTGTTGAGCAGAACATTCTGTAAACATCTACCAAGTCCATCCATTTGATTACAGGATTAATTCAGTTCTGTTACTTCTTTGCTCATTTTTTGTCTAGTTGATCTCTCTCTTTTGGACAATGGGGTGTTAAGGTCCCCTATTACAGTTGTATTATTGCTTATTTGATTTTTCTTATTTGTACCAAGATTTGGTACATACATATTTATGGTTGTTATCTCTTCCCCTTGAAGTTTTCCCATAGTAAGTATGTATCAACCTTCTTTATCCATTTTGATCATTTCCAGTTTGAAGTCACATTGTCTGCAAACAGAATAGCTGCTCCTGCTTTTTGTGTGCTTTCCTATTGCATGGAATATTGTTTTCAATCTTTTGACTTTCAGTCTATGAATTTTTTTTCAGTTAAATATATTTCTTGTATGTAGCCTGCTGTTATATCTTGTTTCTTGATCCATTCTTTCAATGTTTCTTTTGATTGGTAATTCCAGACCATTTACATTGATGTTATAACAGATATGTATTGGTTTATTCTGTCATTTCTTTTTCCCCATTGCCACTTCCCTGTTTTTTTCCCTCTGTGCAGCTGCTCGCCCTACTAGATGGTTTCTTTCTGTTGTTCTTGGAATTGTGGTCAGTTTTTATTATCTAGAATATTTTGCAGTACTCTTTATAGAATTTGTTTTGTGGTCCTGAGTTTATTCAGTTGTTCTTTGTCATGCAATATTCTTATTTCTCTATTAATTTTGAAAAGTAGTTTTGCCAGGTTCATCAGTCTAGGTTGGAAACTGCTTTTCTTTAGGAATTGAAATATTTCACTTCAAGCTCTCTTGATTTGATGGTTTATGCTGAAAAGTCTGAACCATAATTTTGATGGACTTTCCTTGATAGATAATCTGTTTCTTTTCTCTGACTGTTTTTAATATTCTGTTCTTGTGTTGAATTTCTGGGATGTTAATTATTATATATCTGAGAATAGATTTATTTTGGTCATGTTTAATTTGAGTCTATATGATTCACTTATCTATATGTCAGATTCTGTTCCCATGTTTGTAATTTTTCTGTTATTACTTTTTCAAATAATCCTTTTTATCTTATTTGTGTTAACTTCTGCTTTTTGATTGACACTTATTAGTTTATATTGTTTTTCTTTGTATCATCATGGAGCTGTTGAATTGTCATTTATTGATCCCTTTTTATACTTAAGAGATCTTTCCTTTTATAGTTACTAGTTGTGATAATATCTTCAAGATCTAAAAGTTTATCTTTGATTTAATTCAAATGGTTTTGCCAGCTTTCAGTGGAATTTTTAATTTCCTGGATATGTGTTTGAATACTTTTTCATGCATTCTATTTTTTCCTCTATTTATCTGTCCCACTTTCCATTCTTTTTCTAGTGTCTATTTTTTATCTCTCTCTCTCCTCTAGATTTGATGAGCAATTCCTTTATGAATATTGACATTTCTTTTTCTTTACCTGAGAAATTATTCTGATGTGATTTCCTCTATAGGTTCATGAATTTGTTCCTCTCAATTTTTATCATTTCAGTAACTTCAGGTTTGTGTCTTCCATTTTCCTCTGTCTTGCTGTCTGCTGGACTTGTTCTGGGTGGACTGCAGGTCTGATACTACCTTTTGCTTCTGCGTCTTGTCATTTTCTATTTCAAAAATTTTTATTTTGTTTTCTATATTGATCCTTGTAGGTTTTTGTGGTAGTAACTATATCACTAGTATCTAGTCTTCTCTAGGGAAATTCTGTTCCTCAAGGATGTTTTCTGTGTATAGGAAGTCTATAGTTTGTGTCTGTCTGAAAATCCTGCCTTCCCAATTACTTAAGGGTGAGATGTTGGTATTTGTTTGGCCCTTAGTCCTTTGATGTTTGGCAGTGGTGATGTTTTCCAGTACTGTTACAGAAGGGAGAATAACTGATTACAACAAATATGACATCCTAGCTAAAGTAGTATAATTAGCAATAACAATAGCATCAAGCACAGTGTAGAAGCTGACAAACTGTGATAACTATTAATTTTATGCCTTAAACCACAGGAACAAAATCTACAGTTATATAACAGAAGCAATCATGAATTAGAAACTGATATGCAAAGTATTTCCACATAGAAGAGTAGTTTTACCCTGTGGTAGGGAAATTTAGGAAGGACAGTGAATAAAACAAAAATAACTGTTCTATTTATCTTTGTCCCCAAGTGCAACACTGGTTCAACTTAAGCAACTGTTGTGGGAATATCAGACAGTGACACCCCAATCCTCTCATTGCAGCACAAGGCAAATAATGTCAGTTTTGGGGGTGGCCTTACTGATGATGTCAGTATTGATCATTTGTGTCAGAATATGTCTTACCAAGTTTCTTGTGTTACTTTTCTCCTTCGTAGGTCATAAGTTAATGACAGGGAAATACTTTGTGGCAGTGTAAATGTTCTGTTTCTCCTCCATCACTCCCACCTTTCTGAAAACTATTATTACTATAGTAGTTGACAAATGATTTCCTAGCTCCATTGCTCCTGGTACACTTATTAGTATATGTTCTAAAAGAAGAGCTTTCTCTTCTCTACTATTTATTTGTTTATTTTATGAGTGTGGCTTTACAAATTTTTATATTATTCTAGAAATTATACTAATATGTATTGTTCTAATAGGCAAATTTTCCCAGATTTTGCCAGTGAAAAAGCTGGCTTCTATACCCACCCTGCTCTACCCTTTACCTTCTGGATAAATTACTTAAGCTCTCTAACCTCTGTCTTTACCCCATAAGAAAATGACCTAATGGGTTTAGCACCTGCCACTATGTAATGTCACACCCAAAGAGCATGATCGTCATATCAGTATTTGGGTGCAAACCTGACTCACTACACATATCCAACAAGCTGCATTAATTTTTATAATTTACCAAAGATATTTTTATGAAAGTAGAACTGGCATATGAGTGGATGTTCTCCTTATAGATAAGAAGGCCTATTTCTTCCTGTCTGTGTATCACTGAATATTGACAGTTTTAAAACAGGCAAGTATTACAATACTGTGATCTAGTTGCTAGATGCCTACAAACAACTCTCTTGAGTACTTCTGATCGCCAACAACTTTCATGTGCACATCTAAGAAGTTCTTCCTTTGATTCTCGTCTGTTCTAAACTTGTTTATTAACAATTTACCCTCTCTGGTGGCTTTAAAACATACCTGGATTTTGATAACTCTCACAAATATGACTCTAATTCAGAAGTATTTTTTGTTTGTCTCCTGCTCTCTCCCCGATGAATGTCCTCTTAGCACTTTACTGTCTGGCACTTACCACAATTTTTCAATTAATTATGTGTAATTATATGCAATCATGTATAATCACCCTCCCACTGGAGGGCACCAAATACTATGGTTTATGAGGTCAGAGACCATGTCTGTCACATCCATTCAACATGCAGTGGAAGCCTGGAAATAATAGCTGCTTTTTGAAAGAACATTTCTGTACTTGAAAATATTTTTAAGGATGAACCCTGTATGTACATTGCACTGTGCCTTTTTTCTCCTCACATTGTCATTCAAAAGAGAAAATTAGCATGACAAAGAAACCAAATTAAAAAGTAATTTTAATTAGTTCCATGTTCATCATGAAAACTGGCATCTCTCATACATTTTATGGCAATTTCTACCTTGGTTGTCTGTGTGGGGAAGCCCCAATGTGTAGAAATAATGCCACTGTTTCTTATAGTGTTAAAATGTGCTTTTATTATATTATATTTTATGTTCAGTGTTTAGTTCAGCATCTATAAATGGGTGATGCTAAGTATTTTTTCAAAGACTGAGTTTGCACATGAAGCTAAAATCTTTGGAATCGATGACAAAAGTAGAGAAACATACTGTCTTCTTTGAAAATAGCTATAAAAAAAGTTAAGTGAGAGCCTGCAGGTGAAGACAATTTGGAATGTTCACAGAACAGGCTCCCTACCCCACACGGCTAACTCAAGGTGAAATATGGTAGGAGGAGAGGCAGAGAGATAGGCTAGGATCCCAGCTGTTGAGACCTTTTGAGACTGTTAAGGATCTGAGATTTACTTTTGTTTAATGAAAAGGGAAATCATTAATGATTGTAAGGAAGGGCATCATGTGATTCAAAGTATGGTTAATCCTACCTATTGGCAGATTCCATATTTGAAAATTCATTTCCTTGCTAAAATTTATCTGTAAACCCCAAATCAGTACTTGGGGCACTTTCAGGGCACAGAGGAGTGAAAAAAACGAGTTGCTTAATGCACACATTCCCAGCTGAAGCAGAACAAGGTGACACTCTTTTTATTTCAACTTTCATGGTAACTTTTTTGTGATCTTTTTAGTGCCCCATTTCTTGCAAGTTATTGTGCCTTCTCTTGCTACATTAACTGTTTAAAAAACGCCCAAGAATCATGCTGAAGGACAGCATAGAAAGCCTGTGATGTGCCTCCCAGAGATGATACATGTGTTGATAAGCTTCATCTAGGCATGAATCATGAAACTGTTAGCCATACACTCAAGAGCAATGAACCGGAAATGTGTGTCAAAGAAAGATATCATTGAATAGAAATAATCACATGGCAAGATTACGTATTGATTGGCCGATAAAAACTTTGAGACCAAAGGCTCATAGGAATATATCTTAATATTTCCCATAAGAAAGACAGATAAGTACAAAGGATTATACTTTGTATTGATTTTATAAAGCATAACTGCAAATAATGGGAATCACCAATACATGTTTAAAAGATCACCCTGGCTATGACATGGAGTATGGGTAATAATAGAAGCCAAACAAAATACGGAAGATGAAAGTAATCTACAATGGCATTATGGTGGAAGTACAAACCAAATTCAAGAATCAAGGATTGCCTAGAGATAAAGACTCATGGAAAGGACTCTTTGGGATCCTGTCCAGCCTTGTCAGTTTTTCTGTTTCAAATCCCCAGATTCCATTTTCCCAAAAAACTTCACTATGTGAAACTGTCATTTTATATAGCTATATGCTTACAATTTAACTAAGTATATAAATACAAATCTTTTTTTTTAAAATCCTCACAGAATGAAATTGATATTGACCATTTCATACAGATTATGTTCATTATTTTTAGCTAGTTTGAGCCTATTTCTTTTATTTTTGACATAATTAATGGGCTTTAAATGACTAACAATTTTCTCTCAAAAGATGTGTTTCTCATCAACTTATAAAACTGCTACTAATCTGCCTAAAAAACAGCATTTTGAACCTTGTTATCATCTAGAGAGCCTCAAAAAAGATACTCTCCTTCCCTGCCATCAAACTGCTCTCCTTTCTGTGGGAGAGTTCTTAGCACATACAGCACTATGCTTGCTGCCATGGTGGTATCCGTGAAGTGTCCACCTTTACAACCTTTAATCAATTTAATTATGATTTTATTTCTTGATCAGAGGATTTTCTACAGAGGAAGTAGGCCTGAAAGAATCTTTTTTGCCATTAATCATAAAGACTTCTTTTTTAAAATTCATATAAAATTTAAGAGGTTTTTGGTTACAGTAATTAAACAATGAAGGCAAAACATACTACTTTAGCAGTGAGTCTTTAGAAGCATATACTAAGCCAATAGATAAATAAACATATACCATATGGTTGTTACCTGCTCAAGTCCATGTTCCTTTCTTCTCAGCGTGTTTCTCTGTTGTGCAGGTTCCCTCCTCCTTGTGTCCCTGTTGTTGGGAAAGACAAGCCCCCCAGCCCCACACATTTGGAAGTTGAACTGTCAGCCCTGGGTGATCATTTCACCACTTCTACCAGGTACTGACTTAGGAAAATCATGTGAACCAACTTTGGCCAGAGACCCAGGAGAAGTCTGTTAGGAAAACTTGAGAAAGATTGTCCACTGATGAAGATATGTATGAGATAAACACATTTCTAGATGAAAGGTTCTGTGGGCTAGTGGAACTGGAAGATGTGTAAGCCATCTTTCACCCACTGTGGCCCAGGTGTGAAGACAGAAAGCTGTTCTTTGAGTTAATAAGTGATATTTGACATGCGATTCACTTCTAGTCCTTTAATTCATCACTCCTATGGAGGAAACTTTATTATCTACAATTTATTATTGATTTTAATCTTCTGTGCCTTTTGGTAGCCAAGAATAGCCAATATGGACCACACTTTAGGATTTTACTAGGTTGTCAGTACAAGATGCACATATTTGTGCATTTTGATATCTGTGAAAAATGTATAATTTTGATTCAATAAACTTAAGAGATTTTTTCATTGTTAAGTGTATTCACAATATACAAAAGCACTTTAATTAAATATACAAAAGCACTTTAATTAAATATACAAAAGCACTTTAATTAAAGGTGTGATCTGTTAAAATGTGATCATTAGAACCCAGAAAAATCAATATTCACTTGAAACAAACAAGATAATGAATCATTCATCATATTAAAAAATGCCAGTAGACCACAAAACTAGTCATAAACTCAAGATGAAATAATCAAGATTATGATATGTTTTGATTCTTTCCAAATATGTTTTTAAATATAGTTAGCATTGTTTCCATTTAAAAATTCATACCTATTAGCTATTAAAATACAGTCATATTTGCGTAACAGCATAAATTGTGAATGTCAATTTTGCTATATTATAGCTTGAATGGGGATAAGTGATGTCATTGTATTAAATCATAACATTTTGGAGAACATAAAAGACATGCAGACAAGTTACTATAGGACCCAACAATCTTTTAATCGTGGCATTGGCTATTTACTCCTCCCAGAATGCCATGAAGTAAAACTGGAGACTTTTCAGGGGCATTAAGACAAGTTCAAGCAGAAAAATCATTCCAGCTCAATTTTGAAAGGATGCAAGGGAGACAGTGGGCTAAGGATTTCCAAGAAAGGCTGTCCAAACAAAATCGTGCAATCTACAACAGCTAGAGGCAGTGAGGCCTTGAACAAAAATGCTTGAAATGTATAGAGTAAGGTAGGATGGAGCATAGTATACACTCCCTACCAAATTCTTTCTTCTAGGTGGTTTGAAATGACAGTAACAAAATTCTAATCTTTGTTCTCTAAAGAGTGTTACTTTTCCAGTCACAAATATGTTGACATCATGCACAAGTAAGAATTAGATCTTCAATTGTCCTCAATATGCTGCCTTTTTTGTCCTGATTTTTTCATTATATTTAATTTTTGTTTTGGTCAGTACACAATAACTGTCACATTTTTATGCATGCATAGAAAAAGTAAAACAAAAGTAATAACAGTTTACTCAGGGTACATGCCAACTCTACGCTAAGAATTTTTTGTGATGAAGACAAGAATTATTTTATTTGTGAAAAAACTGAGTTTAAGTAGCTTGTCCAAGGTCAACTAGTAAACATAAATGAGAATTTGACTCCAGGTCTATCTAATCCTCAAACTTAAATTTGTATCTACTATATTATGCTTCCTCCTTGCTTTTTAAGCATGGATTTAAATAGACAAGATTAGCTCTTTGTTTTGAAATGTTGGAAAAGGAGGTGGGAAATATTTTTTTCTCTTTCTGTAAGTCTATTTGTTCGTTTTTGCAAAGATCCATTTGCTTTAGTGTGCTATTTGGATTAAATTGTATTATAATGTCTGTGAGAAATGTAGCATTTATTAGTAGGAAATAACACATAAGTACCTGTTTTATCTAAAAGATCACTAAATAGCTGTCTAAAGATTGGTCAATTCCAACTGATCAACAAGCTAGTGATTTTCTATCAGCTTAAAGTATTTATTGTTCCCTTGAGTCAAATTTTATTCCATAAAGTGGGGTAAGCCTAATCGGAGAATAAATTTAATGTGTGCACCAGGAATAATATACATTATTTTGTCTTCTACAAATAATTTTTCACAGATGTACTTTGAGCCCCAGAAAAATTCTAGAGGTCTATAGACTGAAGTACAGGTAAAACAGAAAAGTATGAACACTTCCATCTTTTTCTTTCAGATAATTTAAAATCCAAGTCATGTACTGTTCTAATTTTTTTAAAGGCCAAAAAATGCCATAGAAATAAAAATAGATGGCTAACCTTTGAGGCAATTCTAACCTAGCCATCCTCATTCTGACCTTCACTACTTCAGTCCATTTGTAATCTCCTTATTCTTTATCTGAAGTGATTTTAAATATATTATAATAGGCTAAAGCATTTGCTTTTACCAAGCATCTGTATTTAATAACTAGTGCAAAAATATAACTGTGTGCCTATAACATTATTATTTCATCAATAAGATAAAAAGATAAAAAGTCTAAATATCAAAGGGAGAAATCAGATATTACATATTAAATCACAGCAGCCCACACACTTATTTGTATTTTCACATCCAGATGGAAAAATTGGCTAATTACCAACTATTTTACATGTCAAAGGAGGGTGGTGTTAGAATTAACTATACAGCATGATTTATTCCAAACTATAGTTTCTCTGCAATTTTCTTGTAATTATATTTTTTCTTTTTAATTTTTAGAAATTGGCTTTTATTGGCTGTTTTCATTTAACTTCTGTAATGATTGTAATGACTTATGAAATACCTCAGGGGGGGCAAATTAAAGCAAACCACAGAAATCAATGCATGTAGAGATCTTTTGGATATTTGTTTTCTGCTTGAAACCAAGTCGTACAAATTAGAAACCACTTGGGATGATAGAAAGAAACAATGTCTAGGCCTCCTTTTCATTGTTGTTGTGTTCACATCAGCACTTTCAATATCTAAACCATGACAATATTTGCTGAAAACTCCAAAACAATTTCACTTTGAAGGGAACAATTTTCAGCTCAACTGAAACTACAATAAAGGGGTTAGGGAAAAAGAGAAGAAGATTTAAAAAGAGACCTAAAGTTGGCCATGAGCAGAATAAAAAATATTTTAGTAAACGCTATCATTTCCTTTTTGGTTGTTGTTAAAGTGACAGTACAGCCTAATTGTATCACAATTTTCAAATTTTAATTATTGAATTTATAAATAATACATACATAATGATGGTTCTACTTCTAATCCAAGTCCACATAGCTCTTTTGGTTGACCTCCATTGAGTATGTGTGTTCTGTTAAGAACCTTTGTGCTCAGTGGTATCCATACACATATTCATTGGCTCCATACTGCAATATATCACCTCTTTAGTAAAAATCAATATTTCTCTTTACAGGGGCTGGGGATTTAGCTCAGTGGCATAAGAAAAAAAAATATTTCTCTTTACAATTCATGGCAAGCATGTTGGTGTCTCAGTAATATATTTTGAGGCTGAAAATGTTGCCATATTGTCAGAAATACATCTCCACTTACACTCATGATTCATTCTCTTATTCAAAAACCAGGTAAATATCAAATAAACCTATATTCTTTCCTCCTTCATGGCTTTGACTTGCCTTCTTTGTGTTAATATCAAATTAATAAAGAAACTAAAATAAATGAAAATTAGAAGATGGTTATATATACCTATATCTCCTTAAATATAGTATTCTGTGAGATTCTAACAGGTCAATTATTTAACCACCAGACACATTTAGTAAATATTGAATTATGGGTGCATTTAATCCCTGTAGAGACTCTTGGGGTCCACAATATGTTAATGTACTTATAAACATGTCACTGTCACATTATTAGGATATTTTGGTATTTAATGAGGTATACTGGGAAGCAGAAAGGCACAGATACCGTGTACAAAGTTTCCCAGACTTATTTAATTATAGAACACTTTATTCATAGAACACTTTCTTCAAAATATAAACCAACTGTGACAGTATGTGGTTTCACTGTGATTTTATTAATATCGCCACAAGATAAATGCCCCATAAAGGCCAAGAGTATGTCTATGTTTTTTCAACATTTTATATCCAATGTCTGGCACAGTATACAGCATCTGGACTCTGTTGGTCTAATTACACTTTAGCTCCAGTAGGGCACAGGTCTCAGTAATTTGCATTATCCATCTGTGATAAGTGTGGCAGGCTTTTTTTGGTGGGATTTTTTTTTTTTTAATCGGTACTGGGGATTAAACTCATGACTGCCTGCTTGCAAGGCAGGCGCTTATGCTGCTGAGCTAAATCTCCAGCCCAGGCAGGCTTTTTTTAAAGTTAGAATTCATTTTTGGCAGTCCTTGCTTTTAAAAAGAAAATCATCCTGTACATATTAGCAACATTGTACAGCTCTGCATTCACCCCAATTAAGATACAGCGTGTTTCCATGTCTGCAAGTTCTCTCACACTCCTTCAATGCCGGCCCTGTCCCCTATTTGCCGTTGTCCCTGCCAATCACCTAGTAAGTGATGTCTGTCCCTATCATCCTACCTTTTCTAGAATGATACATATATGGAAGCAGAACAGTAGTGGACCCTTTTGACTCTGACTTCTTCCTTCTAACAAAATACATTTGAGATTTGTCCACGTCATGGATTGTATCACCTTATTTCTTTTATTGTACATTAGTGTACCACCATGTGAATGTACCACACTTTGTGTGGCTCTTCATCTCTTGGTGGTATGTGAAGTTTTTAAATCCTTGGCAGTTATGAAGATGGACCCTTGTGTACAGGTTCTTGTGGACTTGTGTCCCCATCCCCCTTGAGTACAAAGGAATGAAATGGCTAGATCATAGCATAAGTATATGCTTAACTTTCTAAGTCAACTACCAAACCACTTTCTGATGTGGCAGTATCATTTTTTATTCCTACCAGCAATGCATGGAAATTCTTCTTGCTGTATATCCTTACTAGTATTGAAAGTGTCATAGTTTTGTTTTGTTTTTTTACATTTGGGACATTCTAACAGGCATGTGGCAGTTAGCTCAGTGAGCTATGAGTGCATTAATCTAATGAGTGATAATGTAGCATAGTTTTCCATGTGCTTATCTTCTATCTGTACATATTTGCTGAAGTATCTGGGTTCTTTTTTGGCTTGTTTTTCAAAATTGGAATGATTGCTTTCTTATTGCTGAGATTTGAGAGTTCTGTACATATTGTAGTGAACAGTCCTTTATTACATCATCTTGTATCTACTTTTTCCAAAGTGTAGTTTGGTTTTTCATCCTCTTAACAGTGTGTGCTGTGTTTTTGACTTCAAATGATTTTTCTATCTTGGTATCCTGTTGTGAGTCGAAAATAATAAGCTAAAACTACTTTGGTGGAGTTTCTGTGTCAATACACAGAGAGCTTTCACTTTTACTCCATTTGAGTCTATGAGAGTAAACTTTCAGGGGACAGAGTTGAGACAGTTGTCTCAACTAGTCCCCTAATTTAGGAATCTGGCTTATAACACTCTATAATCAAAACTCTTTTCTCTGACTCCGACCTTAAACATAGGTGGGTTTCTGGTGATCTTTAAAGACACAAACTTTGAACATGGTCACACTTGGCCTCTCTGTTTCATCTTGATTCACAGCTACCAGCAGGATGTATCTCGAATACTGCAAATAAAAATATAAACTGGTTGCTTTAGATCCATTGATCAAGTAAAATTTGTAAAATTCACGCATCTTATATTTCCGATTTGATCACCAAACTATGTAAATGTAATCAAAAAATGGAGGACAGGGATAAATTATGTAAACTTTATGGGACTTTGGTGGCAAGTTACCAGGTTTCCATCTTCATTATACTAACTACAAACAGTGAAGCACTATATTTTACTTCTTATAAAGATGTCCAAAGGAGTAAAGTAGTGATCTATTGTTTGGTGTATTTTTTTCAGATCCCTTAGTGTGCAAAAGTTTATTTGTTTTGAATAAATGGCTTGCATAATACTAAGCAGTCTAGAAGAAAATACATGAAGTAAGAGGACCAAAAAAATAGAAATTTATGCCAAAGTTACGAGCAATGAATGCTAGTATTTACAACTTACCGTAAATTAGACATAAGAGAAGTGAAAATTATTTTTCTAAGATATGTGATATTGAACAAATGAGGGATTATGGCAGAGATAGATACAGTAGTAGTAGTGTCTTTTTGAGATGACTTTTATTCAGCGTGAGCATGACTAATCAACAGAAACAAAACCCATCATGTTATAAAATTTAAAAGATAGGAAAGTTTAGGGCTTCAGTGTAAAGCTGCCATTGATTGGCAAAGCCAGTGCTGTTTTGAAGATGGGCAAACTACAAATACTTGGCATGAAGTTATTAAACCTTAGAATCATTAAAATAAATCCCCATGGTTTAATTTCAAGGTCTACCTACAGGCAGATAATTTACTCATCACATAGATGAGAGTGCCAATACACACAACTGCTCTTATTTCTCCTCATGAATTTAAAAATGTATACTCACATTTGTTTCATGCATGAATTATGTTAACATGAGCTTCAGCTAAAGACAGCTCCTCTAGGGAATCTTTTCCTTCTGTCATGATTTATTCAGCCCCAACTATATATCCTCTATCATTATTCTCTTAATGTTTTACTTTAAATTAACCTGAAGTCATTTTTAAGTGAACCTCAAACTAAACAGTAGTATCAGACTATTGGGTTAGTAACATTATTTCACTAAGATATGTAAAATAAATATGAAAATAAAAACTGTGCATGGACCTAAAATTGTCTTTCATGATATACTTTGTGAATATTGTTCTATATCTTTGTAGGTTTCCAAGTGCAATATATATATATATATATATATATATATATATATATATATATATGCCTGTTGACATTGCAGGTGATACTGGTTCCTTAAGTTCTTTCACTTAAATTTGGAAATTATGTACTAAATAACTACATAGCCGGGCCCATCATGCAGCTGGCCTCTCTTGCCTTTTTTTCATATTTAAAATTAAAACTTTTCCAACTCAGTGTTATAGTGCTAGAAAAAACTACGTATGAGACATGTAAAGGATAACAAAAAAAAAAAAAAACCCACAGTATACCCTAGAGAATTGAATTACCCTCTAACCTCCGCCTCTTGTCAGTAAGATAGAGATACAAGCATTACTAACAACTCTAAATTTTTTAAGGATTAAATGATATTAGATACATAAAACACTGAATCACAATTTATTAAATTTAGGAATATTGTTTGGCTATACAGAATATGAGGTAGAGGATCAAGTTAAACAACATCCTGAGGAAACAATAAAACAAATTTGATTTCTTTAGACCATCAATGTACGTTTTTAAAATGTGGAGGGAACATTGTTCTAGATTATTAGAGATTTACAAAACTTGACAACCGAATTCAAGATGTGAGCCAAGTTCCCAAAACAATCAATACTTGGCAATATCTTACCTATAACCAGATATTAGATTATATTTGACAATTATTGTTGTTTTCATTAGATTAAAACAAAAAGCTACATAAGACCGTGTTCTTAGTTCTGAGTAAAAGGTGCTACTGTAGTTAGGAATAAAGTGACATGCTATCAATAGTTTAATTTCAAATAATTCAACCAAAAAAAGACAGATAAAGGATAGAATAAGCAAATAGGGCAAAAGTTTTGCAATTTTAATCTACAAGGAGCTCTATAAGAGCTTATTGTATCAAACTTTATGCTTTTCTATGAATTTGAAAAATCTCATAGTATAGAAAAATTAAGTATATTGCTAAGGAAAGAGATTCAATTGTTTGGTTTTTCCCCACATTCATGTATTGCTTTGATACTATTTTTAAGTGTTTAAAATAAATAAATTCACCACCATAGAGAGAACGGAGCAAAGAAGAAGCAGTATACAGAATCACCACATCTCACTGAGGAAATTTTTCTTTTTTCCTTCTTTCTCTCCTCCCTCCCTCTTTGTCTCCCTCCCTTTTTTTCTCCCTTTTTTGTTTCTTTCCTTCCTCCTTTCCATTTTTTCTTTCTTTTTCTGGAAAAATAAACAGGGAACTCTCAATCCTTTTTCATTTTGTTTTATTTCATTTTAAGATAAAGGAGATTTTTCTTTCTATATTTTCAATATTGTTTGATTTTTCCTACATTCGTATAATGCTTTGATGCTACTTTTAAACGTTTAAATTAAATACATTCACTGCCAGAGTATTTTTAAATGATTACAATTAACTACTTAACCAAAATTATCAGAGTTTCTTTGAAATAATTTTCCGTTGAGTGCAATAGGGCACATACTTACACCAATCCTTCTGTGCAGAGTGGCAGCTAGAGACACTAACTTGACTATAAAGATAGCAAAGGTTACAGAACACAGACAGCTGGGAAAGAGAGAATGTTTGTCACTTATGCCATTTATTTGAATATAAGAAATACACAGTTGCATGTTCTTTAGCTTCTGCAATTTGCCAGTTACAAAATACAGTGTTGTGTATATGGTCTTCTTCACTGCTAAATAAATTTAAAGTTTTCTGCTGGAATACATTTTGCTTGTCTCAGTTGCAGTTTTATAGAGTAGGATAACCAGTAGTATTCTTCAGATCTTTTTCTCCTTCTCTTTTCCCTATTTCTCTTTTTCTAAAGAGATTAAAAAAGAAATTGAACTGCACTAGGAAGTAATGGTGAGACTAAAAACAACTTTGTCAGCAGTTGAAGACATTAAGACTCTCGATGCAATATTAACTGCATCACCAGTTTTTCTCCTGCTTGCTCTGAGTGTGGCAGGATGTGGTAGAGCATCTAGCACCCACTCCAGTCACTTGCTTCTTCACCAACTTAAAGACAAGGTGGACATTCCCAGTATGCCTCTAGGACAACTCTCACCCACACTTATTAGTTGCTGCTCAGGCTATTCCAGTTTGTTAGGCATTTTGGCAGTAACCCGTGTCTACAGTAATGCCTATAGGAAACGCAATCACACACCCAGTCACATGAGAATCAAGATGGATTTCTGGTACTGCTACTTCTAGTTTATGAGGCACACAAGTAATATTTCAGCAGAATAGGAACATCTGAATTCATTCTGCTACTCTTTAGGAGACCGAAGCATCTAAGGGATTCTATCATTAGCATTTTGACTCCATAAGAACTACCGCCACCGTACTGATGCATACAGCAGCAAGATGCCTTCACCTTCAACCCATCACTGATTTGCATGCTTATATACTGTACACATATATTCTATGCTTCCTCTTTCTGAAATTCCTACCTATAGTCACTAGGCCAATAATGAAAATAAATTAGATAACAAGTCAACAATAAAAGCAATAGTGAACAAGAAAGAAAATCAGAATAAAGTATTTGTCACCCGTAGGATAATATATAGTACTTTCTGGGATTCAGAATAAGAGCAGCAAGTGGCATTTCCACAAAACTATAGCAGTGCTGGTGAAGTCAGTACACTGATAGAGTAGCCCAATGGACTTATCTAATCAGTTTTAAAATGAAATATGAAGATCTATAATTTAATAAATATTTCAGCAAAATACAGATAAAATGTGTTTTGTGCTAGTGCATGATAAAGAAATATTTTAACATTTTAATTCCTAAATAAAATAGTATTGGCATAGAAGCAATACTCTACAAATAAAAACAGCTTAATGAAATGATAATTTATGAATTAAAGTAAAACTGAGTTACCTTGTTTAAAACAAGCTGCCGTGCTCCTTGGCATTCCATGTTCAGCAAGCTGTTGTGTCATGCAATGAGATTTTATGAGAAAAATACCATAAGTCAAAGAGAAGAAAAGAAAGAATGGAACAAATACTTGAGAGGCTCTCAGGCATGTCATGATTTCAGTGTTCAGTGTAGAATAAGTTAGCTATGACCTAAATGACACTGATGTAAGACCCTACATTTTTGCCTAATTGATGAATAATTTTGAAATTGATACTTGATTCACTATGCTCTATAATTTATCATGTTTGTCCCTCTATTAAAGCAAATAGATGGATTACTACCCAAAAATAATAAGAAAAATGTTCAGTTAGAGTCATAGTTACAATTCTCAAATCTTTCTTCAATATCCTGCTTTTAATTGTAAAAGAATCCATTAGCAGTTTAAAAGAAACACCAAACTGGATTCTACTCCTTCATGTCCATACCTAACAATTCTGTTTCTTACTATGGTTATACTTTTTATTTCAATTGACTTATTTATCATAATAGCAAGATGCTATACTTAATTAATTAAAAATTTTCAACCTCTAATTAAGATATGAGGCACTCTGCCTCACTGCCTGGGTTCTGGAGGTTTTGAACTCTAACAAGCCAAGCATAAGGCCCTGGCACCACACTCTGGGATTGCATCCATGACATACATGGAGTATCCAAGCTCTGCGCAGCTCAACCTAGTGCAGTACATCACGGGGATGCCCAGCCAGCCTTATAAGCCACAGAACAAAAGTCTCCAGTGCCATAGTTCAGGAGTGTGTCTCAGCTAGCCATGGAATTGAAGCTCTGCCCGGGACAGCATTCCATGCAATCCATCATGAGGGTGCCTAGCCAACCATATGAATCCCAGGGGAAAATGACAAAATGAAAGAGTAAGATGCAATCTCCATCCTCCAATCCATTAAGAACAAACCCAACAGACAGAAAAATGGAAGAGACTGCAAAACACAAAACTGAACTTTCTTAAATGATAGCAACTGACGTAAAGAAACAACTCCATGAAGTAATAGAGGAAATCAGATCAGAAATAATCTCCGGTACAAAATGAAACGACAAACATTATGAAAGAAATGTGTGTGTCTAAAGAAGATTTACATTAAAAAATAGGGGAACATAGGAAAATGATGGAAACTTTTGATATGTAAGACAGAATTAGAATGCATGAAACATTCAAAGGGAAATTCAGGAAAATAAAAATTCCATTGAAAGCTGTGAAAACTGCCTGAATGAAGCTGAACATTGACTCTCAGAACTTGAAGACAGGATGGAAGCTGACCATCATGAAAGAAAAGATCTCTTAAAAATATCAAGGAAGTAGGAAACAACAAGTCAACAACTGCAAGATGATGCAAAGAGAAACAAACAATAGATTATCTTCCCATGACACCTATCAATCTTATATTGTCACTGCAAATGACATATATGTGTTCCAATTATGAGAGCTCTGAGC
The DNA here is from genome assembly GCF_034190915.1 of Cavia porcellus. Lineage (NCBI taxonomy): Eukaryota > Metazoa > Chordata > Mammalia > Rodentia > Caviidae > Cavia > Cavia porcellus. Next base: position 56,031,665 of record NW_026947495.1, read on the forward strand.
TAAGTAAGAAAAATCTTAATAGACATAAAAATCAAATAAACAATAATACAGTCATAATGTAGGGCCTTAACACCCCATTGACACAAAGAGACAGATCAACCAAACAAAAAATCAGCAAAGAAAAACAGAACTGAATGAAACTTGTGAACAAATGGACCTAGTACATGTATACCAAATGTTCTACCCAACAACATCAGAATATACATTCTTCTTAGCTGCACATGGATCATTCTCTAAACTAGACCATATACTAGCTCACAGAACATGCTTAAGTAAAAGCAAAGGAATTGAAATAATTCCATGCATATTATCTGACCATAACAAAAAAATGGAAATTAATGACAAACCCCAAAAACCCCATAAAAATATGGAAATTCAATAATGCTCTCCTAAACAACCAATGGGTCATAGAAGAAATTAAACAATATCTACAATTGAACAAAAATGCAAATATAAGTTACCAGAACCTGCAGGACACAATGAAAGCAGTCCTCAGAAGGAAATATATAGCACTAAACTTACATAAGGAAAATGCAATAAACACAAATAAACAACCTAATGCTGCACATCAAACTTCTAGAAAAAAAAGAGCAAGTCAAGCCCAAAGCCAAAATAGTGGAGAAAATTATAAAGATCAGAGCAGAAATGAATGCATTGAAACCAATAAAACAGTACAAAGAATTGATAAAGTATTGGTTCTTTGAAAGAATTAATAAAATTAATAAAACCCTAGCCAACCTTATCAAACAGAAGAAAGAAAAACTCAAATCCATGCAATAAGAAATCAAAGGGTGAAATCACTACAGACCCTGTGGAAATACAGAGGATTATCAAAATCTACTCTGAAAACCTTTACTTTCATAGGTTTGATAATACAGAATAAATGGACAGATTCCTAGAAATGTATGAATTACCAAAGCTGAATTAAGAAGATGTAAAACTGCTGAGTAACCCAATTTCAGTTAATGAAATTGAAAATGTAATTAGAACCTTACCAACAAAGAAAAGCCCAGGTCCTGATGGATTCACTGCTGAATTCTATAAGACATTTAGGGAAGATGTCAACACTCCTCAAACTCTTTAGTGAAATAGAATGGGAAACAAGTCTCCCTAACTCATTCCTAGTAGCAAGTATTACCCTAATACTAAAACCAGAGAAAGAACAATCCAAAAAAGAAAATTACAGGCCAATCTCCCTAATGAACATACATGGAAAAATCCTCAAAAAAATACTGGCAAATCTAATGCAACAAGTCATCAAAATGATTATGCACCATGATCAAGTGGGATTCATCCCAGGAATGCAGGGGTAGTTCAACATATGCAAATCAATAACTATAATACACCATATCAACAGAACCAAGGACAAGAATCACATCACCATCTCAATAGATGTGAAAAAAGCTTTCAACAAAATACAGCACTCATTCATGATTTTTTAAAAAACCCTACAGAAAATCAGAATAGATGGTCTCTACCTCAATCTGATAAAAGCCATGTATGATAAACCAGTGCCCAACATCTTACTAAATGGACAAAAACTGAAAAATTTCAACTAAAATCAGGAGCAAGACGAAGATGTCCATTATTACCATTCCTATTCAATATAGGCATGGTAGAAACATTAACCAGAGCAATTAGACACACACACAGAGAGAGAGAGAGAGAGAGAGAGAGAGAGAGAGAGAGAGAGAAATAAAAGGAATAAGGTTAGAAAAGAAGTGGTTAAATTATCATTATTTGCAGATGATATGATACTCTATACCTAGAAGACCCCCAAAACTCCATTTAAAGACTTCTAGATATAGTAACCACATTTAGTGATGTAGCTGGTTACAAGGTCAACACTCCGACATCAATAACATTCTTGTACACAACAAACTCCCTGAGAGAGCAATAAGAGAAACCAGACCTTTCACTATAGCATCCAAAAACATGCAATACTTAGGAATCAATCTAACAAAAGAAATGAAAGATCTATACAGAAAATTATATTACTCTGACAAAGGAAATTGAAGAGGATTTCAGAAAATGGGAAGCCAAAATATTGTGAAAATAGTCATTCTCCCAAAATTGTTATATGCAATTCCAATCAAAATACCTTTTGCATACCTCACAGATCTACAGAAATCATCTCTAACATTCATCTGGAACCAGAAGAGACCTAGAATACCAAAGGCAATTGTGGGCAACAAAGGTAAGGCAAGAGACATCACAATTCCTGACTTGAAGCTATATTATAAAGCTACTGTGATAAAACCAGCATGGTACTGAAATAAATATAGACCTGAAGATCAATGGAGTAGATTAGAAGATACAGCCACAACTACAGACACACTCAGCCACTTCATCCTTGACAAAGGTGCCAAAAATGTTCACAGGAAGACAGATAGCCTCTTTAATAAGTGATGGAAAACCTGGCTTTCCATATGCAGAAAACTAGATTCATGTCTATCAATAAAATAAAATCAAAATGAATCAAAAGTCTAAATATTAAAACAGAAACACCAAATCTTCTGAAAGACAACATAGGCGTAAATTTTGAAGACATAGGAGTAGGCAGAAAGTTCATGAACAAAAATCAAACTGCTTAGGAAATACTTCCTAGAATCAACAACTGTGATCTCGTCTTATTAAAAAAGTTTTTGCATGTCAAAAGAAATGTCCAACAGAATGAAAAGAAACCCATAAATTGGGAAAATATCTAACTGTCCCTCAAACAAGTACTTTTAACATATAAAGATTTTTTAAAAATCAGGCCCCCATATAAAGAGTTTTAAAATTTGTATAAAGAATATTTTTAAAACATATAAAGAATTTTTAAAAATCAGGCCCCCAAAATTCAAGGACTCGGTCTAAAAATTGGCATCTGAGATGAATACACACTTCTCATATGAAAAAAATACAAATGGAAAATAAATATATGAAAGCATGTTCCATATCATTGATCATTATAGAAATGCAAGTTAAAACCACACTGAGACTCCATCTGACCCCAGAAGGAAAGTCCAAGATCAAGAAATCAACCAATGCTGGAGGGGCCGTTGGAAAAGGAACTCTTCTACACTATTGGTGGGAGTGTAAGCTGGTGTAACCACTGTAGAAATCAGTGTGGAGATTCCTCAGAAAGCTTGTATTAGAGATTCCATTTGACCTAGATATCCCATTTCTGGGCATTTTCTCAGAAGAATTGAAAACATCATACCACAGTGATATATGTGCACACTTGTTTATAACAACACAATTTGTAATAGCCAAATGTGGACACAACCCAAGTGCCCATCAATCAAGGAATGGATAAAAAAGGTGGTATTTTTATACAACAGAGTACTACTCAGCTATAATGAAGGATTGCATTGAGACTTTTATAAATAAATAGACACGTCTTGAGACCATACTTATAAGTGAAATAAATCAAACTCACATGTTTAAATACTGCATTGTCTTTCTAGTGTAAGAAACTGAAAAAGTATATACGATCCAAAATCTACAATAAATACTATATATGGGTAAGAAACTGCTTGAAGAGGCAAAGTAATTGGGATAGAGGAAAGGAGGAAAGAAGGTAGGGAAAAAGAAAAGATACAAATTTATATTTGTGTATATATATATATATGTGTGTGTGTGTGTGTGTGTGTGTAATATAGCTAAAATTACTACTACTAATTGTATTAGCTATTGAAAAAGAAGTTAATATTTGTATGATTGGATCAGTTTTACATGTCTGTATCTGTTATTCTAAGCAATCCTTTTGAGGGTAACAGTATGCAGTGTTACAACTATTGTCAAATTCCTATCATCTTGTTTTATAAATCTATACTATTATTGTATTGGGTTTATTGTTTGTTTGTCTCTTTTTATTTTTATTTTCTATGTCTGTTTTTTTTCTTAAATAAATAAAAACAAAGTAACTAAGACATGAGATTTACTTAGGTTTAAAAATATTAAGAAGTAATATCCATAGGAGCCCAGATGAGATGTGAGATGCTTATATGTGTTCTCCCTTACTGGAGCATATATTATTCTCTGTAGAAGAGATAAAAGTGTATGTTACTCATGATAAACCATGTGATAGATCGCTGAGGATAGGTATTGTGAGCTATAATGACTCAGTATATGTAGCATCAAGTCTAAGAATGTCATGTTGCAAATTTGACTATTTCCATGCCATACTAGATATCAAATATCAGATTTACTTATTATTATATAATTAACTTGCATTTTAGTAATGAGTTTTTGTTCTCAATTTGAATGTTGAAGTGTAATAAAATTATTTATTTTTATATATCAAGTAAAGACCTATAAAGACTATTTGACCAAAGAGAAACATATTAAGGAAAGAAAGCCCACTTATTTGCATGACTTCTACTCATTGTTCATTCATAATTTTTGAGTAAATTAAAATCTTATATGCTTTTCACAGATTAATTCAAGAGCTATATAATAAATAAATAGACAGGTAGATAAACAGACAGACAGACAGAGGGATAATGGACAATACTATGACCAATCAGCTTCCCTTTGAATTACACACCCACAAAAATAACCTTGTCCTAACAATACAATAAAAACCCCCACCTAAACTTACAAGGATTTTCTTTTATTGTGCATAATCTTTTTTTGGTTCTCTGTGTATAAATGTTGTAGCCTTCTATATATTCACACAAAAAAGTATTCTGCTGCTAGGGCCGATCAAAGAAATAATTTAGTTGACATCCAATCATTGAAGAATTACAGGTCCTCTGCATGTGGTTCACACATCAGTTCCACTCATCCCCTTGATGTCAAATCCCAAAGACCCCACTGGAGAAATGATGTGCCATATGGAAATGGATGAAAGAGAACTGCATTTGAGGTTGTCTGAAAAACAAAAAAAAAATGTCATTTTAAGATTAAATGACAATTAGAATATTATCTGTTGGCACTTCAACTGGCAACAGTTTGATATAAAATGATGCTCCAAACATCTCTGGGGATAAATTCTTTTGATCTGAGCAGAATGTTATGATGTACCAAGTAGTGATAAAATATTTACCTGACTGTAAAGATTCTTTTTTCCCTTAGAAAAGTTGACCTCATGGTTCTTCCCCTTCTGTGAATGCTGCCTGAGGTCGTCACCTCAGCCGTTGCCTCAGAGTGACAGAGTGGAGACAAAGGCAGGGGGTAGGAACGGCACCTTACAGTAGCCCGCAGAGCCTTACTGTACTGTGGGGTTTTCCTTAGGGCATAATGGGCTCTCACACAACTCTGTTTTAAGTACTAAGGATGACAGATTACCTGTGTTTTTCTTTTCTACTCTCATAGAAGTTCTTTTATTTTTAAACAACAAGATGCTGTCCAAAATTATGACAAACCATGTCCAGAAGTCTTTAAATTGTGTTTTTGTGATTTAAGTTTGATTTTCCCTCAGAATCAACTCCTTTTTCACTATATTAGTTTATTTTCTGCAGATTGTCAATCATACTATAATGTCCTTGGGCCAGATATAGCCCCGAGATGTGTTCTCTTACATTGAACAGTATCATCAAAATAACTGAGTTAAATGCCAGCATTAGGAAACAAGGGAGATTTTACGTAAGAATTGTTAGCTTCTGACTTTTCTCCAGTAGGCCTCAATCTTCCCATTCTAAACCTTAACATTGGCTCATTACCCTCATTTCTATTGTGATCTAGACTTTTGAACTTTGGACCTCCAGTTTAGACAGACAGAGTCATCATCCCCTAAATGAATGTCCTGGACAAATCATTGATGTAACATTCCATCAGATTCTGTATATGGGGCTCAGCCATGATCTGAGTACCTTTAAAATATTAAACTTAACCCCTGTTTTTGTTCAAACCCTAAATAATGGCATCTCCAAATGAATTTCCTTCAGTAACATTTTGCTAATTCTAAACCAAACAAAAACCAATTCAGAAATTTGAGTAGGGCTGAAATACAGAGATTAAAAGCACAAAATGTGCCCCCAGAGTTCTGCAGGAAAAAACATACCTGGAACAATAATTATAATAAAATGCATCATCAATATTTTAATAATAGATATCATTTATTAAATATCCTAAGTTTTAGGCAGAGTAAATTTTTATGTCTCTATACCCGTCGTGTCTTCCCATTCTCTCTTCAAACCACTCCAGACAGTCCAAATTTCCATATGGTCCACTGAAGCAATAGTAGTACTTGCCAAGTACAAATATTGTGAGAATTAAACGGTACCATCCATGTGAATTTTCAAAACAATGTTTGGTAAATAGTAAGTTAGCTATCATTATTATTCTTACACTAATACTAATACTTCTCATGTTTGCAGCAGTGTTTGGCACCATTGAACATTCCTTTTTCCTTGAAAGATCGCACTTGGTTTCTACACCCTCCTTGGTTTCCTCGTAATGTGACAGACTTCAGTTTTATTTTCTGGTTCCTTCTTTAGTCAGACCTTCAACTACACCTCTTTCTCTTTCCTATAGTTTCTCCCTTTCCCTCTCCCTCTCCCTGTTTGTCCTTGTCTCGCTCTCTCCTTTCCTGTATCTCTCCACAGTAGCCTTATCCTGTCCCTTCGTTCAGGTGCAGTTTACCTGCAGTCTATGTTCTCACGATTATCAAAAGTGTATTTCTAGCCTGGATTTTTTCTTTAAGATTCAGGCTGGCATAACCAAGTGCCTTCCTAAAATATCTATCAGAACTGAATTCCTGATTTCCTTCATATATTTTTTTTTCCATTTTGCCTCATTCTCCTGAAGACCTTTTTCCCATAAACTTGTAGAATGATTTTTTTTTTTTAAGTTTCAAACCACTCAGTCCACCTTGCTGAGAGCACCGTGTAGCTTGCTGACATCTCTGCTGGTGTGTGATGGCTGCTTACTCTAACTGCAAACTTGGGGAGACAGAGTTCAACAGCATTCACTGTTTCTAGCGACTGCCTGGGTTTGTCACTTGCTGCTGAAATTCAAGAATAAGAAAAGATGCTGGTCACTAAATCATTTTCACCACCTGTGCCTCCAGCCAGGGATTTATTTTGCCCAAAGACCTACTGAACCTTAAACTATACTTGGTTTGTATCCAAGGGTCATGAAGACAAGTACTGTAAACAGTGAAAGCTTCCGATTACAAACTACTTACTTAGTTATGTTCATTTGGCCAATTACTTGATTTAATTTTACTCTCTGATTGCCTTTTGGGATTATGCTGAATAAATATAATCCATTAGAAAGTGAATATTCTTCTAGTGATTCTAATACTTGTTCTTCCTGAAATCTCCATATAAATCGGTGTTCAAATGTCACCCCATGAGAGAAGCCATCCCTCATGAGCTGATCTCTCATGAGGCTTGAGGACCCATTCTGGACTCATGCAGGAGAAACGAAAGGCAAATTGCAACCTCAAACTGCTTTGCTTTTCTTCTAAGACATTATATATTTATTGGTTAAATTGTTTGTCACAGCAGTTGTTGTTTTGATTGATATTGTTGTCATTGGTTCTCTCCATAAACATATAAACTCCACAGGGGCTTCATATGTTTTTGCCCTGCTGTATTCCTAGCACCTAAAAAAATTAGACATCTAATGAGCAGACATTAAATTTATAAATGATTGAATACTACTAATGTGTAAAATATATAAAAACTTAAAACAATGATTTCAGAGATCTCATTCTGCACCTTTTCACATTTAAAAATCTGAAACCATAGTTATATGCAAAGACAGAAGGAAGCTACACGGTAAAAGTCCTGAACAAATTCAATACACCAGGATTATATCTCACATCTGAAGTTAATTGTTCATTAAAACTTGTGCCCATGCCATTTGTGGAATTCTTGGTTACTAAAAAACGATAAAGCTAATATACACTAAATCTGTCTTTGAGTTGTTGGGGAAAATGATTTCCCCACACTAACAATGAGAATTCAATCATCCTTTCTTTTCCATTGATGATTCAAATATTTTAAAGGTTCTTTTTCATTTTTTTCTCCCAGGTTCTAGGTTGCCTCTTTATTGAATGTTTCTAATTTTTATTAACACTAACTGTGCATATTAAAAGGGTACAGTATATATTTCAACATATATATACAGCATTAAGTAATCAGCATTTCCCTCTCCCAGTCATTTCTTTACACTTAGAACCTTCAAACTCCTGCCTTCTAAATCTTTGCAAAATATATTATGCAATGAACTCTAGTCATCCCACTGTGCTGCAAAACACCAGAACTTACTCCTCCTATCAAAATGCGTGTTGATAACCATTATCGAATTTCCGTTTACCCCTTGTCCTCTCTTCCCATCTTCTAGTAATCATTATTCTACCTGCAAGTTGACTTTTTTTAGCTTCCACATATGAGACAGAACATACAATATTTGTCTTTCTCTGTCTGGTTTCTTTAACACAGTGTCCTCTAGTTGCATCCAGTATGGAACAAATAGGATTTCATTCTTTAGGCTGGGTAATATTCCACCATGTATTTATAAATCACATTTTCTTTACTTATCGGTTGGTACTCACCTACATGGATTACACTTCTCAGCTATTGCAGATAGTGCTGCAGTAAACATGAGAGTGCAGAAATCTATTTTGTATGCTTACTTTATTACCTTTGAATATGTACTCAAGGGTGGAATAGCTGAATCACATGGTAACTGTATTTTTAATTTTTGGAGAAACTTCCATACTGTTCTCTACTGGCTATGCTAATTTACATTCCTACCAATGGTGTATAAGTTTCTTTTTTCTCACATCCTCACCAGCATTTATTTTTGTCCTTTTGTTAATAGCTGCTCTAACTGACATAAAATGGTATCCCATTGTAGGTTTGATTTGTGTTTCCTTGACAGCTAATATCATTGAACATTTTTGTTAACCACTTGTATTTCTTCTTTTAAGAACTATCTATTCAGATCATTTGTCTTTTTAAGGGGATTACTTGTTTGTTATTATGTGTGGTTAGGCCATTATATATTCTGAATATTAATTCTGTTAAGTGAACAGTAGGAAAACATTTTCTCCCGTGTTGTAGATTGCCTGTATATTCTGTTGATTTTTTCTCTTGCTGTGGGATTTATCCCAGTGATACAAGGACAGTTCAGCATACAAAATCAACACATGTGATACATCAAATCAATGGAGTCAAGGAAAAATTGTGATTACTCAATAAGTAAAGAAAATATATTAGATAACACTCAATCCTCTTCATGATAAATCTCCAAACAAATTTGGCATTAGAGGACCATATCTTTACATGACAAAGGCTATATATAACAAACTCACAGCCATCATAACACTAAAGAAGGAAAGTCTGAGAGTATGTTTTAAGATCTGGAATGAGGCAACGATTCCCACTCGTATTTCTCTTGCCATCTTACTGCTCTCACTCAGTATAGTACTAGAACTTTTAGCCAGAGAAATTAGGCAAGAGAAAGAAATAAAAGAAATATAAATAGGAAAGAGAGAAATGAACTTTTCCCCGTTTGCTGATAATATGATTTTATATATAAAAAACCTAAAGACCCCACTGGGAAACTGTCAGAGCTGATGAATGAGTTCAGGAAATTTGTAGGATAATAAATTAGCATGCTAACATCAGTAATGAATTTATATAACAAGCTTCCTGAAGGGTAAATTGAAAATGCAATCCCATTCATTATTGCTACATAAAATAAAATAAGAATAAATTTAACGTAAAAAGTAAAAAACTTCTACAACAAAAATTATAAAACGTTTTTGAAATAAATTGAAGAGGATAGAGTGAGAGAGAGAGAAAGAGAGAAAGCGGATAATTCATGTTCATGAGTTAACAAAATTAGTATTGTTAAAATGTCCATACTACCCAAAGGAATATGTAGATTCAGTGTATCCCCATCGAAATACTAATGATATTCTTCAGAGAAAAACAGACCAAAAATTAATACAAAACCACAAAACACCCAAATAGCCAAAGCAAGCCTGAGCAAAAAGAGCAAAGCTACGACCATTCAATACCTGATTTCATGACATACTGCATGACCCTAGTACCCAAAACAGCATGATGCCGAACTAAAACCAGATGCGTAGACGAAAAGAACAGAATGAAGATTCCAGAAATTAACATACACTTCTATGACCAAACGATTCTCAACAAGGTGCCAAAAGCAAACTCTTTAATAAATGGTGCTCGGGATACCAGATATTCATGTACAGAGGTTGAAAGCAGGTCCCTATCTCGTACCAGTTAGAAAAATCAATTCAAAATGTATCTAGGTCTTAGTGTAAGACCTGGAATCTGAATGACGAGAAGAAAATAGAGTAAATGCTTCAAGATATTGGTTTAAGCTATAATTTTTCAGATGTGAACCAAGAGCACAGGAAACAAAAGGTTAGAAAGAATGGAAAGAAGGAAGGAAGGAAAAGGAAGGAAGGAAGGAAGGAAGGAAGGAAGGAAGGAAGGAAGGAAGGAAGGAAGGAAAAGAAAGAGATGGAATTTTGTCTCATTTCCTAAATGACACGTAAGGCATATTGTGACTTGATGAAAATGTATGACATCTGTGTGTACAGCATGTGAGCTTTGCTGGTCAGGGAGATTTACTGTTGTGACTTGGATCTCAGGGCTCTTTTCATCAGAAGTGGTAGAAGCAAGAAAAGAAAAAATATAAAACCAAAGCAATCTGTAGAGCTTTGCAGTGATCACTTAGAAACCCGAATTGTGTGAACCAGACCACTACGAACAGGAAAAGAGAAAGGAAAAGATAGGCAAGAAGACCATATTACTTAAAAACTACATAACATGTGATGTTCCCACATGTACTAATCCCTTTGGATGTTACACATTCTTCTAATTTTACCTCTCATGCGGCTCATTTAAACTGAACCATACTTGTTTACCAATGTAGACCGTGTGTGTAAACTGGCAGTATGATTTAGAAGGTGTGAGACTCTTAGGTACCGTATGCAGACTGGTGTGTGGCAGCAGAGGGAATATGAACAGGGATTATCCTACAGGCAATCTGAGGCTGTGCTCTGCGGGCTAAGTGAACTGGAGGCCTGAAGCAGCAGCTTGAATTGCCTTTCTGGTACCTGCATCTCTCTTTTGTGAATAGACACTGACAACATCTGTAAATTGCATGGAATAAGAAAGGCTGAAAAAGAACAAAATAAAACCTAGCATCAAACAGTGATGTAAGATGAAAGTGACACACATAACCCTGAGTGGCAAAAGTTCACAATTCTGAGAATATTTAGAATAGTTAACAATAATCACTTTTTCTATTATGCTATCACTTTTTCTATTATTTCTATTAGAAATCATTGGAATGCTAATTTTGGGGCCAAGTGTTACCTCTACAACAAGGACATATATGAAAGCATTTGAGATGTTGCAGATGAGAGAAAACAACTACTGGCAAAAAAAAAAAAAAAAACATATTGTCTGGTTAAAATTGGAGAAGGACGACGGTGTCCTATAAAACTTCAAATGAGTGTCACCATTGATTTGCATTACAGCATTTTCCAGCTTTTAAAAAGCCCTGAGAATTCTGTACCTCCAAATGTTAAAAGAAATGTCTTTCAACTTCACCTATTGAATTGATCTTAAAAACATTTTACCAGCTTTTATTCCCACTAATATATTCCTAATAGATTTTCTTTTGCATTTCCAAACTGGAGCCTTCTTCCCAGGACTGTGATATTGAGTTTGTTATCTCAAGCTTCACTCCCATTCAGTCTCCGACACATGTTGACTGAAAGTGCTTAATTGGCACTGAAGATTTACTAGCAAAAGCTCAAAACATCACTTTCCAAATACATTTCAGTGTGTTTTCCATTTATTTTGACTACAGTACCACAAAGAGTACTGGACCAAAGACTTTCTTTATCTCCTCCCATAATCCTCCTCTTGTTATCTTCCAGCAGAACTATTGAAGCAGGCAAGGCTTAAGGAGCTGACTTCTGAATTGCATCCAGCCATCCCTTGCTGTCCGGGGAAGACTGCTTGCACAATGGACCACCATACACTCACCACCCTGATTCATTTTTCACAGTTGTCTCCGACCTTTTCTAGCAATACCAAAAAAGAAAGGATGAAAGAAGAATTACTACAAAGAAACATAATGCTGAAAATTCTTGACAATACTAAATTCTCCTCCCAAAAGTGACTAACAGCTTTTCTGGCACAGCAGTGCAATGCTGACAAGATGTGTTACTTAACTATCAGATTATGAATTCTGTAGGGGAAACCTTTGGACAGTATCAGAAATACAAAGCACTGGTACACTGAGGGCTAAGTTATCATCACTTCTCTTGGGCTTCTGTGGTTTTAAAAACGTTGGTACTTTTTCTCCTCTCAGTGCCAATGAAAATTGATAATTGGGGTCAAGTGGGGGACATGTAGCTGTGACAGAATGACTATGTGAGTTTATCATCAAGAACATGGCTCTAAAAACCACGAATAAAAATGTAGAGGTAGCTGATACTCTTTCCTAGCAAATATTTGCCGTCCCTTTTAAGAAATCATGGACTTTTAAGTTGGAAGAAAGCCTAGTAAATGTCTCTTTTCGCCCTTTTATAAAAGTATCCGAGGCTCGGTGAAAAGAAATGGTTTGGTACAAATAGTGAATTAAATTTCCTGTCGATAAGTTGAGAGAGGGAACGAAACCTTGGTAAGCATCACCACAGGATTAGCACAGATCTGAGAGCTCTTCTAAGGGAACCAAGCAAGTTGGGCAAAGAAATAGAAGGCTTCCTTGTTTTAGCCTTTCTGGTTGTTAACGGGTAGGACCTGCAGTTTGTGCCAAGCTGGCCTCAGTCACAGTTGTCTTGATTAGCAGGAAGCTCTTTCCTCAGGTTTCTCCAGGAGCACAGGAAGCTACTTTATTAGGACCCTGGCCCTCCTGCTTCCCTCCTTCCTCCAGTCCCTGCCCACCCCATAGTCTCTTTTTCTAACCCAACAATGCACTTGCTGACACAGCTGAAGCTAACTCATTGTGAGTCTCTGGTCCCTGTTTTTGCTTTGTTTCCCAGCCTGCCCTCAGCTGCCATCACGTGATCTAATTAACCCTCATAGCTACAGAAGTGGAAAAATCAGATACTTGTAAAAATGCATTCATCAAACAAAACTGAATTGGCACAGTGCTGAAACTATTCATTCACTAGGAGGCGTGAGGACCCACTTGGCCTTGTGAATTGTTTTTTAAAAAAAACAAGGAAAGATATTAATAGCGTTAGACTGATCAGTGATCACTTCTTAGCTAAATGTAACATTTCTCTGATAATGAGTTTTGAAAGCAGATAGGTTTTAACGGATTTATATGGCTATTTTGCATCATTTATAAGATCTTAATGTAAAAGTATAATTTTTTTCAAGGCACTGGTACCACTGGGCTATAAGAAGTATTCCAGAAATCTACTTGTTGAAAGAGTAATAGTAAAGTTAATTGGCCTCCAATTAGTTTGTCTTATTTTGTTTGCCTTTGATAGTCAGTGTTCTCATCGCATCCTTCATCCTGGAAACTGCTCTTATTAGACTTTTCTCAAGACACCCACCTATAGTCAGATTACAACTAGACATGAACCATCCCAAATTCTCACACATCTCAGGGAAGAAGTAGCTATGTCCCTCTAAAGGTACCCAACGCACCGTACAAGACACCGAGCTTAGCGACTCTGACATTTAGGCAGAACATTTCTTGAAAATCCAGTGAGGTTATATACATTTGAATTGATGCATTTTACTTGGCCTGTATTTATTATGTTGCCAAGTCCCGTCTGACACAAGTCTTCAGAGATGAGTTGCAGATAAACAAGAAAGAAGGGAAGCCAGGAAGACGACACATCTGTGGAGGAAAAAGCTCCTTCCGTGGCTGATAGCTCATGGCAGCAAGCCTATCCATCTTATGAGACTGTTTCTTCCTCATTCTAGTCAGAAGAGAAAAATACAAAGGAAGAATAAAACGTGGTTCCATGAAATAATGATGCATGTGCTATTTCAGTGATTCATCGTTGAATCTGAATACCTGAGAGGGTATGAGAAGAGGCCAAACAATGACTTGAACATCGGTATTTCTTCATCTGGATTTCTCTTTGCTTCCAATCTGGAATCCCTGTCCCAGAAGGACTCTCTCTCTGACCACCTTGTCAAAGTTCCAGCTCGGGATGTCCAATGGTGCTCATTCTTCCTGCCCCAAATCTACTTCTTCCTCCCAAGCATTCTGTTTTTAATATTGGTTCCACTGTACTAGCTTCTCAGTTACAAACCTTGAAATCATTGTAAATTTTTAAGCACTGATTCATCCCTAGGATGTTCCTTCTATGTCAGTAAATTGCACATTCATACAGTCTTTTCTTTCAGGCTCAGTGTACAGTCCCAGCCTTGTAATGACATTCTGGAGTGGCATCAAACATCCTAACCAATCATCTCCCTATAAAATCTCCCATGTTTTCAGTCCACCCTAAATGCCATTAAATTGCCAAATGTGGTTTTATCGTATAATTATAGTAACCTTACTTAAAACTATTGGATGCCATCTGCGTGGAGGATACTGTCTAAACTCTTCATACCAGATTAAGGACATTGTTTGTCTGTTCCCATACTACATGTCTAGATTTGCCCTTTCCTTGTTACAATATGAACTATTACACTAAAAAGAGTCTTCATCTTTTTTGCATGAGTAATGCATTCTTCCTGTTACTTGTAAAAAATATCATTATACATCCCATCTGTGATTAATTTCTGCCTATTTTTAAGATACAATCTATAAATCACTTACCATGGGTAATATCCTCATCCATCTATACCCCAACTAATCTAAACATTATGTTTCAATTTATAGAATAATGTATCCTTCCTTTTAAAAAGAAAATTGTGTAACATTGCGTTTTGTATGTGATGTCTATGTTTTTCAAGTTCAATAGGTGATCTCAGTGACACCTTCTTTAGCTGTCAAAGACCACAAGTGCCCTGCAAATGTCTTTAATTATCTTACCTTTGTTTTTCCATGTGATATCAATGCATCTATTTTTGTGAAAACACTCCATCTTATCTGATTAACCCAGTTAATTGCTTTGACTCATACTGCAGCTTATTCTCTTCTACATTAATCCAACTAGATATTTTCCCTAGTTTTTATTTGTTTCTCTCCTTTGTTATTCCTCTCAACCTTCACAGAATCTTTTTTCCTGCTTGAGTCATATTCAGAGCACTCTACTTGAGTAGATGCATTGGCTCCTGCTTACCCAGGACAGACTTTGAGCAGCTCTTTAAGCAAACTAGTAATTGCAGAGGAGGTGATGATAGATGTCAAATGCTTAGATACCATAGTGTCAAGTTGTGGACAAAGTAGGAGCAAATATGTTTGTTGGTGTACTCACTGGTCCTGGAGTAGATTTTCTTATTAACACAAGTTTACTGACTCAATCTAGCCACAAACAGTCCCATATTTTCTTTTTGTAATTTTTATTTATCTCTAATTTTAGTTAAATTTTGAAGATAACAAAACCTCAGACATTATTCCACTCTAATGCATAAATAACCAATACTTTTAGAATGTCCTTTTCTCCTTCTTTGTTTTATTGAGACAGAAATCATATAATATAAAATTACTGATTTCTAAAATGCATGATCTAGGGGCACTTAGTATTATACACAGTATTATGCAACCATCACTACCTTTGAGCTCCAGAATACTTTTGTCATCCTGAAAGGAAATCTAGCATCCAAGAAGTAGTTATTCTCCATTTTTCTTTCTCCTAGACCCTGTCAAACACTAATTTGATTTGCATCTTCATAAATTTACAGATTCAGAATACTTCACATAGTTTGAATAACTTAGTGCATGATCTTTTATGTCTAGTTGTTTTCACTTAACATTCCATTTTACAGAGCCATCCATTCTGAGGCATTTTCTCTTTATGATTTAATATTCCACCAGATGGATATGCTCAAATTATTTTTTACTTAATTTTTATGTTGATTGTCACTCTTGTACAGAAATATGTTTTTTCTGTATTGGCCTTCTATTCTGAAAATTTACCAATTTGTTTATTAGTTTCAGTATTTTTATTAGTTTGTAGAATATTTAGGATTTATCAGAAATAAGATCATTTCATCAATGAGGAGAGTTTTTCATCCTGCTTTTCAGTTCAGAGATCTGGCTGCAACTCACAAGACAGTGTTGAATGGAAGTAATTAATGTAAGCATCTTTGTCTTCATGCTAATCTTTGACAGAGTTTTTGGTCTTTTATCACTGAGTATGATGTTACCTCTGAATTTTTTGTAAATGCCCTTACTCAGGTTGAGAAAGTTTCCTTTTGTACCTACTTTTTGGAGTGTTTTTATTATGAATCAATATTGAATTTTTCTATATCCAGTAGTTATAATAATTATGCATTTTCTATCTTTATTCTATTCATTTCATGTATTATTTGACTGGTTTTCTTATGTTGGATCCAGCCTACTTCCGAATACATAATGTTGAGATCAAGCTATTGAATTCAATTTGTTGGTAATTTGTTGAGACTTTTTGCAATTTTATTCACAAGGAATATAGGTCTATCATTTTTCTTTCTTGGGATATCTTTATCTGGCTTTGGCATCAGGGTAACGCTGGTGTTAAGGCTTGTGTTTGGATGTCCCCAAAGCCTCATGCAGCTATAAATGGGTCTTTGTTAGAGGTAGCTGGATCTAAAATGTGTAATGCTGGGATTGATTATGGTGCAATGCTTGGGTCAAAGGCACTAGGATTAAGCATATGGACAAGATATAAGGGTCAGTATGATCTGTAACTGACCTTTGCTTCTTTGCTGCTTTTGTTCACTATGAATTATTTCTCCTCTGCAATGCCTGTCTGCCACGCCACTTTGCCTTGGAGCCAGCCAAGACTGAAACCTATATAAACTGTGAGCTTTAGCTTTCCTTTCACTTTGAGTGTCAAGTATTTTGTCTCAGCAGTGAGAGAAAAGTAATGAAGACAGTTGACCTCACGGAAGAGTTAGAGGTATTTATGTCTTTTTGGAAGAGTCAGAGAAAGACTATTACTAATTTTTAACTGTTTAGTGGAATTCATCAGTGAAGCCATTGGTCATAACCTTTTCTTTATTGGAAGTATTTGATTATTCATTCAATTGCTTTATTTTTATAGGTCAGTTCAGATTTTGGAGGGAATTTGTGTTCTCCATACCTTCTCTGGTAATGTTAACTTTCCTATAAATTGTATAGCAGCTTTGTATGAATATTCAGCACAAAAGGGGGGAGGGGAAGGAATAGAGGGGACAGGAGGGAAAGAAACTGAGACAGATGCTATATTTGTGTTTATTAGTCACCCTGAAAAATACAATTTAATCTGAGCAACACTGTACCCCCCAAGAAATCCTCTGATCTGACATACATGTTTATTACTTTCTCTATGTATCCACCACCTTTTATAATGAGTCCATTAAATTGTCTTTCAGCCTTTTCAGTCAATAATTATACATCTCTATTCAGAGGAAAAAAGGAGATAAGATCTAACACGTATACACAAAGCCTAGCAGTTTCTACAAGCCCAATCATCAATGAACTTTTATTGAGCACTTACTATGTCTCATCCACGCATGTTGTTGAATTTTGGGTATACAGTAGTGTTCAAAGCACAATTATCAAAGTCCCATCTTATGATTCCTTTTGTCAAAGACTCTGTTCACAAGACTGATTTCCATCACATGCAGAGCTCAATAGTGCTGTTGAACAAAACAGTTGAAGACTCGCATGCCAGGGGAAGCGAAAGACTAATTCAGCAATGATCCCAGAGCTTCTGCTGCCCAGGAAATAGTTCATGGTGTCACTCAGGAAGTATTGTGAAGCTATATAAAGGAGCATGTGTTTGCAACTCTAACCCTGACAAAGAAGCAGTTCTTCCTGCCAAAGAGAGTAGAATAAATCCCTTCCCTTTGTCCCAGCACTGCTGATCTGGCAGAGAACACAGGAAGTTCACAATAGATACAGTGTCACAGGGTTAACTAAACCAACAAGCGCCACATTAGGGGTTAACAAGGAAAGCAGGAAGCCAGCATTTGCAGAGTCTACTGGACAGAAGCAAAATCCTGAAACCACTGAGAGAGGCGGTACCCAGCATAATCTCAACCGCCAACCCTGAGATAATCTTCCCACAGCTCACAGGGCAAAAGAAAGAAACAGCCACTCTCAGAAAAGACACCCTGGGAAAAGAGTGGCCCTGGCCACAGAAA
Organism: Cavia porcellus; assembly: GCF_034190915.1. NCBI lineage: Eukaryota > Metazoa > Chordata > Mammalia > Rodentia > Caviidae > Cavia > Cavia porcellus. Next base: position 56,049,844 of record NW_026947495.1, read on the forward strand.
AGAGAATCTGCAGAGTCAAAGCCAGACAAGCTTGCTCCTACAGTCCTAGCATAGAATTACAGCCAGCCCTGGCACTGGATTCCAGCTCTGCCACTGTCCCACTGTGACATTGTGTAAATCACTGCACCTCTCTGAAGCTTTAATATTTTGTCTCTGAAACAACCTTGCAAAGTGTGAGAACTGGAGAAAACAAATGTAAAGTAAACATTTGATAAATGGTAGCTGTTTGTGCTCTGAAGAATGTGTTCAGGTGTCACAAGAGAGTCTCTTGGTAGTTTTCTTAAAGGTCTAGCGTGACTTGTGCTATTCAGAGTCAGGGATCCAGTGAGGATGCCTGCCTTACAGCTGGCTTTCAGTTTCTTTCAGCTTTGGTGTGCCCTAGTCAGGCATTACTTACAGATTTATGTCTCTCTCACATCTCCTACTTCCTGCCCCCCCCCACCATACTAGGTGCTGTTTAGGACCAAACCCATGCTTACTCATCTTTGTTCCCAGGAATGCTCATAACTTTTGCACATACTGGTTACTCAATAAATATTTAATACTCTGCATGCCTTTCCTTCATCACTTTTTTTTCCCTTAGAAATTCATACCGTAAGAAAGCTACAGTTATTTGTGCAGGTATACATACATATGGATCTGTGCACAGACATACACATGAGCTTCTGTGATTCCCTCATAACATCTTCCCTATTTATTGAAGGGACTTTTAAAAAATTTTTGTGTATGTGAACTGCAAAAATAGCAAAAATATATGAAAAATACTCTCCTGCTGGGCTTCAGAAAATGCAAAGGAGTTCCTTAACTTGTTTGGTTATTTTTCTATTTAGGACTTTGAAAGTACTTGATATTAAAAGTACCTAAAGAAATTAAGATTTGAAACAGCAGGCAGTTGCTCGAGTATGGTCAATGTGTACACTGACCACAGCACCTCATTTACTATTCTTTGTTGCTGGTTTTAATCTTCAGACTCACATATACCAATTTTAAACCCCTGAATACTCCATGAGCTCTTTTATGAAAACTCTGTCCTCCCTGTGATGATCTCACTGTTAATTATTTTTTAATAAGCAACTTCACTCTACGGATCCCAGAACTTGGCTGAGTATGCTAGTGTTAAAATACAGACAATGTGAAAAGGGCTACAGTATTTCCCCGGTATCACAGAATTGTCAAGACTTCAAGATGAAAGAGCTTTAGGAAAAAAAAAACCTCTATTCTCTCTTCATTCTTCAGGGCTGCATTCTTCTGTGTTATTCAGAGGAAATGCAAGCTCAACCTCGAATAGGCATCCTCACTTTCAAGCTGTGCCTGCACACAGAGTCAAGAGTCTATTTGTGTTTTCTTTTTTTTCATTTTTTTATTAAAAAAAGATTAAGATAAAAGAGGACATAACAAAACAGGTCAGAACAGAACAATTTAAGCAACACAGTTTTCCACTACAAACCAATCCAACATAACACTAGCTACCACAGTGTCTCTTCGCTTGAAATATTTGAGTATACCTTGATATACTATAGTATCAAAAATAAAAAAGACAGTGTAAAACCATTCAAGAGAGTGAAAGTTTTACAGGGTATTCAGAACCAACTAATAGAAAACGAACAAAGGTTACTATGTCACCTCCTTGTCTATAAATATTTTGTTTATGCTATCACATATAATAAAATCCAATAAGATACAACATGATAAAACCAATGGAGACAGAAGAACAAAAGCTTGGTGGGACTTCAAAACAAGATGTTTTTAAATCATCACTAGCTATTATAATGTCATGTTTTCTTCAGAATAGCTGTTCATACCATCACAGACAATAAAATCAAACAACCTAGAATAAAACCATTCCAACTAATGAATAAAAACATCATAAGCCTTCAAAGCAATATAGTGGGGAATGTGATTACCACATACTTTTATGTATTCTTACCATTTCTTATACCAGGGAGACTATATTGTTTTTATGCACGTGAGTTTGATTTATTTTGCTTATTAGTATGGTCTCAAGTTGCATCCATTTACTTATAAAAATCTCAGTGTGATCATTCTTTACAGCTGAGTAGTACTCCACTGTATAAAAATACCACAACTATTTTCTCCATTCCTCAGTTGATGGACACTTAGGTTGTTTCCAAGCTCTGGCGATTACAAATTGTGCTGCTATAAACATAGGTGCACATATATCACTGTGGTATGAAGTCTTCAGTTCTTCTGGGAATATGCCTAGAACTCAAATAGCTGGAACAAATGGGACCTCCAATCCCAGCTTTCTGAGAAATCTACAAACTGACCTTCTCAATGGTTGCACTCCCACCAATAGTGCAGAAGAGTTCCTTTTTCCCCACAGCCTCTCCAGCATTTGTTGTTGGTAGTTTTCTTGATCCTGGCCATTCTTTCTGGAGTGAGATGAAATCTCAGTGTGGTTTTAATTTTTGTTTCTCTAATGACTAATGATGATGAACATTTTTTCATGTATTTATTTGCCATTTGTATTCCTTCATCTGAGAACTGTGTATTCATTTCAGATGCCCATTTTTGGAGAATTTGGGGGGTCTGATTTTTTTTTAATTCTTTATATGTTTTAGACAGAAGTCCTTTGTCTGAGGGACAGTTCACTTCACTAAGACTTTTTCCCAGTTTGTAAGTTTTCTTTTCACTATGCTAGAGATTTCTTTTGATGTGCAGAAACTTTTTAATAAGACATGATTCCAGTTATTGATTCTGGGAAGTATTTCACGTGCAGTTTGATTCCTATTCAGGAATTCTCTACCGACCCCTATGTCTTCAAGATTTTTACCCAACTTGTCTTCCAATATATTTAGGGTTCTCTGTTTTAATATTCATATCTTTGATCCATTTAGATTTTAATTTAGTACATGGTGATAGGCATGGGTCTAGTCTTAGTTTTCAGCATATGGAGAACCAGTTTTTCCAACACCATTTATTAAAGAGACTGTCCTTCCAGTGAACATGTTTGGCCCCTTTATCAAAGATAAGGTGGTTGAGTGTGTTTGTAGTTGTGGTTGTATCTTCTAATCTGTTCCATTGATCTTCAACACCAGTACCATGTTGATTTTACTACAGTTGCTTTGTAGTATAACTTCAAGTCAGGGATTGTGATGCCTCCTGTGTTGCCTTTGCTGTTTAGAATGGTCTTTGCAATTCTAGGTCTCTTCTGGTTCCAGATAAATTTTAGGAGTGATTTCTCTAGACCTATGAGGTATGTTCGTGGTATTTTTATTGGGATTACATTGAATCTGTATAACAGTTTTGGGAGAATGGCCATTTTCACAGTATTTATTCTTCCTATCCATGAGCAAGGGATGTCTTTTTCTTTAAACTGCAAGATTTAAAGTATCAAAGCTATTTTAACAGTTACAAGTTGTGTTCCACTCCTGCACTGACCTAGTGAGGGTTTTCTATTTGGCTGTATCTTCCAAACACTTACTCTGTCCATCATCCCCAGTCACCCAAAGGCCCTTCATTCATTCTTTGGTCTCATCAGTGAACACCCTAAGCCACTGGGTGGGAACTGTCTACACACTCTAGATAGTAAGTCCTGAGTATTACTCTGGCTAATCAAGAAAGAGAAGGCATGAAGCTGGCTATTGAATGAACTTAACCTGAACAAAGAGCTAGAAAATTATTAAAAGTAGGCCTTGAAGTCAGGGTAGGTGGGTGATGTTCAACTTTCAACCCTTACTAGTTCATGTGATCTTGGGCATCTTAGTTTTGTAAGCCTCTGTTGCCTGTTCCATAAAAATGGAAATAATATTGCGGGTCACAGGAGTTTGGTGAAGACTTAATAAATTAATGCTCCTGATGTGCTCACACCATGTAACACTCAGAATACACTGGATAATATGTCTAGCTATTATCAACCTCAATGAATTGAACTGGAAAAAACAAACGACGTAGCTCTTTGTTACCAACGTCTGCTCTGTTGTCAACTGTTGCACTGGGTGTTCGCTGAGTGCCGAGATGTCCCTGTGTGAATCTTATTCTTGTTTTCCTGTTCTCCACCTCTCTAAAAACCACTGCACATGTCTACATCAGAATTTCCTTACTTTTACTAAACCTGACCTTTTCCCTTTTTTGAAAAATATAAGACTGTATTTGTGACTCTGAGGTTTTGCAGTGACGTCTTTCCTGTGCCTCTTAGCCCAGACAACTGCCCAGTAGGTCAGTACTCAGTGCCTCTAGTTGTCCAGGGAAGATGGAAAAAGCCTCTGTGGTAGAATGAATCACTAAGTTCATCAGTAAAGTGGAGCAAAGACAGTTTCTTATTATTCTTTGAAACAGTATTCTGTCCTATAAATTTGGAATTATACTTCTTACCTAAAGATTTAATTAGTAGATTTTCAAAGCTACTTAATCCTTTAGAAAAAATTTATCAACCTCAATAAGATCAACAAATCTCTCCTGATATTAGCTATATATGTTTTTAAGTTGGATCTTAATGTAAGTAAAAAGATTAACAGCAAGACTGTTTACCTCTTTAATCTAGAATCTCAAACAACACTCAAGCCCAGGGAAGGCTAACGTTTATTGTAACTCCATAATGTAGCTCAGAAGAGTAGGAATTAACTCAGTGGAAAGAGGAACGCACTGAAGAGTTCAAAGGAAAATAAAATGAAACAAAAAATAGCCCGCACATTTGACCGAATTCAAATCATTGTTCCTTATTCCTCAACCACAAATAACACTAAATGCGATTATAGATTTATAAAGTAATGAAAGATCTGAAAGTCAATGTATTGTAACACACATACAGAAATTACAGAATTGCACAGAAATTAAATATTATTCTTAGCAGAGCAGCTCAGAAAGCGTATTTTGGTCACGGGAAGTTTATTTGGGGGTGAGAACATGAGGATCCATTTAAAATCGTTTATTGACAGTTGGTAAATCACTTTTTTTGCATTTTTCTCTTTGTAGTACAGATGGAAAGATAACATCTCCCAAACTCATTTTTCATTTGTACATATGTGTGAATTAGCCAGTGAAAATTATAAGTTTTCTTTGTGTGCTTTATTAAATTCTGTCAAGCTGTTATTACTACTGATTTTATATTGTCTAGTACTTATGAAAATTGACAATATAGGCTATGAGCTCATCTTTCCAAAAGACTTTTAAATGTCTTCTCAAATATCAAGCAACTAATGAAAATGCCTAAGTATATAAATACCTAAGCTCACTCACCACTTAACACTTTCATTTATATAAATAAATTACTCAGCTTGGAAAGTGTTAGAGGATTGCATACACTATGGCAGCCACTCTGGAGCTCCTTTCCTCATGACACAGACTGAAAGTCTCACTGCTAGTTTAGGTATTAGACTGTCTGGGGGACAAAAACACCTGCTGTTCTTCTCTTCCTCTCTGCTGGGAATTTCCCAGACTCATATACAAGGAGAATGTTCAACTTCCTAAAACAGCAGAGGCTTTCCAATTAAAAGCAGTGAATAATCTTCCTGCTGCCTGCAATTTCCTACCCAAATGGTGTTCCATCACTCACCCCAAACTATAATACAGTCTAGTTTCACTGTTAAGAAATTAGTCATTTTTTCTTTTTCCCTATGGTTCAATGCTTGACTCTAATCACAGTGATTCCATGGACGTTTTAAGACAAATAGCAAAAACGAAGTAATCTCAAAAAATTTAAAAGATCATTGTCAAAAATAGAAATATTTAGTGTCTGAATTCTCCCCTTTTTGAGTTATATTTAACAGACTTGAATTTTATTGCAAGGCATTAACAATTTTTCCATCCTCTTCTATATGTATTTTCCTTAAAACTCTGAGGAACTTGAATTTAAACCACTATGATATTAAGGAAGAAGAATTGTGCTTCAGTGTCCTGTGCTTCAAGCATGTAATTGGAAAGGAAAAGGCATCAAAAATGAGAATAATCACAAGGTATTTGGGCATCAAGTTGGCATATCTGAGTTGTGATTTATACTGGATTAGTCATTCTAAAGCTTATTGTGGCAACACCAAAGGGAAAACTTAGCATAGTATATAATCTATATTGAATTTAACCGTATTCACTTAATGAGTACTCCATTTGGGCACTCCCCTAGTAGATGTAGTCTCTTGGTTTTTGAAAGGCATGTAAGCCTAGAAGGATCTATAACCCTTTTCTCTAATACCTTAGAAAACTAATAGTATTCAACAAACTGTATTTGTTACCCACAGTGCTATGGGATATCACCATGAAGAAGGCAGACCTTTTCTTCCAGTGACAGAGGGAACTTGGGAAGAGGCAACTAAGAGAGAGCGTGATAAGGGGCTATAAGAAATGGTTTTTCAAAGGGGTGGAAAGGGGCGCCAGTCTCTGCGATAGGCAAAACTGGGAAGTAGAAATGTGACGAGGGTACAGCAGAGAAAGACATAGTCAGCCTGTGCCTGTTCCTTTGAGATATCTATAGCACATTTAAGTGGAGGCGTGGGGAAAAGTTGAGTTTGCAAATTTTGAACCTCAAGAGAGATACTTTGGCTGGAGATTCAGATGACGAATTGTCAGATTTTGGTCATTGAGATCAACAGGGAAGAATATGGAGCATAAAAAAATAGCCTATTTAAACAAAAAAATAAAATAAAATCTTCGTTTTTCCTAGTGCATGTTAATTATACACGTGTAAAAGAAGTCTTAAGAATTAGTATTAACTACAGCTTTGACTCAGGAAAGGAAGTCCATGTAACAGCCCAAAAGAGAATAATATCAAGTGATAAAAGATATAAGACAGCACATCTCCACAACAAGAAGGGAGCAAGGATCATCTTGAAAATAATCCATTTAATTTAATGCTAAGTTATAATATTAATTATATTTAAAATATAAATCATACTATATAAAAATATAAGTGAACGGCTAGATACACTTTTCTTTTCTACTTCTTATATGGCCAACACACAAAATTGATTCATGTGTCTCAGAAGCTACAGCATATCTGAGACCAGAGGGTAGAGAGAGATTCATTCCCATCAATGTAAAGAAGCTTCTAGTGACAGGTGCTATGAAAAATAGAGTTTACTGTGAAGATTTCTATTGCTTCCCTAAATTTAGTTCTCAAATATGCATTGTATTCCTACTGTTAACTTTAGAGATAAAGTTATGAAGAACATGCATGAGGTCCTCACATTTTTGAAGCTTCCATTCTCATTGAGGGAGACAGAATATTAATATCATTTAAAAGTTTAAACACACACGAAAAGCTATCAAGTAGTGATGAATGCTGTGGACAGGATTAAAAAGCACTGCTTGTTCCCTTCAGCTGTGATATCATGTTAGATGCTAGTAGAAAAATTCTCCAACATTGCAGAAATTGGTGAGTTGGGAGAAAGGAAACAATTGTAGGAGTGAAGTTTCGGGAGGGATTTTGGAAGGGCATGGATACAGATCTCAAATTAAAGTGTTGGCCTTGACAGAAAATCTCGAGGACTCTGCTCCAGAGAATGAGTTATGTACATCTCGCCTCAACTCTGTTTTTACAGACTTCACAGTGAAGCCTGAAATCAGCATTTACACTGGGGGGATTAGCAAATGCTCTTCTGTTTCTTGAACTTCTGTTTGTTAAACATTTACCAACACATCACTGACAAAGAGTAAGAAAAGCTTGGTGTAGTTTATTGTAAAGAGGAAAGGCATTTCTTGTTTGATGATACAGATTTATTTTCATCAGAAGAATGTTATGTAGGAGATTTGAGGCATTTAAATAAAATTTAGGTGGCTACTGTCACTGAATGCCACATAGATTTGTGTACCTGGTAAAAATTTGTAATAAGTGATCCCAATAATCCTGCCAAACTCTTGAGATGTTACTAGAAAAAGATTTCTAAGAAGAAACAAATTCAAGTTCATTTTTTTGCCTTTTTAAACTTTTAAATTTTTTCCCCAAAAATGCAAATATAAATTAGCCACTAATAAATTGTTCCTATTTTTGCTGTCACCACTCTTCAGTCACTCATAAGTTTCATTTAGAAAAGCCTAAAATTTTGTGATTTAGACTTTTATTGCAATTCCAAAAAACATAAGAATCAAGTCAGAGATGGAAAAGAGGTACACATCTGAACAGTTGAAATAGCAAAACTAGTATGAAAACTGTAATTTTAAAAACTTGGCTGGTTTTATGTATTTTGTTTGAGATTTCTCTTTTTTAAAAAGTTGTTGGCCTTTGCCAGCAGTAGTTTCATTATGTTTCTTTGGCTCAGAGCTACAGTGTGTGACAGGATAGTTCAGTGCATATAATAAGAAGCCTTCAGAGAGTGAGCAGCCAGAAGAAACTTCCAATACTAAAATCGTATTAGACAAAGCATTGCAATTTTATCAAGATAAAATATAAGGGAAACTTTAACAAGTGACAGTTATGCATGTTAGAAATTTTCTTCTACCCTTTGTGGAATATTTATTTTACTTATTTTTCAACAGTTCTAATGACCATGATTCCTGAGACATACACATAAATTATATGGAGGCAGGAGAAAAATGTTTCACATGGTTCATGAACTATAGATGCAACTACTAAAGTTTCCCTGTGCTGGGCTGTTTTTGCTCTTTGCTAAAGCCAAAGATGTATTTGTAAAGAGCTCATTTTAACCACTGCAACGAAGGTATTTCTGTAATCTCATGTGGTTGCATATATGTGGGTTCTTTTGCAGTAAGTCACTAATGCACTTCATATCCCTGGTCAGCAATAGGCAAGTCTTTGGACATTTCAGTGAGAAAATCTCTTCCCTTTTTCTTAGAGTGGAGAAAAATTATTACTCCTACTCTAGAGCCAGGGCCTCCTGCTGGTGAAGAATGACTGAGAGACACAGTTCCCTTAGTTCTAGGACTGTTGGCACTCAAGTCCAGTTTTCATTCAAGCACAGGAGGTCTATTTGTTCTGATCTGAATTTAATCTTTCCCCTAAAGATTATTTCCATGACAGGGCCATTACTGGGGAACTAGTCTCCATATCACTGGCCCAATTCCAAGAAAAAGTGGTGCCCATTTGTGGAGTGACATCTCACCAAGAGTAATACTTCTTGACAGGGAAATGTGAAGTTTATGCAGCATGTTCAGCCAGTTCATCTTACCACTCATTTATTTAGAGCTTTCTTTTGTTATTCCCTTTCCTCAATCAAAGATGAAAACCCACTTGCTATTTCACTTTTTGTTGTGCTTGTGTGGCTCTCTGCTTTTTAGAAATGAAAAGAGTCATGGGTAGGGTGTGTGCACTTGGTCTGTTTTAAGGATCCAAAAACAGACTGTGTGTCATGGCAGAAATTTAGATAAATTCAAGGAGACTGAGTAGAAGGAACACACTGAGAAAATCCTATTATTGTGATTTGGCTTTTCAGGTCTCAAGAGCCTGAGTACTTTCCATTTCTTAATTGCAGGCATACTATTTCTAGAATAATTCATGAAGGGATTGTGTGAATTAATATCTGTGAAGAATCTTTGAAAATACAAGCTGTGAGAGTGTGAGCTTCTTGTTAGTGTGCACATGAGTCTCACTGTGGCCAGAGCTGTTTTCGTCTACACCTTTGTGAACAGACTTCTCGATAACTCTTATATCATTGGTGTAGGATACACAGATGCTGACATTTTCTTTATCTTATCAGAGAAATTTCACATAACTACATCATGGCCACTTCCTGAGTGACAGTGATTATATGATTGCTTTGCATTGTAAGGTAAACCTTGTTTCAGAAGGTTAAAAAGTGAAAAATATTGCAGTTCAAACAATCAATGAAATAAGGAAATGAGGGAGAATTTCCTAGATGGCCGCATCACATGTATAAATTTGATAAATAGCCTTTGAAGAATTGTTCCTGATAGTTTGTCATTGTTAATGTAATTTGTAGTCCTCAGATGTGTATTTGATCAACTGGAATAAAAAGAAAAGAGGATTTGTTATTATACTCATTGGTTTTCTTCTGAGTACATTGGAGCTGAACTTCTCAATATGGGATGGACAATCACCACCATCACTCAGCCCACAAAGAAAGTAATTGAATAAGTGGGAAAATATTCCTTTAAATCTGAAAAGCAGTGTGGTCACCCTCTTGTCCCTCAATTACAATGTGTGAAATACTGTTAGTATTTTGTTGAAGATGCTTCTCTGACTTATTGTATTTTATTAAACTCCAAAGTGTTTTTTTTTCTTTATTTTAAAGAGAATAAAATGAAATAGAACCGAACAAAGCAAGAACAGAACAATGTAAGCAACACAGCACTTTACCACAAGACAACCGGTCATCAACAGTAGCTACCATAATGTCTCTTTCCCTTGAAATAGTAGAGCATACCTTTACATACAATAGTATCAAACATAACAAGATACTATAAAACCATTCAAAAGAATGAAAGCATTCAAAACCGAATAACAGGAAATGAACAATGGCTACTATAATATCTCATTTTCCTTAAAAAATTTATTTATGCCATCTCACATAATAGAATCAAATGAAAAACAGTATAGAACTAGTCAAAACAGAACAAAAGCATGGTAGGACTTCAAAACAAAATGATAGCAAATCAGCAATGGCTACCATAATGTCTTGTTTTCTTCAAAATAGCTGTTCATACCATCACAGACAATAAAATCAACCAAAACAGAATAAAATCCATCAAACCAATGAATAAAAGTATTATAAGACTTCAAAACAATATAATAGGAAGCCATGATTACCATAAAATATCCCATTATATTCAAAATAGCTGCCCCTACTATCTGACAGCGTAAAATCTAACAAAATAAGACAGAACAAAGCCAAACCTAACAAAACTGTGTAAACAATGCAAGAGTCCAAGATAAGACAATAATTAATTGACAGTAGTTTCTGCCTTTCCCTTCCAGTTTTTTCCTCCCCTTTGCTCTTATATTAACTATTTTGCTTTTGGATCCCATTAACTCCTTCTGTTTCTTATGCTAGGGTTCACACATATGAGTTCAAACTGTTTCAGCCATGAACATGAACTCCAGTTGCATTTATTGACCTACAGGAACCTTGAGATTATTCTGCTTTCTAGCTGGGTAGCTTTCCACTGCATGAAAATACCGTATCTTTCTTATCCATTCTGTAGTTGATAGGCAAGTTACTCTAGCTTTTCTTTTTTTTGCCTCCTGTCATATGGAACAATTGTTTTCTCTGCTTTGATTTTCAGTCTATGAATTTCGTTTCCAGGTAGATGTGTTTCTTGTATACAGTATACCAATAGATCTTGCTTCTTGATCCAGTCTCCACAATAAAAAAGCCACTCTTTTTATTACTGACCGTCTACATTAATGGTTACAACCAGCTTACATCTGTTTGTCTTTGCCCTGCTATCCTGTTGTTGGCCCTCCACTTTTCCCCTTCATTCAATTGCCTGTCCTGTTTGGTGATCCTCCTCTGCTGCTGTTGCTGGAACCTTGGTCATCCTTATCTCTCTCTAGAATATTCTTTAACAGTCTATGTGGGGTTGGTTTGTTAGTCATGAATTCTTTCAGTTGTTCTTTATTGTAGAAGAATCTTATTTTTCCATCAATTTTGAAAGATAGTTTTTCTGGGTAGATCAATCTAGGTTAGAAGTTTTCTTTCAGGTTTTGAAACACTTCACTCCAAACTCCTTTTGACTTGATGGTTTGTGCTGACACGTCTGCTGTGATTTTGACTGGTTTTCCTTTATAGGTGATCTGTCACTTTTCTCAAACAGCTTTTAATATTCTGTTCTTGTACTGAATTTCTGAGATCTTGATTATTATATGTCTGGGTGTAGATTTACTTTGGTTTTGGCTAGTTGGAGTCCTATATGCCTCACTTATCTGCATGCCAGATCCATTTCCCATGTTTAGGAAGTTTTCTTCTATTATTTCTATGAATATCCTTTTAATTTCATTTGTGTTGACCCCTGCTTCTTCACCTACACCTGTCACTCTTAAGTCATGCTTCTTTTCATCATCTTGCAGCTGTTGAGTTGTTATTTCCTGATTCCATGTTATTTTTAAGAGATCTTTCCTTTCAAGATCACTAGCTGCAGTCCTGTCTTCAAGGTCTGAAAGTCTATATTCAGTCTCTTTCATGAGATTTTGCCAGCTTTTGACTGAGTTTTTAATTTCCTGCATCTCTCTTTGAATCTGTTTCATGCATTGTAATTCCTTTCTACATTCATTCAAGGTTTCCATCATTTTCCTATGCTCCTCTTTATTGTCTATGTCTTCTTTAGATTTGCTCAACAATTCTTTCAGTATGTTTCAGTTTCTTTTTTTACCTGAGACATTATTTCTAATTTGACTGTTTTTACAATCTCATGAATTTGTTTCCTTACTTCAGTTGCTATGCTTTCAAAGATTTCAGGTGTGTGACTTTTGTTTTCTTCCATGACCATATCTTCTATATTTATTGTGTGGGCTAGAGGTCTGAGTTTGCCCTTTGCTCCTTCATTTTGATATTCTCCTGAATTCTTCCCAGCAAACTGGTTGTGGGGTCCCAGGCACTTCTCAGGTTACCTATCCCTAAGAAGGTAGGGGGATGGGACAGGCAGTTGGGTTCCTCTAATTCCAGATTTACAGGGAGGTGGTAGGGTGTGGAGGGGGCTTCTCCAGAGCTATGCAGCTACACTGGGCTTCACTGATGATCAGGAGTACATGTAGGTGGGGCTACTTCTCTCAGCCTGTGTGTTTATACTGGGACTCCCACGATACTGGCAGACACACAGGGATGTGTTTGTCTGATTCTGCTAATGGATGATGGCTATCTGAGCGAACCAAGGGCCTCCAAAGGTGGCCTACAGATGCCTAGGGCTTACCTGGCTGAGTGTCCATGCTCCTGCTGGCTGCCTGCAGAAAGGAGCCTTCCAGTGGCAGCTCCCTGATGGTGAAGGTGGATCTGCTGGTTCTCTCTGCCCACACTGGCTGCCTGTAGGACGTCGCCTTTTGGTGGCAGTGCACAGTGGGCATAGGTGAATTATCTGTCTTCTTCAGCCGATGCTGGGCATGTGGAGGAAAGGGCCTTCTGGCGTCGGCCCTCATAGGGCAGAGGCTGGCCTTCTCCTGGTTCTGTCTGCCCATGCTCTGTGCATGGAGGAAGGGGCCTTCCACTGGTGGCTCCAAGCAAGCCCCAAAGCAATTTTTTTTTTTGGTCTTTTTCATTTTACCAGTACCAGGGATCAAACTCACGACTGCCTGCTTGCAAGGCAGGCGCTTATGCTGCTGAGCTAAACCCCCAGCCCCCTCAAAGCAATTTTTATAATACACTATGGCAAATACTAAACTGCTGCTTGGAAAAGCCCATTATGAAGCGACATTAATTCTCTGTAATCTCAGGAAGATCAATCTGTAGATTGATTTCTTCAAACTGATGAAAGGTCTGTCTTCTTAGGATGCTGTCTACTCAATGCCAGGAGTTCTAAATTGTTGTTCTAGACTAGGATTTCTCAATCTCACTACTGTTCCCATTTGTGTATCAATAATTCTATGTTGATGGAAGTTGTCCTGTGTATTATAGGTTTTTAATATCATTCATCTCCTCAAGGTATCAGAAACACTGCCCCTTCACAAACGTGACCATCAAAAATGTCTCCAAATATCCTCTGGGACACAAAATTCCCCTTGTTTGAGAACTACTACTGCTCTAGGGTGCTCTTTTCCAAGGTAAAAAATCCAAGAAGAGATGCTTCAGTAATGCATTCTAGTTCTTTTGATTATGGTGGTCAAATGGAAAGTGAGAAGATGAATTAACAAAAGGTTATATGCAAACCGTAAGTGAGGAAAAATATTTCCAGATTCTAAACTCCATATCATGAAGCTACATGAAGCTATACTCTGAGATAAGTTAGGGTCAGGGAAATGTTGAAAGACAAGAAGGACAGCCTCTGCCTCTCTCACTCTGAGGAATTTTTTGCAAAGGAGTAAAATAAAACCTCAAAAGTGTGAAGAAACATCCACAAACATGTAATCATGCTTTCTTCATTGCCCACAGTATCTTGACACCATATTTTTTTTCAGAGATGACTTAAAAATTGCAAGTTTTTCCTCAAGATAGAGATTCAAAACAAAGAAGAACAACAGATATTGTGCTATAGTTGAACTAAAATACTATTATAACATCAGCTCTGTTCCTTTAGTAGTTTATTCATGTATAAAATATTTGTCACCTAGCTGCTTGCACATAGGCACATCTTTTTAAAACATAAATCATCTGTTCTTTAGTATTCAAAAGTTAAGTCATGACAGTTCATGGTTTCCTTTTTTAAAAAAACACCTTTTTTAAAGCAAATTTGAGTTCACAGCAAACTGAGAGGGCATTGCAGAGATCATGAGAGATAGCACAGGATCACATAACTTCTGCTCAAAGCCCTTCAGTTGCTCCCTTTTACTTGGAGCAAAAACCATAGGACACACAAGGGTCTGTGAGTCCCCATTCTGTGGTTCCATCTTTTATGTTTTCCTTTTGTTCACTTTTTGTTACCTGTACAACCTTCTTGGTGTTCTCAGAACACATTAATTCTCACTCCAGAAGTTTGTACCTGCCATTTCGTTTACTCATCCTCCCCTTCCAAGGATATACACAGGCATCACTCCGTTACACTCCTTTATCTCCACTTCCGCTTTAATGTCTTCTTTTTAACAAGAATTTTCTGTATGTCTTATTTAAAGCTGCTGTCCCATCCACTACCCACATCACTACCTTTCCCCTTATATTCTTCTAAATTTTCCTCACAATACATATGTTCTACTATATTAATTCCTTTTTGTTTTGGTCGATCCAGTCTTCCACTCCTCCTAAGAACAAAATTGAATGAAAATGAATGGACTATTAGTGTTTTGTCACATATTATATCACAAAACTTTGATATATATTATATCTATTGAATGGATCATGATGAGGTTTAAATATCCTTATGACATGGTTTGAAATTCATGAAGATAAATAAGATATCATTAAAATAGTTTTAAAGTATCCAATCAGAGAAGTTTATGGAGCTTTAAGATATCTTGATATTTAATTTTGAAGAATGTATTTCAGGCTTTATGGCTTATGTATAGGGTTCCCCCAAAGCCTTGTGTAATCATGAGTAGGCTTTTCATAAGTGGCTGACTCTAGAGTGTGTGATTGGTTTACTGTCGAGTATTAGGTCTGGGGGTATGAATACTATGCCTCCCTGGAGCAAGTAGCCTGCATGTAATATAAGGGAGGAAAATAGGCTTGCTTTTCCCTTTTTGCTCTTTGTTGTCTTACATGAACTGTTGCCTCTCTGCCATGTGCCTCTCTGCCTTGGAGCCAGCTGACTGTTGATTAAAACATTTGCAAACTGTGAGCTAAATAAACCTTTCCTCCCTTAATTTAGGACATCAGGTATTTTATCTCAGCAACAAGAGGAAAAATAACCAACACATAAGCTATATTGGATATGGTCTGTTTTTTAATTCCTGTTGCCTTTAGAAAAAAAGAAGCAGGAGTCTGACATAGGAATAGTGATATCCCAAAAAGTTTTCATTATGAAATTTAAATATGAAGTTTAGTAAATGTCTTAAAATAACTGTGATTTTGAAATGCATAGATATTTCATAGAAAAACATCAATCAAAAAGGGAAAAGCAAGCCTATTTTCCTCCCTTATAGTACATGTAGGCTACTTGCTCCAGGGAGGGCATAGTATTCATACCCCCGAGTTAATTAATTTGGTATAAAAGAAATACATAAAATTAATGTTTCAATCATTTCATTTCTTGAAAAGCACATTATGAAAGGATAACTGACAATACATGTGGACATTGTATGTGAGAGAGATTTGCTTGTCCCACAGTTTTCTTCATTAGAGAAAATGTGTGTGTAGAATGAGTGTTTAATCTCCTCAGCCATGAAGGTCACGCCCAACAAGCCCACTTCTTTTTTGCTTTACCTAGAAACCAGAGGAGTAGGCACAGCTAATAATCTTCAGACAGTTAGAAAAGGGGAGATCAGGGTACAGAACTCAATAAAGGACCTTTGACTCTACTTATCACCTATCAGATGCACACACTTACCCCCAAATCTCAAAGGTAATATCCTATGTTAATGCACTCAACCAGCCCATAGATGCTTTCAGCATTTCATGTTCCTCCATATTCCATAACTGGGACTCTCTTTTGCCTCAACTAATAGTTCTGGAAAGCCTCTGGAAATTGTTCCTGAGACCATCATGGCAGTTGGCTTAATCATATTGTGTTGGAGGGAAATGGCACTTAACTTTGCATACTTCAGAGCACTAATATAAGGAAAGTAAGCAAGAGTTTCTCAGGTACCACTCTGGCTTTACGAGATTGAGAGAAGGCATCAGTCCTAAGTGCTCCCAATAAAGACTGAAAAGAGTCTTAGAGCAATTGCCTCCATAGAGAAGTTTCAAGAGATCCTCAACTATTTAGCCAGAGCGACTAGAATAGGTCATTCTCTCCCTAATTTAACCAAGACTGGAAGAGGTGACCAAATACAAGAGTACAATGCAAAATTTCAATAACAACAGCAAAAAAGAAAAAAAAAAAAAAGAACTCCATAACTTTCTATTAACAGAGGTAAAGAAAAGGAGATCCATTAAGTTGCCTGAAAAATTCAATGTAATATTTCTAAGGAAGCTCAATGAACTATACAGATTTTTTTTTAAAAAAGCTTTCTTAAATCAAGAACATGATATATGAACAAAAGAGGTAAAATATATTCCACAAAGAGACCAAAATTGTTAAAAAGGAACAAAATAGAAAGTCTCCATTGGTAGAATACAATGGAGAAAATGAAAAATACAATAGAGAACTTCAGTGGAGTAGCTGATTAAGCAGAAAGATCTGTGAACCTGAAGACAGATCATTTAAAAATATCCAATCAAAAGAGAAATAGAAAAAGTAGTGAAAAAGTATTATAAAACACTGTTTTGACTTACAAACACTATTAAGTAAACCAATTTACAAACAATGAGAGTGTCAGAAGGAAAAGGAGAGAAAGATGCACATTAGTAGAAAGTGAAGAGGCAGAAAAAGATAATTCTCCGCCAGATACAATAAAAAAATGAACAGAAGTGGATATATTTACATCAGAAAAAAATAGATTTTAAGTTAAAAAAAACTAACAGGAGTAGGAAGATCATTACATAATGAGAAAGAAGGATAACACTTTACAAGCAGTCAATATTGAAAATCTAAATATCAAAGCAAATATTAACAGAACTAAAAAGCTACAGACCACAACACAACAATGTCCAAGACTATAGTACTCGACATTGAACATATAGGTCATCCAGACCCAAAAAAAAAAAAAAAAAAAAAAATCAGTAAAAAAAGAGTACACTTGAATTATACCATAGATCAAATACCATACAGAACATTTTATACAACAGAAGAAAAATACAAAATCTTCTCAAGTACACAGAGAGTATTATCCAGGATAATATTTTAGACCATAAAACAAACAAATTTTAAAAATATTGAAGTCATATCAAGTATCTTTTTTTAACCACAGAAATAAAAATCAGCAACAGGAGAAAAATTGGAAAGTTTGTAAATTTGTGTAAGTCAAGCAACATGCTTCTGAGTAGTCAATGGGTCAAAGAAGAAGTCTAAAGAAAAGCTTTTTTAAAAATCTTGAAACAAATAACCATAGAAAAAGTCTAAAAGTATAGGATGCAACAAAGCAATCCTAAAAGATAAGTTTATAGTGATAAAAGCATTGCAGAAAAGGAAAAGTCTCAAACAACCTAACTTTAAACCTTAAGGAACTGAAACAAGGAACCAACAAAGCAAAAGAAACATTAGAGGAAAATTAAGTTGATTAAAGACTCTAAAATGTTGGAAATAATCAACAAAACTAGGCTGTGCACACTGTAATCTTAGCTACTCCTCAGCTCAAGAGGCCGGGGCAAGAAGATCGCAGACTGGAGGGCCAGCGTGGGCAATTTAGCACGGACCTGTTTCTAAAATAAAAGGAACTGGGGGAGGGTGTGTAGCTTAGTGGCGGAGCACGTGACTAGCATGTGCAGGGCCCTTGGGTCAGTCCCCAGTATCATGAAAGGAAAGAAGCAGAGAGAAAGAATGGGGGAGGGGTTGTGGATAAAAAAAGGAAGAGAAAGAGTAAAGGACATGATCAACAAAACTAAGATTTAGTTTTCTGAAAAAGTAAACTTAACAAAAATCTTGAGAGACTTGTTTCAGGGGAAAAAAAATATTCGAATAAATGAGACCATAAATCAAAGAGGAGACATCACAACTGATACCACAAGAGTATAAAGAATCACGAGTCTACTAGGAAACATTATATATCAGAAACTGCATAATTCACAAAAAATGGATAAATTCCTCAAAACATGTAGCCTACTAGTCCATTGTAGGAAAGTGAGGAAATAATAAAAACTTTCCACCAAAGAAGTGCAAGACCA
Organism: Cavia porcellus; assembly: GCF_034190915.1. Taxonomy (NCBI): domain Eukaryota; kingdom Metazoa; phylum Chordata; class Mammalia; order Rodentia; family Caviidae; genus Cavia; species Cavia porcellus. The sequence goes on from NW_026947495.1 coordinate 56,068,212, forward strand.
GATGACTTCACTGATGAAATCTACCAGTCATTTAAAGGACAATTAACACCAAACTATGTCACAGACTTCCAAATATAAAGAAGGAAAGAACATTTTCGATTTCATTTAATGAGGCTAGCAGTATCAAGATGCAAAGCCAGACAAAGTCATTAGAAAAAATTACAGATCGGTATCCCTGGAGAACATAAACACAAATAACTAGCAAATCCAATTCAATAACACATAAAAGGATCGTGCACAGTGATCAAGTGGAATTTATCCCTGGGATGTAAGGGTGGTTCAATTCCCAGAGTGTAAGAATATGAAAGTCAGTTAATGTGATAGATCTTACTAAATTGAAGCACAAAAATCTTTTGCCAGAAAAGAGTTGGCTCCAGAGAAGTGGTTTAAATGAAGTAAATTACACTTATAAAGACAAGAGTTTCATATTTCTTGTTTGTGATATCTAAAAAGAGTAAAAGGGAAAGACAATTTGAATGTAGAGGGGAGACTATTGAAGAGAATGAGATTGAGGAGAGAGAGAGAGAAGTGGAATGGAGGATAAGCAGAGAGATCAGATCATAGTATGACATACGTATGCATGAATGTGCAACCCCAAAATCCATTGTTTTCTATAATTAATATGCGCTAATGAAAAATAAAATGATCTGGTCTCACAAACTTAAAAATATTAGTCATCTCAATAGATACAGAAGAGGCATTTGATGTGTTTAAAACAATTTGGTGATAAAAACTATCAGCAAATTAAACAAATAGAATATACTTCAACATAATAAAGGCTACACATGACAAACTTACCATTAACATCATACTCTATGGCTGAAAACTTTTCCTCCAAGATCAATGACCACTCCACTGCCAGTCATAATGGCACATAACTATACTTCTAGCACTCTAGAAGGCTGAGGCAAGAGAATGATAAGTTCTTGCCCAACTTGAACCACTTGATGACCTAGTGAGAATCTGTTTTGAAGTCAAACATTTCAAAAGACCTAAAGTTGTAGCTCTGTGCAAAGACCCAGGGTACAACCCCCAAAACTGAAGAAAAAATGCTATCTCATTCTATTGTTACTATAACAAAATACCACAGACTATAATTTATAAAGTATAGAAATTTATCTCTCAAAGTTAGGCAAGGAGCTCAAGATCAAGGTGCCAGTAGATTTGGTGTCTTGTAAGGACCCTGGACTCTGCCTTGAAGATGGCATCTTATTGTCACATCCTTTAATGGGGAAGAAGATTGTATCCTCACATAGTAGAAAGGACAGACAAAAGAGACCCAAGCTCTCTCTAAAGTCTCTATTATAAGGACTTTAGATCATTCATGAGAGCAAAGTGATTCTGGTCTAATCACTTGTCCCAAAGACTACATCTTTTAATATGATCACGATGAAGATAAAGTTTCAATATGAATTTGTCAGGAAATACTTATTCAGCCAGGGCAAATGCCCATTCATACCACTTCCATTCAGCATACTACTGAGAATCCAGTCAGGTTAATTAGACAAGAAAAAGAAATAAAACGGGTCCACAAGAGGAAGAAAGAAAATTGTCTTTGTGCAAATGACAAAAGGTTGTGTATATAAAAAAAAAATCCTCAAAAATCTACTACACACCAATGCAATAAGGAAATTCAATAAAATTTCAGGATTTAGCATCAACATACAAAAATAGATAGATTTTTATCCAATAACAATGAAACATCCAAAAAAGAAGTTAGGAAAATAATTCCATTTATAACAACATCAAAAAGAACAAAATAAAATTAACCCAAGTAGTGAAAAATTTAAACTATTTTTAAATAGGGGACACAAATACATAGAAAGTAGCCTGTTTCCGTGGCTTGCAAAGATTAATATTGTCAGAATTTCTGTACTGTTCACAGCTCTCTCTAGATTCAATACCACTATCAAAATTTCAATTATATTCTCACAGAAATAGACAAACAATCCTGAAATTTATAAGGAGCAAAAGACCTGAATTAGCTAAGAAATCTTTAACAAGAAGAACAACGTAGGTACTTCCCAATTTCATGGTGTATTACAAAGCTTCTGGAAGCCTAGGATATATGACACTGTATAAGAACAGATGTATAGACCAAGGGAGCAGAATGAATAGCTCAGAAATAAATTTACACGTATGGTCAATTTATCATCCCAAGGGAAATGGATAGTGTTTTCAATAAATTATTTTGTGAAAACTGAATGCAAAAGAAAAACATTGGGAAGCTTAGCTCCCACCTTATTAACAGATCAGCTCCAAATTTATTAAGAATTTAAACATAAGACCTGGATCTGTAAAACTACATGAGTAAAACCTTGTAGAAAAACTTTTGACATTGCAGTGGTCAGTGATTTGTTTGGAGATGGATCCAAGGAAACAAGTAATAGAAGCAAAAGCAGACATGCGATTACATAAAACTAAAGGACTGCAGACAACAAAGGAAATCAAACAGCAAGTGAAAAAATAGCCTATGGAATGTGAGAAAGTATTTGCAATTGATATATCTGATAATGAGTCTGAATACAAAACATATGAGGAGCCCAAAATTCTCCACCTAAAATAATTCAAGCAAATCTACTAGCAGCTTGATCTTCAGTTCCTGGCCTCATAACTTTACGAAATAAATATCTATACTTTATAAATTACTCAATCTGTGGTGTTTCTAGCTCAAGAAATACATAACCTCCAAGGAAAGTGTGCAGCTAGAGATCTATGGCAAGGACAATTCTACCAATTTGAGGAGGCAGCACAGTTCAATGATTCAGAGCCAGATATTCCAAGTGTGAAATCAATTCTGCCATGTATTTGTGCAAAAGCCTAATCCCCATGTGCCGAAAGCCTTTTATTATAAGATAAGGATAATGGTAAGTACTTGTCTTTAAGAACTAAGAACTGCATAAAGAATGCACATAAATAATTCTTACAGTGTGATGGAGAAATTAATTTCACCAACCCAATAAATGACCACAAAGTACTAAAAGGCACTAATTTATAAGGGAATGGATAAGGGAGTCTGATTATCTAATTTGAAAAATTTCAAATGATTTAATCATAAACTTATTAATTTCATTATAGTGAATTTTAAGGTCTCTTTGAAGGTTTATAAAGTGCCAACATAGTCTACTGAGACTGAGCCAGCAGCATGGATCTGTGTATGAATATGTGTGTCTATATTGGGGTGTCTAAGGGGGGACTATCTAATAAATTATAAAATCAAAAGTTCCAGTCATCTGGAAGTTAACAAACTTAAGAGCTGGGAAATTCACATAAAGAAAGAATTTGAAAAATAGATGAGAAGTGGTAATTCCTATGAAGAAGCCCTGGAGAATACTGTGCTGCCTGGTGGGAAGGTTCCTTTCTACTAGACGCCCTCAGGGAAGACTTTATAGAGAAGCTTAGAGTAGGAGAGGAAAATGAATGAAAAGGCAAACTGCTAATCAGCTTGTGGTGAACTATAAATGATAAACTAAGGCACTCTACTGTTAATAGGGAATACACAAACTATCGAGAAATAAAACAAATGTATCCCAGGAAGAAAATAATTAGGTCTTAAAATAAAAGGAACTAACACTAACTTTTAGGAAGGACCAAAGTGATAGATTCTGTGGCTTTTGAAAAAGTAATTACTGTTAATCAGTTTAAATCCCCTGCTGGTACACATTTGCTCCCAAAGTCAAGTATTTAGGGATACACCTGAACAAGATTAGTACCTTGCACAATACTTTGCCATTAATAAATAGTTTATAAATACATATTTACAAAATTAACACCAAAAGTCTTATAATGCAAGCCAAAGAGTCTTTTCAAAACTAAGTATCTTTTTCAAGATGGGATTAACATAGCAAAGTGTCCAATTAGCAATCACAACTGTCATAAGAATTATCTACTGTAGAATTATCTAGTAATTATCTACTACTGGGGATTTAGCCCAGTTGTGCAACACCTGCCTGGCAAATGTGAGGTCCTGAGTTCAATTCCCAATACAAAAAAAAAAAAAAAAAAAAAAAAAAAAAACCTAGTTAATATTTAGAATATAGTTAGATATTAATATCTACTTTTTTAGTCTATAAAAGCCTTTCAAGTTGAGCTATCTCTGAGACTATCTGAATAATCAAAAATTGTCCTCCTCGTTTTTATCGCTAAACAAAGATTAAAAAGTAATCACTGACTATGATAATATTTGTTAAGCATGATTAATCCTAACAGCTAAAATTGAAAGTTAGATATTAACTAGTTCTGAGTTAAGCTTTTGTGATTTTATTTGTTCATGGAAATTATTGTTTTAATTAAAGACACAACCATAGTAAATAGCAATAAGTGGCTCAGGGTCTACATGCACTACCAATTATAAGAATTTAATGTATATTAGACACCACTAATACTAGTATTAAAAGAGGAAGGAAATGTGCATTCATATTCAGGGGCCCATGGCTGTGAGTCCACTGTTTGTACTTGTTATTAAGACGGTGCCTGCCAACAGTCTGTTCAGAAATACCCATTAGAGATATAAAACAAGAGTCTATCTTAGCTTATTAATGGAAAGTTAATGAGTCAAAAACATGGTCTCAGTCGCTCCCTGCTTCCTCTCCCACTGCAGACATCTTTCTTTCTTTTTCTTGGAAAAATGTTTAGTAAATGATCTCTTTTATTTTCTGTTACCCAAGACTAACATGTAGAAATGCACTTCTAACATAACATGATTACATCTGGACTGAAAAACATTTTGCTGTAGCCTCCAGAGGTTTTGTCAAAGAATAACAAGTATATGAATCAACCAAATTGTCATCGAGAATTTAATTTGTTCAGAGCTGTGTAGAACCAGGTTGACTCAGAGGAATCTACGACATCCTGCTTTGGACATATGCACACAATATCCTGGAAGATATATTATTGATAAACTGGGCATAACTTGATGAAAATATTAAACCAATGAAAAGAAAAAGAAAAAAACTGTCACTGTCTTAGGAAAAAGAATTTCTATTTTGACTATTTCAAAATGCTGGGCAATTTGACATTCAATAAAATGAAATATTTCTTGTATATTTGTAATTATATATAAAATATTTTATCAAATTGTGAAAAACAATTTGCTTCCAGTACATAGGCAAAGCTATAACGTATCTCTTCCCAAAATTACTTCTGACTAGATTTCAAGACAAGCAGCTGCGATGGGACTTGGAGCCGAAAGTACATTTTCTAATTTATAGCCTCAAGCGTGGTACCCAGGACTGCAGCCTGGGCTGCCAGGCAAACCGTCCTCACCTTGATGGCTGGGCCCTCATGTAGTACACACACAGTGCTCTTCTTGCTTCTGACATGATTATTGTCTTCCATTTCCTACACTATGTGAATAAAATAGTCTCTGCTTGGAACGTTCAAGTCAAATCAAGAAATGGTCTACCATAGCATAAGAAAAACCGAACAGTTTGAAAATGGTTTCATGTTACTTGGACACCTGTCATGCTCCAAGCCCTGTTTTCATAGCAAATATTTTATGAATCATCTTTACTCTCCAAGTAAATTCAGAGACAAATTACCTGCATAGACTTTTTCAAAGAAACGAATACAATTCCTTATATTGTGATTTAAAAGAGAAATGTGGAGCAGGGCTGGGGTAGGGAACACAATGAAGTCATAGACACGTGGACATCTGGGCAAGGCTGGACTCCCAGGAGCCTCACAGTGACTGACCCAGCTGCAAAGGCCGACTGATTTGAGTATTTTAGTAGGCATTACTACTCAAGAACAAATAAACAAACAAAAATCTCTGAACAAAATGCTCTTTCATTCACTTAAATGACAGCTCAATTCCTGAGAAATTCAATATATATTTAAACTATACTATGTCTTTTTTTATATTAAAGAGATTTTAAAAAAGGACATAACAAAGCAGATCAGAACAGATCATTGAAGCAACACAGTATTTCACCAGAAGATAACCCATCATTAACAGTAACTACCACAATGTCTCTTTCTTTGAAATAGTTGAGCATAACTTCATATACAATAGTATCAAACCCAACAAAATAGTATAAAAACATTCAAGAGAATGTTTTTTACAGGGCCTTCAGAACCAAATAACAAAACAAACAGTGGCTACTGTATTATCTCGTTTTCCATAGAAAATGTGTTTATACTTTCACACATAATACAATCCAGTAAGGTACAGCATAGGGAACAGAAGAACAAAAGCATGTACTACACCATGTCTTTATGAAAACAAAACAAAACAAAACAAAAAAAAATGGTTGCAATCTTGTATAATTATATCTGGATATTTCACCTTCCTGCTATGGGAAAACCACATAGGACAACTCTGTATGTAGAAAGGCTGGCATCCCAGGCCCCTGCCAACTAGATGCTAATACACACTCTGCTTTTATAATTCCTGGGCATCCCCCAAGGAATGGTACTGAGGTTATTGAGAGCCATAATGTTCTCAGCATGGTATGTGATCACCCACCATTTCTGTGTGCTGCTGTCCTGGTAGGTCCAGGCCATGCCTATCAGGACTCCTTGCCCATAAAGATGAGCAGACTATCTGGCAGCTTCACTGGTCTCTTACACAGGCTTAAGGTGCCTGGCTGCTTCTACCTCTACAGGTGGGCTTGGACACACAAGCCCTTCAGGCTCTGTACACCTCTCTCTGTTTTTAAGAATAATTCCTAACGAATTGAACATGCAAAATACTGGGAAAAAAGATTTAATACAAAGTTTTATGAGTTTTTTCTCAAAAATATGTGAAGGAAAATGTAAGATTTTCCTTCAAGGAAGCAGAAGCTAGTGAACGTGCAGCAGTAGGTCTTCCAATGAATACACGCAGTCTGTCAGAACTCAAGTTGTGTCAGTGATGGGGAAATCACATTTTATCACCTCCTCCATTCTTGCTTAGGGAAGTTCTATATAATATTTTCTACATAAATAAATTCTAAATTAAAATCTCATCACATTTCTCGCTTTACCAAAATCTTCAGTAGATTTTTTTTTATTCAAACATCTTTAAAGAAAACCACATACCCAGAAAGGAAGAATAAAACAGAGGAGGGAGAAAAGTTGGAGGTAGGCATAGCTGAAAGATACAAAGTAACAAACAGAAGGAACTAGTGGAAAAATGTAACACAACATGGAGACTACAGGAATAACAGTATCAGTAGTATTCAGGAGTATTTCTAAATGAGATTTTAGTTGCTTTATAATGAAGAAGGCATAAGATGATGGCTATTCATTCATCTCATACGGACATGCTTTCCTTATGTATCAACTAACAATATGCTACACACTTAAATAACATTTATTTTAAAAGTATTTTTAGAAGTAGATTTTTTCTTCAGATAAAAAGGGGTACATAAAAATACATTTTATTCATGTGCTCATAATATCATTTCAGACCATAATGGACCCGTAAACCTTCGTAGTCCTATGGATTATGCTACAGCTGAAAAATTCTGTCATTCAGTATCTTTTAATGTGCCTTTCTGATTGGATCTGTTCTGATACACAGATGCTGTTGTGGTTCAGTTGCCTGCAGTGTTTGGCACAGAACATGCTGCATAGGTTTGTAGCCTAGAAGCATGAGCTACACCACACAGCCTCGGAGCATTGCAGGGCAGACATCTTGGTTTGCAGAAGTATGTTATTATTATGTTAACAGTCGCACAGTGACAGATGGGCGAAGGAGGCATCTTTTGATAGCCACATCATTAAGTGGGGCTTGGCTGTCTATGAAGAAAATAAAAGCACCTGCACTTTAGCTGGACCTGGGATGAGGCCTGGCACCCTTCTCACCCAAGTGTCTCCTTGACAGCGTCTGAAGCAGTTTTGCAGATCTCCCCGTCATAAGAAGTACTGAACCCCGATTCAGCCCATAGTCTTACATGGGCCCCAGGCTCTGGCTCCAGAATCCCTCCCTCAAGTTATCACATCCCCTTGCTCAGTGCCACCACACCCTGCCGGGGCTGGTTCCCTAGGTCTTCCTCCTGTGTTTTAACTGCTCCCTCTCGCCTGGCCCCTCCTTACCTCCTGCTATCCAAGGAAACCTACCCAATCTTCTGTGCTCACTCTGAGATGTTTCCTCTCACACCTCTCTGTGATCAGACCTTCACCTTTCCTTCCCATCTCACTCTGCTCTGTCCTCCTTCACGGGTTTCTTACTGGCAGCCGACTTTGACAGTGAGCTCACAAGGAACCAGAAACTGTTCTTAACCCCTTTCAGTATTAACCTAAGTCTTCCTTGTGAAAATCTTGTGAAATAGTCACTAATCGTGTCCTCATTTTATAGACAGAGAACTGGGATCTAGCAAAGCTAAACAATTTTCCCAGGGTTATTCGAGATCATTGCACTTTTTAAAAAATCTCTTCTTTACACCTGCTATCTTTCTCTACACTGCGACCAGGAAGCCTCCGCCACATCTTGCTCATCTTCAAATCCTTGCTCTCAGTAAGTCCTAAGTGCTGTTGCAAGAATCAAAAGTAGTGTTTTCTTCGTGGGATCAGCCCAGGAAAGGGGCTGTAACTCATGAATTCATAAAATGTCAGTTGGTTTTCCCACAATGATTTTTTGTTTTCCAGTTCCCCTCCCTGCTCATAAAATGAGAAAGCTGAGAATGCTAGCCCATAATACAGCAACTTGCAGTTCAAGTAATAAAAGAAATTGAAAGCATCTACAAGTATATTCAAGTGACAGATTTCTAACATTTTTTAACAGATTTTAAGTTAAAATACTAAACACGTGTTCATGTAATATTTAAGATTATATATTAATATATTTTATATTTGTGTTAAATTGAATTATCATAAGTAATAAATGAACACATTTCTCTTTTATTGTTTCAGATGTATTTATTAACTGTGGTTTCAACTTTTTTGATCTTTTTATACCTATTCTTTGTACCCAGCCATTCATGGCAATTACAACCATTTTTCACCAGCATATGTTCTTAATTTGGGGCATTTAGAAGTCTCTGAGAATTTTCCAGATCTTGATATTTCAGAGCTTTTAATAGTTAAGATTGTGACCCTCAGAATTCCTCAGCCTCTAACTCTATGTATTACTAGCTGGATGGCATTAAGTAAAGTTACTCATCATCTCTGAGAATCAATTTTCAGACCCATGAAATGGATTATCTTAGTTACTTCCTCTACTTCTCAAAATGCTTAACCCAATATCTGATTCATTGCACATGCTCAAAAAATATTATTTTTAAATTTCATATATGTCTTAAGAGACTAATTTTTAAAAATAAATGTCTCAACTATCTATTAGATGTGGAAGAGGCAGAGTATCCTTTGTCACTTTGATCATTCTGCTGTATCAAGTTGCATATATTTCTTTTAGTTTCCCTTTACTGATAGAATGAGAATGTGTTATCTGATATTGGTCTTTCTAATTCACAAATATATAATATATGAGTTCATTCTACTTAATAAACCATATCAATTTTTAAATTACTTTTTTTTCACTGCTCTTTGGTGAAACCTTGAAACTTGGCATTTTCTAAATGCTAATTGCTTTTTTTTTTTTTTCTCCCTCGGGTAATTCATTCAGAACACACACTTTTGATGTGGGATTAGTCTTATACAAATATTTTGCAACTAGAAAATATCAAGTAAAAAGTTAAAACTTTGCTTTAGATGCAGAGAACATATTTATTAAAATGCACCAATGATTTACAGTCACCGTACTGCCTGAAGTCTCCAATGGGGCGATTCTGCTTTCTGTTTCTATAGTTCAGGAAGCTGATACATAAAAAGTTCTTAATAAGTCAGTCTGTTGAGATGTTTTGTTTTGAAATCCAGAAACAAAGAATTTTGAGAGGGAGAGCCAGAGGGGTATTTACTATGCATTCACAACTGAACACCAAAATCTGCTGTTGTTTTGCATAACACTGATGAAAAGTCATCCTTTCTATGACTAAGTAGCCAAACTTCCAAATCTTTTGACACTGGATGGGGATATTTTTCAAAGGGGAAGGGTCATAAAAATCTATTCAGTCCACACATATTGTATGTTTTTATATGGTCAAACTATTTCATTCAATGTTCTGTAAATTCACACATCCTGAAAGAGCTGTGTATTTGTGATTCATGTAATTTTCAGTGAGTGAAACAGGCATTACAAGAGGCTCAGGATTTTGCTAAGCCAATGCCACAGAAAATATCAGTGCAGAACTAATACAAGGAATTAAAGACTTTTTTTCATATCTTCCCTTATTATTGATGCTGAATTTACTTCTTTCAAAGATATGAAAGTATTATTTTTTCATTATATGTACGGTAAAATAAGATAGATAAAATGAAGTATAACACAAAATAAGTTATACATATTTGCAAAATCTGATCTAATATAGAGGAATAAATTACTTTTTTTATTTTTCTGTGAATGTGTTCTAGACACTTAAAACTAAAATGAAGTAATTTTTTATTTATAATAGTGATGTTATGATCACTGTTATTATTTAACTAGAAGGCATAATAACAAGGAAACTGAGAAGGGGACGGAATGGCAGTGTGGAGAGGAAGTTATTGCATCACTGCACTGTAGAGGACACAGATTACAGCACGCCATTCGAAGTAGAAATAATGAGCTATTACAGAACTTTGCTTCGAGGAATGAAGTTGTAGGCATCAGATGTGCATATTTCTGCTCATTGCAAAAATCTATTTTAAACCAATGTTTCTTAATAAATAAAGTAGAGAGTGTGAGGAAAATTAGTTTTGTTCTTTTTAATGACCTCAGTAAACTATGAAAGTATCACCATTGTGAAACAACTCCCAGCATCTCAGTTCCAAAGAATCTCAGAACCCTGTGAGCAAAACCTTTCATAGCAGCCCACCAAAGTCCTAAGGATTCCCACGGTGTCCCTGCTTGACTCCAGCATGGACCGAAGTAGGCAAGGACAGTGGCAGTGCAGTCAGACAGGTGGGTTCCAGAAAACTCGCCAAGTATTTTTTTTTTTATTTTAAAGAGATTAAGATAAAAGAGGACATAACAAAGTAGATCAGAACAGAACAATTTAAGCAATGCAGTATTTCACGACAAGACAACCCGATACATCAGTGGCTACCATAATGTCTCTTTCCTTGAAATAGTTGAGCATACCTTTATACACAGTAGTATCAAACATAACACAATAGTACAAAATCATTAAAGAGAATAAAAGTATACAGGGCATTCAGAACCAAATAACAGAAAATGAAAAATGGTTACTTCATTATCTCATTGTCCATAAAGATTTGTTTATACCATCACACATAATAAAATCCAATAAGATACAACATGATAGAACGAATGGAAACAGAACAACAAAAGCATGGTAGTACTTCAAAACAAGATGATATTAAATCATCACTGGCTATTATAAAGTCTTGTTTTCTTCAAAATAGCTGTTCATACCATCACAGATAATAAAATCAAACAACAATTTCAACTAATGAATGGGAACATTATAAGGCTCCAAAACAATGTAATGGGGAATCATGATTACCATAAACTCTTATGTACTCTTACCATTTCTTACACTAGGGAGACTATACAGTATTTATATGTAAGTTTGATTTATTTCGCTTGTGAGTATGGTCTCAAGTTGCATCTATTTATTTATGGCTATCTCAATGTGATCATTCTTTATAGCTGAGTAGTACTGCATTGCATAAAAATATCACAACTTTTTTATCCATTCCTCAGTTGATAGACACTTAGGTTGTTTCCAAGATCTGGCGATTACAAATTGTGCTGCTATAAAAATGGGTGCACATATATCACTGTGGTATGATGTTTTCAGTTCTTCTGGGAATATGTCTAGAAGCAGAATAGCTGGATCAAATGGGAATTTCAGTCCCAGCTTTTTGAGAAATCTCCAGACTGACCTCCACAATGGTTACACCAGTCTACACTTCCACCAACAGTGCAGGAGAGTTCCTTTTCCCCCATACCCTCTCCAGCATTTGTTGTTGGTAATTTTCTTGATCCTGGCCATTCTTTCTAGAGTGAAACGGAATCTCAGTGTGGATTTAATTTGCACTTCTCTAATGATTAGTGATGATGAACAGTTTTCCATGTATTTATTTGCCATTTGTATTTCTTCATCTAAGAACTGTGTATTCATCTCAGATGCCTATTTTTGGACTGGGTCTTTGAATTTTGGGTGTCTGATTTTTTTTTTAATTCTTTATATGTTTCAGACAGAAGTCCTTTGTCTGAGGGGCAGTTCACTATGACTTTTTCCCAGTTGGTGGGTTTTCTTTTCACTATGCTTGAGATTTCTTTTGACATGCAGAAACATTTTAATCAGACGTGATCCCAGTTATTGATTCTGGGAAGTATTTCTGTGAAGTTTGATTCCTGCTCATGAATTCTCTACCTGCCCCTATGTCGTCAAGATTTTTACCAAATTTGTCTTCCAACAGATTTAGTGTTTCTGTTTTAATATTCATACCTTTAATCCATTTAGATTTTAGTTTAGTACATGGTGATAGGTATGGGTCTAGTTTTAGTTTTTGGCATATGGAGAGCCAGTTTTTCCAACACCTTTTATTAAAGAGGCTGTCATTCTTGCAGTGAGCACGTTTGGTCCCTTTATCAAAGATAAGGTGGTTAAGTGTGTTTGTAGTTGTGGTTTTATCTTCTAATCTATTCCATTGATCTTCAGATCTATTTTTATTCTAATACCATGTTGATTTTATTACAGTTTCTTTGTAGTATAACTTCAAATCAGGGATTGTGATGCCTCCTGCCTTGCCTTTGCTGCTTAGAATTGTCTTTGCTATTCTAGGACTCTTCTGGTTCCAGATGAATTTTAGGAGTGATTTCTCTAGATCTATGAGGTAGGTTGATGGCATTTTCATTGGGATTGCATTGAATCTGTATAACAGTTTTGGGAGAATGGCCATTTTCCCAATATTTATTCTTCCTATCCATGAACAAAGAATGTCTTTCCATTTTCTCTTCGACTTCTTTTTTCAGGGTATTATAATTTTTCCCATATAGATCTTTTATTTCTTTCCGGAGATTAATTCCTAAGTATTTCATTTTGGGGGGGATGCTAGTGTGAAGGGTGTGGCTTCTCTTATTTCTCTCTGTGATTTTGTTGTTAGCGTATAGGAATGCTATTGATTTTTGAGTACTGACTTTGTATCCAGCTACATTGCTGAATTTATTTATTGTATCTAGGAGACATTCAATGGAGTTTTGGGGGTCTTCTATGTAGAGTACATGTCATCTGCAAATAATGATAATTTAACTTTCTCTTTTCCTACCTTTACCCCTTTTATTTCTCTCTTGTTTAATTGCTCTAGCTAGTATTTCCAGTACTATGTTAAATAGGAGCGGTGATAAGGGACATCCTTGTCTTGTGCCTGATTTTAAGGTAAATGCATTCAGTTTTTGGTCATTTAATATGATGCTGGCTGTTGGTTTGTCATAGATGGCCTTTAACATATTGAGGTAAAGACCATCTATTCCAATTTTCTGAAAGGTTCTTATCATGAATGAATGTTGGACCTTATCAAAAGATTTTTCTGCATCTATAGAAATGATCATGTGATTCTTACTTTTGGCTTTATTGATATGATGGATTACATTTATTGGTTTACGTATGTTGAACCATCCTTGCATGCCTGGGATGAATCCTACTTGGTCATGGTGTATAATCTTGATTATTTGCTGCATCCTGTTTGCCAATATTTTATTGAGGATTTTTGCATCTGTGTTCATTAGGGAGATTGGCCTGTAGTGCTCTTTTTTAGTTGGGTCTTTCTCAGGTTTTGGTACTAGAGTAATTTTTGCTTCCAGGAATGACTTAGGGAGAATTGCTTCCCTTTTGAGTTCATTGAATAGTTTGAGGAGTATCAGCATTGTCTTCTTTGCATTTCCTGTAGAATTCTGCAGTGAATCCATCTGGGCATGAGTTCTTCTTTATAGGTAAGGACTTGATTACATTTTAAATTCCTTTAATAGAAATTGAGTTATTCAGAAGTTTTACATCTTCTTGACTCAGCTTTGGTACTTCATATGTTTCTAGGAATCTGTCCGCTTCTTCTTTGTTATCAAACCTATGAGAATAGAGGTTTATGAAATAGGTGTTGATGATCTTCTGTATTTCCACAGAGTCTGTAGTGATTTCACCTTTTTCATTCCTTATTGCATGAGTTTGAGCTTTTTGTTTCCTTTTTTAATAAGGTTGGCTATGAGCTTTTCAATTTTATTTTCAAAGAACTAACTCTTTCATTCATTGATTCTTTGGATTGATTTCTTAGTCTCTATTGCATTACTTTCTGCTCTGATTTTTATAATTTCCTCCCTTTTTTTGGCTTTGGGCTTGACATTGCTCTTCTTTTTCTAGATGTTTGAGGTGTATTATCAGGTTGTTTATTTGTATTCATTCTGTTTTCCTGATGTGGGAACTCAGGGCAATATATTTTACTCTGAGGACTGCTTTCATTGCATCCCACAGATTCTGGTAAATTGTATCTGTTTGGTTTGCTTGTAGGTATTGTTTAATTTCTTCTTTAATTTCCCCTGTCCACCCACTGATTGCTGAAGAATGTATTATTTAATTACCATGTGTTTGTGGGATTTTTGAAGTTTCTTTTATCATTAATTTCTAGTTTTATGGCACTATGATCTGATAATATGCATGGGATAATTTCAATTCTTTTGCATTTATTTAAATATGTTCTATGGGCTAGTATATGGTCTGTTTTAGAGAATGTCCCATCTACTGCTGAGAAGAATGTATATTCTGATGTTGTTGGTTGGAACACTTTGTATATGTCTGTTAACTCCATTTGTTCACGGGTGTGATTCAGTTCTGTTATTTCTTTGCTGATTTTCTGTCTGGTTGACCTGTCCCTTGGTGTCAATGGTGTGTTAAGGTCTCCTGTTATAATTGTGTGACTGCTTATTTGAGTTTTCATTTCTGTTAATACTTGCTTTGTATAACTGGCTGCTTTGGAATTTCATGTATATATATTTAAGATTGTTATCTCTTCCCCTTGAAGTTTTCCCCTAACTAGTATGTAGTCACCTTCTTTATTTCTTATGATCATTCTTGGTTTGAAGTTCAGATTGTCTGCAAACAGAATAGCTACCCCTGATTTTTTGGGGGTTCCTGTTGCGTGATTGCTGTGCCTTGTTGAGCTACAGACTCAAACAGCACCTGACTTATGTTTCACTTATAAGACAGACATTAGGTGAAATCATCTTCCAAGATCCACTCAGTTCTAATATTCTAAAATTGTCTTGATTTGAAAATCAAGCAACACAAGTTCTGAAAGCAAATCCAAAGCATTAAAAATGTCTATTCGATTTTCACAGTTCTATTAAGTAATATATATATATATATATATATATATATATATATATAGCTGTTGTCTTCGCAAATAGAAATAATTTCACTCTTCTCATGCTGAGGCTTTACAGAATTCAATAAGACCATGGGCAAACCCAGGTCATTTCTCCAAAGTCAAACTGATGACTGTTGTTAACCAGAAAAAACATCTGGAAAGCCATCTGCTACAGTTCATGCTGGGCCTTTCAAACTCCAGCTATTTCCTGCTATCACACACAGTGTCCTGAATAATTCTGTAACCTACTAGACCACCTTCAGTGGATTTTTCAGGATAAGGATACTGCCAGAGACAAACTGATTTCAATGGAGGAGGACAGGTTAGGTATGACCTTGCTTTGAAAGCAGAGGCATGAATTAAGCATTTTTCTGCAAGTTATTTTAAACCAGAAAGTGTCACTTCTAGTCAGAAGCACAATTAATTAATCTATATATTCTATACCAGTGCATGTAGGGCCTGTTTGGTGGAGTCACAGTGGCATTATGAAGCATGTGGGTCCTACGGCAAGGGTGCACCTAGCACAAAGCAAAGATATCAGCCCCACATGGACATTGACAACATAGTGTGATAAACCTCAGAGCAGTGGCACCAACCTGTAACCGAAAGATTCTGCACAATGCCATTAGTGCAACTCAGACTCTGAATGGTGAAAAATTATAACGAGCTGTACTTCACTGGTCTGCCTCGAAGTAATCCCATAGAGGTAAACCATAGCAAATTAGTTGCATATTCCAAAATAATGAATTTTTACTTTAAAATTGCCACAGCTATTTTCACCGCTTACCTTTTCCATTTAATGGGAAACCAAATTCTTTCATTTTGCCCATGATGTTGTGACTTCTTTCTAAAACTATTGGAACCTTGATGTCATATGAGTCATTCCGAAGTATTGTTTTAGTCTTCATCCTCTTTGCATCTTGTTTAGACCATTGTACTCCGTTGGTCTCTATGCTTGGCTAGCTCGGATTTATTGTTAGTTGATAGTTTAACTATGGCATTTTGTTCAAAAACATAAAATAAGTAACATGTTAAATTTTCAATTGATTAAAAATTGTCTAATAAGTGTGAAAGTATTAGTCCCAAATTGTAAATATTTCATCACTTTGTATCTTGCCAGCTTTGGTCCTGTAGTTGATTCTGTAGGGTTATAAAAATGGTCCGGTTTACATTGTAAATTGTAAAATGCCCTGCCACCCTGCACACAGCTCCCAGCCCATTCATAAAACACTCAACCCTGACCACTACTCTCTAGTTTCACATTTCTCCATGACCTTTCATTGTAAAAGCAAAGATTCTAGGGCCACTTCATTCAGGACACATCAGGAGCTACTCTATTCTAATAATTTAAAAAAAAAAAAAAAGCAAAGAATCTCACACGTGAACCTGTATGAGAATAAAACCCAAAGAGATTTTTTTAAATACAAATTCTCAAGCCCAAACCTTAAATCCTGAGTCTGATTAGTGTTTCTGGGTTCACAGCCTTAGAGATCTCACCCAGCAAGGCTGAGGTAGCTTCTTCCCTGGGAACTTCTGTACTTCTAACCTCTCCCTCATCTCTCTACTTACTGTAAAGTTCTTGCACATAGAAATCTACATCCCAGTACCTAACAGAGCACTGGAGAAATGGATGCCTGTTCATCATTAGATTTTTTTTTTTTCAGTGCAGGGGATAGAAACCCAGGGCTTCATGCATATTAGGCCATAGGTGTACCCCTGAGCTACCTTCCCAGTCTCGTAATTACTTTTAAATGCCATAAGCACTACTCAAAATAATTCTGTCTCATTTCACAAATTTAGAAAGCTCTGAAGTTTAATAACTATCTAAAATGATTGAACCAAGTGTTCTGAGGTTGAAAAAATGTACAGAATATTGGGTTTGGTTCTGATTAACATCTATTTCTAGTTATCCTCAGAAAAGAAATTCTAATGTATGACTATTATGATCATTGTGAAGATGATTTATAAACATGAGGATTTTTTAAAAATGATTCACTTGCTTTTAATTTCTGAGTTGTTAAATTCTAATGGCACAGATTCTCTAAATAAACAGAGCAAGAATGAAATTACATTGTTCCTTTGTGTCAATGTATTAGTGTTGTCACATACAATTCTTCCTTAATGTCTTTATTTTTAATATCATAGAGTAGACACCAGTTTGGAAAGCTGTGGGGTGAGCAATGAATCTGAACCTAATTTTCTTTAAAGTTCATAAAGCTCTGTTTTCCCATAATTCTAGCCAGTGCAATCCCCCTATAACCCACTTTCCCAGGGTATCATTTTGTTATAAAGTGATATTTCAGCTAAAAGCACATGTAAGGTGATTGAGCTACTTAAGTGCCTTGTGTGACTCCTCACGAGGAACTGTGGTTCAAGAATATGGGAGAATTAGTGTAGTGATTGCTTTATTCTTGTGTTTTGGCCCTTGTGGATGGGAAGACACACTAATAAGATGTAAGATTGACTTTTACGCTCTTCTCTCTAACGGGAACACTTTTCCTCTTCACCTAGACCTTTCCTCCTGATCCTTCCAATCTCAGCTTTGAAGTCACATTCTTCAGCAAGCTCTTGTGGCTCCCACCAGGATTAACTGCCACTTCTTTTATTCTCATCATAGCACCAAACACTGGGCATCAAAATTGTACCTTTCCTGTCTGGTTTCTCCATTGGACTATGAGTTTTTGGAGTGAGAAATGCTGTTGCACTTTCCATTGAATCTCCAGGGTTCAGAACAGAACTTAAAATAAAATAGCATGCGATAAACATTTATCAAGTAGCTCAATGGTTTAGGTGTATTCTTTAATATAAATCACCGTGTATCATCACAACCTTCAAAGTACTTAAATTTTTTTCTTGACCTTGTTTTTATACCTCCAAGCCCTGACATATTATAGAGTGTCTAATTTTAACACAGGAATAAATTATACAGGCTGAAAAGACTGAAAGCACAACAATCTGTGTTCAGTCCTGACTCTGCACTGAGTAGAAAGGTCACCTTTGTCAGATTAGTATGTCTTTGTGGTACTGTTTTCTTAAATTGGATAGTCTGATTTCTAGCCTCAAAATTTTATTAATTCTAAAAGCATTTATATTTCAGGCAAAATGTATTTCAATGTTAAATATTAGCCTCTTATTGTCTAATGATGTAATAATAAAACTTTTTGTGATGCTAGTTTTTAACACTAATACAATGATTTTAACCACATAGCATTTTCCTCTTTGTGCTAAGCAGAATGAATAAGAGAAAGAAAAGATAACTGGTGGACAATAATGCTGGTTACGGCTTTGTGGTCAAATCTGTAACCAATGGCAAAAATTTAAGGATTGGTGTAGGCGGACAGCCTCCTGCAGTTCATGTGTTGCCCTCCCTCCAGTTAGTGAGAGCCATCAAGTGGTCAAATGATACCAAAGGAATCAAAGCAACATTAACCCAACCATCTAATCGGGATATGAGTCACAACATGGCCACTTCCTGCTCTACACTGAAGAAATAATGGGAACATCTTTTCCTTTAGTGTCTCTCGGGCTGTACAAGGGTCTGAGGAACTAATGAGATATTATCCATGGTAATCTGACAAGTGACCATGGAAATGTTTACTGTGAGACAGTGCACACTGCTACACAGCCTTCCTTTGAAATAATCTATCAGTAAGTATTTCTTAAGCACTTAGTAACTATGAAACACAGTTCTAGGCATGGTTCGAAAAGAAGCTCATTCATCTTTCCAACTAAGCAGAAAATGGCACATGTAAAAAGAAATAAACAAATAATTATAGTTATTTTCAGAACTTCTGGAAGGTTTACTTTATATAAGAAGATCAGTGGCCCTATGATTTGAATTGAGAGTTGCCAAGATCTGATGGAGATGATTTCAAGCAGATGCAAAGGCCTGGAGACAGAAATGAGCTTGGCATATTTAAGACATAGACTTGTGATGGTAGAATGTTACACAGGAGGTCAAATATGAGTCCAAGAAAAGAGGCAGAGGTCAACCCATAAAAGAGCTTTGTGGACTCAAGTGAAGAGTTTGGGTTTTAAGATAGGCATGGTGGCACGTGGCTGTAGTCCCTGTCATTTGGGAGGCTGGGGTCACTTGGGCCCAGTTCAACATAACAAGATCCTTTCTATGGGGGGCGGGGGGATAAGTTTTGTTCTAGGTAGTAGAACATCACTGGAGAACTCTAAAACTGTGGAGTTATCTACTCAGTGCCCCCAATCACTGCTTGTCTTAGCTACATTTCTCTTTGCTGAGACTACATACCAGGAACTCAAAGTTAAAGGGGGAAAGATTGCTTTAGCTCACAGTTTATACAGGTTTCAACCCATAATTGCTGGTCCGAGGCAGTGGTAGATGGCCGAGGGGCAACAGTTCGTGGCTGCAGAAGATAGCAAAAGCCACAAGAGAGAGTGAAACAAGCCTCTTTGTGCCCCTGATATTGTAAGCAGGCCCACCTTAGGGCAGGTGCAGCACTCACACTGAATTCCAGCACTGGACAGTGAATCAATCATAACTCTAGATTCAGCCATCTCTGAAAAGCCTGCCTCCCATGACTGCATGAGACTTTGGGGGCACATCTAGACACACCATCACACTGTGTTAGCT
Organism: Cavia porcellus; assembly: GCF_034190915.1. NCBI lineage: Eukaryota > Metazoa > Chordata > Mammalia > Rodentia > Caviidae > Cavia > Cavia porcellus. The sequence goes on from NW_026947495.1 coordinate 56,088,160, forward strand.
GTTTTCTCCCTGCAGAGAGAAGGACAGGCAGATAAGCAGAAAGGCAGTCTCTCAGGGAAACTGGAATCAACTAAGCACATGTGTTGTTTTGTTTACTTAGACCTGTTAAATATTTTATTCAACCAGCTTCACTTAACTGAAAAGGTCACTTTTAATTTATTTAGTATTGGCTTGCTTTACTGAAAACCTAAACAAGATCAGGAGTCATTTGCAATAAGTAGTGACTATCAGTCTATGATCCTGGAATTCAAAGTGAATGATTATTAGAATTTATTCCTCTTTGTTGACTTATTAATTACTTTTAGTATTCCGTTTTGAGAAAATCTCAAGAAGGAAGGCTAAAGAGTGAATTTGGATTTATGGAGAGCTTATTTTAATAAAACCTTCCCATGCTTTATGCAAAATTAGGTTTATCGATGAAAGCATATCCTACATGTCATCTGACTATTCCCACACAGTTATCCACAATTATTTACTTGGTGATACAGCTTTATACTTAGTTAGAACCTTATCTGATAGTTTTCACCTATTCAAAAACCTTCTCAATCTAAATTAAGATGTTTTAGCAGAGAATGAAACATAATAATAACGGCATCAGCAATGCTTATTCATTTATATGTTTTAACATATTTAGCCACTGGAGGTATCTTGATACATCTACTATGTGTTCAAGTTTACAAAATTTAAAGGAAGTATTATTTTAAAAATCAATCTAAGGGGGGCTGGAGATTTAGCTCAGCAGCATAAGCGCCTGCCTTGCAAGCAGGCAGTCGTGAGTTCGATCCCTGGTACCGATAAAAAGGAAAAAGGCCAAAAAAAAAAAAAAAATCAATCTAAGTATTATCAAGAACAAACAAGCTGGTAGTAAATGGCCATAATATCAGCACTCTGCAGGGTGAGGTAGGATGATCATCTTTTCAAGGCCAGCCTGGGTACGCAGTGAGACCCCATCTCAGAAAAAAAAAAAAAAATCAGTCAATTATTTAAGAGTATTTAAGCAAGTTGAAGTGTGCAGATCACCACTGTGGTCCTGTTCCAGGCTGCTTCCAACATGTGCACATATGTGCAAGGATTCCTGTCTTCACTGTGGGTATCAAGGCCCCCAAAACAGAGGTGATCAGGTGTACACATTGACCGCTGACTATAAAGAGGCAGCTCCCTGTGGCATCCCTGCAAGGTATGACAGTCACGCCCTCAGAGCTACAGTACAGGAAGGGGCTCATCTAGAGAGGTACTTCTAAATCACCCAGCAAGAGGCACTTTAATTTGAGTGTGCGCGTGTATTTAACAGGACTCAAAATCAAGCCAGAATTCTTGAAATTTAGGAAAAGCTCTGGTTTATTCCATGACACAAAAAATTTTGCTCAGAACCTGAGTGGCAAATTGGTCACAGACAGACCATGAAAAGCTCTCTTAGGTAAGTATTGACCTTTTTAAATTGGCTTTGGAGAAACTATGAAACATAGGATAGATATTCCCCAGCTGGTGACTCTGACAATTATTCTCATTGAAAGAGTGAGTTTGAGACTTATCATATTACCAACATTTTAAACAAAAATTATAGAGTATCCCAAATTGCTTCAGTCACATTTCTGATTTAACAGTGAATGTATTTAAATGAAAAAGAGCTAACGGGTTTGGTAGTCATGGCAACATGATATGAAAATATACCATATCATTCAAGTCTATTAGCAAAAAAATACATTAACATTCCAGAGGTTCTTGATGTCCTTTAAATACTGCTAGCAGAGGAGGAATGAGAAAAAGGAAAAAAAAAAAAAAACAGAAGCTCTGAAGCATATTTAATTTCTACTAGGAAAATGCAGATTAGAAAATAATATAATCTAGATTCCAAATAAATTTTGCTAAAAATGAAATTGATATTTATAAAGAACATGTTGGACATGTTGGTAATATACAGCTGCAGTCCCTGCATTCAAGAGATTAAAGTTGTGTATCCCTGCGAATTCAAGGCCAGCCTGAACTACACAGCGAGACTCTATCTCAAAGGACAAAATAAATAAAATAGTAATAGTAATAATAAAATGAGAAACATACAAAAAAGTAATAGAAAACAAATTTGATCCCTTACAACTGCACTGTCTGTCCTTCAAGTAAAGCCTAAAAGTGAAGAATAATTTCATATTTTTTACCATTTAAGTGTGTTGCTTTTAAAACATAGAATTTGTGACTATTAATCCAAGAAACAAAACTCAAGAATCACAACTTTTAAGTTTAAGCAAGCATGCCAGATATTGGAGCTTTACTCAAAATCATAAGATGGAAAGATGATTAAATAAAATTAGTGCAGATAATTTAAGACACAGAGAGGCAAAAATGGAAATCATCCAAGTCATATTCATTAAAATCCCAGCTAACATTTTGAGGCCTATTCTTAACGTTTTCATGACAGAAACCCATATTTAGTTGTACACTTTTTCTTATAAAAATAGAATTAAACTATGCATATTTGTCTGTAATTTAAGAATGTAAGAACCTGGCTTTGATGTCTGCTATACCTGAATTCTAGTTTAAGTTCTTGGTTCCATTTCCAAAGGTGTGTTTTGAGGCCCAGCCCCAACTGCTTTTATGTGAAAAGGGGGGTGTAATAAAACCAGCTCTAGTAAAGGAGAATTTTCAGACCAAGACAATATTAAACCAAATGAAAAAAAGACAACCAATACATGCCAAAACAGACCTGGCAGAATGTTAGAATTCTCTGCCAAAGATTTTAAAGTAACTATCACAAAAATGCTTCAACAAGCAATTATGAACACACTTAAAACAAATGCAAAAAACGGCCTCAGGAAAAAAAAAAATCTCAGCGAAGAAACAGAAAATAAGGACCAAACAAATTTTTGAACTAAAACATTTCTAACAGCATTTTTAAAAACTTACTTTATAGCCTACAAACAGGATGGAGAAGACAAGAGAAAAAAGTGAACTTAGAGATAAAATAATAGATATTATTCAATACAAACAGAGACAAAATAGACTAAAAACAAATGGAACATAGCCTCAGGGACCTGCAGGACTAATGCAAAAATATACTTAACATCCTTTGTCATCAGAGTCTTGTAGGGAAGAGAGAAAAAAAGATAAATTTCAAAAACAGTAGGAAAAAATAATAATGAGAATTTCTCCAATTTAGACAAAACAAAAAATAAATAAATAAATAAACCTTAGTCCTATAAATTCTAGAAGCTAAGTAAAATCTTAGATAGAATCAACTGGTAGACATTCATACCAAAAAATACCATAGTCAGATTTCAAAACTATTCTTGAAAGCAAGGAGAAAAAAACATATTATTTATAGATTTAAAAAATCAGTAATTATGGGTCCCAGAATACATTTTTAAACTTTGGAAGGATAATAATTCTCAACCTAAAATCAGATATCTGCCCGGTGTGTGTGTGTGTGTGTGTGTGTGTGTGTGTGTGTGTGCGCGCGCATGTGTGTATGTGTGCATGTGTGTGTTATCTGTATGTTCTCAGATGAAGGAAAATTGAGGATAATTGTGGCCAGAGACCTGCCCTGAAAAATTGGCTGTAGAACAGTATCTAAATGGAAGTAAACAATTAAAGGAGGACTCTTGAACCATCAGAAAGGAAGAAGGGAGAAACAGTATTCATTTTCATCCTTTTGAGTGGGCAGCAAAGGATGAGGCTGGTCACCTTGTGACGACTTTTGAACTCTTCTTAGGAGGCTTTGTGGAGGCTTGGCAAGGTCTGGAGCAGACCTGCCCTGGCATTGAGTAGTGTGACCTGACCTGGCACTGAGGATCTCTAAGGGTATCCAGGTGAGCCAGGAGCCTGGGATGTGGTGACCCGGAGTGAGAGGACAGGGACCTAGATGGGGACGTCTGCAGAGGACCTGATGATAAGTGGTTTGCTACTGGATATAGTTAGATGTTAAAGTCCAAAAGGGTCACTTTGAATTGATCATACGGGAAGATGGAAAGAGAGGCTTTGTCCAGGACTATGCCAGAATTTTTAATAACTGGAAGCATAATGTTAGAATCAACAGATGGAAGAGGGTTCTAGTGAAATGAAAATGAGGAGGTCATAAATTTAGTAACTAGTCCGTGAGAAGTAAAGTTAGAAAAAATTATATGCCCTGGTTGTTTTATTCTCATATAAATATCCAAAAGCCACATTTGTCTATTTGCATATTAACACCACCCTCAAATTTGAAAACTTCACAATAGTCAAAACCATTAACTATGATATAAACTATATGTATACAGTGATTGAATACAACAGAAAAATGATAAAGCTATCACTTAAAAACAAATGTTCAAAACTCATGATTTAAAACATATTTAAAAATTAATAACCACTTTGAAGTATAAACATTATGTAGCATCAAGTAATAATTAACTATAAAATACGAGTGATAGGCATACTTTAGCATCCCAATAAATAATCTATAAAAATAATTGCATAAAGTGTACAAAAACAATATTTCATAAAGTATAACATATATAAAATTCAACCAACAATTTAAGAAAAAGATAGTGAATATTAATTTTCAAAAATGTGAAGTCCTTAAAAAACTAGGTTATCATTGTTTTAATTATGTTTTTGGAGCACATTTTCCAGATCTTATTTAAAAAGTCATTCTGAACCCAACGGGGTCGGGGGAAGAGTGAGAGAAAAGTGATGACCTAACTCTGAATAATTTTTCTGGTAACTCCTTCATTGTCAAACAATTCTGAGTCTTATTTGAGATCGCTTAAGATAACTTTTGGTTATTCACAAGAGCTGAAACATGTTTTAGTGAACGCTGCAGTTTGTGTTGCAAAGACTGTAGTAGCAATTTATATTTCCTTAGTTTCATCACTTTCAGATGGAAAGTCTCCTCAGAAAGTCTTTGAACTAAAGGAAGAATGAATTATGCCAAAGTAGCTTTGTTGTTTTCATTGTTCTTCTGCAAGTAAATAATTTTAGAAGTTATTTACATGTAGAAGAATGTTTTCTAAGCAGATTTATCTTTGTTTACATAAAATTTTAATGAGTTTAAAACTGTGGCTGAATTATAAGATGGAAATGAATCGAATTCATCTGTTAAAAAATCTGAACTAACAATGAGGTTACAAGTCAAAGGCTGAGGTAGCTCAGGGCTGGAGTGCTTGTGTCGCGTGTGCAGTCCTGAGTTCAATCCTCAGCACCACAGTACAAAAAATGTTTAAAAACCACTATCTCAGTTCTTTAAAATACTATAAAATAGAAATCTGATGTTTGAATTCACTAGTAGATAATTTTCCATTGTAGTGTTTTAAAAGTAATTATAGCTAAACTCAAAGACTGAAATTATCAGTTACAGATTGTTTCCCGTTTTATTCCTCCTCTTAGTCCTTTTCTCCTTCTTCTTCCTCTTTGTCTTCTTCTTCTTCTTTCTTCTCCCTCTGTCTCCCCATTCCTCTTCTTTCTCCCTCCTTCCTCCCTCTCTTCTTCAGAGGCAGTCATAACATGCCTGTATGTATGCTTGATATGACTCTGATTCAAAGTGCATTGGATTTAAACTTTGTATAATGCTAATCATTCCTACATGAGATAGCTAAATATCCCATCTGCAATTGTTACTGTTACCTATATTTCCTACAATTATTATCAAAAAGTGACTTCATTTTCACTATCATTTTATTGTCATGAAACCACTGGAAATATAAAATGTATGGGTTCACCAGAATTTTTCATATTTAAATAGTACCAATAATTATTATCAAAAACTAAATTATTACAAGAATGTAAGCATTAGCATGAATGAAATATTTTGACTACTTAAAATCCACTAGAAGTTCCAACAGATCAGATCAGACAGCTATGACAACTATATCTACACTGTATCTTCAGCGCTTGAATTTTGCCTAGTGTACAGGAGCTGTTCGATATATATATATATATATATTCTAAATGAGTTTTTTAGAATGTGCATTTCAGAATACTTAAATTCTGCTATGGAATACAAGAAAATAAGATGAATGTGTTAGGCACAGAAAATAATTTAGAGTCTTAAAAGGAATAGGCAAAATTCATAATCTATATTAGGTAGAGATAAATAAGTAAGCAGTTTTTGAAGACCAGAAAGAATTGATAAGATGTGTCTTTGTAAGTGCATTAGGATTCTCCAAAGAGGAAGACCAACAGGACTGATACAGATATAGATACATGCGTAAATATATATATATATATATATATATATATATATATTTATATATATAAAGACACTCGCTCCGGGAATAAGCTCACATCATTATGGAGACTGAGAAGTTTCATGTCAGGTTCTGTTTAAGGTGATCACTCTGGGACACAAGCAGCATGGCTCAGTGCATGTGCAAAAATCTCATAACCAAAATGTAAGTCTCAATCCAAGACCAAAAGGCTTCAAATCTGGGGGAGAACTTCACAGGCTGGTGCAAGTTCTGGACCCCAAAAAATCAGAAGGCTGGAGTTCTTATGTCTGAGGCCAGGAGACTGGTCCCAGCACCAGAACAGAAAATAAAACCCTCTTCTCTATGTCTTTCTTGTTATCTCTCAGTTCCTAGCCTGTTGGATGAGGCCTCCTCACACTGAAAGCAGATCTTCCCATTAAGTCCACCAATTCACACATGAGTGTCCTCTGGAAACACTTTCACCCATACCCCCACCAAGGATGCCTTCCTGGTTCTCTAGTAAGGCTAAGTATCCTTCATCCAGTCAAGCTAAAATTAGCCATCACAAATAAAGTAAGAAGAACTTATGTAAGTTCCTAACATATGCATCATATGCTAAAATATGCTAAAAATGAGAAGCCCAATAGGCAGGTGCATTCAATCACCTCATCCTTAATGACAAATCAGATCCATTGCTGCTCATCAGCTTTAGTAATGTACAGTTTTGACCAAGTGTTTTCCCCTCTTTTATATAGAGTGTATGTGTGTTGGTCTTGCTGTTCTCCATATGTCAAGCTCCTCTACTCAGAACTCACCCTTGGATCTCATGAGCACATCATCATTGTCAGAGAGAGATGGAACATAAAACATTTCATGATCCAGAATTCCAGTAGTGGTCACCTGTTCTTCTGGCATATATTCAGCCCCTTCGTGTGTCTCTTTCTTCTCTCCATGTGTTTAAACCAATTTAATGTACCAACTGATTCAAAATCTCCTAGTTTAGTCTGTGAATTTTTAGTTCCATGACCTTTAGGGTAATTTGTTTAATCATGTGTCTCAAGTCTACCTTGCACCATGTTCCACATGACACAATGTTCATGAAATTATCTATGTAAATATGTTTTACATTATAATAAAAAACAAGCAAACTTACTTTGTAAAATTTTAAAGCTTAGCACAATTTCCCATTTTTTCTTTCCAGTGAGTTGGTTTGAGAGCTAAAGTACACTTATTATTCACATGGTACAAGCTCTGTAAGTGCCCTGTGGTTTAATTTTTATGTTCTTTTTTGCTCTTAAGCAGATATTTTAACTTTAATGGGCCCAGATATTTTTTTGATTAAAGTAAGAATAATAGGAATTCTTAAGAGTTTTTAAATTACCCCAAATCATAAAAGTCAAATGCCAAGTGCCATCTACTTGATAACATAACTATAAATAAATTATTCAAAAAGAAAATACCATCATACTTTTTTTAAATCATTTGGGATTCTGTTATGTTAACGCAGTAGATTTATCATGGCCTGTGGATAACATAGGAGGAGGCCAGTGAGATGGGCTCATCTTTCAGTTTCTCCAGATATGCAATTCAGGTCAACTTGCAACAAAATCATCATCCAGCTAAAGGAAGGAAGACTACAAGAAATCAGACTGACTCAGCATGAGATGTAAAATTATAGCCCTCATGGATACAAGAGCAACATGCCGGGCTGCTGCACTTGGGTTTGAGTTTGTGGGGCTCTCAGTGGGAGCACAAGTGCCCAAGGTCCTGGTGTAATACCCTACAGAGAGAGTGGAGAAATGGTAATCTAATTTCAGGTATTTCAAGGGGCTTCCTTTGTTTATGAGCCTTGCAATTGAATATCAGTAGACTTTCAATTAAATATCAACTTGAAAATCAGTGGGAGATAGAAATAAAAAAGAGACCATAGAGATTGCACCAGATGCTAATGAACATGGCAGACTCCCAAAAGAGCCAAGAAAGCAAGAACTTGACAGCACAGATTCTTGAGCTCTTCTTTATTAAGCTTGGCAGAAGGCTAAGAGTAATATAGTAATATAGTAGTCCATTTCCCATTCCTATAACAGAATACCCAAATCTTGGTGCTTTATCAAGAAGAGAGATTTGTTTAGCTAACAGTTTTGAAAACTGATAGTCCAAACAACACAGCACTGGCTCTGGGAAAGGCCCCCTACCCTGACTAGTTCACAGCAGGGCAGATGGCATCATGGTGGGAACATGTACAAGAAGAAGAAATGACAAAAAGAGTCAGGAAGCCAGAGAGAACCTGGGGTTCTGAGAGGAGAGCTAACATAATCTCTACTAAAGTCATGACCCCAGTGACCTAATGATGTCCTTTCAGCTCTGCCTCTTTTAAGTCCCACCATCTCTTAACAAGTCTCCTACTCATGAAACATACTTGGAAACATACTTCAGCCGTATCCTTATCACAGCAGTGAGGTCGGGTAAGCTCAAGTAGGGATTCAGCATAACCTTAGAATTCATACAACTTTGTGAAGACCAACGAACAGAGAAAGAGACTGTTTATGGCAGGATTCTCCATCTACAATCTGCTTGTCAGGCATAACCATAATTTGAAGAACAATACTTCATTAAATATGAAGAAAATGAAATCTCCCTTTTATCAGCTGAATATATTTGAAAAGTTCAAGTGTTTCATCTTGTAAATTGACACTAAGGATAATTTCTATACTTTCCAAAACTGACATTCTGTCTGATCCCTTAAATATTTGATTGTGCCCTAAATGAAATTCTCTCTTCCTCTCTTTCTATTAACACTACAGGATTCTTATCCAATTCCAGCCTTCTCAGATGTTTCCCTCACTATCTCAGTTAGTTATTATTATACAACCAACTACCCCAAAACATAGACGCTTAAAGAATATGGTGTCTCTCTCACAGTACTATTGACCAGCTACTGTAAGCTGAACAGTTCTTCTCCATGTCAGATTTGGCGGGTTCCTACGTAGCTATTTTCACTGAGATCTCAACTGGGAGTGGCACATTCAAGGTGGCCTCATTCACATGTTTGGAGATGACATCTGTGACTGGAACAGGTTAAGGCTCACCAGACCTTTCTTTCTGTCATATCTGATGTGGCATACATCTGTGAGGGCTAAAGCAAAAGCTATTAGACCTTCCAAGATCTAGGTCTAAAAGTTTTCAAATGCTATTGCTACTGTTGAAAGCTGATCAGCAAATTCAAGGAACATATCACATTCAACTTAAAGCCACAATCCCTATGTCTCAATAGGAACAACGGTCAAGAATTTACATAGCATATCTATGCATCCATCCTCATCTTCCCAACCAATAAATATTTCTACTGCTGAAAAGTGGATGTTAGCTCTCTTTACTTTTTTTTAAATGGCTTTGCTACTCAAACTCTTCAAGCATCCCCCAGGACTTTCTGTAGTTTGACAGTTCTGGACTGCTTTTGTTCTTGCAGTGAGCCATGATCTCTCATTGGAGTCTACCCAAGACATTCTCTACTATGTTATTCCTCTTATCTAATTTACTTCCAATCCCTGTTTAGGTGTCAAATTAACCATCACTTCTACAATAATCACTCTCCATGCCCCCAAGATGGGTTTAAGTCTTCCCCTATGGATTTCAATAATATTCTGTCTCCTCTTGTATTATTTTCCCCATGGATACTGAAGATGCAACCAAGGGCCTCGCAGGGCTGAATGTGCACTGGGCCACTAAGCTACACCTCCAACCCCAGTCTTTTGTTCTTGACTTCACTCTGAAATTGATGTTGTTAAATGGTGCATAATGGTTTCCATATCTAGCTTGCTGAGTAATCTTCTAACTTTCTTTTGTCTGGGCTATTTTTCACTTGTCATTCCTCCAAATCCTTAAACATTACTTACCTTTAATTCAATAGTTAGTTAATTTAAGAACAGATTCTATCCAGATATTTATTCCATGGAGAAGGAAAAGGTGGAAGAAGACAAAGAGAGAATGGGGGAAGGTATTAGGGATAAGAAAGCACTCAGTGAGCACTGCCACAGTGGCACCTATGTTACACCAGGATTCTTCCATCTAGTTGAATCTGCTCACACAGTGGAGAGAGTATAGCAGGGCTGGCCCTAACTTTTGTCGGGCCAGGGGCTTGAATGCAAATGAAGGCTCATATACTGTATACTACATGCCATTAAAGCAACCAAATATGAGTGAAACTATGGTTGGGTTTTGTTGGTGGTGGCGGTATTTTGTTTATTTATTTGTTATGGGCGTGAGGTGAACCCAAGGCCTTTGCACTGGGCTACATTCCTAATCCTGCTTATTTTTTACTTTGAGTCAGGATCTTACTAAATTGTCTCGGCTAGGCAGCCAGGCTCCTGTGTCAGCCCTGTAAATATTCAAGATGACAGGCATGTGCCACAACACCTGGTTCAAGAACAGTATTTAATCATGCCATTCAGAGCAGGAAATCAACACACACTTGATGAATTGATGAATTAATAAGTAAATACACAAACTTTATTTAAAACCTTTTAATTTGCTCTTATTTGCTAACATGTAACTGTGTACTTCTCAGCTCAACCAGAGAAATTCCTGTACAACCTGATTGCTCTGTATTTCTAAGACTATTTCCTGCTGTTTATCAAATCCACTCTTGGCTTTCATTTTTATGACAACACAGTAATTTTTATTACTGTTTCTCCCTCTTATCCTTTGATGAACCACTTGATGGATTTGTTAAGATACAGATCAGGGTGTATTATTAAAGCCTGAAGTGACAGGAATGGAAAGAAGATGACAAGTCTTTCTTAAATAACAATCAAACCTGGTAGTTTTCTGTGCTGATAATGCAGCCTTGCAATGTTGGACACCTCCTGTCCTCCCAGCACTGGCAGGGTGTAGTTTTCATCTCATGACCTGAGGTAGTCATCTCAGCTCCCTCCACCACACCCACCTGCTACCCAGACCTGTGGAATTCAGGAGAAGCAGTGGTTTTGCACTTACACTTTTAAGACGCTACTTATGTCACTTTTTCTTTTAAGACACTGTAATATCCCACTGTTAGAAATCAGGAGGCACATGGCAAGATCCCAAGGCAAGGAAAGATGAGAGAAAGTCATTCTTAGCTGGTATCCATGTGCCCAACTACAATTTAAGGATTCTGTTCCTGAAGAAGGAGAGAATAGACCTTGAATATAAAAAAGTATCTTTGCAACACTTTCATTTATAATAAATACTTGTTGCATAATCCTTAAATACTTGTTACATGATAAATACTTGTTACCTTATATTAAATACTTGTTATTTTAAAAGCTTGTTACACAATAAATGCTTGTTGCCTTATAGTCTTGAGTTAGAATAACATTCCAATTCTAATCCTTATTAGTTGTGTAATCTGAAGCAAGTTATTTAACGTTTCTGAATCTCATTGGCAAAATGTAAAATGCAGTATGGAGTTTTCAGAGCTATTGAGAGAAATAGTGCATATAAAACACCTAGCGGGGCACCTGGCATGGAGTGGTTGCTCAGTAAGCAGTAGTTACCATGGTGATTGGGTTGTACTATATTCTTTATTAAAACTTTTCTGACTTTCTTTAACCCTCAGGGAATTCCTTGTCTTTACACACAATTTCAACATTTACTAATCAGTTCCATGCCATCAAACAGGTCTGCCCTTGTTTCTTCTGTTATGTTTCTGTCTCTGCAACTAAGAAAAGCACCATCTCATATTTCTGTTTTATCAACATGCCTCACAAGATAATAGCATAATTGGTCAAAGGGTAATATAACTGAGACTCATGTAGAACAGCCTTAAGCTAGGATCAAGAGACAAGAATAGCATCCATATCATAGGTTTTCCATGTTACTTTGAGAAACATGTCAACATCTTGCTGTAAATGGGAATATAAATAACAGCAGTGTAGTCCAGCTGGGTCTTGTCAATACTAACACTTTCAAGAAGACTTGTACAACTCTTTTGTCAAAGATGAATTGTGGCAACAATGACTTTTCTAATTACTTAATCTGAGGATTGTACAGTTATTATGCACTTGAACTTTGGACTTAATCTATGGCCCCCCTTTTTTTAATCTATAAAAGCAAACATAGTGATCCTAATACATTAGCTTATTATGTGGGTTAAATAAGATAATGCACATATATTTGCTTGCTCAATACCTTGAACACAGTAAGAGCTTAATGACAATGAGTGGTTGTTGCTGTATTATTTTTTCTGTTTTGCTCTCAAGATATATATTGCCTTGATTGATCCAATGACATTCCAAAAATCTGGAGAATTTCCCTGGGTCAAACAAAAATGAACATATTACATGGAAATGACTAGATTATGAGATTAATGGTTTTAACAATTGCATACCCATTTTCAAAGTTTAAATATAAATTTCTGAAGTCACTTATGATCTGATAATTGACTGAAATAAATAAACCAGGAGTGAGTCAGTTAGAGAAAGTAATCCTTGCCATAAATGGCCATGCAATTCTGAAAAACTGGCCCCTTTGGTCCAAACTCCAAGGTCTGTCCTTGGGCTGTGATGGCCGTTTGCATTCTCAGATGATGGCTGTCATCAGAGATCTGTGATTATTTTCAATGAGATATCCACTCTCTCGTTTCTCATTTGAGAAATGGGCTCAGTCTTCTACATTGAGGGATTCTTCCACACAGCACAACTTGCTATCACTTATAGTGGACTGCTCAGTGAGTTGTAAATGATTTACCTGTCTTGATAACACGGCCTGTGGTTGCTATAAAAGCTAAGAAGAATCTTACAGATGGTGAGAAAGTTAATCAGAAAATTCAGAATTAAGATACAATGACCTAAATGTTATAATAGAGGTACAGACTGATTATTTGAAAGGGTGGAAAGGGTCTGAACTGAGCTGACACAATTTTTCCTGAAGACTATAGTTCAAGAAGTAGACACACAAAAGCATTGATTAGATTGATCATTGAAAACAAACAAACAAAATTTAAAAATTAGATTGTGCATACATTTCATCAGCAAAGCACCTGCTTGGCAAGTGCAAGGTCTTGAGTTTGATTTTCGGTACAAGAAAGAAAAATATTACAAAAAAAAAAAAAAAAAGCAAAAGTTAATTAGCCAATCATTAGACAATTACACACTTTTACCACTTGAGCTGATATTATTCGCACTGATCCATTTGTTTCAGAAACACTCAATTTAGTTTCTTTCTTTGTACTGTTTTCTTTATCTCTTAGGAAACTTTTCAAAAATATAAACAATATACCATTAAAAACATGTTTATGCTGAATATTGTTGTGACTGTACTTCATAACTGACTTTAAAAGAATATACTTATGCTTGTTGTATAGCTCCTGGTCTGGCCTTAGAAACCTTGACAGTTTCTCTGTGTTAGGAGTTAGTTTCGATAAATATGTTTTGTAAATTAGCAGTGATATAGAAAGAAGTATTTTGAACCATCTTGGTTATGGTGGATATTTTATTTATACCTGACTCAAAGTATTGTGGTTTGGATTTTATTTATGGCTCATTAAGCCACATTTTCAGGTTCAAAAATTCTCCAAGAAATAAACAGTAAGGAAAAGGATTTAAAATTATTTTAAAGCACTCATTTTAAGGTCATTTGTCTCCTATTCTGCAATCCATTAGTGCATAAATGGATTTAGATGGAAAAAAGATATTTTAACTGAGGTATTAGAGATTATCGCCTACAAAGTCCCTGATGCTACAAATTATCGAGCAATTCAAGGTTAAGAGGCCCACCCCATCTAGGCAGAGGTGGGAGTGAACCACAGAGGCCATCCAACTGCCAGTCCACAGGGTTTTTCTCCACACCAACTTGTCATTCCTGATTACAGGGAAAAGAAATGCAAAATGAACTCATTGGCTTTCTTTTAAAGCTTCTGAAACTTACATAAAGCATGAGACTTTGACAAGTTCGTTCAAGGGTAAACCATTGCAAGAAAACTTACTGAAAAAGAAATAGTGTGTGATCATTCATAGTAAAAATAAAAAATAATATTAATAACCAACAAAACACTGATGCTCAATAAATATTTGACCTTTGGAAGTTCTGCATCTGCATTTTTGAAAACCTATGATTGCTCTAAGGCAAGAACATGAGGCTTTCAATGCAGCAGCATTTTTACTCCTTATCTTTGAATACAGGATACATCTTCAGAGGATGTTTGTGGAAATTCCATCCCCAAAAGGAATCTATCTTTAATGCTCAGAATGGAAACAAAGAGGAATGAAGAGATCTAAAAAAAAAATGATTCTTCTCACTTAAAATAAATTTTAAACTATTTTATTTTGCACTTAAAGATAATCAGAAGCCAAATGTTATGGGAGAAATAGTCTACTAAAGAGTTACTGCAAATTTGCAAGGATCTGGATTTTTCTCTTTTTTTAATATAAGCATGCACTGTTTTTTGACAGTACTATGATATAACTTCATATTTGTTTATGAACCAGTAAAGTGACTAGTTAAATAGAGGTGCATCTGTATATAGACAAATTTGTAAACATCATTTATGTAACATCGTCTTGCAGAAACTGTGGCCAGACAGGGCAAGGTATGTATTTTACTGGTTTCTTTGCCATGAATTGCAAGTTTAAAGATTTTTTACTAAAATCCCAATTAACCAGAATACTATAAGAAAATTTGCAGTTTCTTAGATACAACAGCGCAAGTGCATATTCAATCTGTTAAAATCTGCATCTATATATTTATAAGATCTGAATTTCATGAAAAATTAACCAAATCATCAATAAAATATTACAGCACACCTTACAAAGCAATATTGAGTCAATATACTTTGAAAAATTTTTAATCAGCATTTAATATAGTTATTTCTATATAATGCTTTCAAGAATAACAGTCAGTACAGCAATCAATATGGGAAAAGTTAGTTTTTCTTGATAATAGGGTTTTGAGGTTTATTTTCTTAGAAAAAGTTCACTGTCACCCCACCTGTGAAGCACATAATTTTTTGAAGCACTAGTTTTGGAAACTGATCTGCCTAGAAAAGAAAATAAATGTTTTCTGAGATTTAAAGTCTTATTCTCAATGATTGAGTTTCTAAAGTTTATTAGTATCATAAAAATTTATCTATTCAAAGAGTTACAGAGGGTACAAATCGATGGCACATTTATTTACTGACATAACTTATATGGTTTCATAAAATATGTTGACTCAGTGGTCTGATCATCTAATTCAGAGGCTGGCAATACACAGTGTAGCATCTATGGGGGATCTCCTTCTGAAGGTGGTGGTCATTTTTGAATCCCTATTGTCTTGTTTTAAAGTCCTGTATGATTTTCATTGTTTTTGTTGGGTTGGATTTTGTTCTGTTTTGTTTTGTTTGATTTTATTGTATCCTATGGTTTGGACAGCTATTTCAAAGATAACAAGATATATTATGGCAGCCATTTTGGGCTTACTATTGTCTTGTTTTGAAGTCCTTTATTGCAGTCATTGTTTTATTTTTATTGATTCCATTCTGTCCTGTTTTGGTTCGTTTTTACTACGTCTGAAGGTGTCTGCAGTGATTTTGAATACAGCAGGAGGCATTATGGTAACCATTGTTGATTTCCTATTGTTTTGAAGGCTTGTGTCATTTATACTGGTTTGTTTTGATTGGCTTTGTTCTGCTTTGTTTTGCTTAGTTTTATTCTCTTTAAAATAAAAATTTTTCTAAAAATTTTTAAATAAATGTGGCTTCTCAATGGAAAGCCTGAAGAAAGGAAGACTAAGTTGGAAAGAACAATGCAGTTTGGGTGAGGTCATGATGAAGGGTCCACCAGGTTGTAGAATGATCTAGGAGGACAGTGACCCTCAAGCTAAATCTGAAGCAAATGCTGGGTTCAGGCTGCATTGTGACTCAGGGTGCACCCAGGAGGAAGAGAGGAATAACAACTATCTTCAAGATGATATCTCCAAGAAAACATGAATTTGTCAACAAATAGAGCGCAGGACCTTGATTTGACAAATTATCCTCTCACAGAACATCCTATCTTCTGCCTTCATAACTGTAATTTCTTGAATGTTTACCATGTCCCTGGATTATAGCTAGCACAGAATAAACTTAGTAGTCACACAATATTGCGAGATGAACACTATTAGTCTTTATTTTATAGATAACAAAAAAAGAGAGAGAATCACTTCATACTGTTTGCCAATGCACACTAGTACAACAAGTTCTATCAGGAATAGGCTACATGGAAATTCAGAAGTGTCTGGGGATGGAGGTGACCAGCTCCTGTGGGAAGATAATTTGGTAGTTGCCAGAGGTAGTGAGAGGAGAGGGTCAGCCAGGGATCACCAAGGTGCTATGTTTGGGGGGATAACTCACTGTACAACCACCTGTGGGCAGAGATCACAGGCCCTAATGCCTACGTAGCCAAAGCTGTCAAGAGGATTTTAAAGAAAATGAGCTGCTTCCTATAAAGATAACCTACAATCATCGTAAAGCCTCCTTTCTAAGTGCATTGGCAGAGTAATGAATGCTGGGTTTCATAACAATAAAAATAAGTTATGTCCTAGACCTGATTTTTCCCCCTAAGGGTTGTTAAATGAAAAAAGTATTAAAAGCTTATGACTTCTTTATGCCGTTTTATATCTTTACTGAAGCAGACACTCTGGATCAAAACTTAATTAGTTTAATATAAATTGATGATTTTTAATAATTGCAAATAACATTTAATATGCAAGGATATTTTCTTCCTTGACTAAAATTCAGGTAAACTTTAAAATTTGCCATGAAGTTTCCTAGCCAGGCATTTTGAGGACAGATACTGTTTGGCTGTCCTCAAAACACTCCATCAAGCCTCTTTTGAGTCCTTTGTGAGAGGTCTAGTGCTTTACGACTGCATCATATTTGGACCGGTTAACACCTGAGATAGTTTCTCATCCATTTCAAATTATGCCCAGTAAAATCTGGCAGGTCAGCTCTCAGCCTGAATTATGACTGAGTTTTAAAGCAGTTGAGACTGTAGGGAATCTGTTCTGTTTTAAATTGGCAGTGCCCCCCAAACACTCATTTTGAGGGCTTAATCCCCAATGCAACAATATTCAGAGGTGGGACATAGACGTGTGATTGAATCATGAGAGTGCTGACCTTATGGATGAATTAATCCACGATGAGTTCATAGCTGAATGGACTGTTTAGGTGATGAGGCCCAACTTCAGGAAGTACAGGAGTGAGACTTTAAGGCTTTAAGGGTATATCTGATTCACAGACCTCTCCCCTCCTCTCCTCTCCTCTCCTCTCCTCTCCTCTCCTCTCCTCTCCTCTCCTCTCCTTTCTATCATGAAATGAGATTAGTGCAACCAATCATTGTCTACAAACATGAACCAAAATAAATCGTTCCTCCTTTAAATTGGTTAAGTCTTCTCAAGTACCTTGTAATAGAAACAGACTAACATAGAATCTAACTCAGAATCCTTCACAAAACAAATATTACATATTCATGCCACTAGTGACGTTAGGACCTACCATTCTTAACTAAACTCCAAAGCAGAAGCTTTTGCATATCTTTATATTATGCAATCTTACTATACCAGAAGTTCCCCCTTATTGGTTTTACAAAAAGCCCTTACCCCCTGCCACGTTATACCCTAGCATGCCAAAAGCTCTGAATTTTTCTTTGATCTCTCACCAGAAACAATGTGTAAAAGAAACCAGGACAGAAGAGAAAGAATCTCATACTGTAGAATCAAGTCTAACTAAGATTCATACCTGTGCCCACAAAATATTAAACATTAGTCTTAATTATTCTGAGAAGTATTTTATCTGATGAGTAATCATACCCTTCAGTTCCTGGGAGGGTATGATTAAAATAGTGTCCATATATGTTGAAGAGCACAGGATGGTGTTGGACAACATGAAGATGAAATAGTAGCTGGTTTGTTTTACATCCTATACATCTTTAATAAGCAAATTCCCCTTTACAGGAATTACATATTTGAGATATTAATTTAAGAGGGATGATACATACTATGAAAATAAAATCCAGTAACATTATGTGATGATGTGTAATTCAATATATTTAGAACCCTGGAAAGTGAATAATAAAGCTATTCCTGTGGAAATGTATTCAGAAAATCAAATTCATTCCCTGAAGTGCAGTACAATAAAATCGAAACAATGTTACATGATTTACAGTCCTGTAATTCAGACTTTTAAAGTTTTCTCATGTCAAAAACAAGGGATTATTTCTCTCCTCTTCCCCAACTATATACATATTCTACAATGACAAGGAAATTTACACATGTGTTCTTAAGTTCCAATTTAAACCTCTTTTTAGCACCCTGTGGTAGTAAAATATTCATATAAATTATGTAAGTGCAACTGGTTTAGAAATGTGGTTATTTTCTCACAAAATAAAATGGTGTATTAATCCTATCTATTTCTAGAAAGTAAATTCTCCCCCATAGATATGTATGAAACATCCCCCAGGGTATTGAGGAGACAATTAATTAAGTTTATGGGATAGCCTCACAAGTCTATCACTGCCCAAAATTTGTCCATGTGGTTTTTTATTTTATCCTCCCAGAACTCAAAAAGGGTATCATTTTTATATATTTTGCAGGGGAAAAATTAAGGCTTCATGAGTTCTAGAAACTTCCCATGTGCTGTAGAACAATGGGATGGAAAGGATCAGGTTTTGATCTAAAACTAAAAGGGGCTGCTGTGACCACTGAACCACCGTGGTCTCTGTTAGACACCCACCCAGAAGATATGCTGAGAGCAATAGTACAGGGACTGACTTCGTGAATGGTCAAGAACTTGACTTATGAATGCCTCACCCATGCTAAGGTGACACAGGAGGCACCTGATCGTAGGAAGATTTTTTTTCCCCTCTCTCTGTCTTTTCTGTGACAGTAGATACTGATGCATTAAAATTATCTTACGGCAAAAACAGGGATATCTGAACATTATAAAAAAAAACTTGTACTCCTGAAATAGAGGGCATCTGCTAACTGGCTACAAGTCATTCTGAAGATGGCACAAAATCATGCTACAGAAACCACAGAGCTCTCATAAACTTCGGTCACTTTTTCTGTAAGTGACATCTCTTTATGGGAAGAGGAGCTAAATCTGGAATGCTTATGAAATGACTGTAATGACAATACCTAGAAATGGATGGCCACAAAAACAAAAACTCTTCCTGAACCCTAAAAGACTCCTACTGGCCCTTCAAAACACACGAATGTCATTCTCTCCCACTGTCAGAAGTTAATTCACGATTAATGACTATTAAGTCAAGGAAAATGAAGGTTCTTTCTATTCTGCCAACTATGACAACCTGTCAAAATATTTAAGGTATGATGATTAGCGGTTTTTATACCTAACAATTCTTTTAATAAAAATAATACTTGCTTACTGAATGACACTCAAACAATATGGTAATATGCAAAGAGTAAAATAAATGAGATGTGAATACCATTCTCTAGAGGAAATCTGGCTTCCTCATCCTCCTAAGCATACACAGCCACAAATATTCACTTATATAAACAGTAAATAGTAGTATCATGCTACACAAACAAATGTTAATGCACAGCTGTCTAACCTACTTTTTGAAAAATATAACAGTACCTTGTCTTAGAGATTTGGCTTCTAAAAAATTGAAATAATTAGATTGAGCTGGAATTACATTAGACAGATAAATGCTCTAGAGCTCCAAATAGGGTATTTCCAGAGAGACCAATGTTAAATTAGTTGGGTTTTTTATGGAAATTAGCATGAAAAACTTCAATAAAAAGGGGGGGAAAGGTAAAAAAATTGATGCATCAAGAGTAATTCTTTCATCACATCATTTGGAATCTTAAATAAATTACTAAAGAGTATAGTGTTAATTTCTAGATAACCAAAGTAGCTGATTTATTTTCCATTTTAAAGTGTAAAAAGTTTTCCAAAAATAAAAGTAAAAAAGAAATGTCAAAGCATCATCTTTCCAAAGATATGTTTTGTTTTTTTGTTTGTTTGCCTTTTTAAAACATCCATTCCATTATTTACAGAAAATAGATGGAGGGAGGGAAGGAGGAAAGGACACTGGAGTTCTTGTGATAATTGAATTACTGGTCTGAATTCTTTGCTCCCGCACAGCAGTGTTCCATATCACCCATTCTTAACAGTGGGGAAGGGGATTTTCCCCCCTTTTTGTCTCTCGGATTGGCTGTGACTGGCATGAGAGTTTGAGAACACCTCCTAAAATACAGAGCATTGTCTTTCCATTACTACAACAACATACCAGAAAAAATCAACTTACAAGGAGAAAATGTTATTTGGCTTACAATTTTTAAGATTCCATTACTACAACAAAGTAGCAGAGAAAATCAGCTTATAAGGAGAAAACATTGTTTGGCTCGCAGTTTTCAAGATTTAGTCTACTGTTGCTTGGCTCCATTGCTTGTGAGACTGTGATGGACATGGTAGGCAGCACGTGCTAGAGCAAAGTTGCTGACTTCATGGTGACCAGGAAGTGAAGGGTTTTCCCTCAATGGTCTCACACTACACTCTACTTCCTAAAGGCTGTGCTATTTCTCAACAGCACCACAGACTGGTAACCAAGTCTTTAACACAAGGCACTAAAGGACATTTCAGGCTCAAAATATAATAACACAATTAAGGCAGGTTTGAATATCCTGGAGCAAATTCAAATCCTAGACATTCAAATCATAGGCAAATTCAACCGTACTCAACTGAGATGAGTTGAACCCAGTAAACTTATACTTTGGGATGTGAGCTACTGAGTTCTACATAGCTACTGATTTGTTACACAGTACTATTGTTGTAATAGTTGATTTATAATAATTGTAAGTTATCCAAAAGATAAATTTGTGTCAGCTTTAATCTGTGAATATCTCTCCTTTGCAGTGTGGTTAGTTATGATATTCACTATAGGGAGAAAGGCAGTACAGGCTTGACCCAACCCTTGCCAATGTAAGGGACTTTGGAATCCTTATATGTAAAATAAGGATATTTTTCTAGTAATAGCAGTCATGAGTTTCATGACAACAAAATGATTGGCATCGGTCTGTATTTGGTAAATAAATAATTTACCAAATTAAAGCCTTCAGGATATAAAGCACCCATCCAGTTAAAATCCTCATGCCTTTTAAAACCATGATATGGATGGAGTTGTGACTACAAATAACAGCCTCACATGCTCTAAATTTTACTGGGACACTAACTGTTCCAAACATCCTTTCTTAATGGAGAAGACATCCTTAGGAACTGATCTCCTTAGGAATGGAGATCACAATAAGATTCCATCATTTAGGATCACACTTTCCTGTATGGTAGCTACCAAACACATGTGACTATTTACCTCTCAGTTCAATTAAATTAAGTATCTATGCAATTTCTCAATCATACTAGGCATATTTTACAGGCTGTGTAGCCATACGTGACTGGTGGACACTGTGTTGGGTAAGAGAGATACAAAAATCTCAGAAATTTCCCCTGGAAAGTAGAGGAAAGGGGCCCAATCCATTAATCATCATCTCCTAAAATTAGGAGTCTAAACCCTTTGGAGCTGAGGGCTATGCATTTATAAATCATTTTAGGAAGGAAAAAGGCTCAAAAGAGAGGCAATTATCAAGTGTAACATCACCATACAAAAGCTACTTTAACTGATACAAAAAGACTCAGGATACAGAAATTTTAACTTTTGCCATTTTACCTGTATTATCTGTCATTCAATAAAGCTTTATCTTCCAGCAAGGCAAAACAAATATAAAGATGTTGTGGCAAAGAAGGCAAAGGACTCTATAATCCTTGCAATTATCAACCAAAAGCAATGTGGGCTCATGTACCTTGAGTAGTTAAAATTTATAAGATTATATAAATCTTAATACTATTATTGTGAATCTGAGTCTAATATTATGAGTCTGAACTTGAGTTAACTTAGGTCTTGACTTGCTAAACTCCATATGTATGAGGGGCTGAGGGGCTTCTTAAAGAAACAGTGTCCAGTTTGGTTATTCCTTGACAATGAAACAACAAAACAGAAAGACTAAGAGCGGCCACCCCTTTTGTTACAGGCTAATGTATTCACCTGACTCCTCAATTTTGATAGTATAAAGGGAATAGTAGGAAATTTTGCATTATGTGGGAAACAGAGCTATACTCATAAATAAAAATGAGAAACAAAAAAAAAAAAAGAAAAAGGACTAAAATTGCCTATTTCAGTACAAAGCTTAAAGTACACATGAAACATCCTCAAGGTCTCTCAGATATAATTTTGGAGATAGTTCACCAAGGCGCTAAATTTTCCCACAAGTAAGTATTGCAAATTCTACCTTCTAAAGATCACCTCACTGGGTCTGGGGATTTAGCTCAGCGGCATAAGTACCTGCCTTGCAAGCAGGCAGTTGTGAGTTTGATCCCCAGTACCGATAAAAATGAAAAAGAAAAAAAAAAATAAAAATAAAAATAAAAAAAAAAGATCACCTCACTAATACCTCCAATATTGCATGCTTTCCACTAAAAACTTTCCACTCCCTATCAAGAGGTTCATTCCATGTTCATTCCCACCTGAACCTGTGAAGGCCACAGAGCATGGAGGAAATTAAATCACTTTAGATTTGTGCACCATTTAACAATGGAGATACATCTTGAGAAATGTCTATTAGGTGATTTTGTGGTTGTGTACATGAACATAAAGTGTACTTACCCAAACCTAGATTCTATAGCCTATCGTGTACCTAGGTCTGTGATATTGTCATTTCTTCTAACTTGTACGCAGCATTTTAGTATACTGAATACTATAAGCAACTGAACACAATGGTAATTATTTGCATATCTAAACATAGCAAAAGTACACCATGAAAGAAAAGAAAAATAACACACCTATAGGTACTAACCATGAGTTGAGCTCTCAGGACTGAAAGTTGGCTTGGGTGAGTCCATGAGGGGCGCATGACTGAACTTGTAGATTACCACGTATCACTTAGACTTCACAGTCTACACTTGGGCTAACTTGATTAAAAATATTTTTCTTTATTTAATAATGAATTAACCTTAGCTAACTGTAATTTTTCACTGTATGCGCTTCTTAGGTTTTCTTTCCACTTTTTGACTCTTGTAAAAAACAGTTTAAAACACACATTCATCACACTGTTCTGTAAAACAATTTCTTTGTGTCCTTACCATATGATATTTTTAACTTTTAAAGGTTTTCAATTTATTTTTACTTCTTAAACTTTTTTTTCTATATCTGAAACACTAGCCCACACATTAGTGTACGCCTGTGCAGGGTCAGGATCTTGACTATTGACACCTTCTAGCACCTCATTTTGCCCCCTAGAAAGCCTCCACGGACATAACATACCTCACCTCCTGTGATGACAGTGCCACATTTTGGAATCATCCTGAGGAACTACCTAGTGCCACGCTTTTGAGAAAGATGTCCATGGCAGCCTTCTTTCTTTCACCAAAGACTTATAATCTCATAATGCTCCATGAGTATTACTCTATTAACAAAAAATTTTTAGTGTTAGAGCCCATGCTTTAAAACGATTAAGGAGTTGTTGAGATCTGCAAAAGCTTGTTAAAGTTTCTACTGTGGGTTTATTTGCATGAAGCTCTCCCTTTCCTGAAGTGGTATTTTTTTTTCCTGTTCTTCATCTGAGCCTTCCTAGCACAGTTCCAGCAACTCCTCAGTAGCCAGTGCCTCCGCAACCAACTCTAGAAGCTGCTCTGTGTCACCCTCATCCACCTGCAGGCTAAAGTTGCTTGTTGTCTCAAACAGGCCTGTTAGCTTTTTATTTTCTCTCCCTTGGCAAGTCATTTGAAATAACAGCCTGCTCTTGACTGCCTTCTTCCAGATGCTATCCATGTATTGCTTGATGGCATTATTCCCAGACCAAGCAAGGCTCTCGATGCAATCATAGATATTGTGATACTTCCATAAAATGCTCATGATCCTCTCAGTGACTTCCTTAAAAACAGCCAAAACTCTCATCTATTCATTGGATCGAAGAAGTGATGTAATAAAGATAAATTATAAAATAGGATGTGCAGAGGCATTGCCACCCAGAAGCAAGAGCTGGAAAGGTATGCCATTCTCCAAACAATACTTCTCTCTGACACTGGCACTGCAATTCAGGAGCGCATTTTGGAAGAGAAACTGGGTCATTACTTCTTATTGCTCCTGTAGTATCCTGACACTGTGTGTTTCTTGATATGCTAAAGGCCTTGGGATATCACTGTGTCAATCACACAAATTGTTTCAACGTGTAGCCTTCAACATTGTCCTTAAGCAATATCATTATCTTGTCTTTAAAAGCCTTAAAACCTTGGCCTCCCTATGGATAAAAGTTGTTTTATGTATCCATTTCCAGAACAGGGAGATTTTATCTATATTGAAGATTTGCTCTGGCAAGTAAGTTTCCTCGGTTATTGGCTTATCTGGTTTCAAAACGTTCTTCAGTTGCCTTCACATTAGCACCCACAGACTCGCCCCTCCCCTTTCACATCGTGTGATGGATACTGATTCTTGATTCATCTAAATTACCTAAAGCTACCAGTACATTCATGTCATTGTCAGGTCCAACCTTTTGTTTCAATGTGGCACATTAACTGTTTGCTTTAGCCATGATTGTCATGCTACAAAGTGGGAAATGCTTGTGTGTCTGGTCTTCAATCTAAGCCAGTAGAAGTGCCTCTGTATCTGATATATCCTCCTTGAATTGTTTCTCATTGCCTTCAATGAAGCAGATTCTTTTAGCAATTTCTATGAGTTTATTCACGTCCTTTGAGACTGTAGCTATAGAGCAACGAGACTGGCTGGTCTAGGAGGCAATGTCCACCCTGATTTCCCACCTTCACCGCCTGTAATCAATTTTGATTTTATTTTCAGGTCAATCACTTGACACAACTGCATACTGGCAACAATTTACTGTGGGTTTGTTTTTTTTATTCTTAGGGTCTGTGATGAGCAAGACGACATGAGATTAAATCAAGCACAAGAGAAAATGAAGCAATCAAAATACAGAATAAAGATGAGATGTAAAGGCTATTGCCTGCCTAACACGACATATTGTTTCACAGTAAACTATTTTTATAAGTCAAACGAATACACACTGATTAATGATAAAATATAGGCTATTAAATACATAAACCAATAGCTGTCGTTTATTTGCATTCTCAAGCATTACATACGGTACATAATGGAATGTGTTATATTTTTATACCATAACACTACTAAGTGGTAGGAATTTTTCAGCTCCATTTTAATCTTATAGCACTATTGAATATGAGGGTCACTCATTGAAAAATCCTGGTTATGTAGCACATGACTCTGCTTTTTCAAGCCAGTTCATAAAAACCATCATGCACTCTTGCCTTGTTCTCCTTCCTTGTTCCCTTGAGATATGTCATCTTGCAATAACCTTGCATTGGACCCTGAAGAAGTCCATGTAACCTGTGCAAAGGCACGTATGAAAAGGGAATGGGTTCTCAAGCTTACAACCCCAGCTGAGCATTCCACCAATTTCAATTTGTATACTAACAGCTATTACAAATTTTTCAGCCATGAGAGTGAGCCTTCTTGAAAGTATACTCTCCCTGCCCCAAAATCAGCACCTTAGCAGATGAAGTACAGAACTGAGACAAACTTCCCTGTTAAGCCTGCTCATTGAAGATTCTCTGGCAAAGTAAATGATTATTGCTGTTTAGACCACTACCTTTTGGGGTGACATATCCTATATTCATGGTAACTGATAAAAGTATTTTTTTGCAATTTAAAAACTTAGTGACTTAAAGCAATACAAATTTTATATCTTACCATTCTGTAGAAATTCAACATGAGTCTTATGGGGCTAAAATCAGGTAAAGTGTGGGCTTTACACTTTTCTTAGTCATTCTAGGAATTCTGGTGGAGAAGTAGATGGCTTACATTGTTCCTTGTCAACTCTGTTTTTACACTCTTCTGTCTCCTAAATCTGTGAAATTTATGAATTTTCTCACCATCCCACACACAGTATTACTGATCTGTGCTGCATCTCACCTCAACATAATATTCCTCTTTTCTTTGGTTTCCAAAAGTAGCAAATCAAATGAAACAAAGCACAGTAATAAAAGATAAACCTTACAGGCTGATTTTCCAAAAAGTGCGAGGAGCCAGAAAGGCTACACCTACTTACTAAGAGCAACAGAGTCATGCTTTCAATCTGCTCATGGAGCACCAGGTTGCTTATTCTGCTTCCACGAATGGCTCATCCTATCTCCTTTTCAGCAGGACAAAAGAAAGTGGAATCGTGCAATGGGTGGCAGAGCTGGGGAGCCCCTTCCAGCCCTGACCCCACCCTGACCTGCAGCTTTCTTCTTGTGTATACAAATTGCATTGCTCACCTGACCTCTCAATTTTCCTTTCCCTCACCAGTATGCACAAGAGGAAGAGAGAGACAGAAATGTATTTCTAGACTAATATAAACAATGCCACCTACCTCTGTCTCCTAAGAAGGCAGAATGCTACTATTTTACCTTAAAATATACTTTCTCCTTTATTCACTTGCATGAACATGAAGAAAATATTTGTGTAACTTTGATATTGAGGGAATACTGTGAATTCAGTGGTCTAAGGTCTTTAGGAAAAATGTGTTTTTGTGTGGAGTTTTTTTCCCCTCCTCATGCTCTCGGGTGACCCAGAAATCAAAAATCAGGCAGTACAAGCAGACTGAGACAGTTGCTAATCAACACATCAAGATACCTAGTAGTGTGTGCCTGAGAAATGAGACAGGCAGTCTTGCCAGGAGCTGTCCTTGTCCCAGAACGTGGTGCCAAAGGCAGGAAGAATAACAAACCCAAGCATAATCTAGGGTCTGTAGGAGTGCTTCAGAGTTTCCAAGGAAATTAAAAACTAATAACCAGATTACACATTGTAAGCTCTGTGCCCTGTGGACTTCTGCTGAATTTTGGATGAGAGAGAAGGGAGGAAAGGCAGCTAGGGAAAGAAACAGATCTTTCATTAACAACGGTCACAGATGTGGCATAAACTCCTCTTTTTCCTACCAGTGCCCAAGGACTCATGAAGTCATGGATATTTGAACTATGTTAAAATTGTGTTAATATTTGTGTAGGAAGGTAGGTTAAGCCTTGATGAACAAATTTTAGCCAGCAGAGTTGCAAACGATTTGAAGAATTTAAAACGCTATAGCCTCAAATTGTAACAAAAAATGGCCCCCCAGCCAGTACACTTCAGTTTGTTAGTTGCTCAGAGAATAGTTCTAGTTGCAGTTCTTGTTACTTTTGTTTCCTAGAAATAGCCAATCACTATGATGCATAGTGTAAGAACCAATCCCCAACTGACAAGCCAATCTGCCTCTGTGCTTCCTGCTCGCTTATCCCATATAAAACCTAGTCCAACATAGATCAGCGCAAGTTATTCTGGGAATGATCCTGATCAGTTCCCATCAACATAAATAAATCTACCTCTAAATCCTGAGTGTGCTTTCATTGTTTCTGCTTACAGGTGGCACAGTGAAGGCTGCAATCAGGAAGCCACATGGAAGCACTAGGGGTCAAACACTGTGTCGTGATGAGCAACATTCATGTATCATATCAACTCATGTAATTCTTAGCAAAAAGGCATATTTCTCACATTTCCAGGGAGGCTAAGAATTTCTGCAAAACCAAGCTGCAACCCTAGCACTACAACATGCTAAGATCCAGTTGTCTCATCTGTGGAATCAGATAATTCCTACCTCCCACTTCTCATTAAGTGAAGATATAGGAAATTACTTGCTGGGCACAAAGTGTGGCCCATAAATAACACATGCTTAGTAATGGCAAACGTACATGTATATTTGTGTACATATACATAGTATTTCTTTACCCTACAGAAGAATTGATCTTGTAAGCCAATTGGGGGGCAGACCCTGCTTATTAGAATAAAAAGCAACATTCTAACTGGGGTTTTCTGGACCACTAAAGGAAATAGTTTACCCTGGGTGCAAAATATAGATTTAGTGTTCAAGGAAAGATAAACAAAAACCATTTCTTGACTACCACTTCACAATGACTAAGAAAAAAATTTAAATCCAGAATTAAGTATAAGAATGAAACAGGGCCAGGGATTTAGCTCAGCATGTAAGCACTCACCTGGCAAGGGCGAGAACGTGAGTTTTATCCCTGGTACAAAAAAATAAAATAAAATAAATAAATAAAAGAATGAAACAGTAAAAAATAAATAAATGAAAACTGAAAACAAAACACAAAACCAACACAGAAGTCTTTATTACTGTAACTTATGTATTATGTATGTCTTATATACTCAAGAGCCTTGGAATAGGCTTGGTGGGATATAAGGACACAGAAATTAGAAGCACCTTGGAGAACATCTAATCTAAAACTTCCTATTTGACACACAAAGAAACTGTGGCTCTTTGCACGTGAACCTCCTGGCCCCAAAGTCACCCAGGAGGTGACGAAACTGCTGGGAAAGTTCTGCTGTTGACTTGGAGTCTTCCCTCTGGACGACAGAGGGACCTTCTGGGTCATGGTGAAATGTACACATACAGTGCAATGCAGGTGCAACTCCAATGGAATTCCAAGTACGTTTTTCTGTTTTCCATTTGTTTGAAAACTTGGAAGTATTTTTGCCGAGTTGTAATTTTGTTTAACATTCTCCTGCTTGACTCTTCTCTTCCTTTTATTTCTCACTCTCTCATATCAACCAGCAAGCCTTACGGAAGATGCCTTTAAAACATACCAGTCTGGGCTAACCCTAACCCTCTTTTGCCTGGACAATAGTCTGGTAGCTTATCTCCTCACTTTCTCTAAGTATAGGTTGGTTTAATGAATCTAGTAAAGCCTTCCAAAGTGCTCTGCTGCACTGGCGATAATACCCAAATGCTCTATGTGGTATACAAAGTCCTGGGTAATCTGGTTCCTGCCTTCCTCCTCCTCCAAGTCATCATCCACTTGGTCCTATGCTGCAGACATACTTGATTTCATTGTCTTCCTGAACCGTCCCAGTTCCTTCCTATCTGAGAGCTCTAGTGCTATGTTGTTTCTCCCTGGAGTATTCCTCTATGAAAGCCTCCTGCATCTAATTACTTCTTGTCAATCACATCTGCACTCCATGTAACCCCTCAAAGGTACCTTTCCCAATGACCGAGTCTAAATAAAATTTCTAGTCACACTGTATCTCATCACTGTTTTATTTTCATTGCAGCATTTAATAACTTCATGTTTTATTTCTGTTTGATTTATCATGGTAATCCCAGCACCTGTAACAATGTATGACAGTAGCAGATGTTATACATAGATAAAATGAAAGAATGAATGAATGGCAGTACAAATAGCACAGATGGTACGGGAGAGTCCTCTGGACCACTGAAAAGACCCGCAGACTAAAAAGAATATATGAGAAACAAGCTTGTAACACCAAATATTATTCAACTTAAGGGTAAAATGAAACCACTCACATGTTTTCTTGAACCTCATCCTGCTACTGCAATTTCCACATAGTAGGCTATTTCATCACAATTGTTCTGTACAAGTACCCTAAGTCTTGTAAATAGATATAAAATTAACAACTTCTTTGTGTGTGTATTATATAGACCTTTATTAGCTTTATTATATTCATTTTATTTTTTTATTTAAGAGGAAAAAGAGAAAAACACAAAACAAAACAAAGCAGTGTAAGGTTACACATAATACAGAACTACAAAAAAAAAACATAACAGTAAGAAATCACCTGTTAATAGATTACATATTATCATCTTGGAAATAGTTGCTCAAATCACAGTATCAAAGAATACAAAGTAGACATTCAAACAGAGAGACTGCAAACAGCTGTTATTCATTTTATTTTTATATCTTTTGATTTTCTCTCATTTCTTTCTTTTTATTTTATTTTATTTTATTTATTTAATTTTATTTTTTGGTACTGGGGATTGAATTCATGACCACCCACTTGCAAGGCAGACGCTTATGCCACTGAGCTAAATCCCCAGCCTGTCCTCTCATTTCTTAAAGGCTTTCAGAAACATTCCTTTCTAAATACCTATGTATTCCAGCTATAGGTTGATTTCCAAATTTTAGTCCAGACTTTTAATAATAGAGCAGTAAGAAAACACCATGAAAAGGAGCATGGACCCTAAGCTTATATATGCCTCCTCCATTTAATGTTTGTATTTTCCCAAAATCTTCTAAATGTGTGGCTGAATGAAATGGCCACGATTCATACAAGTTAATTTCCAAAGTGCAAAGTTAGCATTGAAGAAACAAAAATAAAAATAACGTGAAAGCCATTGAGTCCCTCTGCCTGAAAATAATGTCACACACTCAGAGCTCCCAGGTAGCCTTGCCATGGACAGCAGGCGACCAGTAGCCTCCAGGCGAGCTAAGGCAGCCTTCCCTCTGAGGAGCAGCACCCTCCACACAGTCAGTGCTTGAAGTGCTGGAAACAGTGTTCCTATAACTCTTACATTCTGAAGGGGTTTGTTTTTGTTTTTAATCTGAGGGGTCCTTGCTTACTAGCCATAATGGGCTAAATCTCTAGTTTGCTAGATTACCCTCTGTTCACTTGAGAAAACTTGAATTTGAAACATCTTCTCCACCCTTTTTATTTTCCAGATTCTTTTGTGGATTCGGTTACCCATGGACTTTGAAACAAGAAGATTGCCTGAGGTGAGGGACACGGTTATCTCTATTTCAAACTCTAGGGAAAATCTGTGCTTCTTTTTGGATGTGACTTGCATCTTTAATAGCAGAGTAGGAAAAATGTGTTCAAAGTTAAATTTGTTTAAGTAGATGTAGTATTGGTTACTATGTTGTCAATAAGAAAAGCAATTTCATATCAAAGGATAAGATCAGTAGCCACTTTAGAGAATGCCCATATGAGAATATTAGATACAGTTTTTAAATTAGATAATAATTAGTCACACTGACTAATGCTAGTTACTGACATCTCAATTACTACTTCTGAGCAGACAAATAAGTACATGAGCCTAAAAGTTTTAGTCACAATGTTTACTGCTGCTGAAACATTGGATTCATTCATAAACTTGATACTCACTTCCAAAATCTAAACCAAATCGTTTTACAGCTTATTAACTTACTACAACTTGACTGATAATAACAGTGCAAAAATGTACATAAATTACAAAACTAAGAAATAAAGGGTTATGAGAGGTTTCTTCAAGAGGGTGAACGTGAAATGGGAGATACAAATTGAGCTACAATATTGCATTATCATAAAATGCAATGAAAATATTATAATATTTGAAAAATATATAAGAAAACATCTACTTCCATGAACCTAACAAACCCACTTGTATTTAAGCCTACTTATATTCTTTGTTGCCACAACCAAGCTCATAATTATCAAGGTGTTTTTTTTTTTTTTTTTGTCTTTTTAATTTTTTATCGGTACCAAGGATCAAACTCGTGACCACACACTTGCAAGGCAGGCACTTATGCCGCTGAGCTAAATCTCCAGCCCATATAATTATCAAGTTTTAAAAACAACAAAATATTCCTTCACACACCTCTACCTTAATTGATTAATATTTCCATCATTATTATTTTTCTTTCAATATAGAAATATTATTATAGATGCAATTTTTAAAGGATAGGGATTTTTTCTCTTTCTTTCCTTAGAATACATTTTTTAAAATGGATTTGTCACATCTATGCTTCTGAACATTTCTACAATTTTTAGTAGATTATACCAATTTATTTTTTAAAGGCATAAAAATAATCCTTCCTCTGGTCACACCCAGGATCCCAGATTCACATCAATCTCACCGGCCAAGGAGAATTGATGTAACTGTCTTTCTGCAATAGATTGGAAAATATTGTCTTCTTCAGGCTTTCATTTTTACTTCTGCGATTAACAGGAAGATCATTTTAACCTTTTAACTAATAATTTTATTTCTCCTTCCATGTGGTCTGTTCCAGAGTTTGCTCAGGGCTAGGGCAGCATTTTCAGCAGGAAACCAAGACTCATAAAGCACAGAGGCAGAAAGGCGGAGGGTATTGTTTGGATTATAGATTGCACAAGAGGGAAAAGCAACACAGGAAGACACAAATGAAACTGCGACCAAATCACAGAAGGTCACAAAAGGAAAAGCAACTATGAGACTTAGAGGTTCTTTTCCTCTAACAGTTCTGGCAGATATAGATTAGCTGTTCTTAAAGGGATTTACCCAAGTTTATTTCATAAACAGTAATAAATCTTGTTTCCTGCATCCATTCAATGCATGAAACAATTATGTCCTGTGGTCTCCAGGACAAGGATATTTGGTATCTCTAACCACAGGTTGAACATGTTCTTTATAAGCACAGCTCTAGAATGTCATTGTTAGTTTTTTGTAATCAGTGGTATTTCAGTTTAGGAGAGAGAGTATCTTTCCCGATTCACCACTAGGTTCATGCTTGAAAACCCTATAACAAAAGAGAGATTAACAAGATAAGTACACATAAGTTTGTTTAATACAAGTTCCAGGTGACATAATGGCCGTCATAAATCAAGACCCAAATACATGAAAATACTTATCCTTATATGGACAGCTGTGCAAAAGATGCTGGGGGGATTAAGTAGCTGGCCTTGATTATAAGAAACAAGCAATCTAGTAAAGCCTGTGTATTCAGATTCTTCTTGACCTCCCTGTGTGACGTTTCCTCCTTCCTTCCAGGTCAGATAATTAAGGCATGAGGTTCTTCAGGGAAGAAAGGAGGTTGATCAAAAAGAGACCTGTCTAGGTTTGATGGTCTGCTTTGGGGTAGAATACTGAAACAGTGAGAAAACTTGCTTCTTGGCATTGTGCTCATTTCATGGTATCATGTTCTGAAACCCATCAATAGTTAAATAAGAATTCTACTTTACAATTTGACAATGTACACTACATTGGGTTATATATTTGATTCATGTTACATCGTCTCACTAATAGGTTTATTATTAATATATGAAGCAATCTAAAAGATAGCATTTGTTATTATAGCAATCAAGGTCAAGGAAAAAAGTCCAATATTCAGTCTGACTACCAAACCACATTATCATATCTATTCCAAGAGACTTGGAAATTATCCCAAACTTCATGAATATAATTTCTTTTTATTCTATTCATTTTCTATTTTGGGGGGGGGCATGAGTCAGATATGTGTGTGTATTTGTGCTTTCAGATGTTTTTAACATACAAAATGTCTTAGTTGTTAATTTTAGTAAATAATGTATTATTTGATGCATGGACACATTCAGTAAAGATGTTCTTGATATGTTATAGCAATAGGAATAAATAATAACTGACTGTAAGTATCTTTCTAGCATGGAAGTTTGTGTGCTAGGATTTGATTCAATGTGATCTTATCTAATCTGTGAGAAATAGAATGTCATGTCTATCACTGTCCTATCACTCACCTAGAAAGAAAAAGTGTTTGATTACCAGACACAATTGCTTTCCTAGAGCGACTTTGTTTCTTTTAATCAGAGGAATGGGTGATAAACCCAAGAGCAATGTAAGAATTATGGCCTGGTGCCAGGCTTCCGTAGTAAATGGAAATAAGCAGTGTGAGTTGTATTTCTGTTTTCTGTTTACCCAGTAGTATAACTTTGAAAACAATTGCATTATTAAAATTCACGTATCAAAAGCTTTAGCAGTATTCCATATCTAAAATTCTACCAACCTATATAGTGGCTTCCCTTTAATTCTTATTGTAGTTAAAATATAATATTTTGGTCCAGTAAACTGCCTTGATAATACAACTTTGAAGATGTAGCAATTTGGCCCATGTTTATCAAACAGTCCTTACTCTACATCATGTTCTAGTTGAGAACTGGCTTTTAAAAGGTAAAATTGTGTTTTCTCTTTATTTGGTTGGTTTCTGTGGTTTGATGCTAGCTATTTGTTGCTAATTTATTCACTTATTTGGTTTCTCCTGGTAAAGAGCATATTACAGAGATAGTAGCAAAAAATTCTGGGTGGCAGCTAAACATTTAACTGTGTGAATGTTTCACCTACATCACACCAAACGTTTGGCCACTGGAAATTATTCTCAGTTTGTATTCAGATGAGATGTCAAAAGCATTGCTTACCTTAAAATACAACTTGCAAGATCCATGAAGTGTATCTCAGCAGGGGAGTTTAACAAAACAGAAGATTGCTAACTAGCTGCATAGTTACTAAGGAAGGATTCTCGGGGCAGAACATAAGAGGCCCTTTCACTCTATAATTTAGTAGTCATCCAGTGAGTATATGCATTATTGTTCACACTAAACTTCAACGCAGGAAATGATGCATTGGAGGGTGACGTTAATTTTTTTCCCCCTAAAAGTCCCATGCTGCATATTTATCCTCTCCTTAACCTTTGCTGAACTGTTGATATGCTTGATTTTTGACTGAGTATATTACATGGAGCTTTCCAACTGGCAGCTTCCTGCCTTTTGTGTACCAGGAATACAGTGTATTATTCTAAAAGTTACCCTAGAGAAGAGGAGCAAAGGATGACTCAACCATGTGGAGGAAGCTTTGAGAAACTCATATGAATCACCCTGTGGAATTAATGTTCTCACATGTTTTCTCTCTCTCTCTCTCTCTCTCTCTCTCTCTCTCTCTCTCTCTCTCTCTCTCCCTATATCTCTCTCCCTCCCTCTCTCTTTCTCTCTCCCCCTCTTCTTTCCAACAAACGCTGTTCAGTGTTATTCATCATTGAAAATACACTCTGCTACAGACGATTTAGTTTATGTGCCAGAGCAAATACACAGTTACAGACAATTTATTTAATGCAACCAGAAAGTCTTGGTATCTGCCAATAGGTCCTAGTCGGAACAAGAGGAACAAGGAAAGCAGGAAAGAATTTAGCAAGCTTAATGCAGAAAAGGGAGTGTTTATAAATCTCATTGTCTGTGTTACATTTGATCACTTCCTGTTGTAAAAAGGTGTCTTTGTGGATAGACAAAGGCAGAAGCAGAAAATAACAGTCCAATTTAGAACTTCCCCTGTCAGAGAATAGCAGGCATGTTTTCAGAGAAGTACAGCAGTGTTGTACATTATAGTTGTACAACCTATAGAAACAATATTCAAACAACAGTTGCAAATACCAGGACAAAAACAAGAAATAGTCCTCAAAATGAGGTAGAGAACTAGGGAAATCAGTACTGAGTGTCATGACTCAAGCTAGTTTCAAAAGAGGGAACATGCATGAGAGGCAGGGAGAAAAATCAAGGAAGACTCCCAGGTGTGTGGGTGTGGCTGACATATTACAAGGACAAACATCTCTGGTCACCTATGGCTCCCAACACACACTGGCCATCAGGCAGCAATGGCTGTGAACCTGGGCAGTACTGGTCATGTAGCCAGGTGCAGTCCAGTCCTATTGGGAAGGAGAGGTTCGGAGCAGTCAGGACTGTCACTCACCGTGATGGTGACATCATTTTCTTTTCAACTTCTGACCTCATGCGGATAGGTTTGTCTGCTCCCACTCTTTCTTTAATAGTATTCTGTAATAAATTGTATCTGTGTTGTTCCTTTTTATTGCTTTTTCTGTGCTGCTTTTGTTGAAAAAGAAATTATTTTGTGGGAAGAAGATGAAGAAATCAACTAATTGGTCTCTTTCAATGCTAAATTGTAGGACCAGTTGATTACTTGGAATCTTTGTATAATGATCATAGTCTTTAATGCAAACTGCTGCCTAAATGTACTGTAATGTAAGTACAAATTATATTCACAGTACAGAATTTCCTGCACAGATACACTGAAGTCTATGAATCCATGTAATATTTCTCAGACCAATCACTCCTTCCTTTTTTGACATCATATAAATGGATGATAATTTATATAAACAATTGACTCCTCAAAGTCAAGAAATTGAAATTATACCGGGAAATAGACTTGTGTCTTTGATCTGACACTGACAGTTTTGTTCCAGATGTACCAACTAGGTAGAAATAGCAGAATTTTTTAAAATCCTCACTTCTTTTAATTATCTTTTAATTGACTTCTATGTCCTTTAATGAAGTTTCAAGGTTTTTTAATCTTACAGAGTTCATAACTCCTGCATACCCATAAAGCCACTAAGGACAGAATTTTACATAATAATTGGTTACTTAAGTGCAATCATAGTAGACAAGCTATAACCTGATGGCTTTGAATTAGCATAGACTTTGATAAGATTTTTATTCCACTGCCCTGGGAATCATATGTTTTAAGATAGAATTGTTTAGAATTGGACAAAAATCAGAAGTAATAAAAACTGAAATTCTCAAATTTAGCTGGCCAGAAAAATAATGAAATTGAATTGGCTCAGGAATTATTCTTTCTCTTCACTGTATCTCTATCTTCAAGACAGCCCAACAAAACAGGATAAAAGATTTTTAAAACATGTTTATGGAGATGGACTTTCAGCTACCCTGATTTGATCATTTCACATGATATACTTGTATCAGATTATTATCTGTCCCCCATAAACATGTAAAATTATAACAGAAAATTATAATAAGATTTTTGAAATATAAAGGAAAGAGAATACTTAATGATGAGGGAACCCAATTATTTTATTTAAAAACCTAAGTTTATGAAGAACAAAATTGTACTCTGTACTGAAATGCCATAATTTTTCAAAGAGAGTCTGAGGTTCACTGCAAAACGTCTCTCACTTTGGTCATTATTTCCTGTTTTGGAATGATCTGACTAAAAGTTGTGATAAATTTGCTTTTGACCTGTATAGCAAATGCTTTTCATAGTGAACAAAAGGAATAATATTATTGAACAGCCAAAGACATCTTTAAACCACTCGTCAGAACAGACCATGCCTAAGAAATTGTGCCTGTTTATGGCTTGAATAGGAGCAAATGATAGAGCTGAATGTTATCAATGCAATCTCCTCATTTAGTATGTGTAAAAACTTAATGGAGAGAAGACTACATAACTTGCTCAAAAATCTCAAAACTTGAGCTTTTCTTTTATTAAGATATCTATTAATATATCTATTTTAAAAAACTTTCCACTATTAGTGGAAATGTGACATAAGCTCCAAAATACTAAGATTTCATTTCATTTAATATTTTATTTAAAAGCATCACCATTCTAAACTTTTTCAATATTTCACTATATTGTTCATGTGTATTATTTAGTATTACATTCTATATTTATTTTAGACTTCATCTCAGTTAGCCTATATATGGAAATTGGCCTATACTCATAAATCCGTTTGCTCTGAAGGTAAACTTCTAAACAACAGAATTGCTTACTGTTTCCTGTAAGTTGCACTCCAATGAAATCTAAGGGATATATTTTAAATTTGATGCATCTAAGTGATCAAAGTTGAACCAGTTACCTTGAGATCATATTTCAAAATGAAATATTTGACAACAATAGAGAAATTTTCCTTGTATTTGTCTTAACTTTTCTTCATTCAATTCAATCATATGTGGTTGCATGACACTTTCTTTGATCATCAGATAATTCTAGAAGCTAAAATGTAGGTGAGAATGTGGTACGCATTAGTATTCTGTGAAAGGATACTCCAGAGTTCAAATCCAAACTAATCCAATATGGAGGAATTTGGAGCCCTGAGAGGACTATTTATATGCCTTCTGAGTCAGTCTACATCAAACTAAGTGTATCTAAATACTTAGAAAGCCATTTCCACATCTACCAAACAACTTAACATCACCCTTGAACTCAGAAATCAGAGATTTTTTTCTTTCCTTATTCAAAGATTGATTACTTATTAAAAGAAACTGAAATCTGGATCCCTGTGTTAGTGGTCTCAAACTCGTAGATCTCTGAAGCTGTTATACTCAGAATGTTTTGAAGACGTCATCTAGCTTTTTATTATGTGGGTTATATTTGTCAATATTTACCATATTAGAAATTAAAACTCAAAATTAAAAAATTTAATTAATTTAAAGATGCAATTAATTAACTTTATATTAAAAATTGTTAACATCTGTTTTTGTTTTGTTTTGTTTTTGTTACTGGAAATCGAACTCATGACCTCATGCTTGCCAGACAGGCACTATGCAACTAAGTCATATCCCTGGCCCTTTTAACATCTGTTTTTAAGGAAAAATAACTACTTTTTTCAAAACAAGTTAGTGAGGTGACAAAATTTAAATTTTTTGCAAATGTCCAACAGAAAACTGCTGAATTCTCATGGCTGCTTTTGGAATGAATTGTGTTGTAATCCATTATTTTAGTTGAAGTATAAGAGAAAATGAAGGACAGTGGTAAATTCAACGCCATATGTGAACATTCTGTTTCTAACGGTTCCTACCCTAGGAAACCTGGCAGGGGCACCTCAGCCCTAAATCTGCACAGTACTTCACAACCAAGTACCCTGCTTCAGTTCTCTTCACCCCTTGACAATGACATCTCAGGGGTTTTGTGGTCCTTGAAACACTTGGGTGAGCCCTGACTCTATATACTGTTGCAGGATGTTTTATTTTGTTTTGACCCCTAAAGGGTACATTTTATATCTCTGAAATCCCTGAAATAATAAATCTTAAGTAAATGCTCCAAATTACCTTATCTTTTATAATAAAAAGTCTTATATGATCCTAAGACTTTTTAGTTTAATCTCTTTATTTTTCAGATAAGAAAATAGAAGCTAAGAAGGGCAACATGACTTTTCCAATGACATGACTTACATAAAATGTGATAAATTTTATACTCACCCACTTATGGGCATTTAATACCAGTGCGGTCAGACAAGCCAACACACTGAATAGATATGGCTCTAGAAAAATAAACTTAAGAGCCCTGCCCCACACTCATGAATTCACATAGTTGAAACATTCTACCATTGAACCCACTATTTCTGAACCGCATACCATAGCAATGCTGAGGGAAACAAGGACCTACGTGGAAGAAACATGAACTTGTTCAAGATCTCTAAGACCCTAAGTCACGCCAGTTAAGGTGAAAACAGACTGTCTTCCATAGAGAAGAACCAATTCAGTATAGTTTTACCCAGATGTTAATGCCATTCATGATCTACACTGGGAATATTAAATGGAGAAGCATTTCCAGATCTCGGCCTAGAAGGCACCTTCATGCTACCTTGTTCATACAATCAGTTTGGATAATCCTGAGTGATCTTTTCAGGGAGGCAGAAACTGGTTTCCATGGAGCTATCCATAGTGCTCATCTTAGGGAATCATTTTTCAGTGTTCTGGCCAGTTTAGCTCTGCTCTGCTGTCCAAGTATTTCTAAGCCACCCAAGCTTTTTTTGAGTTTTACTATGGTTACTTCTCAGAATTGTGCCTGTGTTGTGAAGCCTGAAGATCGCACACTACCGGTTAATGCCATCTGTCCATTCCTTTCCTCTTCGCAGTAGCATCATCTTTACCGATAATCAGCCTACCCACTTCTACTCACTGCTCAAGTAAATTACCCCACTTATGACAAAAGAATGGTCAGTGCTGTCTCTAAGAGTAGCTACTGAGCATGATTTAAATATCGCTACCTTGCCCAAAGCATCTTCTTTTATCCTTGCAGTGTGGCAGAATTCTCATTTGGGAATTGCAGCATCAAAGAACAATAGTGACTGAATTTATACAGGGCAATGGATTGAGTATTGATATGTACACCTTGTCTAATTAACATTCACAGCATCTCCATGTGAGATATATATATATATATATATATATATATATATATATATAGTTGCCCTCACTTTACAGTTAAAGGAACTGATTCACACAGAAGTTAGTAACACATTCAGCTTAACACATTCATTTGATAGCAGAATCTCATACTCACATCTAGCTGACTATACTACACCCAATGTATTCTGCCTAGCAGAAGAGTCTAAGACAGTGGTAGTAAACGTATGATATGCATGCTACACTCAACTGTTTGTTGTCACTGAAAGCTCTGTCACTACCACTGGTCTAGGAGAACGTTAGACATCCTTAAATCCGTTGCTCTTTTTCATGGAAACAACATTTGGCATTTGGCTCTAGCACAACTTTGATTTAGTTACATTTTATTTCTCTGTTGGGTATTCACTGTGCTTAACCATGGTAGGAAAGATTTATGTTCCTTGCAAACTGATTGAGTGCAGATGCTATGCCATCAAAAATCTCTAGCCTGTTTCTCCATACCAGATAACAGCAATTAAGTCAGAGTGATTTGCTCCAGGCCAGAAATTC
This sequence comes from Cavia porcellus, assembly GCF_034190915.1. Taxonomy (NCBI): domain Eukaryota; kingdom Metazoa; phylum Chordata; class Mammalia; order Rodentia; family Caviidae; genus Cavia; species Cavia porcellus. The sequence continues at coordinate 56,128,418 of NW_026947495.1, forward strand.
ATTGACTAGCCCAAGGCATCTTTATGTGTTCTGAGCATAGAGATAACTTTAGTGCCATGATGCTTATAGCCAGACTGAAGGAAAGTTTTGCAAATGATGAATTTGAACTCTATTCTTTGAAAGCTAGATGTAATTATCTCCATCAGCCTTTGTTCACACTTTTAGAGCTTATTTCCTATTTGCACTTAATCTTCAATCTCTTCTAATTTCAAAGTTCCAGAGTTCAGAGAGCCAACTTTATGTTATTCACTCCCTTGACCAGACAGCTAGTCAATAACAGAGAATAATTACTTCCTCTCAAGGATTCTAACTTAATCACGTTGTTGACCGTATAAGGTAAACGTCAATAGTTCTGAGAATTAGAAAGAAAATATATCTTGAGAGTCATCTTTTCAGCCTCACACAGCGCATCTTCTCGTCTCCTAAGATTCATGTCCACCCAGTGTGCAAAATATCTTCGCTCAGTTCTGCTGTCTCCCCAGGTCACCACATATTACAGCAGTAATTCAAATCCTACCTAAACCTCATCTAAAATTTCATCTAAATATCATTGTCTCAGAAGTCTCAAATGATTTATAGTTATCATCTAAATCATCTATTTCAGGTATGTCTGAAATGCTGTGTAGTTTCCAGCAGGAGCAAAAGTCCTCTTTGTCACTTCTCACAGCACAGTATCTTTCCGTAGATCTTCCCACCAAATGGTTAATATTGGAGATTTGAGAGTAGTCAAAGAGCTCCCAATACCTCACAAACATTTTTAAATTTGGCCAGATTCAGTTTTGCTTTCTGCTTAATTGTATTACAAATGGATGAAAGTTAAAGAGCCCCTCTTGAAAGTCAGCCAGAAGCATTTGGTATGTTGATGCCTGAAGTGAGACCTTCCTGATGTCTCAATCAATCACAGGAGCTTCTCTGGCTTTGAAAATCTTGGAATGTATCCTAGCAGATTTGACTAATTCCAGTGTTTTTCACTGCATTGTCAGTCAATGACATACACAACCTTCTATATACACAATAGCTTCCAGACCAAAGCTGTATGGAAGTGTACTTTCGAATACTTAAGTTGACAATTACATGTAAAAACTAGGGTGAAAATATAAATTTCAAGTAACTCAGGTGTCAAAAACTTTCTCTCTACTTACAATTACATTTAAATGAAACATCTTATGTCACAACAGATGATGGAATTGCTTGGTGCGTGATTGAGACATATTTTCCAGTTTTACAAATACTGAAAGCAAACCATTCTTAAACTTAAGGTGATATAGTATTTCCATATAATTAAACATTTTCCTGTATATGTAGACTCAAATCAGTTGTCATTTTAATAGCTGCATTGTTTCATTATACTGTGTACAACCATGAGTTTTTATTAATTTGTTTCCAACACTTTGTTAGTCTTTGCAATATGTCCCCTTACATTGAAATAGTTTATATACTTTAACATTTATTCCAGAAAGTATCTTAAATTTAATTAAAGTGATATCTTGTATCAAAATGTAAATAATACTGTTTTAAAAATCATTTTATTTGATTTTGTCTTAGTCCATATTTTACTTGCTAAGTATATATATATTAGTTGAAATAAATTAGCTGAATAACCCACTAAGTTACTGTCAGTTGTGAATACATTATTTATATATTTGTTTTCTTAATGTATTTCAGTTATTGAGAAGGATCTGAGGAAAACATTTGGTGCTAGTAAACTGTGAGGAAGGAAGAATTGAGGAAAGACTTTGAGTTAGTCACTTTTTTGTTATTAGGACAAAATGCCCAGCACTCACAACTTAAAGTAGGAGAATTTTATTTTAGATCAAGGTTTCAGAGGGTTCACTCTATGCATGATCAGCTGGTCCAACGCAGAAATGGCATGATGGAAGGGCATGGTGAAGAAAAGCTGCTCCACTTGAGGAAGCCAGGAAGAAGAAAAAGATTCTGCCTTTCCAAGTTATTGCTCTAGAGATCCATCTCCAAGTATGCCCACCCCTTAGCAGTATATTGAGTCATCAGTGAATTACTCCACTAATGAGACTAGCACTCCATGATCCAGTCATCTTCTAAAAGCCTCACCTTTGAACACACAAAACTTGCGGGACATTTTAGATCTAAACCATAACAGGCCTGGATCATGAAGGAATATCAGTAAAAGGTAGCCAAGCATAGTATGAGAATCTTTAGGAGAATAGCTTGCTGGATGGGCTGGTGAAGAGTTACTAAGAATGGTGAAACATGGTGGAAAACAAGCATTGCTTGATTCTCTGCTAGCCCTAAGGCGTTATCTGATCAATGTGCACAGCTCAGTGCCTTGTTATTAACCTTCCTCTGCTGTGAAAGAGCAGGTGTAGCTGGAGAAAGCCAGGGCACTGTCAAGGGATTAGGGAAGATGGAGCGAGCACAGCTCAGAGACTGAGTGCTCACAAGCACAGCACAAAGGTCAGACCCTGGAATTGCATCATGCTCACCAGGGCAAGGGGTACAGACTTCTGCTGAGGGAAAGCCTCATCTCTTTCACATAATTCTTCTTCCTCCTGTTAAGACTTTTATTCCACTCTATAATAAATAAAGTCTAGGTTTATTCTTAAGCATATTACCCCTTCCAATTTTACAATTCATTTATATTTACCACTACATTATTCTATTCTCTTTAATATATTTCCAGTGACTCTTTCTTACCTTCCCTCTGTATAGCTAGACTCATGTCAGATTCCAACAGGACCAGGAGTCAGGTGCAGAAGTAAAGTGGCCAAAATCCCCACAGTGAAAGCATAAAAGGAGCTATTGACCTGCAAAGCTGCAAGCGGTGGCCCTCTGCATGCCTTTTTCCTCTAATTAGACTCTTCTCCTTCATAGAAGCATGTGGTCCGTGTGAGTGTGTACGTGTGTGTGTGTAGTGATGGGGCACCCTGGCCTCCTGGCTGAACTGCATGCCCAGAAGGGTGCTTGGCTAGCATTGTCCCAGCTCCAAAAGGAAGAAAAAAAGCCCATTATCTCTTTATAAAAGCTCAAAATAGAACTTTTTTAAATGCTGCACAACCTCATAAAAGCTCCGATCTATTTTTTGACTTCCTATAACCACTGGGTCACTCATCCACAGTGTTGCTCTCTAGGTTTTTCCAAATCCATTTGAGTCCCTTCCTCATGTATAACACGTTACAGTTTTTCCAGGTTGAGTGCCATTTCATTTTTTGTATGTTTTAATCTAAATTTAGTACAGTATGTCTCAGTTTAGTGATGTCTGCAACAATTCCCAACTTAGACATTTTTCTCAAACTTTACTAGCAATGTGTTATTTTCTTGCTTTTTCCGAACTTCCCCACTGTGTTAACATAACAGATAATATTTGTGTAGTGCTTTACAGTTCACAGACTACTATCAAACCCATCATTTTCTGAAAAGGAGTATTATTAGTAATTCTTATTACCAAGTCAGAGACAGCCTAGTTTGGGGCTGGAGGTATGCCTCAGTGATAGAACACTCATCTGGCAACAGCCTAGATTCAATCACACAGAGCCACACAAGTATCACAAAGATACACACACATATACAACTCTCTCTCTCTCTCTCTCTCTCTCTCTCTCTCTCTCTCTCTCTCTCACACACACACACACACAAACACACACAAACACACACACACAAGATTTGTCAAAGGCTATCCAGTTACAAACAGTTGAGACTGGAACTCATCACCAGTCTCTAAAGGCCATCATCCCTTTTCCACCACCCAATGAGATGTTAAGGATAGCAAATGCAGTTGTAATAATTATATAGAAAGAAAAAAATAAATATCAGTGTCTAGAAATTTCACCATAGATTTTTGTCACATATAATGTGTTCCTGTGTTTGTCCACATAAAAGGAAGACACATAAAATCAGGGGCAAGTGCCTTTACAGACATTAAGAGTTAACATTTATTTAGCAGTCACAATGCATCGTACTCTATATAAAGTACTTTCCAATACTATCTCAGTTAAGTTAGTAACAGCCCTGTGAAGAAAGTACCTGTATAACCCTCAGTCTGCAGACAAGGAAACTGATTCTTAACAGATCTTGCAGGTCACACTGGGTTCATAAATAATGTGATAGGGACTGGAACCCTACACACATGCCAATGACCACAAATTGACTGCTAAGCCGTTACGATACTGAGGGCTGTTCTATAACCAACCTTAAATTAGAATTTCAGCTGCACATTGATTGCATTGATTTTAGAAATATTTAATCTCCCCGAAGTTCAGTTTTTCTATCTGTGAAATGATTAAATTTTTTTTTAAAAATCAGCACTTAGTTAGTACTCAACGAATGTCAGCTGATAGGCTATGGACACCACCCACCCTCTATGTCTTTAAGTGTCTCAAGCTCCTGATATTTGTTCCAGTCAACCTCTATGGTTTTCTGTACACTTAATCTTGAGAAGCATCATCTGTTTTATATATATATATATATGCATCCATGGCTAACCAGGCAGTCTCCTTACTTCCCATATCTGAGCAGGTCTCTTACCACACAAAGTGAGGGTATCCATTCTTCACATGGTGCTGTTATTTCAAATGAGGTAGTAACTGCACCGTCCTTTGTTTTAAAACATTATTGCTGCTCTCTCTTCTTCCACAATCTTTTTCTTCAAAATGCCAGAATTCATTTGATTATTTTCTATGGCTATTTGAGCACATTCTTCATGCATAAAAAAAAAAAAAAAAACCACAGACTCAGCTACAGCTCTCGTTTATACTACATAATTTCAAAACAGAGGTTTTTACCTCTGTTTCCTGCTCCATCTTCTTTTCCACTGATAGACTGGATCATGGACTAATCCCTCTGAGGCAGAGCAGTGGTGCTTGATATTTCTCAACACTTAGGTGGATTTGTTCTCAGAGCCCTCTCGCCTCAGGCTATTAATTGTCTTTCTCCAAGATTTTGTTTTCTACTTCTCTGCCCTTAGAATTTATGCAACAAACTTTCATTTTGCTTTTGACCTATAGTAACTTGTGTTAAACCTCTCTTCAAAAGGCAGCATTTTAGAGGTGGTATTGGAATTGAAATTTAATTTGTCTATGAATATGGCCAAAAATGTAAATTCTAGGCTCAATATCAAACCTGATTCCATTTTCATATAACAAATTTAAAATGCCTTTAGTTAGAACAGACATTTTATGATTTGAATTTTTCTGTAAACTCAGTCCACATAGTCAATGTAGTAAAAAATTAAAATGCATTAGGCGACATAAAATTATAAAAAGAGACATGTGGATAAGCTTTATTGATATTACAAAATATTATAGTGAGACTTCCTGTCTAATTTTCTCATTTTGGGGTACCACGTTAAAATCAGTGAGAGTTATAAGTAGCACTTACATAATTAGAAGTCAAACCTGTTTGGATCCACAGCACTTACTCCAAACAATTACATTTTTGAACCTTTAACAGATGGCAGAATTAAGTCCTGGTGAGTCTTTTCCATAGTAGTGGAGCCAACATGCAGTAGTAGGTGTCATTGGTGAGGATTTAGTTTCACTTGAAAATAATCTAGTGTACAAAAACTGCTGTATCTGATAGTGCATGTCTGGGACTTTGGCAGAACAACTGCGAAACTGCTTCCACTGTTTAGTCCCCAGTGTGTCTGCATAGCCCCAAAACAATGGTCAGGTTGGTAGGAAATCTATAACCCAATGGGAGGAGGACAGGAAAGCGAGGCAAATGAATCCACTGGCGAGGTTAGTTACTCCGTGCAGACAAAGCCAAATGTTCTTTAATGGAAGTCATTTCTCTTATACCTAGCTTTTTGGTGTTCTGTTGATATAACATCATGGCCTTTTGAAGATAACCAAATAAAACAATAAAGAGCCAAGAGTATTCTTTTGTAGACATATGAAGATTATACTGTAACAGCCAACACTTTTTCACTGTTTACTGGGTGTCAAAGACAGTGCCATCTTCAGATGTTACCTTTTTTAATCTTCACAACTGCATGTGGGAGAGACGCTGGTTTTCTTCCCATTTCACACTTGAAAGTGCGACTAATGGGTTTCATACAGTGGGGAGGTGGCAGCTAGAGTGAAAAGAGACCGCAGGATGTAGCATGGAGGATTTATCCCTGACCCCTGTGAAGGCAGTTTTAGAACAGTTGCTGGGTGGGAGTGAGAAGAGAACCTGATTTTCTCATCAGTCAGATCTCTAGAAACAGGAACAGAGGGGAGCTGATAGCACCTACACATTCCTTTAAGTGCAGGACAGCTGCATTTTCTCGCCCAGGCTATCTGGTTCCACTGTGCTCTTAAGCCTTTCAATATCTACATCCTGAAGCCTTATTTAAGTAGTTTCTGATTTCCTAAAACCAATTCAGTTGCATGCAGTTTGATGCTACAGCAGTCCCATCAGAGGTGCCATCACCATTTTATAGACTAATGACAGAAGCACAAAAAGATTTCAAGATTTGTCAAGTGTGCAGGGTTAGCTGCTGAGAAACCTCAAGTACTAATAGCATTGTACAATTGAAGTCTCTGTGAAACTTACTCTTCAGAACTGTTAATCTCTGGCTTTGGTTTCTTGTGGGAATGCTTCACCGTGTTTCCTGTGAGCTTGAGATCTTCTGTAGCCACTGACAAGTTCCGTGATGCTCCAGTGTGCTAGGTGAGGACATCTTGAGTGGGCTGAATTCACTTGAGAGTACCAGGCATTTTGCCATCTCTGATATTACCCAGGAAAGTAAAAATGTGGGCAGGGTAAATTCACAGAATGATTCAGAGAGAAGATCTCAGAATGCTCAGTGTTTGAACAACACGTCAGTCACCTTATGCAATAAACCCCTGAACTAAGGGGTTTATTGACATCTAAGAGTCATATATACAGGTCTGTAAAGATCACTGTTTGCTATAAAGCTTCAAACTATGAATTCTAGGAATGTTCTGCCAAAGAAATGCCCTGTGACATATATATTTTAGAGCAAATCAGTAAGGAAGCAAGCATATGTTGGTCCAGTTTCTACTTACCTATGATGTAAAACTTAAAAAATAAAAAAGAGAACCAGTAGTGGTCTTTGATCTAATTTCCTACCAGTTCATAAGTTTGTTCGCTTTGTCTGCTCCTGTAACATGAAGTTAATGCAATTTCCAAGCCATTTTTGTGCTAAGGCAAAAGAAGATTTTCAGTTGGCGTGCACAGGCCGGAATATCTGAGAACATTTCAGAGACTACTCAGAAAACAAAAAACGCATCCTACAAGTAAGAGCTCTCTAGACCATGAGAACTTGTGGCTACAAAATCAGCACCATGATCCAGTTGTTCATAAGGGCTCCAGAGGGTCTCAAGTGTGGCTCTGAATGACATAAGAATAAAGCATAAACTGTTCTCTTTAAAAGTCACTTTGTCTTCAATTAAAGACAACTCTCATACCCATGCTTATAGAGGCACAGATCACAATAGAGTAACTATAGAAGCAATTTCAATGTCCACCAACTGATGACTGGATAAAGAAAAGGGTTCGATATGCACAAGACTGCTATTTAGTCATAAGGAGAACAAAATCATGTATTTTGCTGGACAATGACCAGAACTGAAGACCATTGTCTTATTAAATGAAATAAACCAGCCCCAGAAAGGCAGAATATCAATAAGCTTTCCCCTATATAAGCAATCTAAAAAAAAAAAATAGAGAAAGGAGAGAGGACAGGAAACAAGAAGTAGTCTTCTGGATGCAAAAAGGAATTAGGAAAAGGGAAAAAGGAGAGGAGGGTTATGGGGATGAAAATAATCTAAATATGTTATATACATGCACACCATGACAAATTCTATTCTGTGCTGCTAATGTGCATAAATTAAAATAAAATGTCCAACAATTCAGTTCCCCTATTATAAATTCTTGATTTTTTCTGTTCAATGAAGTAATGATGTAAAGAGGAGACAGAGAGATACTTAGAGTCAGTTGATTTCTTTTATCATATCTTTAATGCATCTTTCAGTCTGCCAAACTTTCTCTTTTGTTTGTACCTGAATTATTTTGTCTTCAACTATTCTCAAGTATCATTCATAATTGCTTCTCTCTGCTCTCTCTCTGTCTCTCTCTGTCTCTCTCTCTCTGTCTCTCTCTCTGTCTCTCTCTCTGTCTCTCTGTCTCTGTCTCTCTCTCTCTCTCTCTCTCTCTCTCTCTCTCTCTCTCTCTCTCTCTGTTTCTCATCTTTTTTGAGACAAGGTTTCATTATGCAGTTTAGGATGGCCTCAAATTCATAGCAGTCCTCCTGCCTCGGCCTCCCAAGTGCTGGAATTACAGACATGTGCCACTGCATCCAGCTTTGTCTCATTTTTAATATGTTGAGTATTTTCTTTTCCTTCCCTGTTTGTACTGCTGGCATCCCATTCATTGCTCAAGTAACTGAACTTGTACATGGTTTTATATTGCTAAACAATGATTTCAACAATATTCCAGCTGTCTCTGGAGGAAGGAATACAATATTAAATATAAATCAGCCTAAGCCAAGTGAAAGCATGCTCAAGTAAGGCATTAAATTCCCCTTCTGATTTCCAAAACCATGTTGAGAAATAGCTGAAGAGGACGTGGCAGTGGTGAAAAATTATCGTGTAAAGAGCCCCTGGTTGTATCAAATTTTGCTTTTTTATTGCCTTGGACTTGGCAATAAATTCTGGAAGTCATGCCCTTTTGATATATTTCCTAGATCTCTGCTAACTGTAGCATTTGGCAAGATGAAATTCCAGTAGACTGTTTAGCAACCTCCTGCTCCTCCAACAGCGAAACATCTCAAAAGGCCAGTCACAAAGCGAGAGCAATGACAGTGTGGATTCCAATTTATTTCTATCCTCCCTTACTGTCTTGGCAGAGACTGCTTAGGTTGGATAATGTGTAGCATAATATTTGAGCAACATTTTCAATGGGTCATATTTGGTTTTCCAAATGTAAGGAAAACACATTTCACTTGAACTCCTGTGGAGATTGGAAAAAGAATGCAAAGTGATTTGTTGAACCTCTACTCTGTCCAAAATATGCTACACATACTGCCTCATTTACAACTCTCTTAAGAAATATTTACAAATATGCCTTTCAAAAAGATAGAAAAATTGATAATGCAAAGAAATAACTTGCTAATGACCACCTTGCAAGTAATAAGGATACGAATGAACCCATATGAAGAAGAAAGAGAAGGAAAACTAGCATTATTAAGCCATGCCCTGAATGATACAGTTCATATGTGTTACCTCATGTATAGAAACTCTCTGAAGTGATTAATATCATACCCTCTAATTTACTGATGAAAGACAAAGGGATAGCACTGGATACCATAATGTATCCAAATCAAAAAGCTTATGGGAGCTCCAGGATTTGAACCAGGGTCAATTGACTCTAAATCTTACTATGACAACACTAAGTCTACTGTTTTTAACTATTCAACCATGTGTTTTGAGGCACTCAAAATGGAAGTTCAATACCAAAATGTATAAATTACTACCATATTTAAGAAAATAGTTACTAGTCCTTACAAATACTAAAATAAAAAATTCTTATTTCACTCAAAATATGAAGATCATACAAGTATCTCCCAAATACCAAGACGGCTATAACAAGAGATATTCAGCATGCCTGGAAAATGTTCCTCACTGTCTTTCTTTACTGGTGTACACATAAGACTCCTTAAGAATGCATTAGGAGTTCAAGATAATAATGGGTGAGGAGAGAGCAACCTTAAAATACCAAGCCCAGCAATCTAGTTAACTCTATTGCTCATTCAGAATTAGATTTCTGCTGAAGTGTATTAATAAATTCAAAAGATTTCAAGAACTCAGCTGGAATAAATTCCAGATGTTAGATCTCTCAATAGAATTAAATCAATGAACTCATTCTAATAAATTTCTTTTACAGGAACAATTAGTGGTGCTTAATCTTTCCTTTGTTAAAGTTCTGCTTCCAAGCAATGCAGATTTTAAAATTATATTTTTCTCCAAAATTTATTATTCTCTTTAACGCTTTAGATCTCTTCAGGGTTGAAGATTTAGCTTAGTGGCACAGCGCCTGCCTGGCAAGGGAGAGTTCCTAAGTTCAGTTCCTGGTGCAAAAAAAAAAAAAAAAAAAAAGATTCAGATCTCTCATCTCACAATATAAGTTTTAAAGATAGTTTATTGTCTGTGCCTGGCCTTGTGCTAAGTGTTTTCCTTGCACTGTTATGTGAGGAAGGTACTCTATAATCTCTGTTCAGTGGATTAGGAAATTCTGGCTCAAATAAGATTAACTTTATTTATGTCATATTCCTAAGAAAAGCTCAATTTCAGATCCAAAAGTTTCTGACTACAGAGGCTGAGCTCTTTATGAGCATTCATTGAATTCATGCCTGGTCAAATAACTGTATTCAAAAGGAGTAGAGTGGTAGATCATTGGCCTGCAAGGAAGGGCTGTGTCTTATGTTCAGTTTTGATTTTTGCCGTTTAAAAGTAATATAAAAAATTAGAGTCTGCTCAGAAAAGAGCAGTTTAAAGGTCAAAAGACCCATAATGACTTCAGTTGAAGAGAGATCTTGGAGGCCAGTAATATTTAATGTCCGTAATTGAAAAGTTGACTTGGAGACTGTGATAAGCCTGTGAATGGAGGACCAGGAAGAAATCAACTCCAAGATTCTTTAACAGTCTGATTCTGTATGTTTCACATGAGTCCAATGAGAAGAGCCAGTGGAATCTATCTACTGGCAGAGAATGAGAAGACTTCTCTGCTAGAACAGTTTATGGTGGCAATTGTGTCTCACACTTACCTCATCAATGGAGTTTCTAACATAAGCCAGAAAAACACTTGGCAGGAATCTTAAGAAGGAAACGTAAATATAGAATGATGGATTAAACCAGATAAATTTTCCAGACCTGAGAGCCATGAATTGACACATAACTGTTTCATGTTTGCAAACCTCCAAAACAATGTGCTAAGATTCCCTGGAGCATTAGATGCCATGTTTCTTCTCTTTCCAAAAGGTTTCTAGTAGAAAGACAGAAATAAAGAAAAAGATTATCTGGCAGTAGCATCAGGATTTCAGGTTTTACAATGGAATTCTAAAATGACAGAGACAAGGTTGTGAGAAAATCTATGCAAGAAATAATGAGATAGCTCTTAAGCAAATGTTTTGAACAGAACAAAAGTCCATTGAACTTATGATAAAACAAGGATATTAATAAGATAGAGAGGCAACAATTCTAATTAATAGGAAATCTTTCTTTGTTAAATGTCATTGTGAAGTGGGTCAATGAGTGAAAATTTTAAGTTAATAGAAAAGACCAAATTCATTTTTAAAAAGCAATGCAGTCTTAATGACGAACACAATGAGAAGGTAGGACCCACATAGCATATACCCAAAAGACAGAGGTAATTTGATTTAGCTGTTGTCAAGTGATATTTTCCTATAGAGGAGCACACATAATTGTTAGAAGTCACCACATCACGGTCACATTCTGTGACTGTGTGTTTCATCTCTTTGTATCTCAAATACCACTAATGAACATGCACATGCATGCACAAATTTAAAAAAATAGCTTAGGCTCTGTCTAGACACACAGGGTTCCAGTTCAAATCTCTATCTGGGATTTCAAATAATGCCTCACGAGTTCCTAGACTCTCAGAACAGCTAGAAGTTTCAGAGGAAAATCACATTCTCCCTTCTGATTGCTTTGTCATGTACTGTCTATATTTGATCCAAGTGTTACCTATATTTGAAAGCAACAAACAATTTATATGTTGAATTCCACATCTTGGACATCTTCCGTTTTCTGACATACAGTGTCTTTCCAGGTTTCCCAGGGTAGTTCTGGACTGATAGACGGTAGCATAAAGACTCATTCTTTCATGAACAGACATAAAATGTTCTATCTCCCTGTGCTCAACCTACCATAATTTTCAGTTTCATGGGCATTAATTCCAGCTCAGGTTCCAGCCCCTCTGCCCATGTTGCTCCAGATTAGACTGACATCCTACTGGTTGCCTGAGCTATAATAATTGAGCTTATGTAAAGAAGGATAAATTATATGTCTATACTATAGCCTATGGAGTCAGAAAAATTTTTTAAATTGAATTTTTGTCCCATTTTCCAAACAACTGCAATTTCTAAATTTATAACTTACATATAATTCTAGTGTAACATTTACAATAGCTTGGTAGGGTGGTGAAAAGTTAGGTAGTCCTTAAGATCAGAAACTAATTCATAAAGCAGTATATCTTAATTGGTGCTATCAAGGACAACACGAGGAAGACTGGAAGCAGAAGACGTTTGTCCACAGTGACAATACTGAAAACTCTTTTTGAGGCCTGCATCAAGAGGAATGCAGTCCAAATGCTCTTATTTCTTAAATTTGAAAAAGTATAGGAAAATGAATTCTGTTCCCTTCCACCACATATCTTCTAGGTATGTGGCATTTTGTTCAACTCTTTCTGATTTTAGCCTAATTTATTTTATCCATACTGCTTCTCCCTAAATGACACTTGTATATTTCTTCTGTCAGTCTGCACATCATCAAACTAGAAGTTCTGTATAACTCCAAAGGCTGGCTCATAGTAAAAATTAAATAAACACAGAAGCTCCTGGAGTTTCGATAGGGTTATATCCTGATAATTCCATCATAACTTGAAAATGTCACAAGGCATAATCAAAAAGGCAGTTAACGCACCTACCCTACAGAACATCATAGCTGAGCAACACAGCACACCATAGAATCTTCGTTGTTTACTTTCTTGACCACATGACTGACTGAAAGCTGCAGCTCTCTGCCACTGCTGTGTTTCACAAGTCTATAACCTCTGGGATTGTGGGTAGTTGTTAGCTCTGCACAGGTGAGCTGACATCCCTTAATGGAGAGTGGAGAGGCAAAAACAAGATGGATATTTGATGACGTGGTTGGTCACTGAAAGAAGCGTTTGGTCAGTGTATACCCAGTCGCTGTAGCTTACATGTTCTGTGTGTTGAAGGACAGCATGAGAGAAGGGGAAGGAAGACAGTAGGCAGAATACATTTGCCCACAGAGACAAGACCAAAGCTCTTGCTGAGGCTGTAATATAAATATCAGTGTAATTGGGGGTCTGGCTGTCACCAAGTACTTCCAAAAAATTAAACTCCTTCCTTCAACAGATACTTACGTCAGATGTTTGTCCACAGTGACAACACAGTGACAACAGATACAATAGATATTTGCAGATACCTACAAATATGTAGGTCTGTGGTACCAAAGATAATTAAGGCACCTTAAAGATAATATTACACTCCAGTAGGAAAATCCAAAATTAAGTGACCCATGAAGAAGGCAGAGAGTTGGGGGAATTGTTTTTGGAGTGTTTTTAAAAATAACAATAAAATTCACTAAAACCAGGCTCTTCATTATAATCATGTGAGCCAGTCGTAAGTGCTATCGGTGATAAAATACTCCTCTCTGCCGGAGTGCACCCTTCCTACTGCTTCCAGACATACCTACTGAAGAACCAGGTTAAATGTGTATGCTGGGTAGCTTTCCACTACAACTGAGATGGTTAACTTATAAATGAAAAGGTTTATTTTCACGCACACTTTAGGGAGGTCTAGTTCATGACTGATTGATCTGCCTGTGGTGAAGCAGCACATCATGATGAAAGTGTGTGGAAGACAAAAACTTCACCTCGTCAGCCAGGAACCAAAGGGGAAGAGGAAGAGACCAAGGACCTACTACGCTCTTTGAGAATATGCTCTCTCCCCACAGGATCTGAAGATCTCCATGAGGTTCTGGCCCCTAAAATTCTCACCACTTCCCTTTAGCACCACTCTGGGACCAAGCCTGTAATACAGGGGCCTCTGCACACAGTGATCCAAACCATTACAACACTTTGTGCCTTGAAGCTAGTCCTTCATAAAAATAGGCTTCTAGAGAATGCTGCTCTTTGACCACATTTGACATGATAACTTGATTACAGTGATGGAGGACAGCTATCTAGCAATTGTAATGTTGGCAACAGGGAGTATTTAATTCAGTACCATACAAAGGCAATTTAAGAACTTATTGAGGCCACATAACGTTATATAATAGGATAAGGAAAATTACATGCCACAAAATATTAATGCTATCAAGTGGAGAGTTGATATATACTTTCAATTTATCTTTGCCAAGTTGTTGAGGACATCTCTCAACAGTGTGGCTACAAGAACATACTCTAATGAATCCAAATGACTCTGGAAGGTCCTATTAATGTAGTTCAATCTATGGATGCTCTTCTGTGCATCTCCCTTGCCATCTTCAGTCTCATCTTTCCCGGAAGCCCACTTTACTATACTCTCACTTTCTGATGAAATACTACCCCCAAGATTACTTTCAGTGTAATCCATGCAGAGTGGTATGAAAGACCATTTTTCACCACTGTGACTTGGCCCTTTCCTGCTGGTGTGCACATTACAGCACAGTGCAGGCACCAGCAGTGCAGCTGGAGCCCCTGGAGTCGGAGGAGTTGGTCCACAATGGGAGAAGAGGAAGAGCTGGTCCTGATACATGAGGAAGGCTTTGTAGAAAATATTTGAAAAATAAAGATATTGAAAGCCAAAGAAATAGTTTAAGAAAATAGACAAGAATAAAAAATATATTGGATAGTCAATAAAAGGGAGTAGAATTGTATGGCTACATTGTAGGTATGTGATAACCTGTGGTGCAGTAAAGAATTTTGTTCTAACTTTGCTGAATGATGACCTACTAAAGCAGAGTGAAGATATATTGGAAACTTCATATTAATTACTGAAAATCTTATTTGGGAAATAATCAGGATCCATCAAATGTATGATCACAGAAATTATTTAATTGTATTTTTCAGTATTTGAAATATTAAAATGCACAGTTCAGATGCCTATATGTTATGAGTAATAATATGATTAATATCTATGAAACTATCTCTCAATTTAGAAAAGAAAAATTATTTTTATACATTTGTATATGTGTTTTGTGTCTCCTCCAACCTGCTCCTTACTTCCTCCTCAGTCTATCTACTATGCAAAGTTCTGTTTTATCACTTTCTTTTTATTTATAAAGACAAAAGATGTATTGCTTATATAGTCCTAAATAATACATTGTTTGGTTTTCATTGGTTTTTGTACTTTAAAAGATCATATCCCCCTACATGTAGTTTCCATACCTTGCTTTTTCAATGCATACTGTTTTTAAGACTTACACACTATATATATATATATATATATATATATATATATATATATATATAATTCACTCATTGTCATCACTACCTAATGTGTCAATGAGCTCATAACACATTTATTAATCGTTCCTCCTGCTGGTGCACAGTCCAGTTCTTTGTCATTTTAGCAGTGTCTCCCCATACACACACACAGGAGCATCTCTGCTATATAATTAGGAGAGGAATAATGGGAGTGAAGGTTATGTAAGTTTAGCTTTACAGAATAGTTTGCCATATTTTTCTATTGCAATTAAAACAATTTAAAGACCCACCAGCCCTGAACCACATGAGTAGCAACATTTAATATTGTCTGATGCCTTGTCTTTTTACCAAACAAGAAAACAAAATGTTTGCCAGTGTAGTATTAACCTGTGAATTTCTGACTACAGTGAAATTTTAAATGTATTTATTCTCTATTATTTCTTCTAGGATATACTGTTTTTATGTTTTGCCTATTTTTCAACTAAAATGCTTTCATAATTATAGAACTATTTCACTATTCTATATTTTAAATCAGTATTGGTAAAAATGTCCCCTTCCGTTTTGTCTGAATTTGCACATTGTTACCATACTTTCTTTGAATTTATTTTTATTATTTGAAATGTCTCA
Organism: Cavia porcellus; assembly: GCF_034190915.1. Lineage (NCBI taxonomy): Eukaryota > Metazoa > Chordata > Mammalia > Rodentia > Caviidae > Cavia > Cavia porcellus. Next base: position 56,144,198 of record NW_026947495.1, read on the forward strand.
AATATTTGTAGTTTTGCCTTTTATATTACAAATATTTTAGATTTATGTCTTCTCTCTTTTCCTCTTAATCCTGTCACAGATTTGTCCACCTTAATAGTATCTTCAGAGAAACAATTTTAATCTGTTGGCCATCTGTTTTAATGTTTATTTCATTGGTTACTACAAACTCATCTTTATCATTTCTGTTATTATACTTCTTTGGGGCTTCGCTTGTTTTCGAACATCTTAATCTTCCCTAGAGATTTAAACAAGTTAATAAACCTCTAATGTGTCAATACACATTAACCCTACCTAAAAAAGTATAAGGATGTTGGAACAACCTATTAATATTCACATTATGATCTATCTTTTTAAAATTCTTGAATTAGAGTTAATGTATTTATATAGACCACATTTGTTTCCATCTATTTGCCTAGTAAACAGTTCCTTTTCTCTGTTGCTTCTTACATTTCAGACTATCCTTTTTAGACAAATTTCCTTCTTAAAATGGATATAAGGTTAATATTCCCCTAGTGATTACTTGTTGCAAATCTTTATCTGTTGTTTTTTAAATGAAAATACATCTATTTTATCCTCATTCTTAAAAGATAGTTTTAATGTTTGTGTTAAAAATTATTTTTCATCTGCCCATTGGAAACATTATTCCATTGACTTCTGAGTTCTTTTGATGTTGTGAATTTTACTGTTAAATTTTCAGCTTTTTAAATTGTCTTTTCTCTAGCTATTCTAAGTACTCTCTACATTTTTGATGTTCTGTAATTTTAGTGGTTATGTCTAGTTGTGGATTTCTACATGTTTATTCTGCAGTGAGTATTATAGAATGCATATTGGCCTAGGCATGCTGCTGTTCCCTGTGGATTCATGTTTTTCATCCGTTCTGGAAAAATTTCAACCAAATATTAGATTTATATATTACACCCCCTCTTTTATCATTAATCTCTCTTACTGTGACTCCTGTTGCATTTAAAATTAACATTCTTGTATTTTTCTCCATGTCTTTTTAATTCTTTCCAAGAATGTCCATCTTCTTGTAATGATATCATTTTATCAAATCTGTCTTAATCAACATCTAATTTGCTGAGTCTGATATGTTCATTTTAGGTAGAAATGGAGAAACATTTCCAAGACTTAAGATAATTTAGAAGGATATAGAATCATTTCAAAGACTGGGACCTTAATTTTTTCCTAAGTAATTTACATTAATAATATTACCATATTGTTCAGTTAACTATAAGACATTTATAAAACTCATGCTAAAAATTAACTTTATTTTTTAATTTATAAAATTTAAATTATCTTTTCTAAATGTCATAGGTAACCTTTATTCTTTGTTTTTAAAAGACAAAATGAGATGTTTATAACATTTCAAAATTCAGTTGAAAAACATAACACAGTGACATGTATTTGAAAGCTAACTACATTGATTTATTTCATGCATAATCATCTCTCAAAGCCCTTTCAAGCTTTTTCTTCATATCCATAATGTGATATGCATGACCTAATCAAAGGTCAGCACCATGTTCTGTGTGCAATTTGTTACTTTCAAAAAAGAAAGAAAAGTTCCAAGTCCAAAGAATAAAGCTGAATCCTGCTATTGGACAAATTCATTTATTATTGCCTTTATTCAGAAACAGGTGAGTGCAGAGCTGTGAATACACTATTCTCAGCACTAGAAAACTGGCCACACTTCAATTAGCAATTTGGTAAAAAACTATGCAGTGTCAGTTTGTAAAACTTAGTATTCTTTGTTATATATTAACTTAGGATGCCAAACTATCACCATAACTTTCTTTTTTAAATTTTAAGGCCTTTTGTAGTAGCCCTTAAATATGTTGTGTCTTTTCAGTTCTCCAATGTTACAAATTTTTCAGAAAAAATAGATTAATATATGTAATCTGATCTTACTAGAGTTACTAAGAATGAATAGATATTAATATATCTGATGATATTCTAATATCTTCTAAGTAAAGAGATAATTTTTTTTTTGTCTTTTTCCTTTTTATCGGTACCGGGGATCAAACTCACGACTGCCTGCTTGCAAGGCAGGTGCTTATGCCGCTAAGCTAAAATCCCCAGGCCCCGAGAGATAATTCTTTCATTCCTTATTTTGTTGACTTTCTCCCTCCTTTCTGATTTCCTTTCTTCCCTCTCCCTACACTCCACCCACTTTCCAATGCATGACTTGGCACAGTATGTTGGTATTTTCTCCTTTCTTATGAGTTCAGTATTAGCCAGTCTCAGCATTTGGGTCTTCTAACTAAAGTAACTTCTTAATTATTAATGGTGGCAAAGGGGGACAGCACTGTAGGAGTGACAGTCCCCTGTGCTGTTAGTTGGAACAGCCAATATGATGATGTTGGAGACTTTCTGACCCTTAATACCATCCCTGAAGACTGAAATTCTACTATTAGCAATTTATTCCTGTGGGTCAGGGCATTGCCCCTTATCAAAATGCAAATCCCTCTGAACCAGAAAATGTCTTAAGCTGCTATCATTCATTAACATCATATAACTAATTCATATGTTGGAGTATTTCCAGTGGAACTAGGCTGAGGACAATTTTTTAAGAATTAGAGATATCCAGTTTGAAAGGTGCAGGACAAGATGAGGTCTCTAACCACCCAGAAAGCAATAGGAAGCCATCGTAGGTGGAGAAGAGAAACAGCAGGAAAACTAGAAGTGGAAGGGGCTCACAAGAAACTTATCTAGTTCCCAGCTTTCCCTTCTTCACTTCCTAACAAAGTATGAATTTTTGAAAAATGAAGAAAAGAAACATCCACATGAATGTCCCATGAGTGTAGCCCAAGAGGCACAGTTTCCCGCACCATCTCATCTGGGATCTCATTAGGCAAGAGTCATGAGAGTGAGAAGCAGCCATAGAGATTAACAGATAGGTTGCCAAATACGTGAAGGTGTCAGGGGCGAACTGGAGGTTATTCACTGCATTTGCAAGATTTCAGAATACATATAAGTAATTTTGATCAGAACTATTAAAACTAAGCATAAAACTGGTCAAAAGTCTTGTTTCATTCTGGTGGCTTGGTATTCGCTTCACCAAACTAGAACTGAATATGATCCCATGTGTTCCCCTGATCTTTCCTTAAATTTAGTAAGCATTTGTGGTATTCTTATTTCTACAAAGTTCACTGCCAGTTTTCTGGGGAATAAATGAATAAGAAGTACAAAGGAACTGTTCCCAAGTAGGTACTAAGGCATTGCAAGAAGAAAATAAAGCAATAAGTATAATGCTAGTTAAGATTATAATGTGAGCTCTCTGGGAGATCCAGAGGAAACACAGTGTGGTAAGCTGAGTGTTAAACAATGCTCAGCCTTTTACTTATAAGTAACCTGGTCTCCCATTCCTATAAATATTGGCAGTTGGGGGTGGTCATTACTTTCCTGCAGATGACCTAAGGCAAGCCATCGGTATTCACTGAGGTGAGAGATAACCAGAAAAATCTTTGAAATTCATCATTGCCGAAAAGAGTCTGCTCTCACTTCTGCTAGAAATTCCCAGGAATTCAGAAAGCAGAGGGGAGAAGCAGGAGATGGGTAGGGAAGTAAAAAGAATTAATATGTGTTCTGCACCTGTACCAGTTCCCCAGCATGGATGCTATCTTTGTGTGCTGCAAAGATGTTCTAAGAAAAATCTAAAAATTGTAAAGGCAAGCAGGAGTTAGAATATCTCTTGAAGTATTTTCTGACATTATTCCTTCCCAGACAAGCTTCCTCCTTGTTATGGGAGAGTCACGGTTGGTGTGGAGAGTTGCCAGAGTGCTGATGGTCACACAGGGGTCAGAGCTGAAGTAGCAGAAGGCGTGGAGGCTGAAAAAAGAAGGCTCAAAACAGGCCTCTCAAAGGAGATGCACGATACAGAATTTCAGAAGGAGAAAATTAGTGGGACACGAATTAGAAAGGGGCTGTAACTGAAGTTGGAGTACAAAGCCAGGAGTCCATTAGTTGCATTGATCCCCACAATAAATGTTAGCATTTGAAACTTGTTATGGGAGAGCAAGATATGAGCTCAAAAGTGTTTGAATGGGCTTTGTACTGTGTGGATATTGCCAGACAAACCAATCTTGCTTACAAAGGTCAGCGTCTCTTTGTGTCCCCATCCTGCTCCTTAATAAATAATGATAATCATTATGTGACCATTCATGTCACACATTTATTAGGCAGCTTCTGTGCTGCAGGCTCTGTGCAAAGTGTACAGAGATTCAAGTGGAAGCATTTGGCTCCTGAACCTGGAAACCAAAGAGAACCTACAATACACAATCGGAGCATCACTAAATTGCGCCCATATTTGTGAGCAAGGCCAAGAGATAGCCTTAGAAGAGGTGCTTCAGTTTTCAAATAGTCATGCCTCTCTTACAGAATGTATCTCATTCATCACAAAAGTCTTTTGCTTCACAGCCCTTTCAGAAACAGGTGTTCTGTAATAATTTAACCTTGAAGACACATGCTGTAAAGGACTGTTAAAAATATTACTAAACTTTTTAGGTAACACTCAAGGAAGTTGGGGATTGTCCTGTAGGTCTCTTGTACGTACATGTCCAGTTCTCCAGCCCATCTGTTCCTTTCACTCAAGCTCCTAGAATCCTACACCAATGGCAGGATTTTCACCTCTCAATATAGAACTGTACGCCTTACCTCATAGCCCAACTGACTTCCTGAGGATAAAGCATCATATTCTGTAAGAGACAACAAGCGTTGATTCTGTTACCATATGTGAGACTTTATTCATTCGGTAGATTATCTATTTTAACCAATCAGTGTCCTAAGGTTTCAGATGATAATGCTCCAAAGGATCAACTTTAATCAGTTATTGATTACATTTGGGAAGCCCTGGATCCAGATTAAATGCTTGTGTGACATGCCCTTTGGTAAGTAGATCTGCTCCACTTGAAGGCTTAAAGTTGTTTGAAATGCTATAAACCAGGTTTCACCAACAATTGTTTTTAAATTGTGACATTTTATCCTCATTTTACAGCAAGAAGCATTCTTTAGCAATGTGTTGAAAGGCAACATGAGTTCATTCTGAGTCTTTGATTGTGTTTAATAGCTTCACTGTCAGACAGTGAGTCATGATCTTTCTCTTCTGTTTTACAGTTTGTATTTACACCTCCTTGCAGTTGATAAAAGCAATATAACAGGCTCTACCCATTGACAATGATGATTCCTTTATTTTAATCAGTGCAGAGGAAAAATAAAACTTAGCATGATAAAGTGTAAAACCCATTCCTTCAGCCATTTTAAACTTTATGAGTTATATACATAGTCTTACAGAATGATTATTTCATAACATTAACTATCAGCATTTTCTTTTGATTTGTATGAGAAATTTTGCTTTCTTTTTATCAGGCTCAATTTAGTAAATGAGGCTACAAAATTTTTTATCTTGTCTTTTTGCAAGTCTGCATGTTGTAAACATTTATAAGCATGCCATTGTAATATTTAAAGGGAAAAAATCAATAGCAATTTTCTCTCCAATCCGATAAGGCTGAATTTGTCTAGCAGCAGGGTGTGGTCTGAGTAAATGGGCTGTAAGGAGAACACTCACCAAGGAATAAAATTGGTATTTTTGAGTCCACATTGAACTTCAATTATTATTAATAATTTGTTTCTTGCTTACCTATTGATTAGTGGCATTTTTGAGAAGTCAGTTCTTCTAGAAATCTTAGTTTAACTGTATGTTTGTTTATTTCACATATACTAATGTCTTCAGTCATATGTTACTAATTTGAAAATAAGCTTCATCTCTTTTGGTGAAATACCTTGGAATTCAACCAATTAGATATCTCAATACCTGGTTGGTACTAATTCTACAGATAGAAATATATTGAAGGTCATGTGAAGACAGGATATAATGGCAGAGTATAAGATAGATGTAGTCTGACTTTTTCTGCAAAGTACTGGCTGGTAAATATTTTTAGCTGTGGGGGTCATACACTAAAGTTTCTGGCACGACTATTTAACTTTGCTTTTGCAGCATAGAAATATGCATAAACAAATGAAAGAATGAGCATAGCTACTTTCAAATAAAACTTTGCTTACAAAACAGTGAGCAGGCTAGGTTAAGCCTGTACACCATAGTCTGTTAACCCTTGGGGAAAGATATCACCCCCCTGGAGATTATATTTGGTTGCAAAGAAATGGTGACATTTTGTTGACCTGTCCACACAGACAAAATGCTAGAGTATCTTTGGACACTGAAGATATTTCAAATATATCTTGAATCTAGTGATAGTAGTATGCTTATATGTCCTGCTGAGTTAGGAGTCTGACACAGGAGGATCATATGATTGAGGCCAGCCTGTGAAAGTTAACTAAGCTCTGCTTATTCTTGTCAAAGTGCACACAAATAAAAAAATAAAATAAAATAATAAAATAAAATGTGTTGTAATATCTTCAAGCCCTTGTTCAAAGTTTGCAAGATTCTAGGCAACCAGTTCATGATTACAGTGTAAGAGACCAGATAAGATTCGGGAAAAGATACAAGATAATTATAAACCTTTATGTTTTACCAAATTGTCCTTGTTACTTTTCTCTCACTGCTGGGACAAAACACTCCACACCCAAAATTAAGGACGGAAAAGTTGAAAAGTTTATTTAGCTCACTGTTTGTGGAGATTTTAGTCCATAATCAGCTGGCTTCAAGGCAGGATAGTGTGGTAGTGGGACAACACTTCAAAGCAGCAACCAAAGCAAAAGGGGAAAGAACAAGCCTCTTTTCCTGCCTTATATTGTACACAGGTCACCCTACTCCAGGGTTGGTTTAGCACTCACAAAATCTCGGTGCCCTTCTCTTGCACAGGATGAGGATATTTACAAAGTAAAGATCCTGGCTCCCAGCTGAGTCTGTCAGTAAAACTTGTGAACTTCTCAAATTGTCACAGGGTATCAATCATAACACAAATATTAATAATTTAGGGCAAAATATATTGAAGTTGGAGTAGAGGATAAGTCTGGTCACAGAGAAAGTTCAGAACAGGACTATTCCTGCAAGTATTCCAAATGAGGAAATACCATCATTAGAGAAATAGGAGTGCTGGTGGTAATTGGAAGCTGACCAGGCAGACAGTGAAAAGAAGATAGTCAATCTATCCCAGGCATATTGAACTGCTCTCTGATAGAAGTTATGGGCATTAGGGTGGAAAATATTTGGGGAGCCTATGGAGAGTAAATCACGAGAAGTAAGCATGGAGTGGTTGATGAACCACTGAGAAACGTGGAAACCTGTGTTAGCAGCAGTTAATGTAGCTGCTCATGTTTTTCTGTCACTCTAATTCCTGCAAGATTTAATTAAGTTCACTGTGGAATATGTGCCCATGTTTCTGATCAACAGATCAGGTAGACAGCTGCAGAGACCGAGGAAGGGGATTATCAGGCAGGGGTTGACTGAAATTAGAGACACTGGCATTGTGTTCAGGTGTGGCAAAACTGTGAGAGCCTGAAATGAATCTTTTCTTTACAATGTCTCATTTGGATGCTACATAGGAAAATCAGACACTGTGCCCAGTACTGCATTGTTCCATGGTTGTCTGATCTACTGCAAATCATACTGCCTACGTTTTTTTGACATATAAAGAACTTTTACTTTATGAAAAGAGTTTAAGAGATGCAATGAGAAACTAAAACATTTGCAAGATGAAAAGTGCAAACAGAGCAACACAATAGGTATTATGTACAGTAGGCATTTCATGTTGAGTTATTGTAATGTAGAATATTTTTTAAATAGGGAGAATAATGCCTTTAACCTTCTGTGTATATTTAAACACTCAAAAATACTTCTAAGTTTCATGATAAATTAAAGGAGAATACTCTATGTTAATTTCATAAAGGCAATAAAAGTATAAAACATGTTGCTTTTATAGCCATGAGACGTGTGTGATTTTGTACACCATTTATGTAGATTTATTCTAGCCTTTCCAAAAAGAGGCACTCTATTTGTTCTTTAGTAAAGTGCAACCTTTCCAATCAGTATAGAATAATAGTTCCTACACACATCACAATTTGTGACTTCTCTACACAGGATTTGCCTGACAGGAAAAGGACACTCTAGTTCCAACGAATGAACATCTCCTAGGTTAACAAAGCTCCTAAAAGGAAACACACACACACACACACACACACCCTTAACTTAGAGTCTCACAATAGTTAAAAACAGCATGACTGACATCCTTACTCACATGGCCCTTAGGCAACCACATTTGGGGAGTTTCTAATGACCTGCAGAGGTAAAGGAAATGAACTTTACAAATTCAAGCCAAAATGCATGCTAAGTGAGCCAGGAGAGGCAGGAGATCTCAATGCACATAGCTTTGATTGTATTGAGCAAGCTTCGCAAACAAGATAAATCTGCGATGAACAGTAAGTGTGACTAGGAGCCACACTGGATTATCTACCTACCTGTCCAAGGCGACTGGAAAACAACCATGTACAGAGCAGCCCCCTGGCACTGATGAAACTCTTTGTGTATGCAAAGCATTGGAGAGAGGTGCAATTGCTTTGGAAACAGAGCCCAAACCAAACAATATACCAAGTTTGAAAATTAGAAATGCAAGCAGCACTTGTTTTTAAATAAAGAAAAATGTAGAAGTAAGGTAATAGCAGAGGCCCTCATACTTGCCAGACTAGAACAACAACCCCCAGCAGAACTGTTGCTAGTGGGTCCTGGACCCCTCAATATGGGCTGGCCTTTAGACCAGAGCTACACTGGTCTAGAAGAGTCTAACTAGAAGTGAAACCCAAGCACAAGTGGATAAGTAAAGTTAGATCTGGCTTGGAGGTTCCTGGTCCTTACTGATCCTCATTTTCATTGCTAGTAGGTGAAATCAGGTATACACACAGGTATGCACACACACACACACACACACACACACACACACACACAAATCCCTCGTGAAGAATTTTCATATTCTGGAGTGCTTCTGTTATCTCTACCCAGACAAGATTCTGTGGAGATTCTGTCCCCATCATATTGACATTCATCTTCTTCCCTTTCCGTGAAAATGTGGGAGAATTCACCTACTCTCCAAGTGGTTGTCTTGATTCTAAACAATCCACTTGGTAATTATTTTAACTGCAATAAATCTGCTTAGGCATGATTATGAAAGCATTATTCTACCCTGCAGAGCCCTCTTCATTCAGCCTGCTTCATCACAGACCAATTTAGTGGATCCTTAAAGAAAATAACTTCTTCTGGCTGCTAATCTATGGAAAGAACACATCCCCTTAGCTCACCAGTCACTGTGCACTGTGGCAAACAGGGCTTTGTGGATTTTGTGCCTGTATACAATAGAAATAATGGAAATGAGATAAATACTTTAGAACAAAGGCAATAAAGTATTATTACTGCCAATGAAGGGCTGATTTGTTTCAAATGCCAATTGCTTAGAACAAGGATTTTGCAAAATTAAATAATAAATGATTACCATATTGGCAGTGTATTCCCTTATTGATCTTCTATGGAAATCAGATTTGACAGAAAAATGCCTGACATGCTTAAGAATAAATTAGACTAGAGCACATGTCTGTGATGAATTGTTACCCACTTTCTAATTTGCCTACAGTACACTTTCAGAAGCACCCAGATACTTATAACTTACATTGCTGGATTTCTAGGTTCTATAGGCTAATAAAATTGAAAAATGAAAGTGTCATGACTAAGAGCGAGGCTATAATGCAATAGTTCTTTTAGGCCTAGATTAGACTCACGCAGAGAGTTTATTTAGAACAGATTCCCAGCAACTTGTCCTCCAGTGTTGCTGATTTGCTGATTATAGAAAGGCCTAGGAATCTTCATTTACATTAAGTAGCCCACAAGCTTCTGGGCCAGTGGCCTTTGATAGGACTTTGAAAAAAACTGCATCGGAGCACATCCTGCTTTTAAATTGTGTCTCACAGGACAAATATAAGAAAGTTAAGAGGCTTAAAATAGCTGAAATCAGAGCTGGGATCAAGCCTCTGGTTCAGAGTGCCAAAAAAGAGGAAAAGGATGAAAAAGGAATACATACGTAGCCAGGCCACGTACCTTGCTCCACTTTGTCTGATCCTCACTGGATCCATGCCTTACAAGAGAACCCAGAGCTAATCCCCTGTAGTCCTATCACACCCACTGAGCTCAATGCTCCTCCCTTCTCACAGTTCAGTAGGCGATACTGCAGCTTAAAAACAGGCTACTCACTACCAGAAATTAAAATAAAATAAAGGAATAAAAATCTGTTACACAAATACTTGTCTACTTTCTCTAAAGTAGATAAACAACTGGATAGTTTACTTAGTCTACATTCATCCAGATGTCCTGGCTGTAACAGAGCACACCATGCGTTTAAGCCTTCTGTTTTGATGTGCATTTCCATGCTTGAACACCGAGTGTCTGATGAGCATACTGTGGAGACTGCAGTGACAATACAGCTTAGAGACATACATGGGAATTCCTGCAAACACCTTCTGTCCCAAAGCTTGAGATAGCTCAGGTGTTCAAATGGAGAGTAGGTTCCGCTGAAAACCACGTCACGTGCAGTGATTAGCTGCTCAGGTCAGCACACAGAAGGCTCTTTAATTCATAACATAGCTAAAGTAGGGTATGGATGAAAATGCCAAGCTGAGATCTGGGTACCCCAGGAAGCCCTACAAAGAGAAGGAAAGGAAGAATTTTTTTCCCCTGAATTCATGGATATTTCTGAGCAGAATTTTGCATGAAACAAAACTGGTTCATTATTTTATTGCATTGCTTGTTGTCTCTGTCCTGTTTCCTTGGGCCTCCTTTTCACTGCCTTCCAAAATTGCCCCCTTCCTTTCTCTCTGGAGAATTCCATGCTCCAAAATTCACTGCTTCCCTTCTTTATTCCCTGTGAGAACTCATATTCCTAAATACAATTGGTCTGAACCAGTGAAAAGAATGCAAAGACATTTGGACTAGTGTGATTAGTAGGTACAAGTGGTCAATAGCCCCTTAACCTTTCAAGAAATATTTAGCTTTTTAAAAAGACTGGAAAACCAAGATTACACAGTAATCTCAGCACTTGGAGTCTGAGGAAGGAGGATCACTCTCTGCAAGCTTGAGCCCAGCTGGGGCAAATAATGAGTTCAAAGTTCAACCTGTCACAACAAAAACAAACTATAAAGTTAAATTATAAATTGAATAAAATAAATAAAAACATTATAAATTATAAAAACAAATAAAAAGTTACAATAAATGGATAACCCTTGAAAAGTGAATCTCTAAAGTGTTGAAATGGCAGGTAATGTAGCATATTAGAGCTACATGAACTGTGGGGGAAAGGGAGGTTATACCTGGTCTGTGTTTACCTAGGGATCTTCTACAAGGCTCTCCTCCAAGAGGCTCCTCACATTTAAAGCAACAACTTCTATTACTCTACTTGCAAATACTATAGCTCCCCAAGGTCATACATAATGTTCTGAAGTAGCCAATGTAGAATTAATAAGACCATCAATATGTCTATGGTAGGCAAGAGCTGGGTTGAAGGAAAAGTGACAGGCATTTGAACATATGGATCATGTATCAAATGAGTTCTGTCAGTATTGAAGAAAAAAAATGTATTGGCCTCCATAGACAAAGAACCATGTTGATGGTTAATTAACATGGGCCAACACTTCTTAGTGATATTCTATGATCAATATTTCTCTATTATGATATTTATCTCTAATTAATTTTAGCCCAGGCTGAAACAGCAAGCCTTAGCTGCACGAGGAAGGGAGTTTGAAATATATGTTACTTTACTGTGGAATAAACTAGTGACTAGCTAAGCTTTGGGGAAGCGTGGAAGAAATCATTTCACACCACTGCTCTCTGTTATGTGTTTCAACCAAAGAAACTCTGCACAGAGGAAAATCTAAGAGGCATAAAGAGAAAGAAAGTACATGTATGTCCAGGTGCATCTTGAGGCCTGAGTAGAATTCATCCTTAAGGGCTGGCCAGCTTGCTGGCATTTGCTACAGAAGGCAAATGTGTACAGGTTTCGCTCCATTCTTTTTGTAAGAGAGTGAGTTATTTCTTTCTAATCTTAGGAGGCAATGGATTGGAGCAACAGACAGAGCAGCTTCTCAAATCTAAATGAGCAAATTCATATCCCTTCTCCTCACTATTTCTCAGTCTTCCAGTTTGGGACAAGGTTCTCTTTCTCTCAAGTATCATTCTTTTCATTCATAATATGGGACTAAGATTTGTTATTATCATCCACAACCTCAGAGGAAGTGGTAAGGCAGAAGACAAGCCTGAAAGGGCTTGACTCACTAGACGCATTCACGAGGTAATTAGATAATTAGGTTATTAGGTAAAAGGAAATAATTTAATTGTGTGTTTAGTGTGGTATAACAATGGACCATGTATGACAGCATCCTGATTTACTCAGTCAAACAAATTGGTATAATCTGGGCCATCTTTAGAAGAATACCCACGGCCATGGGTATCTAGGATGGCAGGATTTACTCTTTCTCAAAGCTGCCCTTCATTGATCTGGGGTAACTTGGTCACACTAGAAAAAGATGACTAGTTAAAGTGTATGGATACCTGTGTCATAATTTAGGGCTGTGATGATTATAATCTGAAAAAGAGAGAAAGTCCACTGCCCTAATTAGGCCCTGTGTATACAAAGATCAGTGAATGATTTGATTTCCTGTTAGCCATTTAGCTATGGGCCGGAGCTCACACTGAGACATCCAGGGTGCACCTTAAAATCCAGCCTGTCACTCAAGGTATGAGTCTCATTCCCTCAGAAGAAGGAGAGAAGAACAGGCCCAGCTCAAGATGACAATCCCATCATAGGTTCCCTCTTGATTATGCACTTCTGTAACTCATTTGCTATTTTTCCCTCACTGCAATGAGCACTGAGTATGCTAAGATATAGTTTTTGTTAACTATTATAATAAGAAAACACTGGATTCTCTTTTAGCACTGCCCACAATTATAGAAATACATAAATTCACAAGGGAATGGAATTACAGTAGGTCTTTGTTTTGTTTTTTAAGTCTTCCCAGATTCTGCCCTTTCTCTTCCTTTCTTCTTCTTTCCCAGCTTTGTCAAATAAACCTGTAATAAGAACATTTAATAATGTCCCAGGAGTGCCTTTGAGAAAAAAGACCTTTGATAGACAGTCTAGCTCATCCCAAGCAAACTTAGGTCATAATCACCAGTGAGCATCTCCTTCTGCCTCATTAGATCATAGCTCCTTATAGACAAGGATCTTGCATTTTCACCCATTTTTAAGTCCTAGCTCCACCACTGCCTGCCTCAGTTCCCTAGTCAGAGACATTCTGAGACAGTGTCAGTGCTGGGAACACAAAGAAAGCCAAGGAAGCAAGCTCTATGTCTTGGAGCCTGGCGCTTCCTGGAGAACTGGGTCATCACTAGCGACAGTCCTGCACCTCTGCACCCAGCAGCAACTCCAGACTCTTCTCTGACTGTACTGCCTCTTCTGTCCCCACCACTCCTGTGCACTCTGCCCCAAATGTCATCTACCATGCCTTCCTTCGGTTCTTTCTTAGCACAGTTCATTAATGTAATTTTTCACATGCCTTTCTTGGTATCAGTGTCTTTTCTGTGTCTCATATTCAAATTTTCAGGAATTCATTTAATTATAACACAAGACAAAAATGTTAACTCAAATCAGAAGCCACTAGCTGGTCTGTAGATGGCCAGGTCTTCAGATGGCTTAGGCCCAGTCAGCTGTTGTCCAAGGTAACTGTGTTACTTAGCCAAACAAGTCCATTTGGCGTAGTACTCTTCTAGACATGTACAGAGAAAAGCTTTAGGTACAGCAGGGCCTCTGCCATGCAGCACTTCCAGCAAAAAAACAAGTTCTCCCAAATCTTCCCTGTGTGCTTACCTAGCTCTGGGGCTGAACCTTTGCCTTAGGCATGGCAAGTAATAGGCTCCTGTTAAAGGGGAACACAGATGGAAGCTCATTGTTAAATGTCAGCAGTGTGCAAGACACCGAAGAGATGATTGAGTAAAACACTGTCCCCAGTCTCAGGGAGCCTACAGACTCACAGTGGAAGATAAATATGTGAGCTTCTAAAAGCAGCAGCTTATCACAGTAGCTCAAAGTATGGGCTTTGAACATTGTTCAAATTATGGTTTTTCTATGTACCAGCTGAGTGATTTTAACTTATCAGCTAGTTATCAGCTGTAAAGTCAGGCTTCACTTTGAAAATATAAATAGAAAGAAAGATGTCCATGTCTTAGTGTATTTTCTATTGCTTATTATAACAAAATACTGTACTTGGCAAATTTATAAAGGCAGGAGATTTAGTGCCACAATACCAGAGGCTGAAAAATCCAAAATTCATCAGTTGTATCTGCTGAGAAGCCTGTGCTACTTTGTACCATTGTGGAAACAAAATATGGAGAGAGGGAAGGCATTGTATACAAAAAAGAAAAGGAGTCAGTCTCCTTATGATCGCTAACTTATTCTCACAAGGAAGTCTTCAATCCATTCGTGAGGGCTCTGTCTCATGACCAAAACACCTCCTTCTAGGTCACACTCCCACACAGCCACATTGAGAAATTATATGAACTTTCATAGGACATGCTTAAGACCTAAAGTCTAAGAAATGGGCTTCTCAGCACACAGACTGGTGGTTTGTGAAGAACTAAAATATAAAATATAAATATACAACCCTTCCTTTATGATGCTGTAGCACATAAATTTACACATTAGCCATTTAACATGGTGCCTGGACACAGAGACTCTACTGGAGAATAACCTAACTGCTAAAATGCAAGCGCCCATAAGGGGTGGTGGAAGGAACAGAAAGAGAAAGAAACAGTCAAAGAAGCCACTATCAAAATGTCAGAGGAAACAGTGAGGCATGCCTGTGCACCTCCTGTTATAATGGGTGAGCGTAGGATTTCTAAAGATTTGCACTAATTTTTTTTTGTTCATCTAGGTCATTTAGGATATTGTTATATATGAGCCACCATTTTGAGGGTTTGTTTACTTAACTTTAATACCTCTAAGTAAAACATAGTGTGAAAAATACATGACAACACTCTTAGACTTATTTTGACCAAGTCTTTCTATCATCATTGGCATTTCAAGCTAAGTACTGCAGTTAAAAAGTCTAAGACGAAATTGTAAAAGAGAGTTCACTTAAGGATACAGCTATACTTTTACTTCACATGAAAAAATGAACAGAAAACTAATAGCCATCAAGATTTCTTTCTGCTATGTGATTGCTTTGACCAGGGGAGGCAAAATTGTACTCATTTAAGTTTCTGAATAAAGTTAAAAGGTCTCTTTTCTTAATGAATGAACAGAAAAAATTTTTGACCAGAGGGTCACAATTTATATTAACACGACCAGAAGTATGATGGTGCTGACACTTCTGTGAAGGGCGCTGGGTGTAGGAAAACAAATTGTTTTGATGAATGGAAAAGCTGAATGTCACAGCAGCAATTGTCCTCTGCAGTAATGAGGCCAAGACACTCCCTGCCACCCGCTGAGCAAGGAAGTAAAGGGAGACAGTGCAATGCATTCAAGTGACAAGGACGATCTGCTAAAAACCAGGATCATAACATCACCGGTACCATTTTTTTAATAAGAAGAAATAAAATGCTGAAATTTTGAAGCTGTGACCATCTTCATTTTATGTGTAAACAATGATCTTCTATTCAATCAGATCAATTTTACCTTTTTCTTTTTTGTACTGGGAATTGAACCCTGGGCCTCAAGCATGATAAGCAAGTGTTCTACCACTAAGCTACACGCCTAGCCCTTTGTATTTTATTCTGAGACAAGGTCTTGCTAAATCTCCCAGGCTGGTCTTAAATTTAAGATCCTTCAGCCTCAGTCTGCCAACTAACTTGAGGTGCAGGTGTGCACCAACCCAACCTGGCTTTACCTTACACATTTTTTAGGCTGATGTAAATAATAGCAATCAACGTTTGTGTGAATTTGGCTCCTCCACTACTTTCTTAAACTACCTAATAAGTAGAAGTCTTGTTTTGTATAATCTGTGCTTTAGGATCTTAATATAAATATAATAGGATAATATTTTAAAATTCTATCAAGAGGAAGGACAAGGGGACACAGATACCATTCCTGCCACTGGCAATTTAAAAAAATCTACGGCGCTTTTCCTGTATACACCATTGCAAATACAAGAGGAAATATCTGAGATGCAGTGTATTTGAGCAGAGTTCAGCAGGATGCTTTATAATTCACTGTTAGGTATCTCTCTGTTCCACTTTAAATTTCCTGAGAATGGAAGGTACATTCACTGGCAACATGGTTCCAAGTGCTACAATCCTTAGCAGGATGATTCTAAATCTCTAAATAACTTTTCCAAAAGAAAAAGAAATAGAAAATAATGTGAAGCTCACATGGTGGTAGTTTAGCTTGTTATCAGCTCCTTTTTGTAATAATAGAAAGTAAGTCCAACTTTGTATTTAAGAATCTACTTTTAATTCTAGAATAAAAAACAGATCTTTAAATAATGATTCTAAAGTCATACAAAGTACATTTTCACTCAGAACATTGCACAGTTACCATTATCAGATTTTCCCCTTGTGAGCAAATGACATACATGAAAAGGGTTACATTTTAAAGTTAGAAACAAAATTATAGGTTGGACATATCTTCCTTGGAAGAATGAATATCAGGTCAATAGATTCACTACATTTCCTTTCCTCTATGCATTTATTTAATTTTTATTCGTATGGTGATATTGTAGATCAAGGTAATTTTCCATTTATCAAGTAGATATTTAAGAAGAACAGGAGAAATTGTGCAAAAGAACTGATATCTAGTAACTCAAAGCATTGAACCAATACTTCATAGATTTAAAACTAACCAGGGCATTTAAAACCCTTGGTTTTTCATAAGCAGCCTTCTGGGTTTTTGTTCACAGGTCCAAGTCTTTCCAAAGATGTGAAGTTTACCATTTGCAAAGAAAGATAAAAAAAATTGATTCTCTCCTACCTCCAACATCTCCAGTGGATAGTCTCTTAGTCTTAGCCATAGTATTTAGTGTACACGTATTTAAGAATAGAATCCAATCTCATAGGTTCTTATGTCTGTTATATGCCAAACTCTAAACAACCTGACACTTCATTGTGTACCTACTATGCTGGCACACAACCAGTTAGTTTGACGTGGAAATTTGGGAAAGCGAAGTATTCAAGATCAGAACAAGAAATTTTTGAAGTGTCCAACTTGTCTTTTGTTTTTTTTTTTTCTGATTAAAAAATGTATATATGGGATGTTCTTTGTATACATACATGCACACACACGCACACACACATTTAACAAGTAATTTTTAAAAAGTATCCATGTAACCACCATCCAGTAATTTTCAACCTCTTTATCTTGGTTTAAATCATTTAATTCTTAGCACAATGAAATGCCACTTGATATATGAGATAAAGATAAGATTTTTAAAACATTTTCATGTAAACCCATTAAAACTACCTTAACCATATGAAATTCAGATCATTAGGTCAAGAATGTAGCACTTCAAATGATAAGTAATCCTTTTTGTACTCTAGTTTCTTTACAATTTCAAATATCTTCTGAGAAAACTTATCACCCTAATACAATGCTGCATTACACCTTCAGAAAATCCCACAAGAATAAAGATGAGTCTTCTCTGGAAACAAGCTGCTACCCACTACCCAGGTCAACCAAAGGCCCTGTGAGTACCAAGACACCTCAGGAGAGAAAATGTGCTGTGTATGTGCAAAGGAAGTCTAGACCAATTGAAAACACAACTGAAGGGAAAACATAAAATGTAAGAAGACAGATAATTCTTTCCTAACGATTAGTTTATATGCTGATGGGAGTAAAGTGTCTTCTCACAACTTTGGGATGTATCCAAACACCTTTCAGAAGACAAAATTCACCAATATTGCATGAGAGAGAGAGAGAGTTTGAAGAGGAATTTTGATTAAACGTTTTGTTTGAAGGATTTCAGAAGTTGCTCCACTTATTTAACTTAAGGCTGAAATAGTGAGAAAAACAGTAAGATCCCAGAGGCAAAATTCTTTCTTCTGTAAAAACGAGTCTTTTGCCAAAAAATCCTTGCTCTAAAGCAAGAAAAGAACTGTTAACACTTCTTATTGTAAAACGGTTGGTATCCTTCTTGCCTAGAGGGTAAGTAAACCTGAAATTCATCAACCACGTGGGAAAATTGCATCTATTTAGTAATAAAATGTGTTTCTTTTTGTCTCATGGAATCTTTGTATGTATTCTATAGTGATCTATAGATTTTGAAATTATTAAGCTGCATTTATAGTCAAGGCAATTTAAAACAGTGAACACTTAACAAGTGTGCAGACTGGGGCTGGGAATTCAGCTCAGCAGCACAAGTACCTGCCTGGCATGCACAAGGTCATGAGTTCGATCTCCAGTACCAAAAAAAATAAAAATAAAAAGAAGTATGCAGACTATATGCAGAATAAAACTATGTAGTCTGAAAATACTACAAGGGAATATGCAGACTATCTTGCATTAAAAAATAAATGCTAAATAAATTGCATGAAAGTAGAGATTGGGGAAATCAGTATTTTATAATCTTTATTTGGCTTTACTGCCATTGGTGATTACCAGGACGTCAATTTGGTTTAACAAGTTTATCAATAAAGTATGTAAGTGTTTTGCAATGTATGTAAAGTTACGTGTGTTAAATCAAGGACAGCATCTGTGGACTCAAAAAAGGAGACAAATCACGGTCTGTTCTTTCTTCTTTATAATCAATTCGTGTTCAACAGGGTCGTTTTAAGATCCCTTATAAACTTTGCAGGTGTTCAAATAGAACCATGTGTATTTGCATTTTTTAAAAACAAAGACAAATTTTTGTTCATCGGACTCATCTCTAATTCCTAAAGAAAAGTACTAACTAGTCCTATGAGCAATAAAGAAAAACAAGGACTATAAGAATATCCTAAAGACAAAGAATGCTTGTCCTGGTGAGGGTTCATGCATTGCCTGAGGTTTGGGGTAAAACATGACCAAGTGGCATTTAAAAGGAAGTATAGCAGACGTTTTCAGAAATTAAGCCACTCCATGCGTAAAAGATGTGCACTATACAGTTTTACCACTTAAGTGCTATGGGAAGTGATGACCCGCATTTATATATACGATTACCCCAATTTTCAAGAGCAAGATGTACTGCGACTGGGAGGTTACTCTTTTGTTTTTCAGGTGTAAGGGCTCTATTTAACCCTGCAGCGTACATTCCACCACATCAGTCGCCCCTGTGCTTTTGGTCCATTCATGTCACTGAATTCCAAATAATCGCCACTAAGATAGCAGTATGAGCTAGGCCCCTTTATCGAATTAATCCTTCAGGGTTGGCAACCCTTCAAAGTTGGCTTCTCATTTTTCCCTCACAATTATTTGTAAAGTTATAAGGGAAGCAGTTGTCCACATAAGCAGGGAAAAGCTGCAATCCACACAGTATAAGTGTGCAGATGCATTCTGCAACCCAAACACGTAAGTTATTCCTAGATAACAGTCTTCCTTTCTTTTTGTTTTATAAGGGTCTAAATTAGTTGGCATAAATAAAAAGAAGCATTCGTTTTTATTTATGCACCTTGGAAACATCTATAAATATGTAAAATGAACACATTTTGAGTGTAATGAATTTCATAATTCTATTCCTAGATAAAAACACTTTCTTGAGAAAAAAGAAAATAATTATTTCCTGATTTATTCCAAATTAGCTAAAGGGTCTAAGACATAACTGGGCAAATAATCTATGCAAATAAGGAGAGACTTCACATATTGCTTTCCTCTAGCCCCAGATTTATTAGAACACGAGGCTATGAAAATAACTCATGGCTTTCTCTGCTGGATCTGAGTCTGTGCGGGTAGACTGACTGCTTGGGTATGGACCATGGAAGCCGCAGAGCTTTGCAAAGGCCAGGGTTAAGCAAGCTAGAGACAGAGTACTCTTTCCTCAGGTAACTCTTTCTTTACATACTGCTGACACCTCTCTTTTGAGTGACTTATCATCAGATAATGTGAAGACGGGAGCTTTACCCCTTCAGAGGGAAGTTCACACTGTTGTGTACGAAGAAATAGTGATTTTATCAAGTTCTGAGGCCACCAAACTTGATCACTGTGTAAAGTAGCTTAGCTGTAAATGCAGCAGTGATTGGACAGTATAGGAGTGATTGCTGCCAGGGATGTACCTGTATCACAATTTGTGATTGATTATAGCGTTATTATATTTGACTGGTTCTGTGCATTGTCTTTTTGCATCTGTGTATAAGCATGAATAATTCCACTTAAGGGAAACAGAAGCCTTGGCACAAAATACAATGAGAACTCCCCCCATTCCACTTGAAGGTACAGTGAATTTATGAGCCCAAGGGAAAGTGGGAGTTTTTCGGGTGTAAGTCTGTCAAAGATAGTTGAAATAAATGACATGGTACTTGCAGGAAAATAGAAACGGTCAATAAATTTCTTGTTCTTACTTCAGTGTAATTCAGAATAGGTTTATCTCTAAATAAGTAAGCTTATAATTAGCATTTACCTGTTAGCCAAGTGAACATTTTAAAATCTTATTTGTCTAGCATCTTTCTAATCAAATGAAAAATATCATGAAAAGAAAATTCATTTCATGATAAAGAAATGGAACACTAAACTTGGTGATATAACATGCGCTAAAAAAAACCCTTTAAAATCTAAGAATAAGATCAAGTAATACATCTTAGAAAATACATTTCCTTCATTTGCTGAGAAACTCAGGGCTTCCTCAGAATCTGGCAAAGCATCTTTCAAGAACATGCAAACTTTGCTGCTAACTATTAATATATTACTAGAAAAGAAAGTGTCATCTTTGTGACCAGCGAATGCCATCTAACATTCAGCTGGCTAGTTTGCTAGCCCCCTCTGCCTGATACTGAGGTCAGGGTAAGGGAATTGGGCATGAATTTTCCAGAAGTTCCCAGGTAGTTGAAATGAACTCTCCCTGCTGCCCTTCACAAGCAGGATGCAAGACTATTTGCCTCCTGTAGATTTCTGATGCTCCAAAGATCTTTCTGCCACTTAGTTTTGTATCCAAGGAAGAAGGAAGGTGCATATAACCTATGGATGAGCCTATGAGTAGGAAATCAAAGTTGGAACCAGGGTCAAAGAAAGAATGTGTTCGTGCAGACAGGAGGATCCTGTAAAATTCAGCGACCTGAGCTCACCAGTAACACCCAAATTTCCTAGTGTATTTCTATTCATTACTCCTAGGAAATGAGACATAACTCAGGAAATTAAGGCTTTTTGTATTTGCTGATTTGATGGGCAGAGGAGAAACCTAGCAATTTATCAGAACTTAACCTCTACCAAAACACCCTCAGAAACATGCCCAAAAGTGTTTCACCTGGTATCTTGCATCCTTTAGCCCAGTAAGTTTGGCATAGGAAATTAGCCATCAAAGAAGGCATTCATCAAATGCATCAAGAAACTTCTTATCAATATAATAATATATCCATTCCATACTTCCCAAAAAACCAATGTCTTGCTCTGCTCTGAAGACTTTGCTTTCCTCTGTGCTCTGTGTAGTTTTTTGTCATTGTGTTGTGGCAAGTTTGGTTTTTGGTTTGTTTTTTTCTTTTTTTCCTTAAAGAAACATAGTACACAAAAGTCTTCCCACCCCAGTGTTCATGATATTGCCTTTTATGAAAGCCTGTTAAATTGTGTGGTGTATTCTCTCTAGTTTAGAGGCAAAGACTGATGATGCTTTTACAAGTTCCTCTGATAATAGGGGCCATTATTTAGATGACAGGAGCATATTTATTCTTGAAGACATCTAAAGGTAAATTAAAATGTTAGATCCTCAAATTGACATCTGGCAAAACAAAGGTTATTCCCAGTGTGTAAAGTAGATACTCGCTTTTGATAAATTCATAAAAATGCATCTATTATTTAGTAGTGTCAGCAGCACTCACCCAGACACCTGAAATTTCACTATTTTAAAATGCACTTAAGGTTGCCTGAAGTATATAACAGGCATTTGGAAAATGCAAGATTTAACTGTGTTTGATTCTAATTGTATGAAGAATATAGCAGTAGCCAAGGTGCTTTTGGACCTTATTTGTTTTTACTAATGCCTTGATCATAAATTAGAATCTTTTTACTTTTGCTATTCCATTTAGGAAAGTATTGCTTAACAGGAGTCTAGGACTCTACTCATTTCATAAAAGTAATATAACTTCAAAATTGACTAATTTTCTCACCTTTAAAGGAGTCATATAAGAATGTAAGAATTTTTTTGAGTGAATCTATGATTAAAAGTCTAGGTAGTACAGAAAAAAATGTATATGGAATTGCACTAAATGAGTTGGATTCTCCGGGGTACCCGATGCCAAGGGGAAGGAAATGCATGCCGCAGCTCTGAGACGCAGGCCAGCCTCAGCAGGGGCAGAGAAGCCTCCGAGCTCTGAGGCCCACGCCTGAACCTGCAGCCTGCACTTCTAGGTGCGCTGTTAAGGTGCTGGGGCCGGTTCCCTGCCCCTGCCCCAGTCCCAGTCCCAGGTGTGTTCCATCCTAACCAAGGCTGAGCAAGAAAGAGCAAAGTCTTCTAAAGAATTTCATAAATCTCAATGCCCTCTTTTCTATGGTCTTCATTTTGCATTTTTATCCTTTTAAAGTTTATACACAGTATAACTTCCTTTTTGGTGAATTTTGACAGACTCACATATTGCATAACCACAGCAACCTCTATCAGTGCACTGAATCATTCTGTTGCCCTACCCTCCAGATCCATCACGCCGCCTCTTTCGTTTTTTTCCTTTTTTTTTTTTTTTTTTTTTTTTTTTTTTTTTTTCCTTTTTTTTTTATCGGTACCAGGGATCGAACTCACGACCGCCTGCTTGCAAGGCAGGTGCTTATGCCGCTGAGCTAAACCCCCAGCCCCCACGCCGCCTCTTTCAAGTCAAACTCTCACACTGTCCTTAATAAAGAGCAGAAGTGTTCTCTGTTACTATAGATTTGTCATTTCCAGAATATCGTGGCTATGGCTTGGATCTGGAATGTCCTCTAAATGCTCATGTGTTGAGCACTTGGTCCGTAGTCTCTGACACCACTGGTCAGTAATAGAAGCATTAGCAGGTAAAAGAAAGTTACGTCATTGAGGGCATGTCCTTGCAATAATATTGGGACCTCAGCCCTTCCTCCCCTCCCTGCCCTCTCCCGCTTTCTTTTCTCCTTTTCCTTTTTTTCTTCCTCCTTTTCCTTCTTCTTCCTCTCTCCGTCTCTCTCTCTCTGTGTCTTTGTGTCTTTCTGTCTCTCTGTATCTATCTCTCTCTTTGTCTCCCCCTAACCCCCGTCTTCTCTCATCTTTCAGACCGCCATCGGGTGAAACGTCTTCTCTGTCACACACTCCTATGATGTTCTGTGCCGCCACAAGCCTAAAACAATATGGTCAAATGACCATATCCTGAAGGCCCTGAAACTACGACTCAAAATAAACCTTTTCTCCAAGTTGAGTATTTCAGGTATTTTCTCACAGAAAGAGAGGGCTGCCTAACACAGTCATATAGTAGAGGTCTCTAGCATATAGCTTTTGAAATCTTGCTCCTTTTGTGTAACACACTTGAGATTCAAACATGTTCTTGTAAATATTATTCATTTGGATCTTTTTATTACTGCGTTATATGCAATTATGTTTGCTTACCTATACCTGATCTGAGGGACACTGAGTTGTTCCAGAATTGAACATATATACAAATATATTCATAATTTTGTACAAATATGGATTTTAATTTTATCTGAAATATCCATGAGTGAAATTTCTGAGCCATGTGATAGCCATATGTTTAACTTTATGAGAAACTATCAAACCATTTCCCAGGAAGCTAGACCATTTGCCACCCTCCCACCCCGACTCTGCAATGTCTGAGATTTCTAGTTGGTCTCCATCCTCTTGCTTCTGGATATTGTCAGTTATTTTGTTTGCCATTTGTCCTGTTTTTAACCACTCTAATAGATGTCTAATGATAATTCATTGTGGCTTTAATTCACTTTTCCCTAAAGATTAATGAGATTTCGCACTATTTCATGAACTTATTTATATTTGTGTACTTTCTTTGGAAAAGTCATCTGTTCAATGTCTTGTCCATTTTTTAAAAATTTGGTTGTTTGTTGTATAGTTTTGAGAATTCTTTAGATATTTTGTTATAAGTACTTTTTGAAATATGTGATTTGGATGTATTTTCTCCTAGCATATGGCTAGTCTTTTCTTTCTGTTAGCAATGTCTTTCTCTAAGAAAAAAAAATATAATCTCAGTAAGATATCTTTTATAATTTATCAGCATTTTTCCCTCATGGATCAGGCTGTTTGTATGAAACCTAGGAATCTTTAGCCAACCCAAAGTCCCAGAGAGTTTCCTCTTATGCATTGCAAATATTGGAATTGGAAATGGAAAATTTAAGGTATCAGAGAACATTTTAAATTCCCAGTTGGATTTTTAGCACCTTGAAGACAAAAGCCTACATCTTATGATGACATCTTTGTGCCTTGTCTTGTCCCCATTCTTGTCATCCATTAGATGTTTAATAAATATGTGTTAAAATTAATAAGTTCCTTTATATAATCAAATGTGTTTCAGCATCATGTAGTGAAACAAGGGTCAACTTTTAGTTGGCTCCATATCTTGCTGGTTATGTGATCTGGGAAAGCATTTCCTTCAATGCTCTGGGCTGGGTTTCTCAACTTGAAAGTACAAATTAATAATGTATTATAAGATTTTTGTGAGTATTATATGTGGTAATATGTTAGAGTGTCGTCATTATATCTGACATATGGTGGAAGTCAATGAAGCATTATTTTATCTTTTTCCTTTTCCCATTCCAATTCAAACACATGTGTATCTAGCATCATGTAACTGAAACCTCCATCATGCTGTCAATTAGGATGTTCTGTATTTGCTCTTTGAATATCTTCTTTTTCATGCCCATGATTATTTATCAAGGAAGATGAGAATGACTAGATCTGGCCATTTTCTGTAGATTCTCTTCTTAAGACTTTCCTTACACTGCACAAATGTAGAGGGAATGAAAAGGTCAAGTTTGAAGCAAGGAGAAACCAAAGGGAAAACCTTGGCATCTAGCATTATGAGTTTGTCCTGTACATATTGAAATGTGGAAGGCAGCCTTAAGCAGATTATAGCAACTCAGATATTAATCTATTATGAAATACAAACTGAGAGAGAATGGTTCTATTCATCATCTGTGTAGCAAATCATTAGCATTATTAGTTATGCTACCCATTTTTTAAAATCCCAGAATATTTCTATTCAATTAAGAAGATTTTCCAAGTTAGAAGGACTCACATGTGACTCATGAAAGGAATCAAAAAGTTTGCTATAGTTTCTAGTGTCAGAAACAAGGTTAGAAGACTAAATCATCCCACTTCTTGATTGAATAGCACAAAATAATTCCCAAAATTAGTTTTTTCAGAAGCACATGCCAGTTCAGTGTCTTGAGGCGCTCTGCAAAGTGACTGTTTTCAGAAATGGTCTAAAAGGAAGGAAGGTCATAATGGTATTTTTTTCTAATAAAAGTGCTATGAATTAAGCACTTCTTCAATGCCAGACAGTGTCATTGAGGCTTTTTGTATATTATGTAATTTAGTTCTTATAACAAGCCTACAAGATAGATGCTGAGTATTTTTATTCTTCAGATTCTATGAACAGAAAAAGTGCAGACTTAGTTAAAATACCTGCCCTAAGGTCCAGCTACTAAACAATGACTAAGGCAGAAGCTGAACTCAAGGCTGAATAACTGAAAAGACTCTGTTTTTAACTGCTATCCTTTATGCTTTAAATCCTTCATGGTTTATAGCTTGCAGAAATTGTCTGTAAAATATGTAGCGTAAGTTTTAGAAACAGTGAATCAGTGATGTTTCTCACATTTAGTTATGCAACACAATGCCTTTGATTAGGTGCATATGTATTTCAATTTGCAGTTACAAGATTAAAGGTCACTCTAGTTTTATGTTTCCTTATTAATATCAAAAACATTTTAGCACATCTAGATGCATAACACAAGTATGTTACTCTCCTCAAGCTCACCTGAACAAATGTGGAGATACTGATTAAACAGTATTGATACCTGTCAAAAGGTAATTATCATTTAATAGAGCTGAAAGAAATCATTCCTTTAACCTCTAAGGCAGAGAAAAATTTAAGCCTATAATATTGCTGTTATGAAAATTATCTGTGTTCTTCGTAAAAGGACAAAATTCTACTTATGGAAGAATATTTTACTTATGGAAGAGTAAATGTTTGTGTGTTGGTGAGTGAATGACCCGATTGGCAAATTTTAGCCACTTAGAATGAATTTTACAAATAACTTTTGAGACCATATGTTTATTTGCATGTAAAAACAGAAATGTTATGAATATATTTTTAAGAAAACACTAATATATAGTGTGAGTTGCCTTAATTTACATGCATCTCCATGCTTTCACATTACATTTGTCCTCATGATTGATATTTTCAGTGGCTTATTATAAACTTCACCTTTACAAAAGAACAACATAAAAAGATTCATGAAATGCTAGAAGTCACAAGCAGAAGATACATATTAGGTTTGGGGATCTTCTAAGCACTCATAATACATGAAAACTGAATGTGCTCCAGAAGAGCAAGACGCTGCCTGTTTAGCAGTGGTAGAGGCTTCTGGTTTACGGGGCCAGCATGATAAAACTCAGTGACCACATCTGATCAGCTCCTCAGGCTTGGTAGGTTTCTCACTCCATGGAGACTACTCAACCATACACCTCAGTGGATTTTTTCCCATCACAGTGGGAGTCACATACAACCATACGGGATTTTATCTCTCATTTCTTTTTGTATACTTGTGGTTGGCTCCAAAATAATTCATATGGGAACAGTCATAAGTAATAAGTCATAAGTAATCCAAGTTGGACTGTTAATTGACTAATCTGGACAAGAAGAGGCCAAGCTCCAAACCTGCATGTATTGTTAGAGCTAATGGAAAGCTTAAGCTAATAGCTAGTTATTCTGAGTGCTTTGTTTAAAGATCCATTGTTCAGATATTACATTCTGTTGTTTTGACAAAAAGCTACTGTCTGTGCCTAAATTTACAGCGCCTTTCTTTCATAACTGGTGTTCACTTAGTAACTTACTGAACCATCATGTGGCAGTTAAGCAGGAAGTGACCGAGAAAGCAATTTCGACTTGGTTCGGGAATCCCATGTTACAGTAAATCAACCGAGTAAACCAGTATGTTCAAATTCTACAGTCATTATCATTTGAATAACTGTTATTCAAGTTAAGAACAAATAGGTATTTAACAGTTTAAAGTCCTTTACGTTTCTTATACCTTAACCTGGCAAGTACCCCAAGCCCATATCAAAATTAGATTATACTAAATATATGTAAGACCAAAAAACCATTTAGTTTGCCATTTTCATCTCAAGAGGTTTTTTTTTTTTTTTTTTTTTCATTTTCTATTGACCTGGAGAAACTACAAACCTCTGCTATTTGCTTGTGTAGCTTCTTTGTGTTTATTCTTGAACTTAAGCTAATGAACTGGGTTTTAATTACATTAATAAACTTTCTTAAAATGAAGCTCACAATCAAAGGAATGCAAATTAAAGTAGCATTAGGATATTAACATTTGGTTCTCAGAGCAGAAGTATTAATTTTTAAATGATAATGCTCAATGCTGATAAGGTTACCTTTAGATAATCATTCCTATGCACAATTTATAGTAGTAAATTTAACCCTTTTGGGAAGCTTTAAAACATTTCCACCCTTTAAGCCAATAATCTGATTTCAAAAACTGTATAAGAAACCATGTAACCATGTGATGTAAACCATGTGATGGAGTATTTTGTGGGGAAAATTCCATCTCATCCCCATCCCCCACAATCCTTCCATAGAGATTAACAAACTGTTAAAAAAAATCCCTGACTTTGGGATTGGAAGACCCAGGTTCACATCCGAGCTCTGTCGCTCACTTTTCTTAAATCTCACTACTCTTGTCTCCCCTAAAGCATGAGTGACAGAACTGATGACATAGTATTTTCCGAGCAGTAAATCAGAAAAAAAACAAGTAAAATGATCTAGGTGTGGTGCTGACCCAGAATAAACACTCTATAAATTTATTTAAAATTAGATTCGAAGACTAGACTAGAAATGGATTCAACAGGATTACATAGGTCAAGAACTGCACCATATCTGACGTAATTTGAATACTTTTTTAAAAAGTTTTTCACCTTCAATTTAGTATTTGGTCTTGTTTTGTCTTTGGAAGGAAAAAAATTTTCCTTAAAAAACTATCATTTGATTTGGGTGTCCACTTGCATGTTAGTTCTCAAAAATTTACCATCCAAAGCCACACCTCCAGTGATCTGCTTCATCCAATTAAGTTGGACCATTCAGCTAAGGAACTCATCAATAGATTAGTCTACTTGAAATTAACAGCTTCACGGTCCAGAGTCTCCTAAACAAATTAAAGTGACAATAGATTGTCCATTGCAGTTCCCCCTACAGAGTTATCTTCCCCAAATAATTATCGCTGAGTCTAACGTTATAAACACTGACCTACTACAAGAAGGAATATAGAGATGATCTGTAACATGTATCCATGTATCCATGTATTACACGCATATGTGAATAACAGTGCAAGGCACCACAGATAGTTTAGGCAGTTGGTAGGTGAACATTTGCACCTGATCATTAGTACAAAGAATTTCCTCCATAATGCTATTAGCTTATCACTTTCCTTGTTTTATCCTTCTTTGTTGTACTCTATTGTATCCTTTTTATTTCATTTTGCCAATTACCTTTTCCCTTCCATCAACGCCCTCATGTGAATTCTATTTTGTTTTCTACAGCCTACCTTATAATTTTTCCTTCCTATACTTTTTATTGTCATGTTTAAATTTCTAATTTTGGATTAATTTTGTAGGATTGGGTTTAGTCCTCTGTGATCAAAGTGTTAAAACATTCTTCCTTACGAAATTGTGTGGAAGCACAGAACTAAGCATTGCTTATAATGGACATGCAGAGAAGACTGTAGGTTTCTTTCTCCAACATTTAGAGAGCCAATGGCCATTTTAACGTTGGCTACTCTCTTTTGTATTAGTATTTTGAGACAATTTAGGATTTTGTTTAGCTTTTTTGTTAGTATATGTTTGCAATACATAATAATTATATTCATCTTTGGCAACTGGTACATACAGAAAATTTGTCTTTCAATGAGCAGAATCTTATGGATTTTTTAAAACAACATTTCACATATACACAGAAAAAACTTATAAAGGAGTACCAACCTGAACAAATGGGTGTGGGTGGCAAATCCTTTAGTGTGAAATTCTCTGTGAATTGATAAAAATGTTAAAGCAATCCATTTTCTCTACTCATTCTGTTCTGTTGGCTGAGGAGAAGAGATGAGGCAGAGCTCCCCTTAGCACACTGGAAAGGTTAGGATACATAGGCTTGGTTTTTCCCACACATCTCATCACCTCTAGATGAGGATGTGACAGGTTTTACTATGACACCTATCAATCCTCACTAATTAGCAGTAACATGTGCATGTGATGAATATGACCAGAATTAGATGGATGCTGGAGCTACACAAATGTAATGTACTGGAAAGCCCAAAAAAAGAATTAAGAAATGTTTGCTAAACAAAACTACATCTTTCTTTTATGTGCTTATTTTTCCCCTTCAGTCATGGAATATTATTATATGCCAGACATGAGTAAAGTAATTTGGATAGCATGTCTAGTTTATTTTTTTCTCTCTTCACATTTTAGAGGCTTTTAAAAACAAGCCACATAGCAGAAGAAAGACAGGTGGAGCAACTTGGAATTGCTTGCCATGTGTAGACCTAATCTGAATTTAATGATCTGCATGATTAGGAGGGAATGACAGACTCATCAAGAAGCAAGTAGAAATGTTTCAAGTTGGTAAATATTTTAAATCCAACAGACTGCTTTAAGTTACCTGCTATGATAGGTGCATTTCCTTTTCATTGTGGAATGGGTCTGAATTGTATAAATTCACATGTCATTTCCTGTGTTTCTAATATAGTTGGTCTTGCTCGGTAACTTTTTTTTCAGTGTTTGGTATTTATTGATCACAGATACTATGCTGAGACTGGCTTGAAATACTAAGATGCAAGCTCTGAGGGGCCTGTTAGTGCCTCTCACAAGTTTGTACATACTGGTCATTCCAAGTGTCTAAGGTTTCTGCAGTTCACTGCCTAGCAGGCAGGGCAAATCTGAGTATCTATTTATGAAAACAATCATCAAAAAGAACAGTAAAAACCAGAGCATCATGTATTGTATTGTTCACACTCTGCCTCTCAAACTTATAAATGTTATTAATTCAGAGTTATGAGATGATAAAGTTCTATCCATCTGTTCAGAGAATTGGGAAAAACTATTAAAAGCTTTATCACATATGTAACTTCTTTCATTTAATATCACAAATCCTGAAAACATTCAACACTTGAAAATATATATCAAAATGACAGTGTGGACGTTAGGGAAATTATTTGATTGCTAGCTGCCAAGATCTATCTTTATTGTACATATTGAAAATCTCAGGCCAATTTCAAAGATTCAAGAAAATGTAATACAAAAGTTTATTTTTTTTAACCTTAGCAGTGTAACTTTTGTTATATTCTAGAAATTGCCTCCAGACAACTAATCAAGAGTTCAAAGCAGCTTTTGCAGCCCTAGACTTTCTGTGGCTCAGAGAATCTTGAATAACAAATACTTACAGATGGTAATTCTCTGCACACAATGTTTTAGATTAGACTTTGTAAGATAGAGTACTAAGAGATTGAACTATGCACTCTAGGAGTGGTTTGAGGGGATTGGTGTGACCAAATCCCTGGTCAATCATCTCTAGTCATAATTAGTTTTGACTATTGAATGTAATGTACTCTAATTTTCTGTCTGTGTCTCTCTGTCTCTCTCTCTCCCCGTCTATCTCTGTCTGTCTCTGTCTCTCTCTCTCTGTCTCTCTGTCTTTATCTCTCCTCTCTGTATTTGTCTGTGTGTATGTGTCTGCATATGTCCGTACTTAGTAAAAAGAAAATTTGACAGTATTGCTTTCAACAATTAACTCTGGTAATCATGTTACAAGAAAGCCCTTTTGAATTGTAAGAACTCACTAACAGAGAAGCAGCCATTAGGATGGCTTCTACACACAGCTATACATTGCTTACTCTTCCAAATGATAGTCAGTTCCAACAACAGCACAATACTCAGAAAGCCTCTAGGGACTATCACATCTTTTTCTCCATCCATCTTGATGTACTCTTACAGATGCCCACTTTTTTGATAAAATTCTGTTCATTGGCTAAATTATTGTACTTTAGAAGCACAGTTATCTTCTCAAATTGTTTCCTGATACTACCAACATGCTATTTTTTGGAACCAGGGAAATGATTCAGGTTAAAGTTTCAATGTGATTTCAGTTCTGCAGATGAGATGGTATGTATCTGGCCGGCAGCGTATCTATCAGTGTGTGAGGTGTCACTCTACAGGCATTGATATAATATACCAAGAGAGACCAGGAAAGGGCTTTTCAGAGTTACCCATGAAAGTTGTTGTGTCCATGTATCTGAATCAGTGGGCTGACGACCAAATAGGAAAAAAGTTCTTTCACATAAAAGCAAAATTTCAAAGTTAAAGATCTCCAGCAGGGTGCCTCTTTTCATTTCTTTCACTAGTACCAGGACTGGCCAATAATTGAGGATGCCACATATTTGAAAGAAGCATCCTATAGTTTCTGGGTAAACCTATGTATTTCATAGTACTTGGTATTCTAAAAGTTGAGTATGAATATTATCCCACAGATTTGTTACTTTTGGGTTTATTTTGCAAACCATGCCCAGAAAAAATTAAAGAATCTTATCTTATTAAATCTACTATGAAAATGATGTACTGATAACATTCTATGGTGTGGCTGAATAACAAAAACATTCTGTCTTGTCAAAGAAGCCAGACACAAAAAGCCACCTACTGTACAATTCCAGCTATATGTATTGTGTAGAGTAGATGAGATAGAAACAGAACACCAGTTACTGCTTTTCCAGGAGCTAGAGGGAAGGAAGAATGGAAGTGACTGCTTAACAGGTCCCTGGTTTTCTTTAAGGATGATAGTGATGTTTTGGAAGTCAGTAGAGGTAGTGGTTGCACAAACAGTGAATGGACTAAATACCACTAACTTGTTCACTTTCAATTCTATCTACTATGGATTTCACCTCAATTAAACAAAAAAGTTAAAACACAGGAGAGATGCATTATTAGGGAAGATACAGAGTCCACCTAGACCAATACCTAGACACCTCTCAGAAAAACTTAAGTTATATAGCAAAAATATTTAATTATTAAATATACACAAGGCAGTTTGTCAGTCTCCAGTAACAAATCAATGAACTTAAATTAGCCCCATCAAGGACTTTTATCATTTTTAATACTCATAGTCCTACATTATTAAAATTAGGGATGAAGAAAAAGAATGATTGTGTGACCATTTCTGAAATCAAGCCAAGAATAATATTTTTAAAATATTTTAGGTGATGGCTCTTTTTAGAAAATATACCTTCTCTTCCTTGAAAAATTTAATGGATTTCCTTACAAGGTCTTTCCAAAGTTAAAGATTTATATGCTATTTCTATTTTATGTTAAATTTTGCCCAAATAGGTACAGTACTCGATAGAATAGGGTACACACTTCTTTTCTGAAAGTTATATCTGGATATTAGGTACAGTACTCAATAGAATAGGGTATATGCTTCTCTTCTGAAAGTTATATCTGGATATAAAGCTTCAAGAGCCAGAGAGGAAGAAGAAGATACAAAGCATTTGAAAAGTCAAAAGAATCTTGGTCAGTGTCTGATAGCCCCCTTTCCCTCTCAGGGAGGAAATGGAATATAGTTGGTTCTTCCCTAGTTTGGAGCCCTTGGGTGGGGTGGGAGGGCTGGATGCCTCATGTCCATGGCTTTAATGGGCAAAGCCAGAAGTCAGAGATCAGAAATTAGGGCTTTCGTAGAGCTGAAATTTAAAACTAGAATTCTTAAGTCTCATTCTAAGTCTGGAAGGCAGAGCCTGCAAGGGGCATTTAAGGAAGAATAAGAGCAAGGCAACCCCAACAGTTGTGAGGAGAAAGGTAATGCCCTGGTGACTTTTTTTTTTTCACTTTTATTAGGATGCATTTACAGCACATAACAATTACATTCACTGTAGGAGACTAGTACATGTACACAGCACATTTTAATTCTCTTCTTTGCCCACACCTCCTTTTATTCTTCCAGAATCAGGTTCATTTATATGTAAGACCTCATAAAGTTAATATCATATACACAGGTTGAAACCCTGGCCAGTAAGCTGAAGAACATACGAAACATTTAAGCCGATAATACTAAGTCAAGGTACACTTTTAGGTACATTGTCTACACTAGATTACAATATGGTTCTTTCTTTCTCTTTTTCCTATTATCTTTTATTTTGCACTATTGAGTTTTTCATATAATAGGAAACCACACGATCTTTAAGCTTGTGTGTCTGAGTTTTATTAGACATGAATACTTGGATCTGGTAGGTATTCAAGGTTGTGACCAAGCACGAGAGACATGGGTAAATACCAGTAAAGAGTAGAGGAGGCAAGATTACTATCTCCAAGTATAGATCAGGAAATGTCAACACCTGACTCAGATAGGCAAGACTTTTTCTCATTTGTTCATTTGCTTTTGTTGTGTTTGCACTGCTTGGGTGGCATCAAACCCAGGTTCTCGGTCCCAGTGCTGGGGAAATGTTCTACCACTGGCCTCCACCTTCAGCCCCAGGCTTAATACTCTGGGCAAATATTTCACAGATTTCTAGGATATGAATCCCACAGATACTTTTTGAGACAAAATCTACTTCAGACTTTCAATACAACAAAAGAGCTTATTCATCCAGATAAAAGTGTTATATTTATCTTGGTCACTTCATGAGTAAAACAAGTAATTATAAGGTTCGGGATTTAGCTCAGCAGCACAAGTGCCTGCCCTACAAGCACAAGATTGTGAGTTCGATCCCCAGTATCAAAAAAATAAATAAATAAATAGAAACTAAGAAATAAAGAAGTAATTATATGTACTTCCCATCTCCTGGCAAAAGACAACACAGCATGCATG
This sequence comes from Cavia porcellus, assembly GCF_034190915.1. Taxonomy (NCBI): domain Eukaryota; kingdom Metazoa; phylum Chordata; class Mammalia; order Rodentia; family Caviidae; genus Cavia; species Cavia porcellus. The sequence goes on from NW_026947495.1 coordinate 56,178,330, forward strand.
TCTATATTTGCATGCATACATGGAAACGTATAGAAATATTTTTCCAAACATGATTTCTAGAAACATGGAATGGTTTTTGAAGCCTTTCTAAATATGTACAATTATGTTTTCTCTCAAAGTCTTATTAGCTTCTTATATCTATAAAGTCATGAAATTATTTTACTTTAAAATAAAGAGAAAATAATAATATGGTCAAAAAAATAAACCTTTTAGCTTGAATACTAGACTTAACTTCTGACTGTATTATTTATTTGATTACAGGAAGCCTTCCCAAATGTATGAGCAGAGAATCTGGTGGGATATTTAATTTATGGTGGTTTGGCAGAGAACAAGAAAGCAAGCTGACTGCTGTAGGTTCTGTATTCATGGGGGAGTAAGGTAGACAATTTTAAATGTACCACTTCTACCTTCTGTGAGTTCCCTGATTTCATACCAACCAAGTGAACTTAAAAGAAAAGCAAAAGTGATTAGAGAGAATAAAAAGAGTGTAAAAAGAGCAAGCCCCTTTCAATGGGATTTAATCATTGGACACAACAGGAATACGTACACGGGAGGAAAAACATACCAAAGTTCGTGATCCACCAGGGGGAATTTTTTAATTTACCCTTCATGTCAGCTACAAGTGATGATGGTGAAAGAGAAGATGGTAAAAGCTGAGAGTCTGCAATTATTATTTCCTTGAGCCAAGGGAGGTGCACGATCCATTACTTTCCCATTCCACCTCCACCTACCGCCTGACTCTGAGTCACTGCGTGCTGCCTCCGCCAGCGGAGTGGGAGTTATTATTTTTTTTTGAAACCTGAAAGAGTAAAAAAGGTGTTCATTTTCCACACATTCCTTATCCTGAAGGTAGCTGAGAATTTATGCTCTTATCCCCAACAGGGCTGATGTCTTTCGGAGTAAATAGTAAGGAAGGCTGAGAAAACAGCTCAGCACTGACCCTGTCCATATTGGCTGCCCAGTGAGAGGCAGAAGAGCGAGGCTAGAGGTCAAAGAACCCCTCTTGCAAATCTTGTTTCGAATGCCAAGTCCTGCAGTCTGCTGAAATAGGATTCAGTAAAGTTGCTGAGGTCATTAACTTCCTCTGTCTTGAGGACAACACCCATCTCATTAGATTTAAAAGCAGCTTTTCCAGGCCAGTAACCTCTTGCCAAAGCCAGGGCCACTGTCTGCATACAGCAGAAAGGAGCTCTATCTTTTGCAACATCCATGGGGACAGATTCTGAGGAGAACCAGCCGTAGTAGCTGTAAACAGAGATGAAATAGATGACACTGAGGGCTCTGAAGCTAGGTCACAGAGCTGTGACTACCAGAAAGCAGACTCCTTGCGGTCCTCTTGGCATGGTGGCTGCTGAAGACTTTGTCCACAGATTGTTGTTTTTGAGGACATCTGAAGCTTTCTCATTGTTTCAAGACAGTAGTCTAAATATTCACAGAGGTTTAACAAAAAAAAAAAACAAAACAGAGATGCCCAGGTGCCCTCTTTCCTTAACAGTGACACTGCTAATTAGAATGGTATTTTTAGATAGTGTTCTGGCACCACAAGAGCTCAATAAAATGATCATGCCCCTTGCACTAAGCAGGCTCACCTTGGGGAATTATCTAAAGAAAATAGCAGTTAAGCCTTCTTGTACAAAGATGTTTATAGCCACCTTATTTGCAACAGCACATTGCTGGAAACAACCCAAATGCTCAACAATTAAGGAGTGATTAAGCAAACTTTGGAACTTTAATATGGTAATAAAGTCTGTGGCAATGAAAATGATGAATATTTGAACTATGTAAACACTTAGAAAGCCTATGTAAAACAATGCTGCATTAAAAAAGGAGACCATACAATAGTCAGAGCACAATAGAAAATTAAGTACTTGATTATCGCAATGTCAGTATCATTTCTTAACAACGATAAGCACAGAAAAAGTCACAGTGTAAACACAGTATGTCCCTTATCTGAAATGCTTAGGACCAGAAATGTTTCACATTTCTTTGGCTTTTGGAATATTTATATATGCATAAAAGATATCCTGGGGTTGGAACCCAAGTATAAACACAAATTCATTTATGTTTCATTCGTGCTCTATATACATTGCCTCCAGTTGTTCTTATGCAGTGTTTTTGTTGTGCCTGCGTTTCATCTGTAACCCATCATGTGAGGTCAGGTGTGGAATTTTCTGCGTGTAGCTTAATGATGACTCTCAAAAGTTTTCAGGTTTTAGAATATTTTGGATCTCAGATTTTTTATTTATTAGGAGTGCTCAGTCTGTATATAGTTAGTGCTCAGAGTAAATGAGGTTTTGTATTTTTAAGGAAGCTTAAGGTGGTGTTTTCATATTTTTCAATAAAGCTATTTTGAAATACTGTATAGTATTTTAAATGTTTGTTATTACTGTGGTATAGAACACGATGAAAGTATCCATACCTATTAATCGACTAGTTCATTTGCTCTTTACTTCTGACCTATACCATTAGGTCAACATGGAGAAGTCAGTGCTTTAAAACAATATGGAATTGGCCTTACCTAGTAGTTAAGTGCTAACTTTTCTTCCAGTAATATCCACACCTGAATCAAAATATAAAATTAAGATTAAAAAAAAAGCCAAATAGTCAAGCAGAAGAAAACTTAGAGCCAAAGACTATCTGAGTAAGGTCAGATGGAAGAACCATGAGAAGGTGTTTGCTCCTTGGTTTACATACCCAGTTACAAACACAGAATTGGCTGACAAGCAATTCTGAAAGGGGCTTTAGGTGCTCAGCGCTTCCAGGGTCAGTTTTTATTCTGCAGTCTTTTTTCATATTTCACAGTATAGTGATACAGCTACTCCTTGGACAGGACCCACCTTCGGTGTTCTACAAAGGGTCTGATACTATTCTAGGTTCTCTGGTGAAAAGAGGCTATGTAAATTCTGATATCCAGATGAGGGGCACCATGAGACACAGGCCTATGTGATGTTATTAGCAATATTTTGTTTCTTATTGCTGAAATAATTCACATAGCTAATTGCAACAGAACACATAAAATCCTTGAATGCCACGCTTCACTGAGCCTTCAGCATTAGTGTTTGAGTCTAGAATTATTTATGGAGGCCTTTTCTTGAGACTGTAGTGGTGTAACTCCAGCCTCACTGTTCCTTGGGATTTTTCATTTGAGAGAAGCATTCACTTCCTCTCTGTTCACTGCTAATGAAGCCAAATGAAGGAGGCAAAAGCCCTCTTTCAAGATTGACAAAACTTTGTTCACCTTTGGAACTTTTCTAAAACTGCTTTTCCAATTTCATATCACTAAACTCTTAACAACTGTTCAAATCAGCAAGAATCATTGATTCATGGGTGCTACATTGAAAGCAATTTCCACTCTTCATTTCCAATCATTCCCACTAGTCAGCTTTTCTAAATCACTATAGCTATTAAATCAACATGGATATAAATGGCAGGTCTGCCCCTGCAAATTTGGGTCAGTTTTGAAATTACAAGAGATTTCTCCAATGCAGCTCTTTCCTGTTAATGTGCAGTGATGGAAAGAGGACAGTTTTCAGAAAAACAGTGTTAGTTGCGACCTCGTGTAGGTTTTTATTACACAGATTCTCCAAATTCTCACCTGTTACACAATAATAATAGTATCACTTGCCTCACAGACAGTAAGGAGGGTCAAATTAAATATGGGAAACAGTAATTCAGCTCTATAGCCTGATTTGTCTCTTTAACAGAATGGTGCTGTGCTACCTAATGTGCTCATTTCCTGCATTTACTGCTTCCCTATTATCCTTGTTAAGAACTTAATAATATGACTCCAGGTTACTGCAGAAAAGTCTTCCACTTTTGATTATTTTTCTCTGTTATATTATGTATTTTAGCAAGTTAAATGGTTCTTTGAAGTGAGTTAAATGATAGACACTAAAAAATAAAAGAATCTTCATTCCTTTGTCAGTATACAGTACAGAGTGACATTTAGGCACATGAAATACAGTAGTTATTAGCAAAATAACAAGGATGTACTGTTCCATTATTCTCTTAGTGATGGGAAAGTATCTCCTTTTTTGAAACCTTTTTTGTCTATCTTCTTAGCAACCATAAATTACCTACAACCCTGGCAAATTTGTAAAGGAAGCAAGGAATGATTCTCAAATGTCAGTTCAAATAGAAACACTGAGGACCTTGACACTGCATGCACAAACCCATTCCCAGCCCAGAGGTTTGGTAAACATCTCAAGCATGCTGTTTCCTTCTTTTAAGGACCCAAGTATGAAATCACAGTTACAGATTGTTTTGCATTTTGATTAAATAGAAGCAGGAAATCTTTGAGCCATGATTACAACCTGGCCAGTCCACATTTTGATCAGTTTGAAGACCATTGTTATGGTTTATGCTTAAATACCCCTCAAAGCCTCATGCAGTTATAGGGCATGAGCCTTTAGAAGGCAGATGAATCCATCATTTGTGGTCTAGCACTGGTATTGGTAGTGTGAGTCCTGCACTCACCCAGTGGCAGGAAGCTAGCATACACTATAAGGAGGGAAGAAGGCCTGCTTTTCCTTTTTGCCCTTTTGGGTCTTGTCTCTTACAGCCACCATGAGCAGTTGCCCCGTAGCCATAACACCCTGCCTTGGTACCAGTTAACTGAACTGAAACCTTCAAAAACTGTAAGCTAAATAAACCTTTCCTTCCTTCATTTTGGGTGTTAAGTATTTTGTCTCAGCAATGAGAGAAAAGTAACCAAGACAACTACCCATAGCCATGATACCTAAATTCAGGTGTGGACATGTAACATGATATATTAGAGAAAATACAGGCTTTGGAGCCAGTGCTTGTTCCATTCGAGCTGTGTTGCCACAAATTAGTAACCTGACCTCACTGTCTTCTGCCACATGGAGAAAAGAACACGTATAGGATTGAAGTGGTATTTTTATCAGGAATATAGGTACTAGCAGGCTCTCAAAAGTGGTAGTTTTGTTGATGATTACTAACGTTAAGAAATAAAGCCTGCCAGCTAAATCAAATGACAGCTTTCTGATTCAATGGCATCTGATTGTATTTCTCTTGAATTTTTCTTATTATCTTAAGTTTCTGCTGAAGCCTCAAGGCTGACACATTAACTTGTGTACCATCATGTTTTAAGGAGAAATTCTTCCCCATCCACATAAGACTCCTGTATTAGTCAGGGTTTTACTAGAGAAAACAGATATAACACAAATGTATAAGAAATTACAAGATTGGCTTATGATGATTAACCACAGAGTCGAATGAGGAAGCGTGCAGAGGATGTCTGCAAGCAGGAGATTGAAGGATTATTGAATCCAAGGTCTGGAGTTCACTTCAGTGTCCTGTGCAAGTCCACACCAGCAGATCAATGGATCTGTGATGGAAGACTAAAGAATCTATGCTGGGAGACTGAAGGCTCTAAGGCAGAAACCGAAGAGTCTGCACTAGAAGCCAAGAGACAACATTCAAGCCAAAGGTGAAAAAGATGGAAGCGTCCCTAAAGAATCAAATCTCACCTGTCCTTCCTCCTTCTCTTTTATTCCATCCAGAAGGTGAGCCATCCTAGGGTGGGTCTTCTACAGCCTAGGTATAGAATTGCTAAGCTGACTTAGTTAAGCTTCTAAATATTTCAAGTTGACGCAATCAATCAACCACTGCAACACCCCAAAGGGTGGCATGATTCCATGGCTTCTTCAACATAATCCACTTCAGGGAAGGGCAAGTTGTTAAATGGTACTGAACTATAGCCATTGTTAACAGAATTTCTACTAACAGGATGTTTTAGAAGATAGAGCAGCCCTTACCCAAAGAGTAGGAACTGGGCAGTCAGCTCAGCAGTGCATCTCATGTTTCAGCAACAAGAGTTGGGTAGGAGATTTGAGGACGTGTGAGGGGTTAGCTGGCAGAGACCATTAGTAAAACAACCTACCACATGCACCAAAGAGCCAGCGTTTGGGTATCTGCCATCACCAGGAGAACACCCATCCCAGATTGCTGTAGCCAAATGCAGGTGCAAGTGTGCAGTCTGCTTTACACCCTCACCTCCTTCCTACTCCTGACTGGGAGCAGAGGCAGCCCAGTGGGGGGGTGTTGGGAGAGAAGAGCAGAAGAAGAATCAGACTTAGCCAGGAAATAAAAGCCCTGGTCCCACCCCAATCTAACGACTGACTGGATCTGAGCTTGAAAATAGAGTTTCTTTAAATTAGATGAGAAGTTGAAATTTTGATATAGATGACATTTGACTTTTCAATATCTTGAAAAATGAGACTTCTAATGCCACAAAGTGACCTGAAAATCTATGAGATGAACCCAAGATAATGGCCAAGAGACAGAAAGGAAGAACTTATAGCACAGAATTCAATACGAAGTGACGTGAGACAGATGAATTATTTTTTATGCCTGCATTTGACCAAGAACAGCTCCTACCTATTCCTGTGTCTGTTTCCCAAGGGTCCAATGTTCACTTGCCACTTGCAGATTCCAAGTGTGGAGATGACTTGAAATGGCACCAAAACTCTTCTGACACAGATCATTCCAGACCTGTAGCAGCTCCCTTAATTTGTTTCAAGATAAAGACCTTCCTGACATTTTAAAAATTGGTGCCAGCCTTTAGCGCTCATGTCACATAACTTATTTAATTCTATTTAATTTGACGCATCAGAAGACAGATTGCTATATCACACTTCATCTTTCCTGCAGCCTCAGCAGAAACCTATCATCATATCTATGCAACTTTATTGTATTACCTGTTTTTCTTCATGGTGGCCCTGAACCCCAGAAACGAGGGGTGTAGAGAAAGGAGCATAGGCATGGGAATCAGGCAACTCTAGGTCACTGTCTCTCACACTAACCATACTGTTTTATTATGCTTCTTAACTGCTCTGACCTTGGTTTTATTGCCAAAAAAAGACATTATATCTGGGTATAGGACTTTAAAGGATAGGAATTCAAAGGATAAATTAAATAGTATAAATAAAAGCTTTAGCACAGTATTTGGCACATAAATGCTAAATACTGATAGATTAAAATACAGTGATTGTATTTACTTTCCTATTGCTGATACATAATACCTGGCATTCACACATTAAAAGAAAGGTTTAATTGGCTTATAATTTCAGGGGATTCAGTCCATGGTTGGCTGATTTCAAGGCAGTAATATAATGACCGAAGGGCATGATGGAGCAAAGATGCTAAATTCATGGTAGCTGGAAAGCAGAAGACAGGATTGGTGCCGGAGAGGAAGGGTTATGGGACTAGACATAGTATCCAAGGTCATGTTTCAGAAACACACAATACTGTGCTTTATTAATCCTCTGAGTGGCTTCCAAGCTAAACAAATTGACCCTCTACTGTAACAACCACCATTATCATGATGATCACAAAGATAGCCATTACAATGAAAGAACATTGCTAAAGCAATGTACCAGATTTATCACTGGGTCATGAGTGTTATTATCCCAACACAAAAAATGACACTTTCCTTTAGTATACCCTGGAGAAAAGGAATTTTACAGCAGTTTCCTCCAGAGTTTTTTATCCCTCTCTGCTTCTTTTCTATGTTCCCTCCTCCCCTATAACTCTCAGCTACATCACGTTTCAATGATCACTTTATACCTAGTGATTACAGGTTGGAAATTACAGGGATAGGTCCCTTAGAGCAATGTCACCAAATCTGTACAGATCCTCTGTTCTCCGCTTTTCTATTTTCTACATGACCACCATCATACTAACAGGGACAAGTAATACAAAAATGGACAACTGGGTTACACTCCTCCGGGAGAGAGCAATAGCTAAAAGATGCCTGTGCAAAACACACAGACCTACTAACCAGACATTTCATCACATTATTCCCATGTAGACCAATAAAACTCCAGAAATTAGCCCCTCGTTACTGTCTCCTTGATGCACACTCAGTTTCTAGTCTTGTTTCCCCTAACTCAGGTTTTTCTACCTCTCTTTTTATATAGCTCTAAAGTACTTTTCCAGCACCTTAGGTGTAATATCATTTCCTTAAGGTTGATTCCCAGAAGGCTGAATTGTTCAATGTAGAATCACATTTCACTGGAACTGAACCCGGATAACCGGGATGGGTCATGAAATTCTATACCTGGATGCAGATAGGCCAGGGCAGGCACTATGACCTGGTTCCACCCGAGCTCTGTCTGCCTAGCAAGGTAGTGACCGTACTTTCCCATGCATTTACTGCCAGACCACTTGTTACGTCTACACTTTACTCATCTCCAACACACAACCACACATTTTTTAAGCACAAACTGAAATTCTCAGAGGCAAGATTCTGAAACCCTTAGAGGAAAAAACTACTTCTTTCACTTCAAGATAGAAGACCTCACCTTCTCACTATTCCCCAGCAGGCTAATAGGTCCGTCATCCTGTACAAAGCCTAGTTACCACCTCCTATCAACTGCTTTTCTTTTCCTATCTCGTTGCAGCATTCTTAGTTCCAACAAAGACTTATAAAAATAGCAATTTTTCTTTTAAGGGCTGTTCCCTCTGCTACAAAGCACCCAGTCAAAGCTTTGAAATAAATTTATATTGACTTAATTAAGTCATTAAACAAGATACTTCTCTTTTTTTCTTAGTCATAATGTTACATTAGTTTCATCTACTTTCCCTTTTAGGTAGACATGGTATAAATTCAAAGATTTCCAGTTCAAATTTTTATTTGCTGGAACTATGTCAGGCTATGAATACAAATTACAGTATTCAGTAATTATTCACCGCTTACAGGCAGTGTTCTAAGTGTTTTGTAAACATCAGCACACTTAAGAGCCCTATATGGATAAACATCAGTTAACAGCCCTACGTGGATAGGTGTTATGATCATCTCCACCTAGATATGAGGACACTAAGGCAGAGAGAGGTTAAGTAACCCTATCAAAGTCACAAAGGTGGTGAAAGGTAGCATTCATATCCAAATAGTCTCGCTGTGGATACCATATTTTAACTAATAGACCATCCTGCCTGGTTATATAAACCGGTTTCTCATTCTCTATCTCGTAGAAAAAAATTCCTAATGTAGACATTTTTGTCATAATTTTTGGATATAGAAAGAGTGATCTTGAAATGGCATAATGGCCCTTCCAAATCATAATCTGGCAGATCGCAAATGCAGTGCAATACTTGTAAATCTAAAATCTAGCGCTGAGCATGGTGGTGTACACCTATAATCCCAGCATGTAGTAGGCTAAGGCAGGAAGATCCCTATGAATTTGAGGCCAGCCTAAGCTACATAAGGAAGTTCAAGATCAGTCTGAACTAAATAGTTAGACCCTGTCTCAAAGTAAATTAATAAAATCTAGTTGCAGTGGATGGCCGGTTGCTTGTCTGAGTATATACTGGGTAGCCTTTGAAGGAGAAACATTAAAGAATTTTTACTAAAGAATCATTTTCTGCCTAACTTTGCTATCAGTACAGTCATTTGATTATGCCTTTAACTAATACAGAGCACATGTACCTGGAGGGTCCTTTAATGAATCCGTTTTGTCAATTACAATGAAAGCCATAAATTATTACAACATAAAATGAGCATAGACCAAAGGTGCCACACTCCTGTGAGCTTTGTGGTACACCCTTAACCTAAATTGTACTTTTTCCTTGTAAATGGAATGAAAATTACATTGTTTTGACCTTTGGATCATTGGCTCTTATATTTTATATATTTCCCAGAAGAATTCACGAAGATATACAGTCATTTAACCTGCTCTTAGAAAAAATATAGAAAGCACAAAATACTGAGCATGTAATAGGCTTCTTTATGGATTAAATTATTGAACAATTCATACTTGGATCATTATTTTGTGCAATTTATAACTTCTAGGAGGCGATTTATCAATAATTTTTGAATGATTTTCCAAAACAAGTGCAAATCAAAAAAGAACAATTTACCTTTAATCTCTGTGATGAGATCCTGAGTACTGTGGCATTGATCTCATGCAATCATAAATAGGATTGTTGACTCTAGGAGGAGATATTGTGATCGTGTCTCACACTAACTCTGAAGCTCTCTTGAACTAAACTTTCCCACCTTCACCCTGTGCTCTCCCTCCAGAATCTGTCATAATATACAGTCATCCTTTGTCATCCTTAATCTATATAAAGTGGCATGATATCTGCATGTTAGCTACACACATCCTCCTGGCATACTTTAAATCATCTTTGGATTACTTACAAGACCTCATATAATGAAATTAATAGATAAATTAGTCATTATACTATCTTATTTGGGAAATCATGACAAGAGAAAATAGTTCAGTGCAGACATAATGCCTTGTTTTCCAAGTTACTTTCAGTCTGTGTTGTTCTGAATCCACAGATATGAAACTCAGTGATTTGATGGACCAACCATGCTTGTTAAATACCTAGTATAAGTAAACCACTAGACTTAGCAGTAAAGATTTGGAAGCAAATAATAGGTGGCTCCTGGCTTCAAGGAGTCTGTGGTTCACTGAACAAAGAGTGGTTTACAACAAAGGCAAAAAATACTATGAGGGAAGCACTGGTAAAGTTACCCACGATACATAGAGGTGGCGCAAAGAGCAGTGGGCAGTTGACTAGAATAGTCAGCAGTAGTTCAAAGGCCTCTCGTTCTTTTAAACTAGATCTTGAAGAATAAGTAGGAGCCAGACGAATAATATCTAAGAGTGTTTTAAGACGGAAAACTCAGCAAGAACCAGATTATAGAATATGAAAATAATTTGGACTTTATTCACCATTCCCAACAATAAGACACTGTCAAAGAGCTTGAATAGAAGTATAATAAGATTTTGTTCCTCTTCCAGAGGTCTGATGATGGATAGAAAAACCCAGCAAATAATAGGTGGCCCCTTCACTCTGAAGAGAGTAAAGGCAATTAAAAATCATTTGAAAAGCTCCCCAAGAAAATATATTCAGGGGCTGGGGATTTAGCTCAGCAGCACAAGTGCCTGCCTGGCAAGTGCAAGGTTGTGAGTTCAATCCCCAGGACCAAAAAAAGAAAGAAAGAAAGAAAGAAAGAAAGAAAGAAAGAAAGAAAGAAAGAAAGAAATCAAAAAACAAAACCAAGGCAAAGAGACATTGTTTTAACAGTAGAGTAAGATGACTAGGATCACAGCGGTGGACACAGTGACAAAGACAAGGTGATTATTCACTCTGGCTTGGGGGAAGTGGTGCTATTCTGTGAGGCGAGGGGAGGAAGTAATCACTTTTATAGTGCCATTATTAGCAAATAACAGAAAACTTAAATGAAATGATGCAAGTCAAAAGGAGATTTATTACCTCAGGTAACCATGACAGTGGTGTGAAAGTCAGGCAAGCCCAAGATGGGTCAGTTCAACCACACCCGTCAGGATCTGGGTTCTCTTTCCATCTTTCACTGTCCTGTCCGTGATGCTCACAGACACACTGTGGAGCTCACAGTTCAAGTGCTACCTGGGAACACACCAGCAAGTGTCAGCACAAAAGGGAGGAGCACCCAAGGGTCTTTCTTTCAGATAAAAGAAGGAGTCCCAGAATCCCTCAGCACCTCTCTGCTCAAGTGTTGGTGCCACAGTGGACACAAGTGTGCTGCCAAACCCAGTCACTAGCTAGGGGTAGAGCTCAGTGGGCATGCGCTTGCCTGTCATGTTGGAGGCCTTATGTTCAGTCTTCATGACTACAAATGAAAAAACAAAAAAGCAAACTCAGTAACTAACAGAGAAAAGAGAACCTCACACAGGGCCCCTGGTCAGCCTAGTTCTGTTAGTAATGTGTCTGCCTCTCCTGGAACTTTGAAAGGGTGTAAGCCAGAAGCACAGGGAAGAATGGGAGGTGGTGGAAGGTGGCCCGACTGCTGCAGGGGAGATGTGAGCTCAGTATTTCTTTCACAGGCTGGTGGAGGAATCAAAGCATGCGGAAGAAAAGAAAAACTCTTAAGAGAAAGGTGATACGTAAAGTTTCCTCAATTACACTCAACCGAAATGAATCAAAGTTGCAATTCCCTAACCTCCTGTTTGCCCTGCATATCTAACCAGCAATATTTAACAGACATCTGAATAATGGGTGTTCATTTGCCTCATTGTGTTCAGATATCTGTAGCTACAAGCTCTCTCTGCAAATTCTTCAAACTTTATTCTTCTTTCAAATTCAGTCTGTTCAATCTCTGCTTGCTGGGGGTAAGAATAGAAGCCAGACCTTACTTAGACTTTGCCTTTGCTTCAAAACCAACTCATTTTCTCAAGTAATATTTTCCCAGAAGGAGATGCTCCACAGTTTATCCATTAGCAGATATTTTAGTAGGAAGGAATCTCAGCAGCTATACTGTGCAAATGTTGGTGCTCAAAGCTTATATACATCATGGAAGTCTTCGTCCTCTGACCCTTATCACATTTGGTAGATCTCTCTCCACACACTTTAATGTATTTTTCTTGACATACAAGTTTATTGTCCTGGGTTTACTACAGTCTGATCTAATTATTCTTCAGTTTTATCATAACTAAATAAACTAAGTATAGTAAGTAGGGTAAACCTAATCAATTTACATTTTATTCAAATAAGTGAGGTTGAATTTGCTGTTTTTAATAAAGAAACCCACTCGAGACATGTTACTTTTGTTCATGTAGAAAAGAATAAAACTATTTTTAATGCTTCAGCGTTACATTAAAAATTGTGGTAGCAGTGTCAGCTCTTTTCTGTACCATATATGCCATTAATCAGAGCATTTAATAACAAACTATATGTACAAAAGTCCTTCATTTAGCAAGAACCCAATTTCATTGGTAGCTTAAAACTTTACCTTTCCCCTAGCTGACCCAACAGACCAAAGACTAGAAGGCTTTGTCACACATCAGTTATTTTCTCAACCTTGAAATTTATCCACAAGGAATTAAGTAAAGCTCCTTTGATGTAACAGAAAGGTCAACTTCATTGTCACTGTTTTTCTAACATGCTCTTTGTTGAAGCAATCCTTTTTATTTCCCCCTCTTTAAAAGTTTAAGTTGGAATCCACTAATGTGATAAATTGTTGACTTTCATCCTGGTCACCCAATTCCACAAAGTCAAATTGATCAAAGTCGAAGCTATTTCTCACCTTGCTTTAATCTGCCTGCCTCCATGGAAGATGGAAGGTAAACAGTCAGACAGAGCTCCAATTACCAATATCAAGATAAAAAAGAAATGAGTTTCTTTTTCTACCTTTGAAATTATCTATGGATTAATGTAAAATAAATTTCAGAACCTCAGGTACTTGCTTGCTTTCTCATTGCAAACAATAGGTTCTGAACAAGAGCAATACAGAATGGAGGACCAGCAAGTGGAGTGGCCTGGCTACCAGGTGGCCAGTGAGCACCAGGACAGCATGGCAAGTGTGTGAAGGTCTCCACTATCAAACGAGGGTTTCTTTTGTTTTTATTCAAATGAAACTTATATTGGCAAACAGTTTTTTTCTATTTTCCCAAAAATCTATGTAGAAGATACAAGGTTAGGAAGATTTAAAAGAGAGCCCGCATTATAAGGTAAGTCAGAAGCAATCTGATATTATTTCACTCTAGAACAGATACCTAAAAGGAAGAATATTCTGGGACCATAAAGCTCCCTTTTGAAAATTTTAAGAATTGTTTAAAGCTACTAAATAACTTCCTTTTGCATGTGGATTGCTCATTTTGCCCTGACTAGAGTCATCATTGCTTTTTTGGCAGATCTATCATTTTATTGGCCTGAATTAACTAAAATAATTCATACGTTATATCTACCTTTTAAAAATTCTAAAAATCTATTTTATGCAATTGTAATATTCAGAATATTCATTCAAATAAACTCTGTCCAGTGCTATGCTCTGAGAATCTAGAAGCCTTTGGCTCAAGCCTATGCAAAGGCAGATTACTCCGTGCCCCATACAATCAGTGTCCACATTGGTTTGTATTTTCATTTTTATAGTGAGCTGGCCGCTTTACCAGTGGTTGATGTAAGTTCCAATTGTATAGATTCACTTCCAGGTGGCCTTACTGAAAACAAGCTCTCCAAGGATTTTGCCTGAGCGTTAACCTTGAATGACAAGGGATACCGATGCCAGATAAAAGAATAATGCAAGGAGAAGCAGAGGGCACTTGACTCAGCCATGTGTTCATATCCTAAGCCATGTTATTCATATCACAAAGTGCCACCACTAAATTTTGTCTTAATGTTTATCTTTGGCTTTTATTGGAGTTGACTTCACAACTGGTTGGATGAAGTATGCTCTATCATTTGGATAATACCCATTATTTTTTGTCTTCCCCTTTTCATGTAAAAATGTTCTCAAATTTAATAGCATAGTCCTCTTTTGAAAAATGATATAGATAGGTAAATAGATAGATGGATAGACCCTCCAAAAAATGTATACACATTTCAGCAGTTGACTGCACTAATATATGCCTGGAAGCTAATGGCAAACATTTTGAGCACCTCTTGTAATTATAGAGGCAAAAGGTAACTTGCACTAATACCATGATGTCTCAATAAATTTAGTATTAAAATACTTAAACAAATTTTTCCTGACGATATACATATATCAAAACTATATATATGATATACATATATCATCAGGAAAAAATTATATATATATATACATATATATATATATATATATATATATATAGAGAGAGAGAGAGAGAGAGAGAGAGAGTCATAGATGTAACTAATTTGTCATATTTTTCTGTTTTGCACTGTTTGTCAGAAGCCTCAGGGCAAATCCAAAAAGAAGGGCCACTAGCTATTAGTACTACAATAATAACTCTTAAAATTAATTTATCTGATTCTTTCCTCCTTTGGAGCTGGTGTAGTAGCACACCCCTAGAAACCTAACACTCCGGAAGCTGAGGCAAAACAATTAGATCCCTGTGAGTTTAAAGCCAGTCTGGGCTACATAGTAAATTCAAGGCCAGGTTGAACTACATAGAAAGATCCTGTTAAAAACTTAAAAAATGAAAAAGAAAGAAACAATAAACAATTCTTTTATCCTTTGGATCTGTTTTTCCATGTCTTTTTTTATTTGTCTTATGTCTACTACATTGTCCCCCTGAAATCTTCATTGGAAAGAGATGATCCAGAATACACTCAACTACTAAAACATTCTGATTTTGACATAATAAATTTCCCATTTCAAAAGCTGTAATATGAAAGGTTTTATAAAGAAACTACAGACAGTTATTTTTATCTTTTTCTCTGAAAACAGAAAAAAAAAAACACAAATGAACACAATGAATCATACCAGACATTAAAAACCAACTAGGAAAAAAATGAAGATTTTGTTCAGGTACCTTAGGCAAGTGAAGGACATTACAGAAACATTTTCCAGAGGTCATGAAATAGAGGATAGTTTTAACAATTCTTTCACATCACCTTAAATATGTGATCACTAAGTTCTGTTAGATTTTCTCTGTTTTTTATTCCTGTTGCCTTTGGGCCTTTTCAGAGTATGACCCATGGCTTGCTCATTTCCAGTAGACAGCACAGCATCTATTCTTAGTAGGACTTCAGTAAGTATTTTTTGAATGCCAAGTGGATTTTCACCTACTCAAAGACTTTCCTCTCTTAAAAAATATTTCAAGGTGCTTTCCAATTCAGTGATTTCAATGAATGCACTTTCATCTTATGTTGCCATAGATACCATTTCCTTAATATGGTGCTTGATGCAGCCCCTCGGTTTTGAAATCATTTTCTCTGTGAACAGGACATTATCGAATTAAAAGAAGCCTGCATCCAAGCATTCGTCTCACTGTTGATGTACCAAAACTCAACTCTGAAAAACAGACTGTCATCTCTAAAATCCAAGAAAATTCACATAATCTATTTTGAGAATTTTTTTCTTTACTTGCTTTTGCTAAAAATGATTGCCCAGCTAATGTAAACAGAGTTTGGACAATTGCTCCAAGCCAAATCATTAAACTTAATTTTGAGTTTTGAGAAGTCAGCTTTCTAGAACACTAAGGGGCTCTTTATGGTTTTTATTTCTTTGCCTGGTGCTTATTCTTGTCAAGCTGTGAAAGAATTGTAATCTCATTAAGAAATAAGGGTGAAAGTTTAAAGCAAATGTTAAAGGGCAATCTCATTACTTTATGAAATCTGTAATGTGTTTAAGACCCACAAAGGTTTTTAGCTTTAACCAAATTTTTATCTGACTTCAACAAAATTCTGTTAGTGCCATATAACAGGAATTTCTGTCTCTTTTGTACACTGATGTGTTTCAAGTGCCTAAAATACTGTCTGACACAAATCTAGTCTCCATACATTTGCTGAATGAATATAAAAAGTTCGTGCTAAGCAAAAACTAGCTTTCAGTATTATTTCTATTGTTGTCCAATTACATTTTCCTCATCATTGTGTCTGATGGATGTAAAATCACTGGGACAGGAATCCCGGAAGGAAACACATGGGGCACGCGAGCAGCTCCCAAGATGGTCAGTGCTCAGTGTACTTGCCTCCTGAAATTTGAAACATCAGGATCACTTATCCTTTGATCAAATAGTCTTTGAAACCTTTTCTCACCATTAAACCACATGTTTACAAAGGGAAATCTGCCACCTGAGCTTTCATCCCTCACAACCTGTCCTCATCCCCCTGTTTCTAATCCTTCCCACGCTTTCCTCCCTAAGACAGTGAAATCGATATACATAGATATACAAATATAATTAAGTCCTGACCTAAAAAGAGTACATAAAGGTTTTATTTGCAGTTTAGTTTTCTTATCCAACCATGGATCTTTGGGATTGTAGAATTATTTCTTAGTCCTGAAAGCCCTCTGGAAACAACATGGCCTGACACTACTTAAATCTGTCTTTTCTGCTCCATAAGCGGGGTTTCCATTGAGGAACCAAAGGCAATCCATTGATCCTTGTATTCCGAGTGAGACTTCTTGGTGAGTCCTTAGAGACCCACAAAAAGCTCAGATGCATAGCTTTTATGTCCCAGTTTAAGCTCATTTAGCGATGAGAGGCAGAATCTAGAGAAGGCATCCATAGAAAGATAGTACTCTCTGGATCTGTGTTGAGGAACCATTTATGAAAAACTACTTCAAAAGAGTCATTCACGGGGCTGGGGATTTAGCTCAGCAGCATAAGTCCCTGCCTTGCAAGCAGGTAGTCGTGAGTTCAATCCCTGGTACCGATAAAAACGAAAAAGACAAAAAAAAAAAAAAAAAAAGAGTCATTCACTGAAAGAATCCACTGAGACTTGTCTCTCTATGTGATAGAAATTCATCAGTATAAAAGGCAAAATAGCCAATCAAATAGTGAACAATGAGTTGATACATCAGCTACTTGAAAAGTTCTGCCTTTGCCTAATTGAAGAGTGAGGTGGTCATACACAGTCTTGAATACTCTGCTGCAGGCTCTGGGGCCTGTGAATTAGCAATCTTTTAGAACAGTAAGAGCAAAGCCATCTGCTAGACATGGTCCTAAACTTAAAAACCCACCAACAAGAAAAATCACCAGAGCTTGTTTGTTCTCCCTTTGAATGACTAAGGAAAGTCACTGTAGACATGAGAGATGGAAGAAAAACATGTGAACTTTAGATTTAATTCAGTTCCCCAGATTACACTTAAAATGTAAAGGTCTAGTTTCTATATAAATGAGAAACTTGAGTCATATTTATCATGTTTTCATCCACTTCACATATGCATTGCTAAAACTTGACTGAATTCCTTATAAAAAAATAGCATCATATCTACTCTCTATGAAATTTCTTTAAAGGGCAGAAATACTTTTATTTGCTATAATGAGCTACTTGACTGTTATTCCATAACAATACCTAATCTAGGGCAATTCAGCATGGCAGCATTTTAGAAAGAACTTGAGGTATTTTACATTAACTTGACTATCTAAGTAAGTGTGTGAAATTTGCAACAGCTTCTTGAGTCTAAATGCATTAAATATCACATGATCCCTATGTATCCCTAACATCAAATGCCAAACTTCCTGGGAAAAAGCCACCATGGAGCAGCCAATACATGTTTGGTGGCAGGAGGCACGAGCTATTGTTTCTTTCTGCACCAACAAGCAGTTGTTCCACAAGACACAGGCAGGTTGAGATTTACAGCAGTCCTGTAGCCCTCAAGTGCACTGGCATACAACTTGCCCTGAAGTCTTCCCTGTGAGTTTACCCTTCATGTAAAATGTGTAGCCCCATGCCCAGAACATGGATTTTTTTATGTGAAAGCATGATTGCCAGGTTGGGAGCAGCCTCAGTGATAAATAAAGAGAAATGAAAAGCAACTCTCAGCTTCTGAACCTAACCCTAGTAAAAAGAATGAATCCAAGAGATGGATCCTGGAGCAGCACATCATTGGTTTCCAAAGTAGCTATTAATTTCATTGGTGTGTGTGCGTGCATGTGATTGTTTTTCTTTTCATCATTTTTTAAAACATAAAAGTAATATTTGAATGTTGTAAACTATTCACACAATCAGAAGTACATACAATCAGAGAATAAAAAATGTCCCTCTGTATTGGCTGCCACACAGTTCCACTCCTATTTCCAGAGATAATGCCTGTTAATTATTTTCTAAGTGTTTTATTTGGGGCTAGGTCTAAATATTTTAATTTAATACAACCAAGTGTTTTAATAATACTTGTAGTGAAACTCATTTATAATTGAAAATCTCATTATATTTATCAAATCCCCATTATATATTCCTATGAAGTCCCTGTTGGAATGCTTTCATCAGTAACTCTTGAGATACATAAGCACAAGTACAAGACAACTCCTTCTTATGTATACTAGAAAATGATGTACATCTCAATAGGTAGGTCAATGCTTTTATTATATGTGGATTGAAAAACAGTGGTAGCAAAAATCAGCAATGAAGCTCTCAATATATTTAAATGAATCAGTACTTTTTAGTCACACACACATATACATTTGAAAAGATGGTACCTAATCCATGAGACATTATTTAGTTTGCAAATAATTATTGGTGTGCAGACAGACTGAAATCATCTGAGGAAATTAATTAATTCATCACCGCTAACTACAAATACCCAATTCCAACAAACACACACACACACACAAAAGAAAGACACACACACACACACATGCACACACCTCAGGCTTTTGAAACTTAGCTTTACCAGGCTATTGAAACTTTCCACTGAACAGGGAAATTCACTTAAAGTAAATCTTTAGAAACTTGCTGTAAAGCAATACTGTTCTAAATGGGTCATCATTTAATTTTTGGACATTTGTGTTTTGAAGCACAAATAGACTTTCTATTCAAAAATAGCTCTCAATTACATCAGATTTTCTGAGGATCTTGATTCTCAAATACTTAATCATTTATACTTAATTTGATAATCTCCTAACAAAAATAAATAAAACTGTTATTGTAATGGTGGTGTAGTGTGGGCGTATGTGGCATTTTCTATTGTCCTTGAGATTTCACAATGTGCTTAGCTCTTGTTTTTGGAAAATACACTGTTAGAAACAGGATGATGTAAGGTATTTGCAGCCTTCAGGGGGAAGCAGAGACAGAGAGAGACAGAAAAAAGGAAGAGAGAACAGTGACAGAGAGACAGACAGAGAAAGTGAGAGACCCAAGCAAGGTCGTAGCTGGGTGGAGCTACTCAATCTGCTTTGTGATCTTTAGCAGATGGTCTTACTCTGTGTACTTGGCTTCACTGGATTCCTAAGCAAAGGGCATATAAATGAAAGTACATTCTGTCCATTTATTCAAAATTCTCTCAAAGATTACATTTTCTAAAATAAAGTACTCACTTACTGATCCATTCATTTTCTTGTCCCATTACACGTACCATGATCCCATTAAGTACTGAACAATTCTGAGTCACTATTTATCCCAGGAAAGAGATGTATTTTAGTTTAATGCAGGTGTATTTCACAGGTCCTCTTGTATTTATTACCACTTTTTTCCCAGGGGGAACATGTATTTCAAAGAATAGACATACTTTTACCCTGACATGTAACTCTTCCAAAAAAATTTTTTTTCTTTTCCCACTAAAAGAGAAAAGTGAACTAGCTGGTATTTAGGAGCCTGAGCAGAAGGTTTTAATAGCTGGAACAGATGGGCTGCTTAAGGTACCATACCTCTGGAGTTACTATTGTGATAAGTTCAATGAATGTAGGTAGAACCAGGTAACCCTTAATGCAACATTTAACTCTTAACATTGATCACTCCAGCCATCTGTGTGCTACATAGTACATCATTTTTTATTACCTTCAGTTTAAGTAACATCCAGTAAGCTCACTAAGCCTCCTAAGTCCCTTTCAGCCCCACACGAAGGAAATACACAGACCCAAAGACAGTTATCAGATAAGTTTTAATAGAGTCCCAGAAAACTCTGCACGTGTTCCTTGAGGTCCTTGATTGTTATCCTGGCAGAAAAAAATGTTTATTTTCTTCATATTTGTCCAGTTAAAATGTACAACTTCCCTTTGGTAAGTAACAGAAGAAAACTCACCCTCTTCCCAGCACCTAAACATCAGAGAAGTTTCAGGTCCCAAGCAATGTAAGCCACCCAAGTGACACACTACAGCTGAAGTAGAAAGGCATAAGCAGCCTTCAGGACCCTTAGCAAATGGGATTTTAGATCTCAAAACTTGAAAAATGGCATTAATCAAAGGACTGAGATAGGTATAAATTCGTATTTATGTGACATAATAATAGTAAATATTATAATCTTTCTCTTAAGAGCTTATTTCTTAAATATACTCATATTCAGATTTGGTTCCATGAGATCCTTAGTCTGTGGGCTTCAGCTGTATTTGTTTTTAAAATAAAAGGACTTGTGTTTTTTTTAAACACAGGTTCTATCATTTGCCTGTCTACTCATGGCATGTCTAAACTGATTTCTCTCCCAGCTTAGCCAAGATCTAGAAAACACTCTCACAGTGGCATATCTAACCCTCCTCTCCTTTGGAAGCCCTACTGAATAAAATGTGCTCAATTTGGAAGTCACAGGTATTTTCTTTTCACATCTAAGTGGTCTTAAGTAAGAACCTAGGGTGATAAAAGAACCCTATGTTTCACTAAGATGTACTGCTTCCATACTGGGGCTGTTATTTGCCAAGCTACAACTTCAGTAAGTTTCATCAATCTTGGAGCAAAGAGATTCCCATTCATGATTATCTATAAAGGGCAAGTCCCAACTCCCAAGCCCCTATCTGTAGGAACTGGCATGGGATCCCTGTTGTGCCACTTTGGTTAGTATGGCTGCTGTCATCCACACTCACTGGGCATGGGTTTGGGAACCACTCAAATCAGAGGATCACAAACCATGCCTATGTCCGACCAAGATGCTACCTTTTGAATTAAGAGATACTGCATGTTGCTGTTTGAGCTATCTGGAGACCATGTACTTTAAACTGTTGGTTTTGTTCAGCTATTTTTCAATGGTAGTGATACATGTGTATAGTGGTGTAATCCTACATCAAAATAAGAAAGCATGTTCAAACTTCATGAGCATATACAGCACTATTTATCACAGTCATGCTTGTAAGACATGTTGAACATCATCTGAGAGGTTCAGAAAGGCTATAGTGGTCTCAGTCTATATGAAGGCTTTGCAAAACTACTCTGCATATATGCTTTGGAATAGTCTGAATTTTGAGAGCTAGTTTCTGCATCTGTAAAGGCAGAGACCCACATCTATAGGCCAGTGGTGGTGAACCTGTCACATGCTTGCCACAGCAGGCTGTTCATTGTCATTGAAAGCTCTAAATGATTCACCATTACTGCTATAGACTAATAAGGCTGATGGCCAAACATGAGCAAGGATCAATTATTCTGTTTATTATAAAGGTGAAGTTGAGCTCACCAAAATCAGTTGTGAAGGAATTCATTTATCTAGGCTAACTTTTTATAAGTAGCTTAAACATCTGTATTTCCCGAAAGTATCATAAAATTATATCAATTTTTAGAAGGTCCGTGGCATATCAGATATTTGAAATTTCTTATTTAGTAAGGCTGAAAATATCTTGAGTTTTCTTCAGTTCTCTTTAATCCCTCAGGACCTAGCATGAGTATTATATATAAAAGGTAAAATTAAAATACTGTTGAATTGTTGAAAGAGTACCCCAGCTTAAAATCAAAAAAATATATATCAGATTATTTTTAGGGTTCTATGCTACATTTCTCATTCTCCCAATATCTCTGTTTGATGAGCAGAAACATTAACTGCATTCACATTTTACAGTCAGGAGAAGAGAAATTTTGCTTCATTCAAGAGAGCAATGCAGTTGTTCACACACTAAGAGAGCCAGAGAAAGAGGGAGAGAATCTAGAGCCTTTTCTGAATGATTTGTGATGTCCACCACTATATCTATCTGAACTATGTCTCAGAAAGGACACAAGTTCTTCTATAACCCCAACTCCAAGTAGAATATGACAATATAGAAAATACTCAACATGGCTTCACTGAATAAACAATGAATATAAGGAGAGGAATTAAGAAAATGACTACAGGATTGAAATGTGGCCTAATTATACCTCATCAATTCATGTAAGGAGATACTGAAATATACCAAGACTAATGTGTAGAAGGCTTATACTAAGTGGTAATGTACAACTGTTCATTCACAATGATTTGATGTTGAAATCTAGTTTCCTGTCCTCTTTGATGATTGTTACAGAATGTATTAGGTGACAGACAAAATGCTTATAGTCAATTCTGAGTCACTTTTTAATCTGAATTTAGAATCACTCAAACTTTTCTTACTAATTTTAGCCTCAAATACTAAAATCACAACAACTTCTCCACTCCATGCTTGTTGATTTTTTTTCCTAAAGTGAATATCTTACTGGTATTTTTGCAATTAGTACATTGCCAAGCTTCAGTATAGGGAAAGGTGAGAGAAATTTCTCTTGTATGTCAAATCCTGAGTCTTCCCTTCTTGTTTTTTCCCCTGCAGGGTAAAAAGATGCACACAGTTTAGAAGTAACTTGGATAGATGATGACAAAAAGTAACTTTGTTGGGCTGGGGATTTAGCTGTATGGCATAATAAGTACCTGCTTGGCAAGCACAAGGTTGTAAGTTTGATCCCTGGGAGCACCCCCAATATAATAAAATGTTTTTAAAAAACTTCACTAGATGTAGAGTTTTAAGCAGAATAATCTCAAATTTTTCTGCTATCCACTACTGATGGACTCTCTCACAACTCAAAGAGTTTCCTAAAGATTCTGGTAATTGCACGTAACAATTGGCTTAGGTCATCTTTTTAGAAATTAACTATGGAAATAGCTAGAATAATCTCAACCCAAACTCTTTGTGTGACTTAAATAATAAACTCTTCACCCACTGAATTAGTTACTTTCTTGTTGCTGGAGTGAAACACCCAACACTTGCAAATTAAAGGAAAATAGTTTTATTTTGGTCTATAGTTTTGGTGGGTTCAGTTCCTGGTAAGCTGGCTCCAAGGCAAAACTACATGGTGGAAGAGTCTGGCATAAGAAAGCTGTTCATGTCATGGTGGCCAAGAAACAGAAAGAAACAGGGACAAGGGTACATCCTTCCAGGCACAGCCCCCTAACTAACCTCCTCCAGCAGGCCCCACACACAAACAGCATACTCAGGTATGAGCTCATCAGTGATCCAATCACTTCCCAAAAGCCCCACATCTGAACATAAGACTTGAGGGGGGGCATTTAGATCTAAACCATAATACTAGAGTATAATATTACCCTCTCCTAGTTCCAAGGATACTTTACGACTTTATGAATCAAAGATATGCTACAGTTTTTGTTATTGTACTTCATTAGTGTGAATGATCACATTTATTCATAAACAAAGAATAGTATTGTCAGACAAAATAACTTCAGTTTATTTCATTTCTAAGTACTTTATCCAGATTATAATTTAGGTGTTATCAGTACTTGTTTCTTCGATAAGGGTCACTTAGGCTTTGAAAGTTATCACAACAGGTTGTGTCCCACAGAGATGGTTCATTACCTCTATAATGGTCACTAATAGTACAGCAGAGCTAAAGTATTAAAATTAGAATAATGCTCTACATAGAGCAGGAAACGGTCAGCCTGGAGAGGTTATGGCAACAAAAACTTAGGGGTACAGTATACAATTTTCTCTTTGTTGTCCTGTGTACTCATGAAGTTATCACACATATTTGGATGCAGATATGTAGAAATAATCTTTTTTCCCAGGAAAATTATCAATTAGCTGCATTCCAGAGGTTAGGAACTTGGAAGGAGAGAATGGGAAAAGCTCTGATTTCTCGCATTTGCCTAACGTGCATTATAAATATCCATACAAGTATGATCAGTTTCAACACTAGCAGGATGGTGCTCAATATGAATGTGGGAAGAGATGTGGTGTCTGGCTGAGTCTAATGCAAGTGAGCGCTGGTGCACACCGGGTTCCACAGGGACTTCCCAGCTCCGGAGCTCCCTGGACGTCTGCTCAGGTTTTCCTGTGACAGCAGTCATCCACCCTTAATCCCACCACTGCACTATGAGTCAATCACACACTTAATTAATCATAATTAATGTCTCAGGGAGCAGGTGTCATTTCTAAGAATATCCCCTCCCAAAGTAAACTTCCTGTGTGACATTTTAGAGTCTTGAACTCTACTGCTCAGGAACACCACCTAGGACAAAGATAAATGGAGAGTTAAGTTCGTTGTCATTGAAATTAAGAGAGTGGAACCCTCTGTTCTCTCTCCTAAATCCACTAATGAGATTAACCAATGCCTCCACCTGCTTTCCTAATGAATCACAGAATTCACCTTGAAAATTTAGTAAACTGGTAACTCAGCAGTGCTTTCTGTTTGTTCTGTTGCTCTCCGCACAGGTTCTTTTCTCAGATAAACCACATGCAAAGCAGGATCAAATGTGGCCACATGCAGACTATACAGATCCAAGCTGCAAATGCCTTTGTTGCCACAGAGAACTGGGGAGACTAAATCTCATGTCCAAATACTGTTACCATCTTATTTATCCTATTATGTCACCAACATGCTCCTAAGGCTAACATTTGCAAATAGTCACACAAAATAGATGGATTTTTTAATCCATAAACAGCACTGGCAAAATTCCTTTTCGCTATGAGAATCTGAAAAGAAGGGACAGTACTAATGAAATGTAATGGAATAATGTACTAGAACAGCTATAATTTTTAGGCCTGGTGAAATTATAAATTAGATTAAAATGTGGGTGACAAATGTTGGGTCTAGGCTATTTCCCTAGAAAAGCACAACAATTTATATAGTCAATTTTCAATTATCTGCCCAAGGAGAAATAGCAATAATGGCAATTATCCAAAAAGAGTAGATAATGAACAAATTCATTTCTTTTTGACTTTGAAATATTACTTTAAATTCTAAAACCAACACTTGAATGTGTATTTTATATTTCAGAAAGTTACAGTGCCTTTAACTTAGATACTGAAGTTACACGTTTGAAATCATACTGTAAAATAGTGGCTATACTTTTCCTCTTGTCTCATAAAATATGTTCCTGCTATCTAAATTATACCTGCAAATGTGTCATCATCATGACAATGTTAAGTTCACCCTAAGGCTGAGGAAATTTGCATCTGTACATTTCCTATTTCCTTTTTCCTGGAATTGATGGTAATTAATTATTTTGGTTGAAAGAATCCACCTTCCCTATTCTTGTTCAGCTAAAATTGATTTTTTAATGTGCCAAGAGAAGGCAAAATAGTGAGCATTTTAGACATGAAGTTATGTCTAAACTTGATATATTTAAACTCCATTATCTGCCCATGAAAAATTGATTAACTGTAGATACATTTTATACCTTTTTTAGTGCTGGTTTGATTACTTTCATAATGTGTAAGCTGTAATGAAAATAACAATATCTGGTAGTCTCGCTCATGGTTTCATTCGGTAGGTCTAATTTCCTCCAGTCTTTGATCCTTTTCTTTATTTAATATTTTATAGAAGATGTTCCATATAAATGCATAAAGTACTATTTGTTTGCATAGAAAGTTTTGCAGAAGCAAAGGAAAAAATGTCATATGCAGGAACAAACATCTCCAAAATGTTATTTTACCAAATTGAATATTCAGTACCTGTTTACATGCTGTCTTAGTTAGTTTTCTCATTGCTGAGACAAAATACCAGACACCAGAGTTAAAGGAGAAGCGTTCATTTAGCTCAAAGTTTGTAGAGGTTGTAACTCATAATCAGCTGGCTCCAAGACATAATGGCACATGGCAGAGGGGCAATAGTTCATGGTGGTGGAAGACAGCAAGAGCAACAAAGGAAGCAAGACAAGACTCTTTCTGTCTCTTATATTGAATCCAGTCTGCCTGGCTTAGGGTAATGCCAGTCTAATTAGTGGACTGATCCAGCAGTCATCCACCCTTAATCCCACCATTGAACTATGAGTCAATCACACTTGAGATTCAGCTACTTCTGAAAATCCTGTGACCTCATGACACTTTAGGGGGACATCTAGATACAAACCATAACATAATCCTAAATGCTACCTTCATAGAAATTATTTTATTAACATTAGGTAAATAATATATTAAGGGTTATAGAATTATAAAAGAAGACAGAATCCATATGGACTCAAAATCCACTAGAACAATGGAACAGTCCTGTTATAGAATGAATTTTTTCCATAAAGCTAAATATCCCAATTTTTGTAGTCCTTTTGACTGCTTGCTTCGAGACTCCTTTGCTTTGATATTTGATTTGTTATGTATTTGGGGTTTGACCAAATTTGATCCACTCTCTTTTGAAACTGTGAAAATTCATCTTCAATTGGACCCTGACAGGAAATATGGCTCAGCAGATGAGCAGGCTAAATTCAAGCAGTGCACAAGAGACTTATTTCACTAGGCCATGACTTTCTCACTGTTAGAATACAGATAATACCAAAAAAAGAAAAAGGAGCAGAAGATTGTGGTGGTGATGATGGTAAATGGTAAATGTAAGTAAATTAGTCCTTAGCATTCAGTAAATGTTAGCGGTTGTCACAAAACCTAACATTAATTGTTACAAATATAGCTAACATTTATGCCCACCTGTGCAAGCACCGTTTTAAACTCTTTCTGTATATGGATTCATCTAGATTTCAGTACAACCTGTGATTCTGTTAGCCTAGTTTCACGTTTGGACCAAGAGAGGTTGACTTACAGACAGTGGCTGAGTCAATATTTACACATTGCCATATACAACCATCATACTACACTGACCATCATTAACCAAGACAGTCTTCTGTACTACAAGCCAGAAACTGGATCTAGTGGGACTCCCTCATGTTTCCACCCCTACTTCACACCTGCACTTCTCAGATGCCTGAGTATGATTTCTTGTGGAAGCCATGTTTCAGTCACTCAATTTTAGCCAGAACTCTTTCCAAAATATGAACAGACACAGATGCAGTGGTGTACACCTGTAATCCCAGCACTCAGAAAGCTGAGGCAGGAGGATTGCCATGAATTCAAGGCAGCCTGGGCTATGAAGTGAGTTCAAAGCCAGCCTGAACTACAGAATGAGACCCTGTCTCAAAAACAAAACAAACAACAAAAAAACCTGAACACACACACACACACACACACACACACACACACACACACATAAATATGAATGGCAGGAATAGCACATTATATTTATCAGACCCAAATATTAGGCCAAAGGAAAGCATCAACAGACAGGTCTACAATCATTCTTCAAATACAGTTGTTCAGATTCTGCCAGTCTTAGAGCCATGAGAGGTGAAAGCAGAAGATCAGAAGTGAAAGGGAAGGCACTTGTATGACTAGTCAGCTTTCCTGTTGCTGGAACAAATTACTTGACACACAGTTTAGAGGGGAGGTTTGGTGGGCCATAGTTGCAAAACTCTCAGTACAAGGTCAGCTGACGCCACAGTGGAAGGGCATGGGTGGAACAAGGTGCTCACCTCATGGAGGCAAGGAAACAAAAAAGGGGAACAGTGCCCAGAGCAAGGGAGCAGGAACAAGATACTGACTCCAAGGTCACATCTTCTCTGCCCTGCCCTGACGTGTATGCTTAGTTACATTTCTCACCCAACATCCAAAGTTAAAGGCAGGAAGGTATATTCAGTTCACAGTTTGTAGAGGTGTTACTCCATAATCAGCTGGCTCCAAGGTATGGTGGCTTCACAGAAGAGGGCAATTCATGGTGGGCAAAAGAGAGCAAAAGCAACAAGAAAGGTGAAGAGACCCTTCGGTCCCTTATACTGTAGGCAGTCTACCCACCTTAGGGCAGGTATAGCACTCGCTCCCTTAGTCCCAGAACTGGACCATGAAAAAACACAGTCTCTAGATCAGGCACCTCTGAAAAAGTTTTCCCCTCTTGCCTACATGAGGGTTTAGGGGGTTATCTAGACATAAACTATAACTGTGTGTTCCAAGTCAACCAAATTGACAATCTAGTTTAAATGTCACAGTGCTTATGCCTACAACCCCACTGACTGAGAATCCTTACACAAGCAGCGTCAGCCCTCCAGCTCCACTCTGCTGCTCTGAATGTGAAGATATTGCACTACACAGTAGGTAAAAGCCACTCTCAGGCTAACCCTGATCCTCATGAAGCCTTTGGCTTTATACTTGTTTGGCATGCACACATTGTTGTTTAATTTCTAACATTATAAAATACAAAACTCAAGCCAGAGATATAGCTTAGTAGCACAAGCACCTGCCTAGCAAACTTAAGGTCCTGAGTTCAATTCCCAGTACCAAAACATAAAATAAAAATACATAACTCAGCCAGCCCTGAGAGTGAATACCTGTAACGCCAGTTCTCGGAAAGGTGAGACAGAAGGATGTCCATGAGTTCGAGGACAAGCCTGAACAGTGGTCCAAAAAAAATGAATAAATAAAAATAGAATAGAATAGAATGAAATGAAATACAGCATCCAAGAAATCTCACATACGAATCTTTATTTCTGTTTTCTTTTGAAAAGCTGAAGATGCAACATTACTTGGACTCTTTTTCTTTATGGCATCAGTGAAAACCAAGTAGACCTGAGCAGTGGCTTCACTTCTAGATGATGCCCATGCTCGGTGGATCACTAGGGTCCCTACTGTTCTGTGTTCTCTCTCATGCAGTCTGCTCTCTAACTTATCTTTAACCTGCTCTGGTAATCATCTGAGTTTGCAATCCTAGGACCAGCTCAAACCCTCATTTGTGCATGTATTCTTTTTCCCCCCATTCAGTGACCCTCTACTCACATTTTACCCATAATCTATCTGCTAAGAAGAAATCTTTTTTTTTTTTTTTAACTTACAGGTTTCTCCCTTATTTCTCTAAACCCAATTAATTTTCAGGATTTCTAAAGTTTCTCTCTTATGGTGTCCACTTAGGATTTTGAAGTTTGCTAAGCAACAGCTCCTCCTGCCGCAAGCCCCTCACACCTCCTCATCGCACAGATGGGGGCAGTGCTCAGTGCTCTGCAGCCCAAGTAGGAAGGAGGAGAATCTGGCATGCTTGGTCCAGCAGGTAGGGGAGGTCTGCACTGCCCACTGCACAGCCTGCCACTGAGAAAGACAACCAGCAATGCTGTCCACCCAGAGACTAACATCAAGACCAATGAGTTCAGAGAAAAGTTGAGCTTCTGTTTCTTCTGTCAGTGTGTGCCTGCTGTAGCATGCAAATACCCTTGCTGTAAAAGCCTTCTTCTTAGCTGACACACGGGGAAATAAAGCCTTAAAAAGATATATCTTTCAAAATCACATTTACAATTATCTATGAAAACTTTGATTTTAGCAGTGGGCTCTTTTAAAGTGAAGTATTGTTGAACTAAAGATATGCTTCAGATGACCTGCAACAATTCTTATTTAGAATCTGTTTTTAAGACCGTCACTAACTGAGTCTTCAATCTCTTTTGCTGAAATAACTTTGTCCAAAGGGCAGTTGTATTTCAGTGTTTTTTAGTTGAGAATGATACAATTTTATGCAATTTTAAAATTTTATAAAATAGTGGCATAGTTGCCTAAAGATCATAAATAATTGTCAAAATAGTTTCATAGAAAATGATTTTTAAAAAGCAAGATGAACAATCAGAAAATTCATATATGCTTTTAGCCATAAAAAGCAGAGGAGGTTGGTAAAAATGGCTGCAACCTCAGGAGAGGAGCAGCAGCCTGTAAGAAGACACTTAGATCCTAGGGTTCAGCATCCGCCCCACCACCCGTTATGACTCGATACCCATAATTTGCCCTTTTTGAAGCTACACTATCCTTGTCCCTGCAATAGCCAGTCGCTTAAGACTGCTTCCTACATGCCAAACTCAGCCAGCTACCAAAGTACAACTGTTAGTAGAAGACAAGAG
This sequence comes from Cavia porcellus, assembly GCF_034190915.1. Taxonomy (NCBI): domain Eukaryota; kingdom Metazoa; phylum Chordata; class Mammalia; order Rodentia; family Caviidae; genus Cavia; species Cavia porcellus. The sequence continues at coordinate 56,208,547 of NW_026947495.1, forward strand.
AAAGCTCTGAACAAATCCCCTGTGTGCTAATTTGTTTGACCTGTTTGTTCATTTGTCTTTTGAGACAGGGTCTCTCTAGGAATTTAGGCTTGCCTTGAACTGACTATGTAGCCAAGGCTAGCCTCAAACTCACAGCAATCCTCCTGCCTCGCCTGCTGAGTACTGGGATTACAGGCATGCACCAACTCACCCAGCTCACCTGCAAGCTAATTTGCCAAAAACAAATTCAACAAAACACTAATTCACTGTGTTCCTTTCTCCTTTTCATTATTTACAAACTTTCCAATAATTTGCACCATATATGTTGATTTTCACAAGCTTTCCAGATTTCTATGAGGTTTTAGTGGATTATTTTTTTCCCCTCAGCTTTGTGACAGTGTTCAAATGTCTAGTTTGTCTTAGCCCTGGTCATAGTGGAAACAGAGGGTTCCTCAGATGAGGACAATGGAGCAGAGACAGTACAAAGTCAAAAAGGACTAACAGAGTGGGTTATAGACATACGGATTCTCTAAAATGAAGAGGAATCATTCCAGGACTACATTTAAATATATTAGGCAGAATCAGCCTGCCCATAACTTATCCTCTTAGAAACCTAGGAGCTCAATGGAGAAAATGTACTAAATCAGAGGTAATGCAGTTACTTATTGTGATAAGCACCATGGAAAAACAAGCGTGTTGCACTGTGCAGGTCAGCTGGGTTCTTAGGCAGCTGTGAGGATGGAGAGAGCCGCTTGTGTGTCCCCTGCCTTCCAGGCCCATGATAGGATTGCAGAGTCTCCTGGAGGTTCTGTGAGGCCATGGGATGTGCGGTGGCCAATGAATTAGCTGCCAGTAGAAACAGAGCCACTTCCAGAGTATTTAATTGCCATTAACTGAGGTGTCTTGACTATGACAAGAAGCTTCACTTACAAGGCCCAGGAAAAATTTATAGAGATCTTAATATAAGAAGCTCTAAGCTTGTCTGGTTCATGAATCTGAAAGTAGGCCAATATGGCTAGATTACAGTAAATCACTAAACAGCCAACAGTCTTCAGCAGTCTCTGTCACTCTAAACTGACTGCCTTGTAGACTGCTCTGTTTACATTCCTGGCATTGCTTTAAGGCAGATTAAGTAGTCTGACTTTAAATGGCTTTGATTTGTTTACACAAATCAAACTCTCATATTTTATCTCATTCCTCTAGATTATGATCATTTTTATCAAGAACTTTGCATGTGGGCTATTGATATGCTAATGTAATCCTTATGCCTTTTCTGAGCTGAGGGCCTCTATCCTTTCAATCAATAGTGAGATGCACTTGGGCATGTAGACCCTCCATAGCTGAGCTGAGGACTGGGATGGGAAACCCACAGTATTTTCCAAAAAATAATGTTTGACACTGTGGGATTTTTGAACTCTGCTTTTTACATCAGTTTCTCATATTCTGGCAACAAAATCTAGAGGAAATCTCAAAATTTTTATGGGACTTCTCATAGCACTTTTAATGTTTATGTGGCAGAGATTGATATTTTTACTTAATGTCTTGTTTGCAAACAAAATAAGAACCCCAAGGAAAAAGTAAATTGCATGATATGCAGTTTATCCTCTTTGGAAAGAAATAAAGCTGAGTCAGCCTTCCCGGGATTAGACAACTCAGGTACCTTTTTATCCTTGACACTGCTCAGATAGAGCTGCTGATATTACAACTGCCTTTATTGAAGTTTGGTAGATTTAGAGGAAGGACGTCCATCTGATATTACAGTCATTTTTGTACACTTCTTAAAGATTTAAAGATTTTTATTTGAGGTGAATGAAATCCTGCTTAAGAAAAAGAAAGTAAAGGAGGGGAAGGGAAAAGGATCTGTGAATTAAAATTGAATCTAAAGTAGACTAGGCTCAATGCAAGGTATTTTCCTATGCAATATTATCCCCACACTGTGGACGAAGCAGCTCAGAGACATTATGATCACCTGGCTAAGAATGGCAATTAAAAGAAAGGGCAGGTTCTTCCTCCTAAAGACCTTGCTCTTTCCTTTCTACAATTTAGACTAGAGTGTAAAAGTCTCCTGCATGTCACCAATCAAATGGTCAGATGTGACATTCTTTTTTAATCTCCAGAATTTTCCACAAAAAAGATAAATACTGGACCACTATTGATCACTTATATACATAGATTAGAAGCACCTCTACGCAGAGCTGGTTTGTAAGAAGCTGTGCTCTGCTAATTTTCCATCTTCCCTTTGTTCAGTCTCATCCCCTATAATTAGCACAGTCTTGAAAATAGAAATTTTCTATGACATTAAAATTCTTCCCCAGCACACCCTCTAATTATTTCATATCTTCACATTAGGGACTAAGATACTTATGGTGAAGGGTAGAACTGTTTGTTACTTAATTACTTATAGAAACAGCAGAGGAAAACTCAGACAGAGAGATTATTAACATAATTTCTACTTGACTCCAAGCCACATCTTTCCAGAGGAACATAGGCACGCTGTCTCTCACAGCCTGGACGCAGACCTTACCTTTGGCACAGTTACACTATTAGGATCTCTTCCTTCTTCTTATCAAGGCTTTACCTATCTCTGCACCCACACTCCCAGCCACTCCCATGCTTTCCATGAGGTCCACAGCTGATTTGTAGCATCCCTCTGCTTTGTTAAGTTGATGGGATGGGGTCGAGGCTGCCAGTGGTTCATACATATATGTTTTCTCTTCTCTTCTTCTTGGCCATATGAACAGTCAGCACTGTCTTGCCTTCCTTTGAAGAGTTGATGTACCTTCCTCACGTTCTCTGCCCCTTAGCGTAAGTTCTTGGGGAGGTGGGCATAGAGTACAGGAAGTTGAGGGCCCTAAAACACCAGGAGGACAGCTGTCTAGCCACATAGAAGCACCCCTTTAGGCTATTACACAATTCCAAAATTACCATCTATTGTGTTAAGAGTCAGTAATATAAGGCTTATTTATTACAGCTCCAAGTGCGGGCTTACCTAACAAGATGCTTATGTTTATAAGTGTGTGTCTGTATGAGTATGATTCCCTCTATTTTAGAAGCCCCAGAAGGACTAGGACTTTAAAAAAAATTAAGCTGAATTGGTGCCTCATTTGGAAATACAGCAGATGGTCATCAAAATGAAGAGTGCCCTAAAACATCTCTAGTATTGGGAATGCCATTTTCTCATTTGCAAGCAGCTGTCTAGAATTTTGTAAACAATCTCATAGGTGACTAATTTGGATTAGAGAACAAAAGGGATACCCATTAGTTTCCATATTAAAATGTATCCTAGTTCATTACTCATGCAAATATTCACTGTTTCATCCAGCAAGTACATTCCGAACACATTCCACATGCCAAGCAGTCCTCTAACTGGGTTGATCAATACCAGATCTGGCTCCAGCTCACTTCAAGATCATGGTCCCTTGGGAGGACCAAATATCCACTAAATTCCCACGAATAAACAGTTTATTGCCCTATTCTTTGACTTCTCTTTTATAAGCTAAGAAGCATAAGACAGCCTATTCCTCAGATTTTCTTGTAATTTGAATTATACGTCATGTAAGTGTAAGGATTACAAAACATTTACTGTGCTTTACACTTACATTTGATAAATCATAGCTGTTAATATTCTCTTAATTTAGATAACTTGATTTGTGCAGTAAAGGAATCTGATTAGACTGAGGGAAAGGCATGTGAAAGACAACAGTCTTCCTTGTACATTAACCCCAAAATGGTGATTAAGCAGTTGAAAAGAATGTTCCAAATTTTTAAAAGTGAAATAAAGTAAAAAAACAACTATATTCAAAGGACCTATTTGAAAGAAATATTTTAAGGAATGGAAGAGGGATAAATTCAGGGTCGCTGGTGACTAGAAAGCCAGGGGAAAAATACAAGAGGAAATTATGCATAGCCTTGGAAACTCCCATGTACTCTTGTTAAGAATTTAGTTTTCTTCCTAAGCACTAGAAAAAAAGCCATCAAATGGTTTCCAATGGATAGTGACACAAAATGATGCAATCACTTGTAGAAGGACCACTCTAACTGAGATGCAGAAAAAGAATTAGAGTGGAGATAAATAACACGCACCAAGTCCACTTGAAAAGTCCCCGTACGAGTCATGGTAAAAGACACCCACAGCTTGAGTAAAGTGAAGAAGGGGAGCTGGAGAGAGGTAAAGCGGTAAGAGAAATTTCTTACGTGACATTGGCAGAACATGTACTACAAATGGCTGTTAGTTTTGCAGAGAGGTCAAGGTTCATTTCACAGAGATGGGGAATGAAAGAGGATCAGGGTTGCAGGGTTAGGAATTTACCCTTGTGCAGGGTACATTCAGGGACCCCTCTACTACTCAGGAACTCAGCTATATATGTGGCCCAGGATCCTATAAGCACCTGTGAATGTACCTCCAACATACATTCAAGGTAATTAGAATGTAGATTCTGCATCTATTGCAAAAAAAAAAAATTTTTTTTTTGTTTAGTAAATAAACTCTACTTAGAGTGGAAAAAATAAGAGGCCCTAGTGACTTACCCTTGAACTTGGTAGCAAAGGAGACTGTGAGTCAGAGTTCTCCAGAAAAACAGAACAAATAGGGCATGTGCATGTGTGTGCGTGTGTGTAGATTTATTTTTAGGAAGTGGCTCAAGCAATTGTAGACCCTGGAGACTGGGGAGAAAGCTGCCATCTGAGTCCAAAAGCAGACTGCTGACACACCAGGAAGAGCTTTTGTCACAGATGAAACCTGACAGCAGTCTTCTAGAGTAGTCCCTGTTCTCAGGGACCATAAATTTTGTATTCTGTGAGGGCTTCAGCTGGTTGGATGAGACCCACAAATCTACTCCAGATTCTGTGATGTACATGTAAATTTCCCCCCCAAAAAAATTTCTGTCACACGAACATCCAGGATAATGCTGAACAAAATACCTGGGAATTCTGGTCTAGCCAAGTTTGTTCATAAAATTATCACAGAAGCACAAAAGTGTTCCCAGGCACTGTAGAAGATGCCAAGGATACAACTTCTGTCTTGACTACAGGATGAGCTCTGGAATCAGCTTGGGCTCCAGAGCTTACTTTGCCATTTACTTTCCCTCTGACCTCAGGCAAATTGTTCAACAACTCTGTGCCTCATCTTTAAAATGGGGAAAGGACTGTCTACTTATTAAGATTATGAAAATTAAATTTGTTAATAAATAAAAAGAGCTTAGGAAACAGAACCTAGTAAATGCTCAATTAATGCCAGCTCTTATTCTTAAGATAGACAAAGACTTATCCTTACTATGGTTCCCAGGGCCTGGGTTGTGTGATAAGCATTCAATAGTGACAACAGAGGATGTGCTACAGAAGTGCCCAGTCTAGCCTCAGACAAATATCTGATGTAAAGAGAGAAGGCACAGATGCCCAGCAGCCATGACTTAGAGAATTCATGAACTAGCTCAACCTCCAATTCATTCAGAGGTATCTGCCCCGTGAGTGGGCTGGCATGCTTGTGAAATAAATTCATCCTTCATTCTTTCTGCTGAGGGGCTTCTTGTTAACCTGAATGGATTTTTATGAATTCATTTTCAGTTAAACCAGTCCATTTCTAATGGAGCAAGTCCTCCTCTTACCGCTGTGGGGAGACAGAAAAAGACAGGCGGGATGAAAAATGAAAGTAAGGATCAGGAGAGAGGCAGAAGACAACAAGAACCCTAATGCTTCCCTCCTGAAGTTTCTCTAATGGACACTGCCCACCATGCCTCATGCCACCAACATGGCATCTTTAAAATATATTGCGCCAGATCCTTCACCTATTGGCTTTAAGTATGCACTAACATTGAAGTTTTATTCTTGCCTTATGATAGGTCAAAGTACTTTGTCCAGAACTTGGCTACAGTAGATTACAATCCGCTTCCTCACAGGACCATACAATGTGCACCATAAATACTTTTTCCCTTTGAGCATTCTCGTTATTCTTTGTTCTGAGAAGGGATCCACCTCTTGTCTCTACCTGCCCAGAGAAATTCTCCAGGAAGCCCACAACGCTTCCTTGCAGCTCCTGCGGCAATTAGAGAAATCCTAGTTGTACGTCTGTGCCAGCTGCTGGTCTGGAGCTTAGACAGGGAGGCTGTGCAACAGCGCTCGGCCCTGCTCTCTGATTTTTCGAGACATTGTGAAATCATTCGGCAAATTATTCAGCTTAGAATGCAGTAGCCACTGTGAAGTTGGCAGGTTGTTTTAATTATCTTTTTAAATTAAATGCTGATAAAGTTCATGATCATCCTGAGTTGATCATTCACATGTTTTCCCTCTGATTCCTTCTCTTTCAGTCCTCCAAGCTAACAGTTTGATTCAGTCATTATTTTTTTTAAATTTAGAATCAGGACTGGTGCCTCACAATTTCCAAGATGGGCTCTTTCTGACATTCTTCAGTTGGGCGCGGGTCCGCTTATGTTTGATTTCTGTACTTATCAGCCACATGTACTTATGTGACAGTCCTACATCACATAGTGGAAATGGCTCAGGTCATCTAACCTGCTGTCTCGTGCTCTGTCCTCATCACCATTCTGCTATCGGGGCTCATGGCATGCTCCTCTCCTTTCTGGATACCAGCCCTGGCCAGGCTTCCCTCACACCTTAGAGTAAGTCTGAGGAAGAGGACTCGACAGAAAGTGCAGATGCAAGTACCCTTTGGTTTCTGATGAGCCTCTCCTTGTGGGACAGTTCCCAGGTCCTAGGACAAGGAGAAGACAGGAGATGCTGCAATGACTGAGGGTCCTGTCCTGTAGCAAACAGATACAGGCTTTTGCAAAACGTTTGCTCCTCTATGCCACTGCAAAGTCTTTGAGCCTCAAACCTTCACACAAACTGCAGAAGACACACTCCAAAAAGAATGTGACTAAGAGGAAGGCTGAGGTCAGAGGGAGCCAAAAACGTTGGTGGCACACAGCAATATTTGTAAAATGCTGTTTTCCACTGTGTTCTACCAATGTCTTTCTCATTAAAACAATCATGCTTCATGTTCAGGGCCCAGCAGTTTGCTTTGCTGATGGTGTGTTTGCTCCTGGATTTGGACGCACTATAACAAAACTCCTTCCCAAACCATCCCTCAGTCACTGAACACAATGCATTGTAGACCATTCCCTTGCCCAGCTCCTAGGTTTGCACATTTTTAGAGGCATCAAAAAAGGTCACTGGCATTTGGCCACATCGTGTACTCTTTCCTGAGACTTTGCACCAGTCATTCTGGGCTAATGTCTCTGAGACCTGGAGAGAATGAAACACAGTAGAGAAGGACCTGGAAACACAGTAAAACCACCATAACCACAGCAATCACTCGCCCACTCATACTCTGAGGGCAATATGTCATAAACTCTTCAGCAATTTTTAGAATTATGTAAAGGTTTATTTCCCGTGTGCCTTGATGAATATTTATTCAGCTGTGAGCAAGGTTCATGTTTACCATCAGACTGTGACACCATGTGATGAACCCTCACTCCCTGGCACCCAGAACAGGGAACCTGAAAGGAAGTAGGCACTTACAGACAATTGTCCATTGAGTTGGCATAAGCCACATAATGCTAGCACTTGGAAAATGGCCTCTAATAAGAAGTGATTTTCCACCAATGGAGTCTACCAACCATCCCATAGATCTTTCCTAATAGCACGAAATATCCCTCAGACCCTAGGAATCTAGTGTATCTATATACTGTCTTATGAGCTAATAAGCTTCACTCCTTCAAAAATGTTCTGTGGGCATTCTGCACACTAGAAACATGATCAACAGAGGTCATGTAATTAAGAAACCTATCATAATGGCTCCTGGTATTTTTGCACCTCTAGTTTGTGTCAAAGATAAATTTCTCATGGATCACACACTGCCATCAGGCAAGAAAACCCTTGTCTCTTTCTTTATCTCTCAGGAAAGCAGAAGAGAAGGCAAGTGCATAAAACTGATACAGTACTTCTAAAAGGACAAGGTTGAATCTGATCTAATTTTAAAATCACGGTCCTAAAGACAGACGGCTGTTTCTGAGTGCGTACCGTGTGCTATGCACTGTGTCATGACAGCCTATGGGAGCCCATGGGAATAGAAACAGCCCCATATGGTTGGTTCCATGGTACTTTCACTTACAGATTAGGAAACAGCAGAAATAAAAGTTTCTGAACATTTCCAAGACTAGTATGAGTCTCAAACTACACCTTCACGTTGGCATCATGCTCAAGCTCCAACACTTGATGTCTAGCATTATAAACTATCTGTGATGTCCCTCACCTCTGACTGCCACATTTGAATATTATGTCACAGAGAGCCTTTTTCCAAAGTAATAGCACTGCTTCTCCCAGATTCAAAGAGAACTCTCATATTTAGGAGCCATTTTGGGTCCTAAAAACAGTAATAGCTGTCTTTCATTGACTGTTCAGTATGTGCTACTCACCATGTCAGACATTTTGCATAAATTATTTATAATAATAACAAAGTATTATACATGAAGTAATAACAGGACAGAAAATGGGGCCAAGATTTGTCCCACTTAGTTTCATTTTTCAGCTGTTAGGTATGTCTGATTTCTCCATGGCCTGCTCTTTCCAAGTCTCACATTTCTTACTTTCCTGGTCCTCTGTTGTTTTCCTCCTTGACTGGCCTCTTCTGCAACCCTCCCCTTAGTTGAGAGTCAGCAGCTTAGTGACCAGGATGAGGTGAAGTGTTGAGTGGGGGACAGATGTGTAGGATGACAGAACCGGAAGTAATGTTAGAAGGGGAAGCCGTCAGGAGTAGGATTGAAGTTAAATGTTCCAAAGCCCCACCGGAAAAATAAGGGAGGAAAGCAGTGGGGTGGCAGGTGGTGAGCAAGTAGAGCTCACAGCAGGACCAGCTCTCTCCATGAGGACACGGTGGGAGCTGGCTACGAGCCACAGCAGAGCTGTCTGGGAGAGAAGAACTCTCTGGAGAACACTGGCATGATTTCTTTTCTTTCTTTCTTTCTTTCTTTCTTTCTTTCTTTCTTTCTTTCTTTCTTTCTTTCTTCCTTCCTTCCTTCCTTCCTTTCTTTTTCTTTTTTTGTAAAGAAAGAGAACGACACTGAAAGGGAAAAGCAGCTTTTCCCAGCCACGCTCTGACATTTGTGTGGGAGTCCTATTGACAGATGACTAAATCATTTCTCTCTGTCATCCTCAACAGTCACCTCCTGCCTCCAGAAGTCATGGCCCAGGGAAATGCCTTCAAGGACTAAACCACAAAGTGACTTCTCTCCAGCCCTTAACACATGAGCAGCCTCTAAGTGACAGGCTTCACTAGGTCCAACCTTTTCATAGAGCAGGGAGCACGGTGGTAGGGAGCAGGCTATGGGGCAAGCACCGTCGCTGGCCAGATTTGGAGGAGGACAAAGATGTAGCTGGAACAGAGTGGGGTAGGGATTCATTCTTGGTAAAAAAAAAAAAAAAAAAAAATAGACTTCAGTCAGAAAACAAACTCAAGGAATGTGCAAGGTTTTTCCAGCCATCAGCATAACGCTTCCCAAGTTTCAACTGAGGAGTTAGTATGTTCATTTAGGTCACACTTGCCAACAATTTTGCCTCATCAATTTTAACATGGGCACATTGTGCTACATATTTGAAGCTGATGATACCAGTAATGATTATCCTGGACAGGTATTGATTTAGTTGAAAAGACTAACGTGTGTCGGGGAGTTTACTATGTTGCACAAGGAATTGATTATAAATTAGAGTTGTTTGAAAAACATCTAGTTTTTGATAAAACTATCAAAATTGAGAGTTTGATATAAAAATAAACAAGCATTTTTACCTGATCTAATCACTTTGATTTTATACTAACACATCAAAAGTTCAGTCAATTTGACTGAACACACATACACACTGTCCATTGCTTTTTGCTGATCAAAGGTACAATCCCAAGAAGCGGCAGTGCATTGTGAGGGTGAGAGAAATGCCTCGGGTGTCAGACAGGCTGGACTTGGGCTTGGGCTTGCGCTTGAGCTTGGGCTTGGGCTTGAGTTTGGGCTTGGGCTTGGGCTGGGCTTGGGCTTGGGCTTTGGTACACAACAGCTGTGAGAACTAGGATGAACCTCTGAGCAGCCGGTGTCAATGTCCTGGTTCTGATGACAATCACTGAGAAAATGCAGGGAAAAATAATTTGTACACTGGAAAGTTCTTCTCAATATGCAGTTATTACTATTGGTAATAGTCACATAACCCCAAAGCCAGTTATTCATCAATCCTTTAAAATATCCACACTATATATGATGCAATTACAGAAACCTTCCCATGTTTGACAGTCTTTCCCTTTCTAATTTGAATCATGCTTCTTACTAGCCTTCAATAATGCCTTCTATTTACAATTTAACTCAGCACCTCTGAAGATTGTAAGCCCAACCACTGCTGCAGTTAATGGAAATTCTGATTTTTATGAGTAACATCTGCTGTGACATCTGTCTGAAACCCAAGGAGAGGTTTTAGTGTTCACAAGCAAATTGAGTAATTACTGTGTAATTACAATTTAAATTGTATAGTCAGTGATCTGCTCTCAAAATCCATATCTTTTGTACTTAATATTAAAAGCACCTGGATTCTTCGAAAACGGGGAGATATGTTTTCAAAATCTATTTAGAGTAAATGCCTGCAGTCAAAAAGATGAATTGTATTAGCTTCAGAAGCAACAATACAGTAAAGAGGGGGAAATGAGACTGTGGAAAGAGTGTTAATAAAGAGAGAAAACTGGGAGGATAACTCAGAGAGAGATTACCAAGTATATTCTCAGTCGTTTCATTGTGAAATTGACAAATATTTCTGGCTGGAGAACACAGAGAATCATAAATAAGGAAAACAGATCAGAGATTAAAGTTTTCACCTGTCGCAAGCAAAGCCCATTAATTATGACAGCTATGTGGGCTTTGGAAAACTGCATCCTATGTACAGAGTAGAAGAATTAATGAGTGAGTCAAGACATAGTATCTAGTAAACCTTTATAACTACCTATATTTACAATAGTAGAAACTGAGACCATACTATGCTAAATGGTTACAAGATAAATCTGTGTTATTTCCTCTAAACTCACTTTTAAAACCTTAGCCAACAAATATTTATTAGCCACCTATTATAACCCGAGTGTAATTCACATTGGTCCGGACTCTGCAAGTGAGATGGAACGCTGAGACAAAGAAGCTATCAGCTTGGCACAGTGAATTGAAGGCTGACATTAGAGCCTGGTGGCCTGGGTGTGAATCCTGACTTGCTTGAGTAACCAGTCAGCGATTTTGAGGTACATACACCGAAATTCCGCATTCCCCCACTAAATAGAACTAGAAAACTCTCTAAATACTCCGACCTTCAGTTTCATAAAGTCTTTGCGTGAGAACTGGAGAAAATGCACAGTATCTGACCCAACACTACTGCAGAGCAGTGGTAGCTGTGTTGTTATTATTTGTGATTATCATATAAATAAATGGCAAAACAGGTTTAGAAACCCCTACTGAAGACCTCTGGAGAAAAGACCGACACTCTTTCTGGACAGCGTGAATGAGGACACAGTAAAGACACCCAGCAAAATTTGCAAGAGTCTCACATTTGTGCACTATATGTTTAAATTACAGACTTCACTAATAATCCATGTTGAGGCTTTCACGAAAATGAGAGGATTCATTTCTTAAGACACAAGCATTTGCATAACCTTGCAAGCAGGCATACATTCAGTTTCTAAATCGAAATGCCATGCTGAACACCCACCTTCAACAAATAACCTATTAAAAATTAGTTACTGTGCAATTGTGCTAAGATCAAAGGGTTAGATTTTTAACAGCAAAGCACTTTCTTAACAAATTAGCTCTCCCATTGCCTTCAAAAGTCCTATTAAGGGATAGCGGGAGTGATGTGGTACAATAGTTAAATTTACCTGAATGCACCTCAAACTTGTCCATCAAGCGTGCGCGTGCGCGCGCGCGCGCACACACACACACACACACACACACACACACACACACACAGGTTCTTTTCTTTAAGAAAGTGGCAGTAGCATCCAAGCAGGCAATGGAACAGAAGGAGGACCATTAGTCAGTTTGCTAAGTAGAGATAGGAAGCAAATTCAATGGAGCAGAAAGATTTGATGGGGAGAAAAATGTGACTGGTTCTCTAAGGGATAGACAGTGGGGCAGTGTATAATTTCTCCTCCCTTCACTAAACTTGCCTGTTTATCAGAGATGAATCAACACCTTACATTACACCTTATGCAAATGAGAGTGGCAGTTTGGCAGCTAAAAAGCATTCTCCCTGCCAGAGTTAACTCCACTCCCACTGTTGTCTGGGAAAAGTGAAAATAGACTTGCCCCCTTCACTCCTTGACTTCTTTGCCAGTAAAATAGAGTCTTCTTAGCTTAAGGCTAGACTATTGGGCAGATGGCAGTGCTTCCTGTAGAGGTTTGAACCTGAAGCTCACAGGTTCGGAGAATAATTTAACAAAAGCATAAATTAGGATGCCAATGACTTGAGATTATACAATGAATACTTGAAGGAAATTCAACTCTTATACACAGTTTGAAAACTTTTGGAAAATGTTTCAATGAACATGAATCAAACAAAAGTCACCACTCTTTTCTGTCACCTCTGAAATAGGTATAACTTCATCTGGAGAAAAGAAAGTTGAAAGTTGTCTTTCTTTCTTCATAAAAACAGACTTGATTTTACCAAGTCTCAGGAAAAAATGGGAGATATATGCTGAAATTATACAAACAGCTGGTCTACCTATGGAAAAATAGTATAAGTACACTTGATCCGGTCCTGGTGCAAATCCCAAAGGAAATACTGAAAATTCTCTCCCTGTAGTTCCTAATATATATTGGTATCCAAGGTGTTGTTTATCCGTATAGAAGAAAATTGCTTTAAATGATCTATTAAAACTATTTCCAACCCTGACATTTGGTTTTAAGGATAAGAACAGAGTTTTTAACAGAGACAAGCTCAATGCTGAATTCCTGTATGAATGAGGAGCTGAATTCTATTGTAGAGTAGATGGTTATCTAAAAAGAGAACTTGCCTAGACAAAAGAGAATGTGTTAACTCCATCTCAGAACCACTCTGCAACACAGGTCAAGCCAAGGCAAGGATGTTCTGTGGGCCACAGAGTCTTTATATATACTTAGACCAAAAACAATATCTTTTATTATCAAGAAGTATTAGTATGTCTAAAAATCTTCTATATAAACATTTGTGCCCACAATAGAGGACTTGAAGTGAATAAAATATATGTCATTCAAGTGGGGCCTAGATTTTTTTCTTTTAAAAAATCCAGCAATGTCTGAATAACTGGCTTCATAGAGTGTATCCTTTATAAGGGCATAATGTGGGCAGATGAGGAAAGAGCAGTTTACTCTGACTTGTCTGTCCTTGAAAATAATAGCATGATCTCTTTTTCTGAAGATACTAAGTCTCAATAGGCTGAGATTCGTGTTCTAAATCAGAGTCTACAGATTCTTTTATCTAGGTCACAAATGGTTAACTTTTCTGCAGACTTCTCCCCATAAAATGTAGTAATGAAGTTTCTAAACTAATTATGTTCATAGACACATTGAAATCCTCTGATGCAAACACTGTGCTTGAGGACAGGGTTGACATTTTCAAGCAAGGTAAGAAACTCCACTTCTTGTCATTAATTTCATGGAGAATGACAACATGATAAACAGGCCTATGCGACCCTCATAACCTCCTTGAAAAGATTTTTTGAAATGCCTTTTTTAAAAGCTAACAGGAGCAGTCTCCTATGCACGGTGTGGGAGCATAATGTGGGCCTCAGGAGATCTTCCTACTTATGCTGGAAGGTCAACTTTTCTTATTCATTCATATCTAACATTTAATCATTGTGAACCATGTTGTATCTGAATGGAGACAAAACTTTAGGACAAGAAAGACAATAGGAGCAAGACTCCAATTTGGCAAATTCCCCAGAGACACAGGGATTAAATGGAAACTTGTTCACCTTCTCCAATTAGCAAACCTGGCTACAGTGGCATCGCCACACTTGCTTGAGCAGTTGCTGCAAAAAGTACAAATGAAATATATCAGCCATCTAATGAGGACCAAAGGCCCCAGCCAACCACTTCCTTCCCACAGACAGTGAGAAGCACACAGACTTCTCACAAACCAAACCAGACTGATTCTTAGCCAGCAGCTACGGAGCCATGCACTAATTAGGAAAGTAAGATGCCCCAGACCAAGATATGAGAAATTGGAATAGTTACCTGAATACAGCTTTTGAGATTTTTGTATTTTCCAAGAGAGTATTGCAAGGAAAGAAAAAAAAAATACAGCTGGGGAAATAAGAATGGGAAAGCTATTATATGTAAGTGACTTTCTGTGTCATAATGTATTTCCTTTAAAGGAATAAGTGTCTTTTCATTTTGCTTGTTTTTTTCTTAAATACCAGAAACTATTAACTTGACTTTGTCCAGATTTTTAACCACTTGAATAGAATGTGGATTGGCATAAATGTTAACAAAGTTAAAAAAAAAAAACCAACTGCATTAAAATTTATTCCCCAAACTAGGTTGTCTAAGACACATATTATTACAAAATGGTAAGGACCTATATTATCAGATTTTCCATAAGACAATAAGAGGCAGTGGTCAAAGCAAAACAAAACTAAAACATATGAGACCTCTCCAGTTTTACCAATGTGTGCCTGAGTTTAAAATCCTGGAGAAAAGAAACAACCACAACCTTTTGGTTACCTTTGCTGTTTCCTGGCAAGTAAAATCCACTGTGCCTGCTATTTGAATCCAGAAAATCCCCCTGAATTTGTCTACAATGGGCAATGAATCCTTGTACCATCTCATACACTTTTCTATGGCCTTTATTTCATCACTCCCTGTGATATATTGAAATAAACCAAGTGACTATTCTCTGCACTGCTGCACACAGTAGAAATAATATTAATAACAACACCCATATAACTAATGTTACATTAAATATTTAAATGTATGTTTAATTTTTTAAACACTAAAATTAATGTTAGTGTTTATTAAGCTTTAATTGTGCCAACTGGTATCAAATGCTTCCCTTGAATTTAATTCATTTAATTTACATAAATCTGAAGTGGGAATAGTTTTCAAATCTTAAAACAGAAGATTTATTGCACAGCATTGATAGAGCTAGTTAGTGGCCAAATTTGAACTCAGATTGTCGGACTACATGATCTAAAGTTTTAATTTACAATGCTGCCACTAAGTCTCTATATTAATCAGGTTTTTCCATTCTTAGGATACAATGTCCAACACTTACAACCCAAAAGAGCAGAGGTGTAATTTGGCTCATGGTTTCAGGGGATTCAGTTCCTGGTTGACTGACTCTATGGCAAGATCATCGTGGCAAAAGAACATGTGAAACAAAGCATGACATCTGGGAACCAGAGCAGGAAACAGGGTCAGACAGGGAAAGCCCAGGGGCCACGTACACTACCCAAATTCACACCTTGATGACCCACCACACCCACAAAAGCATGCTTTATACTCCCCAGAGCAGTTCCAAAGCCAAGCACGTTGACACAACTAAGTTCAACACCACAGTCCCTTACCAAGTGCTTTTCAAAGTTACCGACAAAGAAGAAGAAATGTTTGTAGCTAAAACTTTTAATAAACATTCAACACTTAAAGACAGTCAAGATACTAGAGTACAGTTCAGTTTAGACCTGGGAATATAGCCCACCAGGTTCCATTAGGCTACTTTGACTAGATGTCCAGGAGGACTCCTGCTGGGAATCTCCAGCGAAGAAACCTCAGTGTGTGGCAGTCAGGTCCGATTATTACTAGACTTGGTTCATCACAGATTGCAGGATTGCTGATTTCAACCTCAGGTGCTGAAGGTGCTGTCTAGGCTAGGCATGCGCCATGTACAACTTACAAGTTCTTGTCCTCTTTTTCAAAAATATTATAATAGCAAATATTTAAAATATTTACTGTATGTTTTATATATTATATAATAGTTTTAATATGCATTATATAGTACATAAATATATGTACATATATTTTACATGCAGCACTAAACTATTCCTCTTTACTCAGTGGAGCCCAGGGAGAAGTTTGGAATGTTGGTTTAAGGTATAAGTGATACAGTTATTCATTTCAGTGTAAACTCTTGGATAAATCACCTGGAAGACTTCAAAATAAGCTGCCTTATGTTACCACCCTAAAGATCTCCCAACCCATGTGTTCTCATCCTCACACCAAAAATTGACTTAGTGCTGCTCTGTAAAGTTGATCCATAAAATACAGATTCCAACTGTTTGTATTGTTTCTCTGCAGTGTTAGTGGCCTGAGAAAAAACTGCAGTTAGGGATCGATGAGCCAAGAGGGGAAGTCATGCTTTTTACTAGTCTGACGTACTTTCAGGGATTTTAGCCAGCAGATCATTGCTGGTGAATGTTCTCTGACACCACAATTAAGACACGTGAAGTATCTAGGACAAGGCTCTATAGAACCAAAAACACTGTCATCTGTCTGATGTCCATATCTTTGCCATCTCTGAGAACGCTAAATGAGGTAAACTTGGGCAGAGTAAGAAGTCTGTTAGACTAAATATCCAACAGTGGAAGAAAGATTGCATAAATGGAACACAGCAGCCTTTGAAAATGAATGATATGACAGCACACAGTAGCATGCAGAAGTGTTGCTGATGCCTTTTAAAGGAGGGAAATGTACAGATGGCATGAAAATGTACAGATGACACTGTATCATATTTATAAATGAAGCTGTATAAAATGATAGCAGAAAATATCTACATCTACTTGTCAACAATGCTTATCTCTGTTCATGAAAAGATAATAGTTGATTTTTTCTTTTTCTTTTAACTTACTTGTATTTTCTAAATTTTTTGTCTTACACAGGTATCATTTTGATGACGCTAAAACAAAATCTCTTAAAATTGAAATACTCTTAAAATTTACTATGAGAAAGATGAAATCAAAAGTAACAGTGTACTGGATTTACAAGTACTTTTAGATAGATACTCAAATAGGATTATGTTTACCCCATAAAGTAGAAAAACATGATTACCAGCCTCCTTCCCTTTTATTAGACTTCTTTTTAAGAAATGAAAAATGCAATTACAAAAATGTGATGCAGGTCATTTACAATTTTAAGAGGGGAATCATGGACCATATTAACTCTCCAAACTGTGTTCCCAAGAACCCTTTTAAAATGAAATTCTGCAGGCCATGCTGCAGCTCTGTCTTGAGATCCTCACAGGAATGGAGCATATTAAAGACTCTGAGCCATCCTGCAGTCAATAGATCTGGTGAACTTTGTTTCACCCAGTGTTTCCACCCATCAGTGTTTCACAACCCAAAGTAATAAGACAGCACTTTAAAAAACTTCTTCCAGACCCCCATGAATATATCACTGCTATTTGCGTTTACTTATAAGCCTACTTCTCTGGCCCAAATAGATGATAAATAAAAATTCTTACTTCTGGCGGTTGCTCTAGAAATCATACCCCTTTGGTTTTTGGGGACTCAGAAGTGTTGACACGTCTGTTTGTCTTCTGGGAATGACATGTGTCCAGGGAGTCGTGGAACCCATTATTGCACTTGTGCATCAACCCCTGAAAGCTCTGCAGTTATTAGAAGGTTGTTCTTCACCCCATTCCCATTACCCAAAACTGCAATTTATCTTCTGAAATCTGGCAATAAATTGCCTCATTAAAGAATCTTCAAGCTTATTAAAATTAACATAACTCTAAAGATAGCTTCTTAGAAAGACAATTTCAACAGTGAAGTCATGTTGTCCCCAAACTGTTCGGTGTAGATGGTCTTATCAGCAGTGTGGATGTGATATGAGGTGAAGCATCTTGTTAGGGAATCTCATAGAAGAACACAGCCCAAGAGCTGTTGCAAATAATGACTGTGGCTATGGTAACCCAAGGTGAAAAGCACTATTTGCATCACTTTATCACTCCTTAGAGATGCAATTTACACATGTTACTGCTGTAGCTGGATAAGACGGATGTAATCATAAATGACCCAGCGCAATAGCAAGTCAGATAATTCATAAGAAATCGGTTTTGAAAGACATGCAGGAAGGTATAATTTAAGGCTTTGACAGATGACAACCTGTGAAACACTGAAAGATTTCACCTCAGAAAAGGTTCAGGTTCTATCTTATATTTTCTGAATTTCTTTTGTGTTCATGACCTATGCATTTATTGTCTTCTGGTAGAAATATTTTCTAAAACACGGAAACCTTATGTTTTATCCAGAAAATCTACTTTAATCTAGAAACAGTATAATGGAGTTATGTGAGTTCACAAAACCAGAGGTAGAAATTTGCCTTGTATAACATAGCAAAAAGAGCCAACTATTTTAATACAGTAAAAGCATATAGCATCGTATCTTTTGAGCATATCACATAAATACTTACTCTAAAATATAGTCTGCTTATGTATATTGTCTCAGCTAAGGGCTCATGTTGATACTAGTATCAGGTGACAAGTTGATGTTTATAGCTATCTACAAGCCATTTACTCAAATTATTTATTCATCAACTCCAGTATTGTGCTGTTATGCTAAAGAACAGTGATAAAGATAGACATAATAATGAGAGTGATAAAAATAGTGAGAAGCCAGATAAAATTCTTTGCTTTTATAGAGCTTATAGTTTATCAAAGAGGCACAGTTAAAAGCAATTGAGAAAATTAGCTATCGATTGAAGCATCTTCTTGTATGACATGAGGAAACAATCAAATTAAAGCACAATCAGTGGTAAAGTTATGAAGGAATATTGATAAAGAAGTGATAAAGCTATAGTGCAGAAAAAATAGATTCATGAATAGTAATTTCTTAACAATAATTTCTTTTGCATTCTCATTTTTAATTATTTTCTACCATAAGCTCAATAGTCTGCCATACTCAAAAGCTCTCTATCCTTAAAACAAATCAAATAATTTAATACCACTTTTTGTAAATGTTTTCTTCCCACTGAATATCTCTTTTCCACAGCCAATTTTTCTCCTACTGAGCTTTTGCTGTTCATTTTTAAAATTTGAGATGCAAGTCAAATTTTGTCTCTCTGTTAATCAACCAATCATCCTTGTCAAGATTTAACTATTTCAGTAATAGCAGTATATAAATGGTACCTCTAATTACGCTTTATTTCTTCCCATGCATACTACATATTTACTTAAAGCACAGAATATACCTTTTGCTTTGTATATTTAGTGTAATGTTAATAAATTTTGATACTTGAATTGTCAAATGTAATTAATGAACAAAAGCAAACAGAAACATAGAGGTCCATTTTCAGTACCAAAAAATTAAAATAAAGAACAGAGAATAAGTTTTCATATTGTTTACAGAGTTGCCAATAGGTATATTTGCCAACATGTAGCATTATACATTAAAATGAAATCATCACTTAAAAAAAAGAATCAAATGAATGTTCAGCAATTTAAAGAAGATGCCTATGGTTGCTTATTTTTAAATGAAGACTATAGGGTGATTTCATCACAAAAGACAGAGAACAAATTTCTGCCAAGAGAGAAAACCAGATGTCATCAAATGCAAGATCACACAAGAGCCATAGGACATCCAATCAAAAGACACATGTCGTATGCTTTCAGAAAACATAACAAAATGAAGTATTAAAGTGCTCGAATCAAAGGATTCCTCCTCACATGACAATACCATGTCATATTTTCTAAACTGAGTACACTAGGGATTCATTTGTTATAGTGTGGTTTATAATTCTCTCAAGCAATGGTAAAGTGACCGGAAGTTAATAATGACAAATATTAAACTCTGGTTGCCATTTTAAAGTTTAATATTTATCTCACAACCAGTCTAAATGTTAGATTACTTTCATCTTTTTTTATATTTAGAGATGTAAAGAGAATGAGGGTAGCATAGGGTTCTTAGTTGCAGACATCAGAATCCACTTTATTGGGCTGAGTAGAAAGGAAATTATGCAGAGGCATCAGGTAGTGCATGCATCCCTGGGAAGTAAGCTCTGGATCTGCCAACTACCCAGCCCAAGCAATGTGACTATGAACAGTGCAGTCCCAAAAGTTCCTCATTATTCTTTGGACACACTTGGGTTCCACTGCCTCTGTTCACAACAAGATGTATGCATTTGGAGACTGAAAATCTACCTCTGACATTTCAGTAAAACTCGACATTTTTGTCACTTTGTCACTTTGGTTTCTAGGAGGTCCAAACAGCCAGAAAGCGGCTACCACCTGTGATGCTCACTCCTATGTCTTGTCCAAGGGCATCTGATTGATGGGAATTAGGTCATAGGACTTTACCTATTGTAAAAGAGCCTGGGAAACTCAACTACAGACTGCAGCTTCTTTTCCAATTGGCCCATTTCCAGGAAGAAAAGCTACAGGGGGATTGTAATGGGAGATAAACTAGATAAATTACCATGTCTTCCCAAAATGGACAATTCTTAACCACAGTCACATAGCTAGTAAGTGTCAGAGCTTTCTGATGTCATCTTATGATTTTCCCAAGATAAAACAGTTGCCTATCATGATAGAGATGATTAGCTCACCCGGCCTTCAGAGTTTAATTAAGATATATCTTAAGAGCCAGTGTTTTCTTCTGACCTAAAATTGTACGAGTTCCAAGCATCATTATCGATTTAGTTTTCTCAATATCTTAACATTGGTTAAGTGAACAGTTCATATTACATTTCAGATAAAAGTTGCATTATAACATTGATAGGCCTATGGAGAAAAAGTTATGAAGTTATATTTTATTATTGACTTTGCCTTACATCTCTGTAAAATAATCATGCAATAGCCATTTTGAGCTATTTTCATATACATAGAATGTTTATTATGGCTACAAAAATGCTATTCAGAAGACTGAGTTGTGGACATTTAATATTCTAAAGTTGTATTTGAAAAAATCTCCAGTGTTATATCACTACTTACAGTAGTCATAATGACATCTCTAACCTGTTTACTTCCTTTTTTTTATAAGTGCAAGACATTTTTACATAGGTATTATAAAATGAAATTGAAAACTTCTTATGAAAACAGCTGGAGATATCAAGCTGTTTGTTTGTTTAGAGCAATAATTAAGTTAAAAAAACTGCTTTTTCATCAGTCACATTCATTGGCTGATTGTTCCTTAGGAAACACAGATAATCCTTCCTGACTTTGTCTTTACTTATATTTATATTAATAGTGGCAATACTTTACATCTATTCAGCTTCTAAAGTATTTTCAGTACATTATCTCATTTGATCCTTACAATGATCCTACAAAGTAGGGCCAGATGTTATCACTTTCATTTTATAGATGAGGGAAGAGGCACAGATTTGAACAGGCTTCAGAGTTAAAGACTAAAAATCTGGAAGTTGAATCCAGGTCTTTGGATGTTGTAAGACTGATTGCCTACAAAATAATTTCCATTTACAGCAGCTACATAAAATTATTTTGGGCTACTATAGATTCTAATGAATTGATTCTATATAAAGGATCATTTGCATTATAAAAGCAAATGAAAATGCAAATGAAGATCTCCAAATCTGGGCTGGAGATATACCTCAGTGGTAGAGCACTTGGCTAGCATATGTGAAACCCTGGGTTCAGACCCCAGTATCACACACAAAAACCCACCAGTTCTCTTTCATATGTTATCAGTTGCTGCAGAGTAGTAACATTATTTGACCTAATATTAATCTTAGGTCATATTCCTCTGTGTCACAAGTTATCTAAGAAGTAGCTATCCAGACTCTCTACATTTTAGATAAGAAATACACTAACATTTCTCTAATTCTCAATGATACCTATTTATATCATCCCTCCCATAATGGCCCAAGCAAATACTCTTTTGGTATCATATAGCTCATCACTTTTAAAATTCGCCCAGCTGCTGTTTATATTAGTCAGATGTCTTTCCTCTCATCATCCTTCATATTTCTAATAAAAATATACTGCCTTTCCTTTCCCAGTTAAGGAACACCACCCGAGGCCCCTCACACTGCCAAGCTCCCAGGCACCTATGATTAAATGAGTGATCGCTCTGCCCATCTTTAAAAATGTGTGTTATATAAGGCAGTCAAGACACAATATCCATCACTGCAAAGGAAGCCAAGCATTTATTTAAAATAATGAGATATCCTCATTTTCATTTTTCCCTGAGAGGATTGTAACGATGTTAAAAATTTCTCTGAATTCTGGAACTAGGGCAATGCATTGATTTGAAGAAAGCTATAATCTTCCCTTCTAATTTGAAGAGCATGTTCTCAGTAAAATAAAGTGTGGCTTTCAGAATAGCAAGGGCTCTGAGCCTCCTCAAACATACCCTCACCCCCACCACTCCCCTCTCAAACTGGTCCCATTCTCCCAAATAGAGGAATTATAAAGACCTTTTCAACAAATGTCAAGGCATATTGAACTAAAGAGGCAAAAGGCTCAAATCATTTCTTCCAGATTTAGGAGAGAAATTATTTCAACTGCAAGTCCTAGTAAACATTACCTTTGGCCTTATGCCACTTCCCTTGCACATGATCTATTGGTTAAGTTCAATTCTGGGGCCCCTTTGAAGAAATTGGTAATTAAAAATTTAAAAGGAACAAATTGGCTCTTTGTCCATCTGAGACGGAGGAGTCAGAAGGCTTACCTCTAGAGCATTCAGGGATTTCCGCTTCCAGAGGCGCGTTCCTTTAGCAGCTAAGGAGGCTTGCTTAAAAGAAAGGCTAGGAGAACACGCCAGCCTTGGTGACTGAGAGACATATTAAGTTAGCAAGCTGGATAGCATAATGGTTTGTGAAATTCTCCCTTCAAGGACCATTATCTAGTGTTAATAGTGTTTTATTTCTTTCTCTCCTGTACTTCTTTACAACATAATTACAAGAGTGAGAAAAAGAGAGGGAGTTGGGCATGAAGATAACCATATGCCAAATTAATGCAGCTCTGGCCTTCGGGGCTCATTTATCAATTAGATCTGTTTCAGTCTAAGCCCCTGGATTTCCCCACAGAATGAATATTCCTTCTCTCATATACTTGCTCTGAACAAAGTCATTTGAGATCAAAACATTTTTCAGAAAGGACCTCTTTTACTCTAGTCAATATCAGGGTGTAACACACAGTAGCATCTTACACATTTCTAAAGCATTTCATAGACACAAATAACCCTTCCTTCCTCCTTGTGTCTTTCTCTTCTTCCTTTTGCAGTCCTTTACTTTCTTCTTTTTCTCATCTTTCTTTCCTCTGTCCTTTTCTGTCTTCCTTCCCTCCATCTACCCTTCTGTCCTGTTTTTTTTGCCTGTTTTCCTCGCTCACCTCTCCTTTCGCTAACAGTGAGTTTATTCTTTATTGACTACTTTATCTTCACATTTATTTCTAAAGTTATCCCGATGACTTCTATCTTCAAATCACTTTTATAATGCCACATATTCTGAGAGTATTCGAAGTCGGCTCTGGATGACAGAAATACAGCTAATTTGAGATGAGATGGGAGAATTGTCCTTTTCTCCAGAAACCAAGCCTACATCTTAGGAACTAATGGTTTGTGAAATGTGCCATTGTCTTAGCTTATCTTTCTCAGCTAGTATGAATTTGTAAAGGAATTAGAGGAAAGGGAAGGTGACAAAGAGAAAGACTGCTGAAAACTGTGAATACTCTTCACATGTTGTTGAACAGCTTTTTTTTTTCTTGTTTCAAACTAAAAATAAGCCAAATTTTATGTTCCTTTTCACAGCTGTGTTTCATTCTTCTTTGAATGCTAATTATAAATATTTCACCCTTTGAGAGCTGGTTTATGGAAAAGAATTTATTTGCTCATACACCAGCTCAAATCAAGAAAATTAAAGTACAAAGCAGAGAACTCTAGGGAACAAAGTATTTCATTTTGCTGCTACCCAGCAAAGTAGGTATTAGAGGCTGAATTTTGTCCTGCAAAAAGGACTTGAAATTTTAACATCAATACCTTGGAAAGAGACCTTATTTGAGAATAGGATCTTTACAGAAACAGTCAATTAAAAATGAAGTTGTTGAGAGGGACCCTAATCCTATACAACTGGTATCCTTATGAAAAGGAAAATTTGCACACAGAAGTCATACACACAGGAGCAAAACCCATGCAGATAAAAGCAGAGATCAAATGGCACATCTACAAATCAAGGAATGCCCAAAGTTTCCAGCGAACTTTGGGCATTCCTTGGCAGGATGGAAACATGGAGCAGATTCTTCCTCACAGTTCTCAGCAGGAACTACTCCTGTCAAAATATTACAATTGTAGCCGTCAGGATTTTGAAACAACTGTATTTGTTGAGCCACCCGGTTTCTATCACTTATAGAAATAGCAAAATAATGTTTTAGCTGACACTGTGTCTGCATTTGTGATTCATCTTACTATTTATTTTCTGCTTTCCTTTCCTGGGATATAAGTTTCCATATGATTCTTCAGCTCATTGCCCAGCACCTAGTAGGTGTTCAGTGCATCTTTAATAATAAATGAGAGCAGTTTACTAGGAAATATAAGGAAAATCAAAACCTAAGATATATTCCATGAGAAACCAGAGGGTAGACACCAGCCATTTGGTGGAGTCCCTGCAGCTTTGCCCATAGGTGAGGCAAGGGGAAATGATTCTCAAGTCAACTCAGTTTGAGTAACAACCAAGACAGAGGAAATCAATGCTGCCCTCAATCTGCTGGTATTAGTTACTGCCCTTTAGAGACACAGAATCACTGAAATATATGTATTTAGAAAGCAAATTTTTATAAGACATCATCTCATGAGATTATGGAGCCTGGGAACATTTGTGATCTGCTCTTGCAAGAAGGAAAGCTGGTGATGTTCCAATCCAAAGTTAAAACTTGAGAACTAGGGGAGCCAATCTTGTAAATCCTAGTTTGAGTCCTGGAGTGCCCGCATCTAAGGGCAGAGGATGGAGGTCTTAGCTCATGTGGGAGAGCAGGCTGGCCCTTCTTTCACCTTTGTATTCCTCTCAAGCTCTGAACAGACTGAGTGATGTCCACTGCACTGGTGAGGGAGACCTTCTTTACCAGCCTAACAATTCAAACGCTAATCTCCTCCAGAAAATCTCTCACATACACACATAAATAGAATGTTGTACTAGCTGTCTGAGCATCCTTTAGTCAGTGAAGTTGATACATAAAATTAACCACTGCATTGCCTATGTCAGGAGGGAGAAAAGAACCCGGTCATGCAAAATTCACAGGGACACTTCCTGCCTGTCCCTAGGCTTTGCCTCTGCCTAGACCAAAGGAGAGTTTTAGTAAGACTGGTAGGGGTTTAAAATAAATTATCCAAAATAAAAGACAAACCACAATGCAGTTTCTAAGGGAAACATAAATTGAATATTCTACCCCATTAACTTCCTGAAAGGTGAAGGTGAATATTTACTGGAGAGCTCCTTGAATAAGGTAATCTTCAATATAGTAAGGCCCCTGAGGACAAAAAAAAAATCTTTTGAGTGTTCTAGTTGAATGTTCTTATTTGGAGGGATTTGTATTTAATGGATGACAAGGTAATGTGTCATCAGTGTCTTGTGGTTGTGGTAAAGCTGCTAAAAGGAATGACAAATATTTTATGTGTAACTTTCTATTTCACTGATACATTAACTTGTCTATTAAACAGAATTCTTTTTTGGTTTTGTTTTTAATCTTGAAAAGCTTGAAGAATCTTGAAGAATCTGCCAGAGGATGCTGCTTGGCAATAATCAGTGCATCTCCCAGAACTCCTTAAGTGACTTTTTCAGAAAGTTTGTCTTTGCTTTCCAGTGGGCTTTGGCTTTCAGTTTTCCAGGAAGAAAGAGACTTCTCCAGCAGGAAAATCTGTGTTGTGTACTCACTATGTCCACATAGACCAAACTATGTCTAGTTAAAGAAATTGATCGGTCTGAGTGCTCAGAATTTAACACCATAAAGTAATGAATTGCTGTGGCCTGCTTGTTCCCATTAGGTCCCTCTCTCTGCATCCTAATACTGTCTCTCTGCCTGAAAAGAAGAACCCTTTCCCCAGAAATTCATGTGATCTAGCAGAGGGTGTTATTACCTCAAATATAGTTGAAGATTAAAACAGATATTAGTGTGTCCTTATTTTATATTTAAGGCTACTGGAACAGAGAAAATGTAAATCACAAGATAGAAATTCTTAGAGTAAACCAGAGTATCCTGGCTCATTACGGAAAATTTCATCCAACATCTGAAATTAATCTTTAGAGTTTAATGTATCGTGTGACTCTTTCTGGTCTTTAGTTATGCTTCATGCGCAAAGGCATATTTTTGTATTTGTTTGAGTATCTGGGAAATTTATTTTGTTATCAACAAAAAGGTCATTTTTTTGAACCCTGGGCAATAAGTTCCCATTATCCTTAGCTGTTCTTCAGATTCTACACTTGCTCCTGTTTAGATTCACTGTTTTTTAAAAAGAGGATTTAGTAAATATTAACTTGCATTTGGCAATGACTAAAATGTAATGTTATGCCTATTTGTATTCTCACATCTGAACAAAAGAGGAAAAAGAGATGACTAGAAATACACTTGTTCTCTCTCTCTCTCTCTCTCTCTCTCTCTCTCTGTGCATGTATGTTTCACAACTACAGAGAGAAAAGTTCACAAAATATTTTAAAAATTCCTCAACCATTGTACCTACCTACCCCAGTTCTAGCATCTTCAAGCTTCAATATGCTTTTTGCAAATAATTTCTTCTGATATCCCTATGGAATTAGTATAGTGCAGCCTATAGCAAGCTAGGATGAAGGTAATAAACGTATGAGCCACTGGGAGAATAGGAGACTAAGATACTCCCTGCAGGGACTGGGGTGGTTCTCTCATTCAAAATGACCTCTACTGTCCCTCCAGTCTTGAGGCAGCTGGGAAGTGACCATGTGCCAGTTCACCTAATAGATGTATGACCTTGAACAAGTTACTAATATATGTGAGTTTCTATTCTCTCATCTGTAAGATGAAGCAAGTTATACCTTTCTCATTCCACTGGAAGGAATGAAGTTTTATAAAGTAAACTAACATAGAATACAGCACATAGCACAGAACCTAATCTACTGTATGCATCTTCATCCCTTCACCTCTCATCATCCCTCACTCCTCCGCCTTTGCTCAACCAATGACAGCTCTGCAGTTCACCATACTCTCTTTCATGGTGCATTGTCATAATGTACCCAGGTCCAATCCAAAAAAATTCCTAGTTGCCTATGAAGACTCAGTTTAGCTCATTCAGTCAGAACTTTCCACACCATCCTCCCAAGGGCTCCCTCGTTGCTTGACCCCAAGATAGAATGGAGCCTGGGGTCTGTGTTACAGTTTAAGTGGATGGTGGCCGCTGGAGGTGTGCTCGGCATGGTCTGCAGGACTTTACCTTATATTCCAGCATTCTATCCTCCACCACCTTTTCTGTGCATTCCAATACCCTCAGGATGAAATTCCTTTAACCATGTACATGAAATCTAGACAAGGAGTTCCTTGAGACAAGTCAATGGACTCTGATGCTCTTTTCCCATACCCCACACAAAATAGCCACTCAATAAATTTTTGATTAATTGGTTGATTGACAGATAGGTAAGTTAATAAATGGATAAATAAATTCAGGAGTTAGCCAGAGGCCTGACTATGGAAATAAAGATAGTAACTTGATTCTGTAAGTACAGGAAAGGAATGAAAAAAAGGAGATAAAAGTCTGAAGTAGAGCAATCCTCCATTTATTAATGTTTCTGAAGATGACCTAGCAGGAGTGTGCTTCAGGTGAGACTGATTCAGAGTCCCCTGACTACTACCAGTAGGTGGCTCACAATTTAGTAGCAAAATTACCAGAGGACAAAAGCAGTCAGATGGTAAAAGTAGGCTGACAAGAATTAGACACACAGTGAAAACAACACTAGAAAAGAAAGTTGATTTCTTACTACCATTTTGATCACTCACAACTCCTTGAAATTTAGATAGAGTCACCTAGTGTTCCTAGGTTGAGAAGCACTTTTCTAAAATCCTCTGCTTCTGTCACTTCCTTTTACTTACAGTTTAAAGTTTCAAAGCATCCTTCTTTGTCTTGTCATTTTTTATCAGGCTTAGTGCACTTTAGAGCAGAAATTTCCTCCAGGAGGACAAGAATACTGAGTCCTCTATTTAGAAAGTACTTACTATGGGCTGGATGCAGGGCCAAACTATGCCTACAGCCATGTTGCTTGAAGCCACTCTCATATTCCGTTACAACCATAAGCACACTAGTGCCAATCTCATGGATTACACATCCACCACTAGCTTTCAGATTAGAGTAGTATGTATTTTGTCTCTGCTACTTTTTACTCATCATATCTTTTCATTTTATTATGACTATAGTGCTTAGAAACATGATTCCCAACCTCTAATCCCAGCTTAATTCTGTCAACACAGTATGTACATTTAAGCATGCAGCTTTCTTTAAAACAGACTTTGCTGAAATCGCTATCATCTCCTACTTCTGCCTTTCTAGACTACTACTTTCTGCTGCAATTAAGAAGAAAACACAATTATTCCCATGAATGAACTTTATGATCTGAGGTAGATATCTGTCTATTAATTAGTGTATGTTTACAGTACATGATCACCACATTTGTCACAGGGAGTTGGTACATGTACATTACACATTTGCAACACCACTTAGACCAACTCCAGGATAAATACTGCCAGAAATTTGAAAAGGCGCTTGTGTGATGGTTTGCAGGCATTGGGGGTAAGGACAGCCTCTGCATAAAGCTTCATACAAAGTAGAATTATGACATAAGAGCTCTAGGAGCCAAAGTAAGGAAAAAGCAAAGAGCAGTGGGGAATCCTTCTAAGTGTAAGCCGAGAGAGACACAGAGATTTTCCTGTGGTGATCGATGCAATCTCAAATATAGAGCTAGAGAAAGCAAAGAGATGCTGAGAATAGATTCCTTCATCAGAGTCAAGCAAACAAAAACTCAAATTTGGAAAGATAGATAAAAGATCTGAGACCACGTGAGACTTTCTTGTTTGAAAGAAGATATCAGTGCCAGGAAAATACTTGACCGGAATGATATCCTCTTGTGAAGAGAATGCTTTTTGAAAAATTAATAATGCTTCCTTATTTCACATTCATCTAGAGTTTATAGACAATATATTTACTGGAGAGACATATACCATATACATAGACAACTTCTGCGAGGGAGTGAGGAAGAGGGGAGGTGGTGATGTCAGGACGTTCTCGGGATTTATGGAAATGAATGGCCATGTTTATGTTAGCCATCACGAGTAATTCTTATATCCCTGTTATGTTTATTTGAGGATGTAAAAATGACTAAATAAATCTGAACAAAAATTGTACTTTATTGATTTTGCAGAGTTAAGAGGAAGATTTATGAGGCATGGAGCCTTCTGTCAGGAACGGAAGAAACTAGAGCGAATGCAGAGATGCCAAACTGCCACTAAGGCCCGTGGACAGTCTCAGCTCAGACTTCTCTGTACAACATTAAGATTGATTAGTAATATGCCGCTTTTGCAAAATGAAAAGAAACTAGTGCCAAGAAGGCATATTCTTCAATATCTGGAGTAGACCTGCTCTCAAGACAATGGCTTCAAAGGTCTCCTGCCTGTATGTGTTGACAGTTGTGTGCTGGGCCAGTGCTCTCTGGTATCTGAGTATAACTCGTCCCACTTCTTCATACACTGGCTCCAAGCCATTCAGTCACCTAACAGTTGCTAGGAAAAACTTCACCTTTGGCAACATAAGAACTCGACCTATCAACCCACATTCGTTTGAATTTCTTATAAATGAGCCCAACAAATGTGAGAAAAACATTCCTTTCCTTGTAATCCTCATCAGCACCACCCACAAGGAATTCGATGCCCGCCAGGCTATCCGGGAGACATGGGGGGATGAGAACAATTTTAAAGGGATCAAGATAGCCACCCTCTTCCTCCTGGGCAAAAACGCAGATCCTGTTCTCAATCAGATGGTTGAGCAGGAGAGCCAGATCTTCCATGACATCATTGTGGAGGACTTCATTGACTCCTACCACAACCTCACCCTCAAAACATTAATGGGAATGAGATGGGTTGCCACTTTTTGTTCAAAAGCCAAGTATGTCATGAAAACAGACAGTGACATTTTTGTAAACATGGACAACCTTATTTATAAACTCCTGAAACCCTCCACCAAGCCAAGAAGAAGGTATTTTACAGGCTATGTCATCAATGGGGGGCCAATCCGGGATGTTCGCAGTAAGTGGTACATGCCCAGGGATTTGTACCCCGACAGCAACTACCCACCCTTCTGTTCAGGGACTGGTTACATCTTCTCAGCAGATGTGGCTGAGCTCATTTATAAGACCTCACTCCATACAAGGCTGCTTCACCTAGAGGATGTGTATGTGGGATTGTGTCTTCGAAAGCTAGGCATCCATCCTTTCCAGAACAGTGGCTTCAATCACTGGAAAATGGCCTACAGTTTGTGTAGGTATCGCCGCGTTATCACTGTGCACCAGATCTCTCCAGAAGAAATGCACAGGATCTGGAACGACATGTCCAGCAAGAAGCATCTCAGATGTTAGAATTTTTACCAATGTAAATATGTTTCTTTTCTTTTTTAAGAAATGGGGCCTAAGGCGTTGGTATTTTACAGGCGTCACCAGGGGTAATGAACTAAGGAAGGGGTTTTGTAAAACTTTTGCTTTCTTCTCCTAGTTTCTTTCTTGGATTATCAGTTTACAAAAGCCAGGCTGTGGTCATAGAAACAACAGTGATTTAGAAGGGCCAGATTTCATTCTCAGCTCCTAAGACATTGCCATTTATCTCAAAAAGGGACTTCCAGAAAACTCCTAGGACTTATGCACTGTGCATCTGAGATAAAAATCTGGTTCTGGGAAACTGAAACTCACAGTAATGTCTTCATATCATCTCTACAAAAATAAATAAGCAAACAACTTTTTCAGAAACAATTCAGAAATGATGCACAGTCAGAAAGACACACTGGATGTGATTATTAATACTGTATGTGCTATTGCTATGCTCAATTTTTACATATATTGCCATGTAATCTGTATAGTACTTATAGTTCCAATGAGAATTGAACTTAGTACTGGCAGGGAGGCTGCAGAGAACTAGATGGGAATTTCAACTTGAGAATCAAATATTCTGTGCATTTGAAAGACAACTCTGCTTGCTCATCCAAGGATTAAACCTGGTCAGTAGGTGGAGTGTATATAAAATGCTACTTACGGTAAACAAAATTTTTTCTTTGCTCTTTCAAAACAAACATTACACTACATGGTGCCTCCAAGGAGATTTTGCCAAATGTAATAATCTTACCTGCTTCCTTTCACATAATGTTTTTATGTGCATTTCACCATTTCTGGATCAGGCAGGCACATGTCTCCATAGATAGACAAGTTGACAGAAGGCCAGAAAATAAGTCATTCAAGAGAATAAAAAGTTATATATACATATATTATAATTAACATAAGCTTAGCAATAGTATAATGTGTCCCTCTCACACATTTGCAAAGCATGTGAGAAAATTGTTAATGGGTATCAATATTTTCTGAAAGGTTTGGTCCTCCTATTGATAGATGGAATATTGTTTAGCCTCTGAAACACCCAAGCACCTTCAGGAGCATAGCTGTTGGAGAGATTTGGGGTGACTGTCACTCAAGTTCCTGGGAAGGAAGGGTGAGGAAGCTTGGAATCAGATCCTACTGAGGCCACCAAACTTATCGGACCATGTGAGCAGGCCACTCAAACCTAATGTATTTCAATATGCTCATTTGTAAAGTGGCTGTAAAAAAAACCAAAAACACCTACCTCACAAGTGCTGTGAGAGCAAATCGCATTTGCTAAGTATTTTGAGATCCTTAATATATAAGGTGCTACATAAGGCAATGCATCATGCATTATGCTAAATGCTAAAATGATTATGATAATTACATTGATGGTCATGAGTAGTAATGAAATCCTCTTAACGTAAAATATACCAAAATAAAGCTCAACTATGAACTATCAGTATACCTAATTCTACCAAGATACTGACTTCTCCTTGGGTATAAGTTAGTTGTTTGGGGAACTTCCATTTCTCTGTCATTTTTTCTGTGCTCAGTGAGTAAGTTATTACTTCTGTGTGTTGCCTTGATATTCCAAGGTGCTGAAAGAAGTCAGCTGCCTTTCTTTGGGGAAGAACTTAGTAAAATGCATTGAAGATGACTGATATCTCAGGGACCATTTGACCTGAATCCTCTTTAAGAACTTTGAGGACAGGTAGAGTGAGTCCATCTCTATCAGAAGAAGTCTAGGCACTCAGAACATTAGCACACTGCATACCCACCATGCTTTAAAAAATTCCTAGTTCCCATTCAGTGAAATCTGCACAGCTGAAAAAGTACACTTAGTTACTGCTTTTTAACGTAAGCTTTGGAAGCCTCCACAGAAGCTGATACCAAAAAGGTAGACAAATGGATGTTGTGGCCTATTTCTTGAAAATACTGGATGTCTCATTCCTAGTCCAAAGTAGCCAATGTGAGACAAGACTTCCCGTCCCTTAATACATCTTCATCTTGTGGTCAGCAGGACTGATGATTTTGACGACAAAGCACTGTTAGGTAGCCAGGGGAGAGATGGCACAGCATAAGGCAAAGCCACACCCCAACCCCACCCTGTAACTTTTCAACTGCTGTGAGTTCCAGTTGCCGGAAAGACTCACAACTGCATAAATGGTTTACCTCCCCCCCCCGGGCAGCTGAATCAAGTCTCTGTCTCATACTACTGCCTTGCATCTACTCTGTGCTCAGTCAAGCCCCTTGTATTGTCAAGGAACTGCACACTGTAAACATCATGTATGTACATCCATGAATTGTTTTGTACGTGTCAAAACGGAGTCTGAATAGACCCCTGACACTGAAACGGAGCAAAAATCAGAAATTCGTGTCTTAAAAAACTTTTTCTTAACTTTTTTTATGCTAAGCCGTGCCCATGTGACAAATATGTAAATATTCATGGAAGGCCAGTGTATATATTTTAAAGTTGTTTTTTCCTTCTCCCCAGTTGTATGTACAGTTAGAATTTGCTTGCTGTGTAATATTTTCTTCTGCATGGAACTTGGTAAGGCAAGGTCATCTGTCCACTATTTCAATAGCCTTAAGCATGTTTACTCTTTATTTTATGAATGTTCAAACGACTGTTTAAGTGATCAAGTAAATGTTTTAACTTGCTACTTTTGTTAATTTTATATCATGCAGCTGACCAAATTATTGATGCAATTATTCGTTAAGCCATTATTATCATCTTTGACATAAAATAATGTTTCATTATAAATGGCAGTATTCTGGAGCTGGGAATGTAGCTCAGTGGTAGAGTGCTTGTCTAGCATGTGCAAGGCCCTGGGATCCATCCCCAACACTGCAAAAAGATAAGAATAAAAATTAAAACTCAGTGCTCTACAGGATCATTCAGATGATTTTCACAGAAACTCTGTGACTTCTCCCCCAGTTGTGTTCATTATGCATTGGATAACAATGCCAATTAATGATCAGTGTTTTGTATTCTTAATGTTTCATTTTAAATTTATTTTTAGTAAGAAAAAAAATAATTTTATCTCTGGTGGCCAGTAGATGTGGCTTTGTGTCTTCTTATATTGGAACAGTTTCAATATACCATAGGGTACTTTTAAATAACAAGAATCAAAATGAAGACGATTTTCAATTTGAACTAAATTCAGAAGAACAAGCCCCTTAGGTTATATGGGGGAAACAAACTTTACAGAGAAACTGAAGAAGGAATTTTTCAATCAAATTTCTTCTGCCAAAAGATAGTGGATATTTATGTACAGTGTCTGGGATTCGTTTTCTACTTTTCCTATATGTGGGTTCACTGGGGGAATTGATTATGTCATTTCTTCTGTAAAGCTGAAGATAGTTTTTATAAGCAACAAAGTGACTTGTGAATGAAAGATGTAATTTACTAGAAACGCTTGTTGATCATTGACATTTAGTAATATCATTATATATGAATGATTGTATTTATGTATTTATTTGTTCAAAGTTGTACATACCGTTTTGCCAAAAGTAATTGTCTGTAAAAGTGCACTCTCCGGGTTTGTAGTACCACTTAGGGTTACTTGGGTTGCCAATCAAGCTGCTAATCAGAATACTATTTTTTGTATCAATGTTTAAAACTAAAAATGACAAATAGATGCTGATTACATTCAGTTTCTTCACTTTCCTCTTGAAATGTAAACTGTTGATTGAAAGCACGATAAAAATGTACAGGCCCATCTGTCATGATGAAGATTATGGTTCCATAAAGCTGATTTTTTAAACCACTGGGACAAATAAACAGACGAACATAATTGATTGTGCTGGGTTTTTTTTAATGAATCTCTTTGGGGAGATGGGACTATTAAAATTAGTCAATGCCGGACAATTATCAGAATCTTCTCTATGACTTCATCGTAAGTAGTGGATCAAACCTTTCAGAGTTTATTCCCAAGAATCCAGAACAACTCTACTGTCAACATGGAGACTGTTTAGTCCAGTAAGCAGACGATGGGTTTCTTCTGGAATTAGGAAACTGGTTATTCATTTGGCCTTTCTCTGCCCGAAGGAAGTGTTTTAACTAGCCTCTGCATTAAATTGCATAGGAGAAACTCGCTAACAAATTCTAACCCCAGGGAGACATCATGTTAATAATATGATTGGTGAATTAGGGCATGTTAAATCGAAGGCAAAAATGTCATTCCTGTGTTTCACCCACACATGTGGGTGAATTTGAAATATTACATATAAGTTTTAAATGAATTGGGAAAGAGTAGTTTAGGGCTTCTTTATCCCATACCAGTAGATGCTAGCTGCAAACGCCTAACTGTAAGCAAGACACTAAACACACTTCAGAGACAAAAAGGGGACTTATTACCTGTCGATCTAGCTAAGCAGTTCTTCATTTGTTAATGGAAATTTAACTTTGGAATTACTCCTTCTCTACTTTGGAGTTCAGAAGGTAAAGTCTATCAGGTGAGCTGAAATACGTGAGTGAACAGTAAAATCACAAAACATACATATCACTATTCTATTTAAAAGACTGACATCAAGAGCAATGGTCTAAGAGTCTGTTTCCGGAACCGATGACATCACCTTTACCCAGGAACTTGTTAAAAATACAAATTATTAGACCCCAACACAATCTGGAGGGAGGGTGTAGCTCGGCATTGTTTAAACAAATGCTGTAAGTGATTTCCATAAAAGCTGACGTTGAGACTCAGCTAGAGCAGAGACTGCGAAACTAGAATGTGAACTACAGCCACCTGCTGCCCACTAGCCAAGGACAGTTTTATCATAAATACAGAGTGGACCCTAACACTGAACTTCTACTGAGTGAACTATTAGACCAATAATAATTCCATTCTTCTTTTTAGTAGCTATATATTACAAGAAAAAATGTACTCAATTACTCTTGCATTATATTTTAAATTCCATCAATATAAAAACCATAGAAATTATATTTCTCTATCATTATTTATGTACTTTCATATATCAAAAATTTTGTCTCTTGGCCTGCAAAACTTCAATTGTTTATTATGATATATATATATATTTTATATTACAATCTAGAGAAATGGGGAAACATCTGAAAAAGGTGTTAACATCTAGAAATTTTCCAACTCTGAGTGAGAATTCTCATCAATAAAGCTTGCTGGAATCATCTCTTCTTGCAGCTAGGGAAATGACAATGCTGTCCTGATAATGAATTACATGAAAAACAAGCAGCTGCATATATTTTAAAATATTTCCCTTTTCCCTCTCAGGGTGATTTTTAAAAATTGCAAAAGCTTGAATCTAATTGTAACAATTACCCATGGTTTAATTAATATATTGCTTAAAGATGGATGGGTATCAGACCTAAGAGGGTGGGTTTCATATAGCTTGATTATCATAATTACAAGCATTCTATTTTCTCATTTACTTAATTGATCGTCATAGATTTCCAGATGAATTCACACTACTGGAAGAGAATTGAATACATTTCTAAGAGGAAAAAAAAATAACAGAAAAAGGACTATTTAGAAAAGTAATGTGTCCCGGAATATAATCCATGTAAGCATGAAAAATTGCCTTTGATAATATCTCCGTACCTCTTTGCTGGTTAAAATGGGCATTTCTGTGAAATGAAAAAGAAATGAATGAAAAAGTATTATTGATTCAACCATATCTGTAATAACACGCGCTCTACTGTCTCTTCAGCTGAAGTTGCCCAGTGCTCAAGAAAAATTTTCCATTTAGTTTTTCTTATAGGATCTATTAGTTTGGTACATTATGTTGACTATTTGTTATGCCTCCTGCAATGACCTCAGTCCTCACCTGGAGGGAGCATACCATAAGAGGTGATTTATTCTCTCCGTGAGGTTTATTCCAGAGCATTTACTCAGCAGTGGCTGCCTGATAGAGCAGGCTGGGCAGAGTTATGTACAGGAAGAGGTGGTGTGAAGAAGACTATTTTTCAACAAAGGCAAGGATGACCTCAGCAAGCAGGAGATGAGGGGAAAAACACTAAAGAATTTCTCCTGCACACAGGCTTAAATCTTCAATACAGTCCTCTGTGTTGTTTAATCCTAATAATAGCCCCCAATGATAGATTAGCAAAGAGGGTACAAAGAATTTAGTAATTTATAGAATAAATTCACATCTTCTGGCTCTAAAGTCCATGTTTTTAACCAATTCAATATGTTGCCTTTCAAAAATAAGAAACATACTCCACCCCCACTATATTGCCCAACCCCAATTTCCATGGAACTCACTGTCACTGTTTTAATTTGGTTTTTCAGACTGAAACTTTTACTGCTATTTTAAAACTTGAGTTATCATTTACACACTTCAAAATTTATCTATTTAAAATGTACAGTTCTGGGTTTTGACAAATGTATACATATGAGTAACCACCACCATGATCAAGATATAGAGTTCTACCACACCCCAAATTTTTTCATACTTCTTCATAATCAGCCCCTGACTCCAGCCTCTTGCAATTACTAATCTCTTTCCAAACTTCTACTTTACATGAGATTTATATGTTACACAGCACTCATCATATATAAAGTTTAATGAAAAGGAAAATATTCCACAGATAATGTATTGTAACACTTCTGTGTCAAAAAAGAAATATTGGAAAGGAACAGAATGGAAAATAAACTATCAGTGTCTAGTGAGTAATAATAAGGTATAAGTCAAAAATTTATAATCCCACTCTCTCAGTTTGGCCTAGCGTATTAGGAACTATAATGAAGCTTCTGTCCTTTACAACTCACATATACATTTTGGCAGAGATAACAACCTATAAGTTCAATTCTATTTGTTTCCTGTTGGAAGCCAAGAATCCTCCAGAGAGGCATCCATCACCAGGTAGGTCATGAAAATGGCAAGCACTGCCTGTACTCTGAATTTGTCAACACACCTGTGTCAAACCACCCTTAGGTGAGTTCTTTTGCACTGCTCATGTGTCTTTTGGTTTCTTTGAATATGCTAATTCACATTTCCATTAGGAATAGACAACGTTACAGCTACATGATTCCCAGAAAATGTCATTGACAGAGGATCGGAGTTAACTTAGAAAGTATGCTATTCACAAGATGTCCCTCTATCCTACAGGGAGGTCAAGCCATAAGTAGCTCAGTATAAAAGAAAAAAATATGATACTGAGGAGGGAGACAAGATGAGGGACTTACACAATCTGCAGCACACTTGCCAGGTTGCCATGTGCCTTGTAATTAGCTGAGAGTTTTGTTAAAACACTGAGTTCTGGGGTACAACCTGAAGTTCTGATTTTTCCATCCAGATGACACTGATGCTGCTGGTATGTGGACAGGCCTTGGAGTAACAAGGCTCTAGTATTCAAGGCTAGATTCTAGTTGAGGATTCCAGTATTTGTGAAGCATCTATTTGGGATCACGCCAAAGGCCTTTGCATACATTTCCTCTTTATTCCCAAAAACCTGTAAGAAAGAATTAAGAAGTAATCTAAAGCTTGAATCTCCAGTATAGTTTTAGGTTAGAAATTTGGTTTTTTGTTTGTTTAAATTTCTTGTACATAGATTTCTCCAAGACCTTGTAGGACAAGACTGAAGTCCTAAAAGAAAGTAACACATTCAAAGAACAAAATCAACAGAAAGCAAAATATTATACTACAATTTTGTTGATCCAGTGCCCAATAACCCAATGCAAGATTGATTCTATGTTGCACACAAGTTAGAGTTCATCACCTGGAAGCGAGTCAAAGTCAGGCCTGACGGCTTCATCTGCCTACCAACAACCAAACACTAAAACCAAAGAATGGCGCACTGTGTACTGTAGAGGAGATAGCAAGGAGAGGCACGCAAGACCAGGGCACAGGGCTTTTGGTCCTAGACCACAGAGACAAAAGGGAGCAGGAAGTATAGAAAAAGCACACAAGTATGCATATGCAGTCTGTCAACACTTGCAAGGTACAATAGAAGGATACAGTGAAAAGACGGGTTGCCATTAACTCCCTTCAAAATATTATCCTCATTATGGACATGCTTATCTCATCACTCTTGTCACCTTCTGAAGCAGTCTAGAAAGGCTCTTTGATGAGCAGCTTTAGCTGCCCTGTTGCAGCCATCTTGATGGCCTGAGTCAATTTACTTTTCATGGCCATTTTGACTTTGGAGAAGTCAGAAATTGCATGGTGAATAAGGTGGATGAGGCTACTCCGTAAAGTTTTTACTAAGCCTGATTTTCTATTGAATGACACTCGGCAACAGTATTTGCCATATTTTTAATCATTCCTGTAAAGACACGAAAGAGGATTTCAGCACTGCTTCAGAAGGCAGCAGGAATGACAAGCTAGAACAATGAATGATGTGTTCAAAGTGAGCGGGGGATGCTTTGAAGTAGCCTGATAGTAATGTGTCTTTCAGTGTAATTTTTAAACATGCTTCATATATTTTGATTATACCTCACAGTCACTCCTACATATGCCACATAAAGTGATCAGATCATTGTCATAGAACATGACCATTTGGGAGCCAGGGATTTAGCTCAGTGGCATAACTGCCTGCCTGGCAAGCACAAGGTCGAGAATTCAATCCCCAGTACCAAAAAAAAAAAAAAAAAAAAAAAAAAAAAAAAAAAGACCATTTAATCTGATTACTTGGGTGAAACAATGATTAGGGTGCAGGAAAGGAAGCTTGTTTCTGGGCATAAACAAGCAAAGCAAAAATTAAGTGGTCCCAACCCAAAACAACAAATCCAGCATTTTATTATTTTCATCATCTGGGGGCTGAGGAATTCAGCAGGTCAAGTCCCAGAAAGTTAGCTGCCTTCCAATGTAAAAAACCAATAATTGCAAGATAAAAATCTCGGGTTTCTTGACTACACTCCAAAGATTTTTATCCAATTCTATTTGCAATTCTGGAAACAATGGAGGGGGAAACCCTGGCTTTAAAGGTCAGAATCAGAAATATGTCTGAGCTCAACTGGGCAGTTTGTGCTTGGGGTAACAGACAAGTCTGTAAAGTCAGCATAAAGAAACAAAAGATCTGGAGTCCAGACACGTAACCCAAAGAATATGAGAATAGCTGAGACGACAGGGTCAGAACCCAGGCAAGAGCCAAAACACCCATCGGGATTATTTCATCCTGAATGACAAAACACAGAGAACCTGATTTTTACTTAGAGCTCTTAGCATAGAATACTTCTTTTTTTTTTAATTTTATTTAAGGAGAAAAGAAAAACAAAAAAGCAGAGAAAGGGTACAAGTTATACAGATTTACAGAAAAAAAATGAATAGTAGGAAATCACTAGTTAATGGATTACATATTGTCATCTTAGAAATAATTGTTCAAGTCACAAAATTAAAGCTTGTAAAGTGGACATTCCAACAATGATACTGCAAACAGTTCTTTTCAATGATCCAATAAAACTCTGTGATATCATTTTCTATCTTATACACTTAAATATACATGCAGTTATATAGTTTAGAGCACTTT
Organism: Cavia porcellus; assembly: GCF_034190915.1. NCBI lineage: Eukaryota > Metazoa > Chordata > Mammalia > Rodentia > Caviidae > Cavia > Cavia porcellus. Next base: position 56,248,465 of record NW_026947495.1, read on the forward strand.
CCTTTCCTCTCTTTTGTACAATGACTATTACACATTTTGGGTTTCATTGCTCCCACGGTTCTTATTGCTTTTTTGGAAGAGAGTAAAACCAAATGTGACATAACAGAACAGAATCGGTCAAGTCAAAAGGGTGGACATAATAGATAATGTAAAAACATAATACAAGGTGATCGACAATGGTTACCATAATGCCTCCCGCTATCTCTAATAGAATTGCCTATATCATTAGTTATAATACAATTGAACAAAACAGTAAAGAATAAAACCGACAAAACCAAAACATTGGAGACAATGTAGGTCTTCAAAAGTAGATAAAAGTCAACGAGAATGGGCGTTATAATGAATCTCATTATCTTCACAGCTGATGCCTAAACTTTTGAACCTGATACTATCCAGCAAAACAGAATAGGGGAACATCAGTTAAAAACCAGATGGTGAGAGTAATACAGTGCTTTAAATCGAGGTAATGGAAAGTCAAAGTGGGTTACTATAATATATCCTGCTATTTTTTTTCCTTTAATTAAAAGGATAAAAATAAAAAAGTAAATAATGGAGTGGAGATTGAGATGAAAGAGGGCATAACAGCGAAACAGCGCAGATCAAAACATAACCATTTAAGCAGAATAGTGTTTCACCACCAGATAATCCTGACCTAAAAGTAGTTAACCATATTGTCTCTTTCCTTGAAATCCTTGAGTACAACTTCGTATACTGTAGCATTAAGTATATCAAAATAATGTAAAACCATTTAAGAGAATGACAGCATTACAGAGTATTTAGAATCGACTAACAGAAGATGAACAATGGTTTCTGTATAATCTCCTTGTCTTTAAAAGTTTTTGCTTGTACTATCGTACATAATAAAATCCAATAAGATACAACCTATTTAGACCATTGGAGACAGAAGAACAAAAGCTAGATGAGAGTTCAAAACAAGATGATACTAAATCAGTATTACCTATTAAGATGTCATTTTCTCCAAAATAGCTGTTCCTATCATCCAATCTTCTCTGCCTCATTTCTGTTGAGCTCTTTTTCTGTCAGTAGCTATCAGTTTGTCTTCTTCATTTTGTTCTCTGCTCCATTCGTAGTGGCCTCCCCGCCACTATTTCTGGATTCTTTGTATTTTTCTTTTTTTAGAATATCCTGCAATACTCTCTGTAGAGTTGAATTGGTGGTTGCAAATTCCCCCAGTTCCTCTTTATCCTGGAAGCACCTTGTATTTCCATCAATTTCCAGGGACAGTTGTGCAGGATATCTCAATCTTGGCTGGAGATTATTATCTTTCAAAGCTTGAATTATTTCCCCCCCACGCTCTTCGTGATTTGATGGTTTGTGCAGAGAAATCTGCTGTAATTCTGATGGGTGTTCCCTTGTAAGTGGTCTGTTTCTTGTCTCTGACAGCTTTTAATTTTCTGTTCTTGTATTGAATTTCTGGAATTTTTATTATTATATGCCTGGGTGTTTCTCTGTTTGGGTTGTAGGTAGCTGGGGTCTTGTATGCCTCATACATCTGAGTATCTTTACCTTTTGCTAGATTAGGAAAATTCTCCTGGATTATTTCTGTGAGTAGCTTTTGTAGTTCACTTGTTTGTGTCCCTACTTCTTCTTTTATGTTCTTAATCCTTAAGTTGTGGATCCTCTTATCATCTTCTTGTCTTTGTATTATTGCTGTTTGTTTCTTTGTTATTTTTAAGAAGTTTTTCATTTCATTCTCCCATATTACAAGTCTGCCCTCCAGTTCAGATAGTCTGTCCTTAGTTTCTTTCAAGCTGTTATGCCAGTCTTCGATAGACTTCTTAGTTTCTTGGTAGTCCCTTTGAACCTGCTTCATGTATTCTATGCTTTCTCTATTTTCTCCATCAAACAATTCTCCCCTCTTTTTCTGCTCTTCCATTCCACCATCTGTTTTTTCTTGGGTGGTGCTTAGCATTTCTCTAACTATTCTGCATACTTCTAGCTTCAGGTCGTTGATAACTTCATTCCTGAATTGGTCTATGAGGCTCTCTATGGCGCTTTATGTCTATTGGTGCGGTGTCCGCTATTGCCTGTTTCTCAGAATTGGGGGCCGAGGAGCCTTTCTTGTTGCTGCCTCTTCCCATATTCTCTGTTCCTTATATATGCAAGCTTATATAGGAGACCCAGCTTCTCTCCCTGTCAGCCACAGCCTGATCGAATTGCGCTGGTTAGGTGTTCCCGCCCACCGCAGCGCACCAGGGAGTTACGGACCAGGCAGCCTATGTGGAGGGTCGCCCCTCCCGGCCACCTTCACGCTCTGGGATCTGGGTTGGGCCTGCCTACCGGGTCTGCCAGCAGTGTCACGCAGGCCAGGCACTTTTCACCAATCCCACCTGAGAGGGGGATGTGTGGCTGGAGTCGCCACCTCGCCCTGCTCCCGCAGGACTGCCCGGGCCCAGAAAGTCCTCCGCTGGAGTCAAACTGTGGTAGGGTGTCAGTTTCTCTCACTCACCTCACCACAAGTCAGTGCACGCCTCCCTGCCCGTCCTGTTTTCGACTCCATTCGCAGATTGCCGTTCTCAGAGCTTCCGCACATCTCTCTCCTTGCCGAGCCGCTGTAGAGGCAGCCAGCTGCCGCGCGGCGGGAAACCCAAATCGCGGCTTCCAATGGCGCAGGGTCCAGCCTCCACACCAAGGCTTTTCTGTTCCTGTTTTAGCACCAGGACTGCATTCCAAGTTGGTTTCTCTCAGCCCAGTTCGTTCCTGAGTCAGCAGAGCATATCTCCACCTGCTTATGTCTCCTTAGTCCGCACCATTCCTGGCTTCTGAGCCAAGTCTTTCAGAGAGCCTCTGGTAGTTGCTGTTATCTGTCCGCCATGTTCTCCCGGAAGCTAGAATACTTCTAACCACAATGAAGTAGGCTGGTTACAGAACCCTCACAGGGAGCGCTGTACTTCTGTATTACAGTCTAGAAATACCCTCCATCAGGTGCAGACATAAATAAGTATTTCTCAAAGAAACGTGAAACATTTTGCAACACCTTTTCAGGCCCTTTTTATTTCCAAGGCTAACAGAGGAGAGAGACAGTGACTGTATTAAAAGTGGAAAAGAGCCAACAATAAAGAGAATCAAATTTTTAAAAAGAGATGACGAGCAAGGAGCGAGCAGGAAAGAGCAGATGGCGGTAATGCAGGGTGACATGGAAGAGAGGAAGAGGCACACCTGTTTTGGGAATTTGTTGCTCAGTATTTTTTTGCTTTTGCCATTCTGAAAAGTATCATTTATGGATTTTAATCCACTTTCCATCAAAATCTCTTGCACCTAGATGAGAAATAAGAATTGCTCTCCAGAGTTGGATACCAACCCAAGTTTTTTCTAATATAATATACCTGTCACGTCATATTTCCTTATATGTCACTTTTGGCTTGCTTGTTTTGCTTTGCTTTATTATCATACTCAGTTGGTTTTCATATACATACGAGAAATACTACATTCCCTTGCATTACAATTGTAAGATTTGCAGTACACTGGATCCCAGCGGTGAGATCATTTGAACTTTAAAGGGCATGGATTAGAGAATAATTGGAATATAAGTATTTAAAAAGAGAAGGAAGTTATTGGATCATTTTCTTTCCACAACACAGCTACTACCTAAAGCAATTTTACTTTAAAGTCTAGCTTTAAAGTCAAAATAATGGAATTCATATTGTTTCTGATAAACTATGAAATCAATTTCAGTTGAGAAACCTGTCATTGTGTTTTATTACTGTTTGGTAGATGGCAGGATACTGATGAAAGTCTATAGAGGCATATTCACTCATTCAGCCATTTACTAACAAATAGCCCTTGAAGGTCAACTGGGTGCTAGACAGAATGTTAGCACCAAATGCTATATACTTAAGAGTTGACTGTGTCATACACTTTTCAAATCTCTAACTTCTCTGTGATGGTGTTCAAACTCAGAATATATCTTAAAAATATTTAATCCCTGGACTATACACAAATGATGCTTCAATCTAACAGAACAATGGTCCAGGGTCACTGATTCGGAATTGTTCATAATTTTATCCTTTGAATCAACGGCTTTGTTTTTCTATGAAAACTCTAATGCATTAGAATATTGGTTAGATTAATTCTAGAAACCAAAGAAGAAATGCAGCAATCCAGATGTAGGCATATATATTTGCCTCTTCCAGATACGAAGCAATATGCATTGACCCAATCAAGAACCAGTAGGTTTAATTGATGTTTTGTGATGACACTTTGTTTAACAAGCAAAATGTTATATTAAATTCTAAATAGGCTTAAATAAAATACTGTATAATCTGTGTAGTTAATAAAAACACATTGCATAATAGATTGTAAGCATCAGGTGAACAGACTACTTGGTCACCTAATCTAAGTCACTGACAATGTCCAATCTGCACCCACAGTCATAAACAAACAGCTGGATGTGATTGGTGATCTCCAAACCATGCAACAATTTCCCCACAAGGGTTGAGGATCTCTCTTTTAGTTTTGTTGAACTACACATTAATACTGAAAGGGGCTTATTTAAACTTTTCTATGCAAGGTAGCTTCTCCAGTGGTCTGAAATAACCTTTGTATCTCACACCACCATACTACCCACACTTCAAGACCTAAGTCAAATGCTATTCACAGCAAGCTCTTTATTACTCTTTATTATTCAAGAATATAAGAAAGTATGAAAATCATTTATAAGTCATGAGGGTTGGGGGGTTTCTTGGTGTATTTGAGGATACCATTTAATCTCTTTATATACAAGTTCATCAAACATAAGGCTGAAGCCACGGAATTGTTCACAGTCCAGTGACACAAGGATTTACTGAATCTTTTCTCTTTGTAGTTAAAGAACTGACCGGTTGTTTTGAAGTGGCTCAAAGCAATGACTACCATCCTCGGGTTTTGCAGACATTTGTCTTCTCCCTTGTTTTTTCCAGTTTTCCCATCTCAGTATTTGGATTCTCAAATTTCAGGTGCTCAGATTGGAACTCCAGGAGCTGCCTGCACAGCTACTTCCATCTCACCCGAAGAGTCCATCACGAGGCCCTTAAATGTCATCAGACTGTATTAGTAATTTGCTAGCTCATCTCTATAATCTCACTCTCCTTTTATAATCTCCCAACCACAAAGCAGGCAGAAGTCATTATTTTGTTTTAAAATAACTAACATTTTAAAACAAAAATTGGACTATATTACTCTCCCTCCATGCTTAATACGTTTCATTGAGTCTTCCAGAGTACCACGAATAAAGCAAAAACCCTAAATGTGATCTGAGAAGCTTTGAGCGCTAGAATCTCTGACTGCCTGCGATTCTGTTCATTCTAATGAAATGATGATCCAGGTTCCCTCAGCCATAATTATTCATAACTATCATTTGAATCAGTAACTTTGTTCTTCTATGAATAATCTAATGGGTTATGATATGGCTTATTTTAGTGTCTATAAACCAGAAAATAATTACAGCAACAAAATACTGCCACATTCTTCTCATATCCTAATCACCCTAAGTTTTTGCTTCCAGGAGCCTGGCCAGCCCTGTCCTTCCTGAGAACCTACTCTGATCTCCTTATGTAGTCTGCTCTCTCTCAGTGATTCCTCATCATGGATTCTGGTAACTTGTGCTGCCCATCCAGAACCTCGGGTAAGTATCACTCTTCAGGGAGACCTTTCCAGACTCTTCCATCTGAAATTATCACTCATTTGCATGGTATCTCATTATTTTCCTTTATCACATTTATTAATAATTGCCTATTTGATCATTTATTTGTTTAAATTCTGTCTTCCCATCTGGGTTATAATCTCCACGAAGCAAAACTATCTCAGCCTTGTCTATATCGTAGGTCTAATACCAAATGGAGTCAGACAAAGAAGGTGGCCACTGAGTATAAATTGAATAAATTAAATGCTTTTTTTTATTAATCTCAAGAGAAATTCTAGACTCTCAAACAGTTCGCAAAAGTAAATTTTCTTTCATCCCAGTTTTCTTTTAAGCTATCCTATCATTTAAAAGTGATGAGAGTAAAGTGATGAATTACGAATCTAATACAAGTTTCAATATCCAACAGCACGCACATCCCCTTTTAACTTACTTAGCCCCCCGACGCAGAGCGCTCACTCAGTCCTGGAGGGCTCACATTGTATTTCCCATAAACCCCATCATACATGTAATCCTTCAAAGACTCGCAAGTCTGAGCCCCCTACTATTCCTTCCCAGTTGCTTTTTATTAGGATACTGCAGAATGAAGGCCAAATGTTTTCAGAAGGACTCGCTGGCATTTGGAGAGCTGCCCTGTTCTTTTCATATCCCCATGAACCTTCCCTGCCACAGCCCTACTAAGTACATTCTTTCTTTTGCCTCCGCCCTTTTCACAAGTTATCCTCTCTCCTTGAAACTCTGCCTCCTTTCTTCCTGTCCCTTTCCCTACCTGTTCACCTGAGACTTGCTTTTTCAGTGTATAGTTTTCAGCTTTGAAGACATTCCTTCTGGAAGCTTTCCCTAATGCTCCCCTCCATCGCTTTCTAAGTTACATGCTTATTGTGTACTTCAAAGGCACTTCATCTTTTTAAGAGGCTCATGCTTTAGACTATTTGCCAGTATTTACCAGTGTATTTACAATGCATCTCTAGATCCACGAGAACAAGAATTGTACCTGTCTTTGTTAATTTATTCAATCATGCATGCATTTGTTCAGCAGATGCTCACTGGCTCTTGTTAGGAGCCAGAAACATTCTGGTCACTGGCAAAATAACAAATGAACAAAAATGCCTAGTAGTATAGTTTTGATTTGTCCATACTGTAATGTATCAAGTTTCTAAAACAAGGGGCAGATAACACGCTCATGAATTCAATAAATATACACAATGTACTTACTATATACTCAGAACTGTGTTACGATCTATAATGCTGAACAAAATAAATTAAGTCTGTATTGTCAGAGTTTATGGTATATTGGAGGAGACAAAATTCAAACTAATAAGAATACAAGCAAATAAATATATAAAACTCTGACTTTAATTGTCTTTCAGTGGGTCCCTTATTTCATACCCTTTTTTTTTTTAAACTTCAAGTCTCCATTAGGGCAAGGGACAGCAAAACATGGCCCACCATCTGCCTTTGTAAATAACATTTTATTAGAACACAGCCATGCCTATTTCTTTACAAATTATTTATGGATGTTTTGGTGCTAGAATGTCAGAGCTGAATAGTTGCAACAAAGACCATTTCCCCACAAAGCTTAATATTTACCATCTGGCTCTTTATGAGAATATCTTTCAACCTCCATGTTAGGGGATAATGAAGTCAATTTATTAGGTTCTGTTGGCAAATTTGTGAATGAAATAGGATTAGAACAGAATGGCTCAAAATATAATGAAACAGGAAAAGAGATGGAGGTCAAAGTGTATAAAAGATAATAAGGATAATAAGGTATATAAAAGATAATGAAGATAAATAAGGATTTTATTTTGTGGCAAATTATTGCATTTTAACAAGTGTGGTTGAGCCATAGACCCCAACGTGTGAGTGTGAGAGGATACTTGCTCTCACCTTGGCTTCTTAGTGAGAGCAGTTCCTCACAGTCCCTGAGTTTGTCTCCAGGTTCAAGTTCTTCCCTTAACAACCACACTCAGTGATTCTGCCCCAAACATGTGACTTTGGGTCACCTTTGTCCAGCAAATAGAAGGATCTTGCGTATTCAACTGGAATTTTAACCTCTAAGCAATTTACTCTCTCTACAGATTTAGCTATTCTGGACATTTAATATAAATCAAATATTGAAATGTGGACTTTTGTCTCTGGTTGTTTTTATTCTGTATTGATTTGATTTTTTTGGCTTGCTGTGTTTTGGGAGAGGTTGTTGCATGTTTCAAGATTCATCTATGCTGTAGTAATAAAAACAACTTCAGTATTTTGTGACTGAATAATATTCAATTATGTAGACACACCACACTGGCATACATATTTTTTACTTTCCCTATAAGCCTTTGTTATTCCTATAGTACTGATAGTGATTTTTTTTTTAAAATCTTGATGTTGGGAATTTGTCTTCTTCCTCCTCTTTGTGATCAGTAATATAAAGATTTATGAATTTTGTTGGTCTTCAAAAAATGCAAATTTTAGCAACCTTGATTTTTTTTTAATTTTTAAGACAACCCCCCCCAAAAAAATCAAGAAGCAAACAACTCCCCCCCAGAAAACCAGTAAAAGCAAAATGACAACAAAAACAAAATCAATAGCAATATAAGATTTCAAGCCAAGAGGATAGGAATTTAACAATGGTTGCTATCTTTTATATTATTATCTTCTGAATAGTTGCTCAGGTTACCAGGTACATGCATGCAAACTTGATCAAACAATAAAGTTTCCCTTTCAACAGTTTCTTTCCCTTTTACTGTATCTATTGTAACTTTTGGATCTTATTTACTCTTTTCAGTTTCTTACTCTAGAGATACAATATTTATGCATGCAAGTCTGACTTGTTACATTTATGGTATGGTTTCTAGTTGCATCCATTTATTTGTAAAAGCCTCTAGTTTATCATTCTTTTTGGTTGAGTAGTGTTCCATTGCATAAAAATACCACAACTTTTTATCCATTCCTCAGTTGATGGGCATTTAGGTTGTTTCCAAGATCTGGCTATTACAAATTATGCAGGTATAAACATGGGTGCACATACATCACTGTGGTACAATGTTTTCAGTTCTTCTGGAAAATACCCAGCAACCTCATTTTTTTTCGCTATTGCTTTTATTGTATTGATTTCCACCTTGGTTTGTATTATTTACTCTTTCGGCTTACTTTTGGTTTAATTTTTTAAAATTATTTACCTTGGGCTGGGGTTTAGCTCAGTAGCATAAGCGCCTGCCTGGCAAGCACAAGGTTGTGAGTTCAATCCCCCATACCACAAAAATAAATAAATAATTATCTTTTAGTTTCATACCGTAAAGTTTACATTATTGATTTTAGGTCTTCCTTCTTTTCTAATCTGATACAACATACTCTGAGTTATATATAGTTCATACACTGTGTTAGCTGCACCCTATAAGTTTTATACTATAGAATTTTTATGTGCTTCCGTTTTCATTGACTCATCTTTATTTAGAAGTGTACGACTTAATTTTAAAATAACTGAGTATTTCCCAGTATTTTTTCTACGGCTTATTTCCAATTAAATTGCAATATTGTCAGCAAACATACTTTTAATGGTTTCATTTATTTTAATTTATTATGTTTTGTGGCCAAGTATATGGTCTATGCTAAAATTACTTCATGTGCTTTTGAAAAGAATTTTTACTTAGTTTCTTAAATAATTTCTTTGTGGATAATCTCTTTTTGATGAACTCCTGTTTTCAAGTCTTTCTTTTCTATTCTATTATTTTGACATATAGATTGGTGTTTTATTTTGTTTTGCTTTGCTTTTTGCTTTCACAGTAGCTGAACTTAAAGTCTTTGCCTAGTAAGTTCAGTGTCTAGACTTTTTCAAGACATTTTCTATTGATTGTTTTTATTCCTATAACTGTTTCTTTACATTTCTCAAAACTTTTCATTGAAACTGGCAATTAATAGTTATACAGCATGCCAGTTCTAGAAATCAGGTTTTCCCTATCATATGCAGGTTTCTTGTAATTGCTGTTTGTTATGGGAGTATAAAAGTTGTATTCCTTGAGGTACATATATACTAAAGTCTCTGTTCAGTACAGTTATTGGCCCGCTAGTAACTGGACAAAGCTTTCCTTAAATGCCTTGAATCAATACATTTTCTGCGCTTTGCCAAGGCCTTTGTATGTGTTGGGGCCTACCTTCCATGCTCTAGTAGGAACTTTAGCCTTCACTTGCCGCTTGCATGGAATTTCAAATTTGTGACCATTCTGCCTTCTCACATCTGTCCTGGATGTGTGCACAGCCTCTCACGGGGTTCTCAGACCTATGTCAGAGTGCTTCAAAACCCTCTTGAAGACAAGGCATTCTCCAAGTTTTCTTTTTAAAGACTTTTATGTAGTCTTCTGTTAATCTAAATGGATAATGCTGACTCAGGCAGCTGTAATTTTAAACAGTTGCCACTGATGGTTTTAGACTACTGTTTCGTTGCTTGAGCTTCCTGACTATCTCAGTAATTGCCTGAAACATAAAGCTGTAAAGTTACTTTCAGTAAACCAGGGTAGGTAATGGTATTGGTCTTTCACCATGGTGATAGTAGATAATGGATTTTACTAAAGAGTCATTTGGGTGGACTCAAGCAGAACATGTCTAGGTGGCCACTCGACTACAGGACTGAGGGAGCAGGTGCAGCAACACAGTCAGCATTCATTTGCCAAAGTCCTCCTTGTTGGGACAACTTGTCAGTATTTTTGTAAGACAGATTATCTTACACTTAGTACACTGGTCTAGGTGTCTTTGGCACCTTGGGACAGCCAAACTTACACTTAACCTCAAACTTAGATCCGTAAGTCCCCATCTTGTATCAGAGCATATTAAATTTGTTACTCTTTCAATGAAGGAGCATGTGAAAAGAGTAGATTGGAAGGCAGAGATAGCTGTTAGATGATACTTGGTCAGTTAACTTCATTTTTAACTAACCTCAGAGATAACTAAACCACATTAGAGAATATGTGAAAAAATTACCCACCAGTATCACTGTTCTAACATGCTTATTATTTCTTAGGATTTTTAATTTTTCATTGGCACATAGCAACTGTACATATTAATGGGCTGTAGTGTAAAAGTTTAATAGGTATGTCCAATGGATAATCCTTACATCAGGGCAACTGGCACATCCATCACCTCACACATTTGTCATTTCTTTGTCATGGGAACACTCAAAATCCTCTCTACTATTTTGAAATATTCAACTAATGGTTGTTACCTATAGTTTTCCTATTGCTAATGCATTATTCTCTACATTTCTTTCAAGTGTTTTTTCTGTGTACACGTTAATAATATTTTGCATATTACCTTGAACCCTATTTTATTAAAGACATAAATATAAATATTTTAGGTGTTGTTCAACTCTTTCTGTATGTTATTTTTAGTGGATACTTTATATTTCCGCCAGGGTATGTATTATAATTTAATCAAAATGTCTATCACTATCAGAGATTTCTGTCAAAATATTTTATCATTCCAAGAATAAGAATTCCTTGGTTAAGAAATTGTGTATTAAAATTGCTTATCACTTTTCTGCCTTCAGACTAGAATTGCTATCTGTCAAATAATAGCACCAAGTTCAGTGACTATCCTTAAAGAGAGAAACACAGCCTTCAGTTGTACGAAGAAAATGGATCATATTCTTACCTGTGGGGATCAGCCCTTCTGCAGATACACTAGACTGTCCTAGTGGGAGCCTAATTGAGCAAAGGTTAGACCCTGGCATCCAGAGGAAACACTCTTTTCTAGTGAAATGGAGATCACTAGTATGTTCAGACTATCATATTGATCTCACCTTCCCTTTAGAGACCTAGGTGGGTCATGATGTCTCACAGATAAGGGAGAATGCTTTTGCTGGGAACAATTACATAGTCTGAAAGTGATTCTTCACACTTCCCTGAAGGCGTCTATCTACCACATTTTTCTCTAAGTTTATTTCATTCTATTCCCAGGAAAACAGTCTGTAAAATTCGTTAAGAAGAGTCCAGCTTGCAGTAGCAATGTACCCTCTTTGCATGAAAGATTTCATTCAATTTATTTTAAAATAAGCCCATGCTGAGAGGATTGCATTTCTAAAGCTTGGGAAAGGAAAGAGACAATAGCAAACATTCACTTGCAGGTCAAAAAAAGATAGAGTGATCAAAATCACTACCAGCCTCATTTATAAGATAATTAGCAGTACTCTACTTATATCAATTAGCAGTCGGCCAAAATCAATGTGAGTTTCCTTTATCAGATTCCCATTTCTCATTATCTTCTTCCCATAGAGAGTACTTGCAACCTAAGTGTAATAAGACTACACAAAACAAGCCAGAAATGCTTTTCTCTTTCTCAAATAAGTTACATCTCCAAACACTCCCTGCACAGAGGTTTTGGGTGACAGGGTGTACATAACCCAAAAATAATTTCTTGTTTTAAGAAGAATGGAAAAGAGGCCTTTGAGATTATATAGTGTAGTGATTCTCAGATACCAATCTATATGCCAAAGCCAGTTGACAAATAAATTAAAAAAAATTTTAAAAGCACCATAGAGTTTTAAAAATATAACTACATCTCACCCCGAGGTAGGACATAGAAGATTCTAATGAGATTCACAGATTAGTGTTACTCTTCTTCTCAACTAGTTTTGGAATCAATAAAATGGACCAACATTCTTATTTTACAAAGTAGAAGAATGGAGACTTGGAAAACATAATATGCAAGCAATTACTTATGGAGACAAAATAAAATTCCCCAGGTCTATTACACTGCCTACTTAAAACTATAACTACATCCTAAGGGCTTTCAAAAACAGCTTGAGGGTTTACCAAGTAAAATACTAATGAGCTACATGTGCACTCTTTTCAAGAACATAGTTGTGTTTTCCTAAACAAAGAAGACTCTGGTGACTAATAACTTAGAGGTAGGATTGTAGTTAACATGCCCTCTATATTTTCTTATTACCTCAGCACAGATTCACCTACACGGAACAAGAAACAGGAGAGGGCAATTTTACCTAGCAAATATTTATAAATCAATCTAAGCACCTCCTAACATTTTAGACTATGGTAGGCCCTAGCAATAGATGTTATGAACCAAAGAGAACTCATCCCTGCCATAATCAAATTTGTAGCTAAGTAAGGCTTCAGGACAATTAAACAGGCAATTTATAATTTAATATGAGGAGCGTTATGACAGATGGGTTATAAGGAGCAACCAAACTTTTAAAGCATTTATACAATTACAAAAAAAGGATTTTGACCAACAAGCATTTCCTATTGATTCAAAATGGTCCAAGAAAATAAAAGATGTAAATATATTCACATGTAGCTATAATTTTAGCATTTTGCAACAGTCAATGAGTTAAAAGAGGAGACTCTATGTTAAACAGGTTGGAAAAGTCTCTTCCCTCAAGAGAGCAATAAAATTGGGTAAAATTATTTTTTTAAAAGAACTTAGAGCTCTGGAAATGGACTAACAGCAAACAACAAATTGAGGAATGTTTATTTATTAAAAAGCTGCTAGAACAGCTCTAACAACAGTGGGGAGCTACAGCTTTTTGCCTTGGGTAGCTCACATTTCTCTTCTCATTCATTTCTCTAGCTCAGTCAGGATGGTAGTTTTGCCAGGGTGAAGCTAGCCATGAAATCCAGAGCACTTTTGCTGGAGCAGGTTGACCTGATTTGGAGTAGAAAGTACAAAGCCATCCCTACCGTGCTGTCAATAAAAATAGCGGTATTGGTATTCAGCTAAGGCAAAGTCAGCAACTCTGAAAGCTTGAAGTTACGCCACAGTTAGAGATAATGTGATCCAGGAAGTTACACAGGATGTTCCTGGAAATGAGAGAGGCATAGAGGAGCTATAGAAACTCTCCCTGCATCTCTGGGTGACTGGAGGTACTTGACCCACATGGTAGACTTAGGAATAAAAATGAAAGTTGAGACAGACTTCATGACTACCTGAAATTTGAACATACTCCTCCAATTCAAATAGAATAATGGACACAGAGTATTAGAATATCATCTTTAACCAATCATTAAGTGTTCACTAAACTGTAGAGAAGCAGATGGGACTCCCCTAAGCATCATGGATTTTTTAAAAATAAGAATAAAAATAAATTGGGCAGAGACATCAAAAGCCTCACATCATAGAGAAGAAAGAGCCTGCACATTAAATCTGAGATGCTAAATCATTTAAGCAAATAAAAATTTACCACCAACAACTAGAAGGGAGAAGATAATACTAACCCAGAACTGCCATAAAACATTATCTATATTGCCCAGGGGAAATATTCTCTGAGACATGAAAAAGAACAGTCAGGTATTACCTACAATCAGAAAAAAAGCAACAAAAAAACATTGATTCTTGAGGGGGATAAAGCACTTGATTAACACATTTTTAAAAAGCAATTAAAAATATGGAACAAATTAAAGAAGCCATTTTTAAGAAATTAAAGGAAAGTCTGACAAAAATCACTCGTGTATAGGAAAACAATAAAAAATATAAATTACAAAATGGAAACTCTAGAGTTGAAAAATAGAAGAAACAATCAATGTTACCCTAATGGCAGCGTTGAGATGGCAGAAGGAACAATGTACACCTAAAAAAGGTTACCAGAAATTATCCAATATGAAGAACAGAAAGGAGTGAATAAAAATGTCCCTCACAAACCTGTGGGACAATCATAATAGCATAGTTGTAAAGGGACTCCCACAAGGAGAGGAGGGGAAAATGGGATAGAGGAAATAATAATGTCTAAGTCAGTGACAGATGTACGACAGGAGTCCAATAAGTCTATAAGGAAACTGAAAAATTCCTACCTCCTAATGAACACGCCAAGAAGAGCCAAGAAAAAGGAATACAGAAGAGCTCCCAAGAAACGTCACAGCAAAAGATTCTGCATATCTCAACAAGCTTTTTTAAAAATGTGGAGACATGGATCCCAACACCAAAAGGTTTTTTCCCTAATAGAGAAAAATGTTCATAGTGCAGTATCTGCGTATAAGCAAATATATGATGAAAAAGAAACTAATCAAGAAACCAGCCACGGGCATATTTCTGAAAAGTGACACCTCTTCACGCAGAACTGGAGGCAGGTCCAACAGGAGGGATTCCAAAAGGATGCATTGTCCCTGTAGAAGGTGACAGGTGCAGGGGCACTACTGTGGGACAGCATGTGGAAATGAAAGGTGGCGATGATGACAATGCTGACCCAGAGGCCCAGGCTACTGCGAGTGCTCATGTCCTAATTTTAATCAAAAAAGGTTTGAAAACTAAAATAAATAAGCATTTTTAGAAAAAAGCTTATTAAATAAGAATACAAAATATATATATAACTATGTAATGCATTTGTGTTGTAAGTTATCCATTGCTAAAAAAAGTGTCTAAGATTTAATAAATTAAAGCATATGAATCAAAAATATAATAGGCAAAGATTACTGCAGAAAGAAAAATATATTTTTTTATAATTTTAGTGTTTCCTAAAAATACAGTGTCTCTAAAGTCCACTGAGTTCTCACCACTCACTGGCTTTCCCAGAGCAGCTCCCCATCATGCCAGCTCCACTCACCATGAGTGCCCCCTGCAGGTGTACTTTTTTTTAATCTTTTTTGCTTATTTTTACTGTATATGTTCAATGCTTAGACATGTTTTGATACACAAATATCACTGTGTTGCAGTTGCCTACAACATCAACATAGTTACATGGTGTCAGGTTAATAGCCTAGAAGCAATATGCTGAGCCATATAGCTTAGGTAAGTAGTGGGCCCCACCATCCATCTTCCTGCATAAGCACAGCATATCATGTTAACACCAAGATAAGCTCACATAGTGATGCAGTTCTCAAAATATAGCTTGTTGTTAAGTAACATGACTGTATTGGCAAGCCAAAAACAGCATGCAAAAAATATTATATGGTTTGAACAGGTAAGAATTATCCCAGAAATTTGAGGTAGGTCTAAACTTCAAATTCATTAATGTACTACATTACATTAATATAAAAGAGAAAAATGATTTTCCCAGTAGACAAAGTAGTTGACAAAATTGAACACTCATTCATTTAAAAAAAAGTTCCCAGCAAACCAAGAATAGAAGTGAATTTCTCAATCTGAGAAAGAGCTAAGAGTGGAACAAAAAATAAATAATATACTTAATAATGAAGCACAATTATATACAACTTGCCTCGTATGACTGAGAAGACAAGTATATTTCACCACTTCTCTTTAACATTTTGCTGGGTGTATTGCCATTAACCATCACAATAAAGAAAAAAAAACCTGAAAGGTTACAGAATGGAAAGGGAGAGATAAAATTGTGTTTCACATGTGAATATGTATGTAGAATAACCCAAAGAACAACAGCAAAATGGCAGAGTTAATGAGTGACATTCGCAAGGTGAAATACACAAGATTGATATTCAAAAAGCATTTGTAATTCCTTATATTACCAATAAATATTTCAAAAATGAAATTATGTTGGTGCCTTGTACTAGCTGGTAACTGGTTCTAAAAGCACAACAAATACAAAAAAGAATGAGCCCAAAATAAACTATCTCTACGGGAAGGAGTAGCAGTGATGAGGCCGTGGACACCAACAAGTTCTAGCTTCCAAACAGAGAACCAAACAAATGAATACCCAGACAAAGTTTGTGCATCAGTGCATCCGGTCCCAAACTGAACAAGTTTCAGTGGAGTACCAAAGTAGGACTGTAAGAAAGTATAAGAAAGTAATTCTCTTACAATAGCATCAAAAAGAATGAAATACTTAGAATAAATTTCACAAAAAAGTGCATGACCTGGTACATTCACTGTTATAATAAATTGCTGAATTAAGAAGATAATAATAAATAGAGACACTTTGTGTACACAGGTGAGATGCAGTGGTCAAAGTCCTGTTTTGTTTTGTTTTTCTTAACTGACAACCTGATCTAAGATTTCTATGGACATGTAAATAATGTTGAATAGCCAAGACCATTAAATAATGAAAAGATAAATTTAGAAAACTCCCATCACCCAATTTAAAAATTTAATGCAAAATAAATAAAAATAGTGTGATGACATTCTCAGGGTAGAATCTTAGCTCAGTGGAATAGAGTTGAGATTTAGAAATAAATCCTTAAAATGATGGGTCACAAATGTTCAACAAAGATGTCAAGCAGTTCAATGAGGAAAGCATAGTCCTTTTAACAAATCATCTGCAAAAGCAGCAGATATCCCTATGGGAAAAATTATTTTAGACTATTATCTCACATCATACACAAAATTAAATCAAAATGGATCATAAACCTAAATATAAAAGAAACTGTATGGCCTGAAAATAATGTTTTACGAATTATCAAATTGTGCCAGGCATGGTAGCACATGCGTATAATCCCAGTTACTTAGGAGGC
Organism: Cavia porcellus; assembly: GCF_034190915.1. Lineage (NCBI taxonomy): Eukaryota > Metazoa > Chordata > Mammalia > Rodentia > Caviidae > Cavia > Cavia porcellus. The sequence goes on from NW_026947495.1 coordinate 56,265,457, forward strand.
TGAGGAGGATCACAAGTGTAGGACAGTCTGGGAAACTTAGTACAACTCTGTTTCAAAATAAAAAATAAAGTGATGTAGCTTACTGTAAAGACCCTGGGTTCAATCTCCAGTACTGAAAAGAAATTTTTTTACAGAAATGCGATGAAACTTTTTATTGAGGCAATGTAATATCATGATCACGGAATCCAATAATGCTTAAACTCTGACCCCACTAACAGCTTCCGGGGGAAGATGTAAACACATGAAAAAGCAGCTAATAAAAATCAATGTACCACTTCATAATTAACTGGGTATGATGCCCAAATCTGAGAGATGAAAATTCCAACAAACTGAATTGGAAAACCCAGAATTATATCACCACCACCCCCTGCCTTCATCAAGTGGCATTTTTCTGTTTTAAATAGCAGGTTGATACTATCCAAATTGGATGAACATAAGGGAATTTATTGTGTTACAAGTGCAAAGACCCAGGTAGCTTGGCTTCACGGGTACTTTATGTGGTAACACAATGCCACAGGGCTGAGTTATCTTTATGTTTGTATCCTAACACACACCTATGCAAGGGCTCCACAGGTTGTCCCCTGTGTTTGGAAGTCAGATGCCAGAGTCCAACATCACATCTTCCCAGTTCAAGTCAAGTGGGAAAGAGTATTCGCCTAACAGCCCAGAAAAATTCTTATTAGTTTCTGACCCCCAAAACAAGTGCTATGGCCAGGACTGAATCACATGCACCATGAGCAACCCAAGAGCATAAACTGAGGGTAAGGGGTGGTTTCCCAGAAATAAACTGAGTAATTTCTTCTAGGAGCACCAGCACGTAGACACAACAGAGGTCCCTAGCAGCTGTGGTTTTCTAAGCTTAGAAATCTCCATTAGATTAATATAAAATACAACAATAAAAATCTCCATGAGACCCAGAGTGAGATGAGGGACAGCACTAAAAGGTACATTTGAATGTCCAACTAACAAAGGGACAGTAAAAACTTTTTAATTTAAAAAAATGCAAATGTGTCTTTTACATTTATTCCCAATTCCATTCCTTAGTAAGACAAAGCACCATAGATGAGCTACTCTGTGGGAGAAGAATGAGAGGGAGAGAGGCGGAGAAGAGAGAGAAAGAGAAAGCCAGAGAAAGGGATGGAGGGCTGAATGACCATCCCTTGTAGGCGAGCCCTGCCCCCATCACACCAGCCATGATGAAGATGGAGGATGGAGTCTAGAAAACAACCACCAGTGGCAGGTGGTGATGGGCAGGTCCACTTGGATGAAACAGACCCTGGGACAGACAGTCAGCTGCACAGAGAGCAGAGCCAGAGTGAGGCAGCAAAGCCATCTCTTGTAAATGACTGAGTCTGAGTCTTTAATCTTCAAGCCAGGAGAAAGGACAAACCAAATTAAAGAGGTGCTCTTGTACACTGACCTTTCAATATGCAGAGATTTCACCTGCTTTGAAAGGGATTCAGCCATCAGCTCAGGATCCCTGTGCCTTGAAGAGGCATAAGGAAAATACAGACACTACCCTCTCCCTGATGCCTATAAATTTGTGTAAAAAGGAAGAAAGGGGCCTAGGAAAAATCGTGGAGGAACCTGAACCTCCAAGGAACTGGTAGCTTTCTTTCCCTTCATGGGTTTTGCTGGCTTTGACTTTTAGTGTCTTTGAGATTTTGAAGCAGACTGAGCAGGCTCCTCATCATAATTCCTGAGAGCCAGCCGTGAGGGACATGAGCTTCCGCAGGAACTGCACAGAGAATGTTTGGCACCACCGTAAGTGTTCAAGATGGAAGCCAGACTAGCCCAGCAGAGTACGCAGAACACTCTCTGTATTTGCTCTGTTTGAGAGGAAGTGCTTTCCCTTTTTGAAGTCTGGCTTGGCCACTGCCAAATCTCTTGATGTGAAACTTTGAGAACATTACCAGTTAATGCTGGGAACCCCTGAGTCAGGTTTCCCAAGTTAGAGGATATTGTGGAAAGTGAGGAGCTGGGGAAAGAGCAGCTTCAGGGATAGAAAGATCCTGACTGTGCTCCAAGGAAGGGCATCCAAATAAAAGGGTACAATGCTAGGAAGAAGAGGGAACTGCCCTACGTGTGGCATCACAACTGCCTGAATTTCCTAAGGGGAAACCGTGTTGGATGAGAGGGAGCATACTGGGAATGAAAACTGATTGCTTTTCAAATTCAAAGTCAACTACAGGTGGACAAATTGTACCTGCTTTGGGGAATCTTGTGTTTGAAATTCTAGGACAAACTGTGTTTTGAATAGAAAGGTGTGATAAAGAGTACTAGTGAGGAAATCATTCCTTAAAATCCCAAATCCTACACCCTTTGCCAGGGTTCCAATTAAAGTCTACAAGAATAGGGCAATTAATAGCTTTTCTATTTTTACAGAAAGCCAAGTGCAAAAAGCAACTAAGTAGCTTGTTGGTCAGCGATCTACTTTAGAAGTAGAGCTAACATCAGAAATCACGCAGTTTTAAGGTCAAAGCCTGACCACCCTGCTAACGAAGCCCCAGACTGGTGATGGGTTTATATCCAGCCCAGTATTAAGGAGGCTGCAGACGCCTGTCCACATCCAGCAGATGCTGCCTGGCTGGATGCAGAGCCTGAGTTCTCCGGGGCTGCTTGTCTGTGAATGACATACTGTCAGGGAAGGAGTTGGGTGGGGTGGGGTGAGGTGGGGAGAGAAGGCTCCCTAGCTTTGAAGAAGGGGATGTATTTCACACCTGGCACCGCAATACCAGACTCCTGTCTTCCTTTCAAGGTCCATTTTCCCCTCACTGAGAACACTTAAAGAGGAGAAAATAAATTCTGCCCATCGGAAAAGGGCACGTTATGATGAAAAACAACTCTGAAGACACTTCAGCACATAAAGTCTTTGAGCTACATCACTGACAATGGTTTACAAGTTTATTTTCAATTTGTGGTTATGCTGAGCAGACATTTTGGGCTGCGCAGCAGTAACTCAGGTGGCTGCAGCCTCTTCTGCTCAGTCCGGCTGCTCCCGGTGCATTGTCACAGGCCAGCAGGTGCAGATTCACCCCGACGCATCACCCGCAGGACAGCCAGCCAGAAGAGCTTTCAAAATGACTTTCCTTGCTGTTTTTGCTCAGTGTACAATTCTAAGAAAGAAGAATTACTTTTTACTTCTGAAGGAACGACTTAGAACAGCAGTCGAGAGAGCATGGGCTTTAACTCCACGTTCGAATCCCAGCACTGGCACTTGCTAACTGGCAATCCTTGAGCATGTTATGTAAACGCTCTGAAGCTGACTTTTCTTTCTACATGGGAAGAATACGTGGTTTATAAAATGGGGCAGTGGAGGAAATTAAGGGTGATAATAGCCATTATCTTTGTAGGTCCCATAACATGAGAAGATATTGTGAACCTTGTGTTTAGGAGAGCAATGGCACAAAATAGGTGCTTAATAAATAGGGTCTGTATGAATGGAACAGTGAATAGCACACCCCGTGGGATCTGACATTTAGGGACATAGCAGAGCTAAGTTCCTCTTAATTAACTTCTTCCAAGGGAGAAAAATCAGCCCACTCTCTCTCAGCCTCTGTTCCTGTCACATTGTTTCCATGATGCAGTATGCCTGCTATCTAAGAAATTTCTTCTTTTCTGGTTTGGGTATTTTGTTCCTAGTATCCTGTGCTTCAGAACAAACTGAAGCAAAACATTCTAGTAGCTTTATATCTCCACAAGCCTTTATTCTAGCCTGTTATTTGACAAGTAATTGGGTGGGTATAGGCTGAAAATTCTTACCTTTGGAATGTTAAAAATCAATTTCCCATTGTTTTCTAAGCTAGTACTGCTTATGATAGAAATTTTGAAAAGGATCAGAAGGTAATAAGGCTGTGCCCTGGAGTCAGCCTTGCTGAATTGTGTTGTAAACCTTCCCAGAAGGTGCCACCCACACAGATGCACATATGGCCATGTTGTGTATGGTTTCACACTGTGGTTTTAATTTCATACCACCCTTTTCTCAAGCCATCATAGATAGCCAGGTTACTTTTATGGCCTTTTCAGGGCTAAAGATCAAGGGATCTATGATAAATTAAGGGTAGATTGTGACATGGATGACTTCAGTAAGAGTGGCCAGCAGTGCAGGAGTTGGTTTCACTGATAGTAATCTGCAGCAGAACTGTGGTGAAGGAAGATGAGGTTAACTACCTGCCAAAGGCTTCTCACTGAGGAGTACAGAGGTTCTCAGAGATCACAAAGGAATCGGAGACATATTACAGGGGAGGCTCAATTCATCACCTACGTGTAACCAGTGATCGGAAAAGCATGTCACGTTTGGGGAAAGGGACACGTTTGGCCTCTCTGGGGAAAAAGTCAACCTTGTCTGCAGCCTTTAGGCCCCAAAGGGGTTGCACGTAAGTAAAGTAGGTAATGTCCTGAATGAGAGGTAGAAAGTCAGGGCCAGTTTCTTTTTTTCTTTTTTTTTTTTTTAGCAATCATGGTTTTTTTTAAAGAGGGTAAAATTAAACAGAACAAAATAGATCTTAAGAAAACAATTTAAGAAACACAGATTTCAAAGTGAGACCACTGAAGATCTTCACTGTCTATCATATTGTCTCCTGTTTTCTTCCAAATAGTTATCCATATCTTCACACACACTGAATTCATGCCGAACAAAATAGTACTAAACTGATCAGAACAGGATGACAAAGGCATTTTAGGTCTTCAAGACCAGATTATAAGGAAGTCAACAATGGCTGACATAATGTCTCTCATTCTCTTCAAAATAGCTGTCCATATCTTTACATATGTTGAAATTAAACAATACAAAACAGACTAATATCACTCTGGACAGAGAATAACAGTTTTACTAGATTTTATATCATGACACTACAGAATTAGCACTGAGTATCTTAGTGTCATGGTTTATGTCTGTGTCCCCCAGGCCTCATGAGTTTGCATTGTGCATTTGTGATGGTTTTGTCTAGTGCTTGGATTGATGGTGTCAGTGCTCCACCCACATAGTGGTGGAGCTAGGATGTGATGTAATGGCAGGAAGAAGGTATGTCTTGCTCTTTTTGCTGGTTCTTGATTGCTGTTTGCAGCCACCACGAATGGCGGTCCAGCCATGCCCGCCTGCCTTGGAACCAACTAAGTGTGGACTGAAACCTCTAAAAACTGTAAGAAATAAATCTTTCCTTTCCCAACTTTGGGCTTCAGGTATTTTTGTCTCAGCAACGAGTAAAAAGTAACTAAGACACTTAGTGTCTCATTTTCTTCAGAGTATCTGTTCATTACATCACACACTATAGAATCTATTCTCATAAACTGTTTAGAAGTTCTACACATGTGTGAATCTCTAAGTGTATACCTATCCTTTCTGTATTAAGAGGGAAAAACAAATCCAAACAAGACAACAAAACAAATTCCTAGAAAAATATGAAACAAAAAAGACATATAAAACCACAATACTAGGTGATCTACAGTAGTTACTATGATGTCTCGTTATTTTCAATAGAATTGTTTACATCATCAGGCATAATATAACTGAACATAGCACTACATAGCAACATTAATAAAAACAAAATATTGGAGACATTATAGGACTTCAAGAACAGTTAATAATGAAACTGGAATGCATATCCTATTGCATCTTGTCATCTTCAGAGTAGTTGCCTCTGCTCTTAGACTTGATACTATCAAGCATACCAAATTTGAATAAAATCAGTCAACACAAAAGAGCAATCTAACAAACCAGATTCAAATAAGATCAGTCATAGTAAGACAGTGTAAGTAATACAGGATGTCATGGTTCATGTCAGTGGTCCCCAAGCCTCATGTGTTTGCATTATGCATTTGTGATTGGTTCATTGTGTAGTGCGTGGATTGATGGTGGCAGTGCTATACCCACATAGGGGTGGAGCCAGGATGTGATGTAATGGCAGGAAGAAGGTCCTGCTCTTTGCTGGTTCCTGCTTACTGTTGGTGGCCGCCATGAACTGCGGCCCAGCCATGCCTGCTTGCCTTGGAGCCAACTGAGTGTGGACTGAAACCTCCAAAAACTGTAAGAAATAAACCTTTCCTTTCCCAGCTTTGGGCTTCAGGTATTTGTCTCAGCAACAAATAAAAAGTAACCAAGACACAGGGTTTCAGGTTAAGTTAATAAGAAATTAAGGATAGTTACCATAGTATAGCCTGCTATTTTGGGGATGGTTGTCTCTGCCCTCAAATCTCGTATGAGTAGACAGACTGGAACAGAATAAAATCAAACTAAACAGAGTGATAAGACTAATGTGGCTTTTAAATCCTGATACACTATTAACAATGTCCTCTGCCTTCCTTTTTTAAACAATTCCTCCTCTTTCCCTTTCTCAGGGTGCTTTGTATACTTTAGGTCCCACTAACTCCTTTAGTTTTTGGATTAGGGGGTAACCCACTATCTACCTAAATGATTCTGAACCTTTTTACTCCTGAGCTTGATCTTGAACTGTATTTCTTTACCTACAAAAGCCTCAAGGTTTTCCTTCCTTATAGCTGAGTAGTTCTCCACTGCACAAAAGTGTCATGACTTTCCAACCTATCTGCAGCTGCTGGACAAGCTGTCCCTATTTCTCTCTGGATCTCTGTCACACAGGGCACTGTTTTCTCATCTCTGACTTTCGATTCATTAACCCTCATTCAGGTAGGTTATATTTCCTATTCAGATCATCTCGATGGACGCTATCTCCTGATCTACTCTGCCTGTGTTTCTTTTTGTTAGTGTATCAAGGCCATCTGTGTTAGAGATTATAGCCAGTCTTCTCTGCCTCATCTCTGCTATGCTATTTTTCTGCTGTCAGTTGTCTAATTTTGTCCTTCATTCCACTGTCTGCCCCATTCATTGAGGCCTCTCTGCCACTGTTGCTGGAATCCTAGTGATTTTTCTCTCTCTCTCTAGAATGTCCTTCTGTATTTTTTGTAGAATTAGATTGGTAGTCACAAACTTCCACCGTTCCTCTTTGTCTTGGAAATGTCTTGTTCCTCCATTCATTTTGAGAGACAGTTTTTCAGGGTACATCTATCTGGGTTGGAGATTATTTTCTTTCAGGGCTTGGAATACTTCACTCCAATATCTTCTTGATTTGATAGTTTGTGTCAAGAAGTCTGTCATGATTTTAATGGGTTTTCCTTGATAGGTGATCTGTTTCTTTTCTATGACTGCTTTTATGTTCTTGTGATGAATTTCTAGGATCTTGATTATTATATGTCTGGGTGTAGATCTGTTTTGGTTGTAGCTGCCTGGAGTTCTGTATGCCTCATATATCTGAATATCTTTTCCTATGCTTGGGAAGTTTTCCTTAATTATTTCTGTGAATAGCCTTTGTATTTCATTCATGTTTACTCCAGCTTCTTCGCTCATGTTTTTTTAATTCTTATTATAGAACCTCTTGTCGTTTTCTAGCCTTTGTATTGTTACTTCCTGGTTCCTTGTTATTTTTAAGAGATCTTTCCTTTCATGATCACACATTGCAAATCTGTCTTCAAGTTTTGAAAGTCTAACTTTAGTTTTTGTCAAGGAATTTTGGCAGCTTTCAGTGGAGTTTTTAATTTTCTGGTGATCTCTTTGGATGTTTCATGTATTCTAGATTTGGTTTATCTCTTCTGTATTTACTTCTCCTGAACTTATTTTCCCTGGATCAGTGGCTGGAGGCTTTTTCTTGTTTTTTTCTCTTGTCATGTTTCTTTCAGGCAGGTGTATGGTGGAGGTCTCAGGCCTTTTCCATATTGCTTATGATTTTTCTGATGCGTGCTAACTAGAAGATTGCTGCCCTCTCCAGTTTACTGTTGATCTGTAACGTGCATGCAGGAATGATGTGGGCTGGTCCCTCTCTTCTGAGCTAGTCAACCAGCAAGTGCCTTCAGCACGTTAGTCTGGGCTGTGTGGACATCACAAGTTCCAGTTTCATCCCTAGCTATTGGGTCCCAACCAAGGGCATGACCCAGCCCAAGCAGATCCCACCAGTCCTCTTTGGGCCAGGGGTGGCCGACTGATGCCACTGTAGTTCCAGGTTCAGGCCCATCCTACCCAACTCCAATATGTCATCCAGCCAGTCACCCTCTCCACGGGAACCAATTCCTAGCACTCACCATGGGTTAATGCAGTTCTCCACATTGGTCCACTCTCTGTTGTGCAGTATCCACCCGCCAAGGGGCTCACCAAACCCCGATTTCAGTGCTACCATGACTTCAGCACAACCGTGAATCATCTGACTCCAAGGCATGCCCAGCACAGTGCAGGGCTGGCCCCAGTGAGAATGTGTCTGGCTTCAGACTTTCGTCCACATTTCTCCTTCCTTCCTTTCTTTTTTTTTTTTTTTTTTTCTTTTTCATAAGTTCCTTCTTGGGTTGTGAGAATCCCTCTCCTTTCATCTGGTCTTCTCCGTGCTGTTAAATTCTAGCATCTGAGTTGTTTTTCTCAGAAAGGCTCTCTACCCTGCTACCTATTAAGCTGCCATCTTCCCCATGTCCTCAGGGCCAATTTCAAAAGCAGAAAATAATAGGAGCAACCACCCAGGCAAATGCAGAAAATCTCAGGTGCTGGGAGAATAGCATGGATGAGTTTCAGAGAGAAATGGAAAGAGCTAAAAGAAAACAGAACAAATAGCTAGGGCATGAATAGTTGCAGCCATGGGCAAAACAGGAAGTGCCTGTATGGAAACTCACTTCGAGGAGATTGTCCGGACTCACCCTTCTGTGCATCCCATTGCAATGCCAATAGAAGGCTATCATGAGTCATGAAGGTACGGCAGCACAGGAAACTGCAAACACTTACCAACAACTTGACACTCTGAAAGGAATTTTCTACTAGGAAAAAAACCTCACATGAAAGCAAGTGATGGAAATAACAATGGAAAGCAAAAACAAGGGAAAGAAAGAGCTTCCCTCTGTAAAACAGACAGCAGGTTGGAGGGAGTGGAAGAGAGAAACTAAAAAGAGAGCAAGCCAAACACTTTCACCTCATATTTATCCAAATTTAATTCAGAAGGTAAATATTTAGGTTTCTAGAGAGACTAGTTGGAGTTTATTTTCCTTCCAGTCTTCTCAAAATACTCCATGATCATAGAATCCTGTTGCTGCTGCAGCAAATTACTAAACATTTAACAGATCAAAGCAATACAAAAGTATCATATTACAGTTATGTATGTCAGCAGGCCTACCTGGATCTCACTGAACTAAAATCATGGTGATTATAGGTCTCTGTGCTTTCTAAGGACTACGGAAGAACTGATCCCCTTGACTTTTCAAAGCTCTGGAGGTCACCACATTCAACAGACCATGGCCCCATTTCCTCTGTCTTCAAACAGCATGTCAAGTCCTTCTCATGCCACGTCAGTCCAACCTATTTTTCCACCTTCCTCTTCCACTTTTAAGAGCCCTTCTGGTCATATTGGTCCACCAGGTAAACTAGAATCACCTCTTTGTCATAAAGTCACCAGGTTAGTGATCCTACTCCAATTGCTACATACATTTCCCTATGTTATGCATAAAATAGTATAGCCACCAATTCTAGGTATTAGGATGAGGACGTGGCAGGAGCATCACTCTGCCATTAAACAAGCGTTGTCAGTAAAAAGAAGCATCAAGTCCTAGGTAAAAAGCTTGCAACAAGTGGCCCCTCTCTATTAGATACATACGCTTTCTCACTGGGAATTGGAAAATTGATTATTCAGAACATAAACACCAGCAACACCTACTTATTATTTTGGTTTGTTTGCCCTTGATGAATTACTCATTTATTCCCCTAGTTGAAACATGGAACTATTACTGATAAATCTTTGTGTTTACTATATTTTATTTTCTTTTCCTTTTGTTTCAATTGTTATTTTTTGTTAGTACATGTTCACATTGCTTCGTGAGGAGTTGGTTTGTGTATGTAGCATACAATAATTCCCTCTCTCCTCTCTCTTCCATGTCTTTGTCCCCTTCCATTTTCAAAAGATCCATCTCCTTGTTATCTTTTATTTTGATATTCAATGTGATATTCAAACTTGTGTGTCTGATTTATTCCACTTAACATTATGGTCTCAAGGAGCTTCCATTTTCCTACAAATGACTCAAATTCATTCTTGATGGTAGAGTAGCACTCCACTGTGCATACTTTTTTTTAATTCATTCACCTATTGATGAATATTTGGCTACTTCCAAGATTTAGCTGTTATAAATTATGCTGCTGTAAATGTGGATATGCAGGCATCACTCTAATAGTATGTCTTTAACTCTTTTGGAAAGCTACCTAGATGGGGAACAGCTGGGTTAAATGAAATTTCTAGTTTTAGTTTTTTGAGAAATCTCCATACTGATTTCCATAATGGTTGTACCTGTTTATACTCTCACCATCAGTATACAAGGGCTCCTTTTTACCTGAAGCATTTGTTTTTATGTTATTTCTTGATGATCATCATTCTTCCTAGAATGAGATGAAATCTCAGTTTGTTTCAATACACATTTGTCTAATGGCCAGAGATGTTGAGTGTGTATTTTGTATTGATTGGATATTTGCATTTCTTCATCTGAGAAATGTTTGTTTTTTTCAGTTGCCCATTTTTTGATTGGGTCTTATATTTTTGGGAGGGTCTATTCTTTTGAGTTCTTTATATATTTAGATATTAGTCCTCTGTCCAAGTAATAGCTGGCAAAAAAAGTTTTCCCACTTTGTAGGAAAGTTTTCCCACTTTTTATTCTGTTGCTCTTTTTCACTGGCATAAGTTTTTTCAATTTAATATGATTCCATGTTTTGATCTTTGTTACTATTTCTTCTACACCCTTAAATCTATTTGAGTAGGGTCTTGCTGATTTCTGAGTCACCCAAAAAGTATGTTTCTTCTTGTCCCTGTGCAAAACACTTCATTTGTTTTCAACTGCACTAATTTCTTTAGCAATCACACCTTTTCTGACCCCTGCTGTACATATGATCCTTTTTAAGCCAAAGTTTAAGATTTCCAAATTTTTCTGCCCTATTTTTTGCCCAAAATTTTCACTATAAATTTGGCTGAAAGCAACCAGCAGTACGCGTGTTACATCCTGAATATTGGGTTACCTTTTAATTTTTTCCACAAGATTAATTAGTCCTCAGCCTCCTCTTCTCAAGATGCTGGCCATGAAAAAAAAATGTAGACAAATTTTTTCCCAGAGTGTTACATGACATGCGCTCTAGTCAAACTCCCAAAAGACTCACTGTTCCCAGCTGTAGCCTCATGAGATTTTCCTTCACTGTTTACAATTCTGGTTGTCTGAACTGTGACTAGAATCATCCATCAAGGTCTGCTTACATCTCTAGCTTGTATCTCCAAATCATTCCAAACTTGCTGCAAGTCATTTCCAAAGGCTTCTGAACCACATGGTCAGTTGTACTCACAGTAACTATTCCACTTCTCTGGTACTGCTTTCCTGTATTAATCAACTTTGCCATCATTGGAACACATTACCCAACACCCCCAAATTATAAGAGGAGAGATTTAATTTGGTTCATGGTTCCAAGGAATTTGGTCTATGGTTGGCTGGCTCCAAGAAAGAAACATTGGTGGAAGGTTGCACTAGAGTAAAGATGTCTAGTTCATAGCAGCTGGAAAAACAGTAGGGAAACAGTGCCACAGAGTAAAGAGGGAGGGACTCGATATAGTGCCCAAGGTCAGGCTTCCACTGCCCACTCAAACATAACCTGAAATACGTTCCACCAATCTTCTGCATGACTCTTAAGCCAAGCAAGTGACATGATCAAGCTTAATCAAACATGAATCATGCATGCCTTTGTTGTTTCAAATGAAAAGTTATGACTGAACCCTCAGTCTTCTAAACTTTTGTCTATTTTATCTTCTATGAATTTTATGGCTTTCTTTTCATTAGGTTTGTGATCCACTTTATTTTTAGTTAATATTTTGAAGAGTATAAGATTTATGTATAGATTCACTTTTTGTTTGTAGATGTCCAGTTGTTCAGTACTATTTGCTATAAAGAAAATACAGCTACATGTAAACCCATTTTCAGTCCAAAATTTTCATACTTTGTAGTATATGTCATTATTGTGGTAAAAAACATAACACAAAATTTACCATCTTAACTATTTCTAAATGTAGAGTTCACCAGTGCTAAGTATATTTACATTGTTTTGCAACCAATTGTCAGAATTTTTGGTCTTGCAAAACTGAAACTCCATTTGTTTATTTATTGGCTTTTTTGAGAGAGTCTTGTTTTGTAGTGTAGGTTGGCCATTACTTCACTATGAAGCCCAGCCTTGCCTTGAACTTACAGCTATCCTCCTGCCTCAGCTTCCCAAGTGCTGGAATTACAGGCAGGTGTCACCACGGCTAGCTAAACCATACCCTTTAAACAACACCCCAGTGCCAGCCCCAGCAAATCATCAATTTTCTTTCTGCTCTTAGGAATTTGACTAGATATTTATTTTTTAAAATTTTTATTTAAAGAAAGACAAGACAAAACAGAAAGTGGGTAGAAATAATACATACTTTCAAAGAAAAAAAACAGTAATAAATCACTAGTTGATGTTTACATATTGTCCTCTTACAAATAATTGTTCAAGATACAAACGTGGAGCATATAAATGGGAATTCAAACAGTGAGACTGCAAATAGTTCTGTTCAACTATCTAATAAAAACTTAGTAATATGGTTATCAATCCTATACACTAAAATATATACTCATTTATCCATATCTTCATTTATGTTGAGATAAACAAACCAAAGCAGACTAAAATCACTCTGAACAAAGAATAATAGTATTGCTGGATTTCACATCATGACACTCCAGAATCAGCACTGGGTACTGTAGTGCCTTTTTTTCCTTCAAAGTATTTGTTCATTTCATCATGTATCATAAGATCAGTTCTCATAAACTTTTTATAGGTTTTATACAAGCATGAGTTTTAACATGTATTTCTATCCTTTCTATGTTAGAGGGAGAAACAGAACAAAGCAGGACAGAACAAAACATATTCCTATAGACACAAAATTAAAAAGACATATAAAACTGCTGTACATAGTTACTGTGTTGTCAATAGTATTGGCTATATCATCAGATATAGTATAATTGAATATATCAGTACCTAACAGTATTAATAGAAATACAACTTTGTAGATAGTGTAGAACCACAAAAACAGGTAGTAATCAAACCACAATGGGTATCGTCATTTTCAGTATAGTTGTCTGTACTCTCAGACTTGATATTGTCAACCTTAACAGTTTTGAATAAAATCTGTCAATAACCAAAAGCAATAAAACAAATCAGATTTAAATAAGATCAGTCATGATATAACAGTATAAGTTATACAGGGATCCAGATTAAGTTAATAGGAAATTAAAGATGATTACTGTGCTATATCCTGATATTTTTGGGGTAGCTGTCTGTGCCCTCGGATCTAGAGCTTATATACAAACTGGGATGAAATAAGTTCTATCTAGGCAGAGTGGTGTGAGTAATATGAGTTTTAATTTCTGATACACTATTAGCGATATTTTCTGCTGTCTTTTTTAAGACTATTTCTCCCCTTTCACTCCCCTAGGGTGTACTGTGCATTTTTGGGTCTCCCCAACACCCTCAGTTTTATACTAGGGGGGGGGCAACCTACTATTTACCTTCTCACTCCTGAACTTGATCTCCAGCTGTATTTCTTTACCTATTAAAGCCTGTTTTTCCAACCTATCCATAAATACTGGTCCAGTTGCCCCTATTACTCTCTGGTTCCCTATCACATAGAGTACTGTTTTCTCATATTTGATTTTTCAGTCCATATACTCTTCTTCAGGTTAATTACATTTCCTTTAAGGAGCATATTGGTGGACCCTACCTCTTGATCCACTCTGCCTGTGATTTCTTTTTTCCCTTATTTTAGTGTATCTAAACCATCTATATTAGAAATTATATCCAACCTTCTCTGCCTCATTTCTGTTGTGCTCTTTTTCCATCATTAGTTGTCTGTTTGTCTTCTTCATTTCACTTTCTGCTCCATTCACTGGGACCTCTCTGCCATTGTTCCTGAAATCCTGGTACTTTTCCTCTCTTTAGATTGTCCTGCAGTATTCTCTGTAGAGTTGGATTGATAGTTGCAAATTCCTCCAGTCCCTCTTTATTATGGAAGCATCTTATTTCTCCACTAATTTCTAGAGACAGTTTTTCAGGGTACATCAATCTGGGCTAGAGGTTATTTTCTTTCAGGGCTTGGAATACTTTGCTGCACACTCTTCTCAATTTGATGGTTTGTGCCGAGAAGTCTGCTGTAATTCTGATGGTCTTTCCCTTGTAAGTAATCTGTTTCTTATCTGACAGCTTTTAATATTCTGTTCTTGTATTGGATTTCTTGGATCTTGATTATTACATGCCTGTGTGTACTTCTGTTTTGGTTGTAGGTGGCTGGAGTTCTGTATGCCTCATACATCTGAATATCATTTCCTTTTCCTATGTTTGGAAGTTTTCCTTAATTATTTCTGTGAATAGCCTTTGTAGTTCCTTTGTTTGTACCCCTGCTTCTTCATTCACTTATTCTTATTCTTAAGTTATACATCCTCTTGTCATCTTCAAGCCTTTGTATTGTTACTGCTTGTTTCCTTATTATTTTTAAGAAATTTTTCCTTTCCTGATCCCATATTGCAGACCTGTTCTCTAGTTTTGATAATCTATCCTTAGTTTCTTTCAAGTAGTTTTGCCAGCTTTCAGTGGAGTTTTTAATTTCCTGGTAATCTCTTTGAACCTGCTTCATGTATTCTATATTTTCTTTATATTCTTTATCAATTGATTCTTCCCTTTTTTTTTGTTCCTCCATTCTTCCATCTGTATCTTCTTGAGAGGTGTTTAGCATTTCTTTTATTAATCTATTTATATCTTGCTTTACTTGGTTCAATATTTCACTTTTGAACTCATCTAGAGGTCCCAAAGATATCGCTTTATGTCCACTGGTGCCGTGTCTGATATTGCATGTTTGCCGTCCTCAATCTCCTTTGCATTTACCTTTCCTGGTTCAATGTTCTCAGGGTTGGGGGCTGGGGACCCTTTCTTGTTGCTTCTTCTCATATATTTTGTTCCTTCCATACAGGTGTTTATAGGAGGCCCCAGTTTCTTTCTTTGTTGGTTACAGTTTATCTGAAGTGCACTGACTAGGTAATCCTGCCCACTGCAGTGTATTATGGAGGTTCAAACAGGGGCAGCGTATGCTGGGCCCTCCCCTCCAGGTCAGTCAACATGCTGAGGGCTTCACTGCATTAGGGTGCACTGCCAGGCATAGGGACTTGGTTTTGGCTAACCTATTGTGCCTCATCCCCAGGCATGATGCAAGCCAAGCACACCCCACCAATCCCACTGGAGAAGGGAGCAGCTGACTGAAGTCACCACTGCTCCTTGTTCTTGCCAGTCTTCCCAGCCCCAGAATGTTGTCTGTTGGAGCCCCTTTTTCTGTTATTCCTGTCACTCACTGCACATCGATGCAGGTTCCCTGCCAGCTGAGTGCGTCTCCAATGAGTTGAAGCAGTGGGCTTTCAGGTAGCTCAGTAAGTCTCAGCTGTGTGAGTTCAAGCACTGCAGCTGAAGCACCAAGCCTTTAGCTGTAGCACTGGGACTGTATGTTTAATTGGTTTCTCTCAGCTTAGTTTGTTCCTGAATGGGGAGGATCCATCTCCCTTTGTTCAGGACTCCCCATGCTGTATTATTTTTGGAATCTAAGTTGACTATCTCAGGGAGCCTCTATAGCCTGCTGTTATCTATCTGCCGTCTTTACCAGAACCCCTAGATATTTCTTTTAAGTGGAACCATATAGTATTTACTTTTTGTGATGGCTTATTTCATTTAGTATAATGTCTTCAAGTTTTGTCTGTGTTGTAGTACATGTTAGGATTTCCTTTCTTCCTAAGGCTAATATTCTCTTGCATGTTTACACCACTTCTTACTAACCCATTCATTTTATGATGGACATGGGTTGCTCCCATGTTTTGGTTATTGTGAACAATGTTGCTGTGGATATGGGTGCAGGATGTACTGATGTTTTCATGTCATCAGTGTCACAATTTGGAGATCTTTTAATATTAAATGAGTTTGTTGTTTGGTTTCTTTTTAAATAGTATCATAATGCTTCATTGCATTGATTAACCACTATATAATCAATTAGCCTCATACTGATACATTTGTGCATTTTATACTTAGTAAAGTTTCAAAGGTAAAAAATTTGTTATCCACCAAAATCTACTTGTTTCCAAATTATCTTTCTTAGGAAAAATAGAAAATAAGAGATTCTCAGATAAGTTAACAGAACTTCTCTGAGCAATTTAAAGTGATATATGGTCTAGTTGATATGGAAATAAATAAAAGAATTAAACTCAAGGTTGAATAACTTTTGATGGTTAGCATTGAAAATGTTTAAACAGAGGCTAGGGATTTAGCTCAGTGGCATAAGCACCTGCCTGGCAAGCGTGAGGTTGTGAGTTCAATCCCTGGTACCACAAAAAAAAAAAAAAAAAAAAGAAAAGAAAAGAAAACAAAAGAAAATGTTTAAACAAAACATTAAATATAATTTTTATACTATGGATACATAATGCATTTTGAAAATAGAAATTTATAAATTGAAAAGGAGTTAGAATTAAACAATAATGATTTCAAAATAACCTAAATGAAAAAGAAATACAAGAACATATTAGAAATTTACTAGAGTCCTTAGCCTAGTAGAAAAAAGCCAATTGTCTTTATATTTTACTGTTTTGGGTAACTCAAGAAACATAAATCAAAATATGCTTAACATAGACATTGCTAGTGGCAGAATTTTAATATATATATATATGTATGTATGTATGTATATATATATATATATATATATATATATATATAAAGTTATCAGAGAATGATGACTTCACCTGAAATCTTTAGAAAAGGCAAGAACATCAAGAAAAGTATCAAAGAAAGTATCAAAGAAAAGGAAAATATTACTGTAAACTGTAAAAAATTCAAATATAACAGAAAAGGATAACACAACATCTTTCATAAAGCAAAGAGAATTTAAGGAATCAAAGTGAAAGACTGAAGTCAAAGGAAATATTAACCAAATAAATAAACATCACCTAAATAGGAAAAATAATACAAACAAGCTGAAGAAGCTTAAAATAACCAATGCTATCTATCCACAGGAAAGAAAAGGAAAAATATTATATTTAAGAATGGAAACTGAGAAAAAAGGGAACTAAGGATGGGGATTTATACCTCCCTAAATGCATATTATAGTAAGAGGAACCCAGAAAGTGCATTTCTGGGTGACATTTTGAATTATCAGTTAGATACTAGAGATTCATGTGGTCTGTGCTGGAATTAGAAAACATGGATGTACACTGGGAGGGGTATAAGATCAGATGGGAAAATGCACATGCTCTCACAAAATAACCACAAAAAAATATTATCTGTGGCTTTTCCAGGCTTCTTCATAGAAGATGGCATAACTCATCCATCACCCCAAGATAAACTTGGGCAAGAAAAAAAGTAATCTTCAAAGTTAAATATTCAGAATTACTATAAGATACACTTTTAGGAGAAGACACATCTTTAGGCAGCTATTTTAAGGACCTAGAATACAATTCTATAAAGGGAAATTGGCAAGTAACATTGATATAATTAATTTGCCAGCTGTAAAATATAGAGTAAAAGGCACAGTATTTTTTAATGATACTGTGCAAATGAAAACCTCATCTATTTAAAGCTAAGAATTGAAAGTTTACAGGAAGAGGAGATAATCCCTTAAAGTTATGGTATTTTATAAAGGGAAACTTTAAGAACATCCATTCTAATGCTGTGTTAGGAAATGAAGACATAAAACAATGGATAAGGAGTAATGAAGGGGCAGAAAACAAATTAGCTTTTAAAACAGCCCACAGTGGCTGGTAATGTCTAAAACATTTCATTTTCTGAAAATAAGGAATACAAACAAAGGGTGAGAGGTGGGAATAAGAAATTCTCATGCACAAATGAATTTAATTATGTGCCAAAAAGAAAATGCAAATGGGAAAATTTCAGAAGAGTACATTTTTTCCCCAAAGTAGAAAGTATTATTTATATATTGCAGCAAAAAACAGAGGTTAAATAAAACAAAATGTCTGTATTCAAACACTAAAGAAAAAGAGTCACAGAACCACTTAAGGGAAAAGAAATGCTTTCAGCTAGTACAGAAGGCTATGCCCCCGTTAGGACAGGAGGAGACAGCAGGGTGAGGAGCTGGGGACTCAGGCTTGGATGATTTAGGTTGAAGAATGAAGGGGCCTCTGAGCAAGGCAGAGGCGCTCTTGAACCAAGCCTACTATATTAGTGATCTCATCTGGTGGTTTGGTCCCCCCACTGCCCCATCCCAGTAATGCTCAGAAGCTGAGAAATTGGAAGAGTTGCCTGCATGCCACTGGGACTTCTCACAGAACAGGAGGATTTCAAAATCACGGCCAGGTTTTCACTGAGCAGCCCACTTCATTAGGCCTGTTGGATCGCATCAAGGGAAGCCATGGCTTATTATCGCCTGGCTGATAAGCTGCGGTTTGGGAAACAATTATCCTGCCCTCCAAAGCCATCAGAATAGGCACCTGACTTCTTGCAGTGATAATCAGGATGTATGCAGCCTGAAGTGCTTCCTGCAGTCTTTGAAATCCCATCAGAGACTATTCATGCCTGGCAGAGTCACACATCCCTCTCTCTGACTTAGGAAGTTCCTGTCCCCCTAGACCTGGCTGAGCATGCCCTGATTGTCCTTCACAGCTGAGCTCAGTTCACTCCTGATGGAAACCAGGCTCTTTGTGGCCTTGGCTCAGGTCAGTTACACATGTGTGAACAAAACAAAATTGTGTAAGTTTGCCTGATCACTGAAAGACAAGTCATTTGTAGATAATGGACGCACCTTGAGACCACAGTGGTAAGTGAAATAAATCAGACACACAAGATTAAGTATCTCATGGTTGTGAGAAACCCAAAGAATATATAAAAAGTAACATAAAAGATAATCATAAGTAGGAAGCTAGATTCTTCTCAGATGGGAAGGGAATCAAGAGATGTGGAGAGGAGAAAAGGGAGAGGAAAAGGGAGTGGAAAGGATTCAAAACGTGTTAACAGTGCACGACATACCAGCTCGGCACAAGGAATGGGAATATTAGGTACTGTAAACACGTGCTAATAAAAAAGAACCGCATTTTTGATCTCTATTGAATCTTTGATATAGACTAAACCACACTATAATAAATATTGAATATACAAATGAATGAATGAATGTTTGATATCTCTTGGAATAAATTTAAAGTGTTGTTCCTGCACCTGGAGCATAGGCCTCAGCTAACGACTTGTGCAAAATGCAGATTCTCAGGGCCTTCCTGACACCTACAGTAGAAACTCTGGGGAGGAGCTCCTCAGCCAGCCATGTTTTAACAGACTGATGATGATTCGATGTACCAAGCTGAGGAACCATACCGTTAAAATTGAATCTGAATCTATTTTTGCTTTAGGTCAGACAAAAAACAGACTTAAATGCTTCCAGGAAAAATAAAAGTTATAAAAATGAATGAACACACACCTGTAATCCCAGCACTCAGGACGTGAAGGCAGGAGGATCAGCATGAGTTCAAGGCCAGCCTGAACTACAAAGCAAAACTCTGTCTCAGGGGCTGAGGATTTAGCTCAACGGCATAAGCGCCTGCCTTGCAAGCAGGCAGTCATGAGTTCGATCCCCGGTACCGATAAAAAGGAAAAAGACAAAAAAAAAAAAAAAAAACCTCTGTCTAAAATAATAATAATAATACATAAATAAATAAATAAATAAGCTAAGGTGAAGGGAAAGGTGTAAAACAAAGCGTGATGGTGATCTATTGGGTAAAATAGAGCCTGACCATGCCTACCATAATGGGGGACAGCTGTGCTGCCCTCCAAATTCTGTCGGCCAAATCTTTCAGCTTTCCAAGAGATCATAGACTCATGGATTTTATTGCAGCTTTTATCATGTGTGCACAGGCCACACAAAATGTATTTGTCAGACAGATGCAACCTGCAGGCAGTGTTAGCATTAGGAGCTTATACAAGTCTCCATAGATGGTTTGGCATTATTGCTAGGGACAGGAGTGACAGGAGAGAGAAATATTCTGTGCCTATTTTGTGGTTTTTTTCTTTCAATCTGATCTTGTTTATCAGATAAAAAGAAGGAAGGATTTGGTTTTATCAGTTATTAGTTTTATCTAATAGCAGATTTGATATTAAAACTTAATCATTACAGCCCTTGCTCTAAGAACTCACTGGAGAATTGGATATAAAAATTTTGCTGAAGGAAGGAGTGTAGTAGAGTTATAACAAAATTATGGGTCTTCACTCTGAATGCACCCTAGTCCCAAGTTATCCTGAGAGAAGTCGTCACTAATGGTTTGAAAGATTTTGTTTTGTTTTTTCTAGTTTCATTTTGGTCAATTCTTTCCCTTTACTGAATATACAATTTCTCAAACTTTAAGGAAATTGCTAGATCTTTAAAAACAAAATCAAATAACAGCAAAACATAAATTGTAAAGAAGCAAAAAGGCAAATGCTTTTTATGTACCTGCCCCTTGCCAAAATTTGAAAAATATCAAAATACCGACAAATTTCACTTTGGCTTCAGCAAACAAATGAAGAATTTAATCAAAAAATGTCCTGCCTGAGAGGTGGCACACAGCCTTGGGCGATCTTGATGGAGACTGTGTCATAGAAAGGGTTTTAATTTCTTACGCGGCCTTAAATGATAGCTTCTGTGTCCACATCAACTGGTAAAAGGATGACAAAACTCAGAAGAATTCCACATACAAACCCTAATGAGATAGTTCAATTACCCACTGAAAAACAGAAAAGGCAAATCAGCAGGTTTTTATTCAAAAAAAGGTCCGAGTCTCTCAAGTAAGCAAAGACTAGTGAACAAATGAAACGGGAGAAGGAATGCCTGCTTTCCAAGAATGATTTTATGAAGAATCCTTAAAATAAGTAACTACAGAAAACCTGCAGGTAAATGAGGCTGTGCCACTTGGGCTGAAGGGGAGCGGGAAGCCAGGAGGGAGGGAGCGCCCGCACCCTGCTCTAGCAGTCAGTGAGTCTGGACATGCTGGGGGTGAAGCAGAGACAGGGCTTCCCTCTGTGCCAAAGGAAAAAGTCCACTCAAGAACCCTGCCCGAAAACGGACCACTCTGCACAGTGAGAGCCCTGTCTTTGACCAATGCCAGGATTGTAGTATCAGATAATGACATTCTTTTTTAAAAACATTTCTGTTTTGGAGAAAAATCATATTTCAGATTATAAAAGTAAAGGGTCATGCTCCTCATAACAGAAAAGGTATAATTCAGGACCAAAAGCAATAAATGGAACACAGAGGTATCTTATAATGTTAAAGGTACATAATAAGTTGTAATAAGTATGAATCTATGAAGAAATAATCTGGTATCAACATTCATAAATCGGAAGCTTCAGGAATTTAAGGAGATAAAGGTAGAAGCATATTAATAAGAAACCTTAATCCACTTGTCTCAGACAATGACTAAGTAGACAAAACAATAAATATGGATATCAAACTTTATATCCTAGAAGCAGAGAACACTTTTTATTTTCAAGACTACAGAGTATTCATATAAGCTAACAAAGTGACAAGGAAAAACTATTCCATGTCTAAAGGTAGATGTAGGGTAATCAATGAGCATAATACATTAAAACTATAAAGTAATAACAAAATCAGAAAACAAGTTCAATTACATAGAAATTTAGATACTTCCTCTTACCTATGGAAAAATTATTTTGGAGAAAAACTCCAAAATAAATTTTAGAATACCTTGAAAGTAAAAACAGTACCACTACTACATGTCAGAATCTATGAGATTGGGTAAAGTAGCACTTAGGAAACAATGCAGAAACTTTAATGCTTACTTTAAGAAAAAAGATAAAAACAAGCCCATTCAATAGAGCTTACAAAAAGAGCAACAAAATAAACTGAAGAAAAGCAGAATAAAATAATTGATAAAGAAAAATGTAGCAACAAATTAAGAAACAAATAAATAATAAACATAAGCCCAAAATAAATGTTATCCAAAAAAAGAGGAAGTGAAAATACATAAAATAAGAAATAGGAAGAAATTATGTTTATAGGAAAAGTTAAATAAGTCAGTTTATTCAATTTCCGTTGAACTTGAAAATCCAAATATAGTAGGTAATTTTCTAGGTAAATGTAATGTGCCAAAACAAATTCAAGTATGAGTAAAATATACAAACAATTTGAGTAGAAAATGGTTTCAAAAGATGTACTGCAAACTCTTCTGGCCAAAAAACATATACAAGGACCAAATGGTTTTGTTAAGATTTCTTACAAATCTTCAAAGAGCAAATAATTCTATAGTGTAAGGAAAGAAAGCAAGGCTCAATGTTTCTCTCTCTCTCTCTCTCTCTCTCTCTCTCTCTCTCTCTCTCTCTCTCCTCTTTCTCTCTCTTTTTCTTTAATACCTGGGATCAAACTCACTCCTCAGGTTTGCCAGGAAAGCACTGTGCCCCTGAGCTGTATCTCCAGTCCTCGATGTTTTCTCTTAAAAAACAAAGATGAACTTGATTCCAAACTTCAATGAACATTTTCATAACAAAAATTATTGTAGATCAATTTATCTTATAATTATTGATATGAGATACTCCTAAATAAAACATTAGTAGATTCAAGCATCATACTAAAAGAAAATGATGCCCTGGGCAAGTAAGATCTTTCCAGTAAGAGGAGAATTTTCAAAATTAGGAACAGTATTTATATAATTCACTACAGTAATAGATTCAAAAGGACAAAAGTCATAAACACCTCCACATTTTCTGAAAATGCATATAAGTTTAAAATTTCATATGTGACTTAAAGAATCTTCATCAATCGTAAATACACAAGTATTTCCTTAACCTAGTGAAGTATATTCATTATTAGGCAAATGTAGAAATATTTAAATCATCCTCATTAAATTTAAGAACAAAATAAATGTTTTCATTTTCACCACTATTGTTTAACACTATTATACATATTTGACAATGAAATTAGGGACAAAAATAAATTAGATATACAAAAACAATACAATAAAAGATAAAATTAAATATAGATTATATCATTTATACCTAGAAAACATAAAAGAATGAATTGAAAATTGATCGCAAACAATAAGTAGAGATATTGACATAAAATTAAGATATAGAAATTAACAGGATTCAGATAATCAACAAGAGTAAGGTATGAAATCTAATGGAAATAAAGTTGTTTTTTATAATTTTAAATTAAAAGCAAAGTAATTACAAGTGAAATAATAATAAGCATATAAAAGTTCTATGGACAGAACTATAAAGTTATCTTTAAGTGAAACAAAGCTTTGCATTAATACAGCTAGCTCATTGATAAAAGATTCTATATCATAAACAAAGTCCTATCATTAATTCAGCTAATGTGATCTTAATATAATTTGGAGGAGAATAAGACAGGGGATAAATCAGTTTTTTTTTTAAGTTAAAATGAAAGTGAATAAGCAAGAATATCAAAAATGAGAGGAAACAAAACTATAAAAGAATAGTGAGGGTTGATTGATTCTAGCAAATGTGTAAAGACAAATATGGATATACCTAAAAATTATCATGGTGTATATTGACAGTGTGATCAAAGTAACAGAAATCCAGAAACAGAGTAATATGCAAAGAGATTTCCTCTGTCACCAGTGGCACCCATCATCAAGAGGGAAAAAGAAAGGAAGAGAAACAAGAGGCAGAGAAGGATGCAGACGAGTGGGAAGGGAGGAATACAGGAGTGGACGTCAGCAGTTCTAAATTCATTAAAAGAAACCATAAAGATTTTTAGAAAAATATCTTCCAAATGCCTAGAGAGTAGGCCTTTCTGATTATAAAATAGAATTCAAAAATGATGGCCTAGAGTGAAGGCTCAGTGATACAGCACTTGTCTAGCATACTTAAGTCCTGAGTTTGATCTGGCCAAAACCAAAACAAAACAAATCAAAAGTTTTAAAAAGACTGATAAATTTGACCACATAAATATCAGAATAGCAAGAATAAAGGAAAAAGTCAGACTAACCATGGAAAAGCAGGAAAAAGAGTTTAAGTTCTCTTAAAAAAGAAATCATCACAAATCTACTTGTAGAAGACACAAGGGTATAAAGAGCTCATGAGACCAAAATCCCCACCCTAAACAGGACACATGGAAAGGGGCATCGCAGCCCTGGCATTCCTCAAGGGTCACAGATCCTGTTACTAACTGAGGCCTTGTTTTAAACTGCATCACCGTTCCCTTTTCCTTCTGCCAATGCTGGTTTCCTTTGTTCCCACAAGCCTCAACCCAAGGAACCTTCGGCATGAAAGTCTCCAAGTTTCTGTTTCCCAGCATGAGGTGATGTTCTTTTGACCTTTGGGAAGGGGGTTATAAAAATGAATGGCTAATAAAAACAAACCTGAAATAAGATTCTTTCCATTTCTGCCTATATTACTGATGTTAGCTCTTGTCCTTTTCATTAGGACAATGAGATTTCCCTTTTGTACTCTGTCTTCTAATTTTATTCATGGCTTCTTATGATTGGAAATTTTGACTTTTTAGCAGCACATCTGTTAGTCAACAGCATTTTGAACACATATTTAGTGTGTGCTAAGTATGTTGGAAAGATTTCTTGGGTATCAGAATATACAGGGATATATAAACTTGGACTATTGCCCTGAAAGCCATAAAATACTGACTTGCCAAGATTACTGTTAAATAGGGTGACTTTAAAGTACCTAATTAGTGCCCAGACTACAACTGCTTACATTTAAAAAAAAATGGAGAAAGACTTATATCATATGCAAATATAGGAAAAAAATGCTAAGTGCTAAATTGACAATTATTACTATAAAGGTTAGAAGAAGATCATTTCCGGGGGATGTGGTCATGACATATTGATTGATAAGTAAGAACTGAAGCCAGAGCCTGTAAGGTAAAAAGTCTACGGAGAGCAGTTGGAGCTTCTTCCAGGGGAGGGAGAGCAATGATGTGGATGCAGGAGTGAGAGGAAAATGTTTGAATATGGGCAAGAGCCCACCTGGAGTAGAGGATTTCAAGTTGTAAGGATAAATTGTGGTCAGATTAGAAAGAGCATTAAATGCCCCACTAATGAGTTTGGGTTTTGCTCATAGGAAGCTTCTATAGATTTATGGGAGTTAATAGCATGATGAAAACAATATTTTAGACAGTTTGGCAGCCAGCCACATAGATTGGGGTCAGCAAGACAGACAGGAAGGGCAGAGATGGGCTTAAGCTATAGGCCAAGCATTAGTTACTAGGCACCAATAGGAAGCTAGAAGTGGAAAGAGAATAAAATAGGAGAGAATTTTTGGAGAAACATGAAAAAAAAAAAAAAAGAACTGGAAAAATGTTCACTTTAGGGCATGTCTCTGCTGTCACTTGTTGACAGAGAGGGCGGACAGAGCCCAGATCCATGCTGATTGATCCCAGCAAGCTAGAAGTAGAATTCTAATGGTGGTGGATAATCCCAGCAAATCCCAATGGGCCTTTAATTTCACTGAAATTCAGGCTATTTCTAGGTTCTGGCTATGAGGCTGAAACTGAGTTTTTTAGCCCACAACACTCCAAGTGGCTCCTGCTGGTCTGAACTCAGCTCCCCGACCTCCTGCCAGCTTGAATTCCATTGTGCCCCACTCTGACATTAAGTGGAGCCACTAAGTGGAGCCAGCCCTCAGGTGCTCTGAATTATGACTTAGAATGGCCCCTTTCCAAAATGGCTACTGGCCAATCACCCTCTCCTGGGGACTTCTGAACCTGAACAACTCACCAGCTACTGCAGTCCACTCCACAGTGTTCACTGCTCAGTTCCACTAGTGTGTTTCTCTATGAAGGTCTATGGGGTCACCGGGGGTCACTGTGCAGGTCCAGCTGCCTCTCCCATGCCTCGTGCAGGGGCTCAAGGAGAAAATGCTGCTTGCCACCTCCCTCCTCTGCACTATGGTCCTCCTCTTCACTCTCCCCATAAACTCTAATTCTCATTTCAGATCTTTTTGGGGTCTAAGAACTCACTTCTCTCTTCTTCTTGTCCTCATACTGCAGCACTGGATTCCAAATCAGAAGGTGTTTCTCGGCTGTTCACCATTCTACCATCATCCCAAAAATCTCGCTGTCAGAACTGAAGGCATGAGGTAAAGTGGGAGACTTTGTACTGAAGGGCAAAGTTTTAAAAAACGAATGCTTGGTCCATCCATGCCCTTTTATCTTAAGAAAAGGAAATGGAGCTGGTGAAGAAGAGAAAGAAAGTTAAAGAGAATGAGTGGGAGCTGTTGTAGCAAGTACTTAGAGAATCAAAGGCAAGGAAAAGGTCAGAAGGAAGGTAGGGACAGAGGATCCACTCTGCATCAGATGCTGCAGAAACGTGGATGAAAATGAAAAATAGATGCCTATGTACTCAGCTCTGGAGACATCAGTGTGCTTGCTGCATGTAGATTCAGAATGATAAGGTGTTAGTTGCAGAACAGAAAAGAATGGGGTGAGCTGTGGGCTTGAGATCAGATTCTTTGGGTTTCAGTCTTATGTCTTCCACGGCTTGCTGTGCAGCCTGAGCAAGCTGCTTAATTCTCTATGCCTCTAAATCCCAAATTTTCAAGTAAAGACAACAATAGTTAACTCAGTGCCTACCTCACAAAGGTTTGCAAGGCTAAAAACCAGTGTGTATGAGTTGCTTAACACAGCATAGATTCAGAGTAGGAGCTCAAACATGTTTTTTTGGTTATAGTATTACAATTTTTGGAAATGGATGCTGGTTGGCATTTGGCCAAGGATCTTGGTAGGAAAAAACATAGCAAAACTAGCAAGAAGATTTGGGAAATCATCCCAAGCACAGGTGCATGCTTATCTGCAGGCATTTGGGAAGATGCCGTAACAGGAGGGCAAACTGAAGGTACCACGAGATGAGGAAATTTAAAAGTGGGAAGAAAG
This sequence comes from Cavia porcellus, assembly GCF_034190915.1. Taxonomy (NCBI): domain Eukaryota; kingdom Metazoa; phylum Chordata; class Mammalia; order Rodentia; family Caviidae; genus Cavia; species Cavia porcellus. The sequence continues at coordinate 56,292,405 of NW_026947495.1, forward strand.
AGAGGATGAGTTGTCTAAAAACTCAGGTGACTAATCAGTTTGAACAATAAAGCTACAGTCTGGAGTAGCAGACTCTTCGTGTCCAAGGTCCTTTTAGATCTACATTCACCTAGAATAACATTTGATCAGGTTGGTCTTTCAGCTTTGACTTGTTTGTGTATGGAATCACAAATCATCAAAAGCAACTTGCCCTCTCAATAATAATTTTAAAAATCATTTAAACAAAAAGTTTTAAATAGTGTGAACAAGCCAACTAAATCTGGTAGGTTGGGTCCTTGTTTCCCAAAAGCTGCTGGCTGATTGGAGCAGCATGTATTTGTTCTAAAGAATGATCCTGATAGCCAACCATTTATGCCTTCATCTGCTTTCTGGGTTTTCTCTGTGTAGCAGCTTCTCATGGTGCAAGAGATTCAATTATTGATCTAGAAAGTGAATAGGAAAAAGTTTACCCAGCAGGCCTACAAGCCTATTTGATCCCAAGAGAATATGAGGGCATCAGATTTTTAAACAAGCAAAGAGAAGAACCTTATGAAGATAAAGTGTTGTGTGCCATAGCTTGTTATTCTGAGCAGCTTTGAGGCCACCTGCCTATTAGACTTGTTTCTGTTTTGGCCATCAATACTGCCCTGGAGATGGCTTATTTGTAAAAGAAGCAGGATGTAGGATATGCATTCATTTGTAAAAGATGACACCACACACATTCTGTAGCTAATACTGTGTTCGTGAACTTTACCGGTGACTAAATACATTTGATTTCTTACAGCTGAGCTTCAGTAATTGGTTTTTGCAGCCTCAAACACATCCAGCAAGGAAAATATGAGAAACCTCGCTCTCTCTCACTCTGCTTTTTGAAATGGCTTTTGCTGCAGATGGGAAAAAACCATCTCAGCTCTGAGTTGGCAGTTCTCAAGGTCAAATCTCAGAGAGCTGGCACCTGGGAACTCAAAGGCGAGGAGCAGGTGGCTCTGGAAAAATAAGTGACCCTGAGGGTAAGCAGCCAGGGAGGAGAGAGGCGAATGGCAGTGAGGGGATGGTGGTGGTCAGAGAAAGGGGTGACTAGGGTCCTCCAGACCTCAGACTCACACCCACAGTTCACAGCAGTTTAGTGTGTTTTTTCCCCCAGGCCTGATACAGCCAGGAGGTCTCTGGAAGTGCTCTGTAAGCCACCAAATCACAGAGCACAACAAATTCCAGACATAACTACCATTGGGGGCTGGAGAATCATTATAATGTTATGTGAGATTTGGCTGTGAAAAGAAAATGTGGGCTCATCCAATGGATTGATTAGTTAATTTATTCAAAAAAAAAAGGACTAAATGAGTGGCATTTGCTTTGGCCTTGAAAGCACTGAATTATATACTGCAACAGTTTGGTTCATTGGGTCTCACAATTCCAGGAGAATTGGACTGCTTGATATACCTCTGATGTCTTCTACATTTATAATCTGTGACTAAAATGAGAACTACAAAAATGCATCAATGTGATACGCAGAATAAACGTATGTTTGCCTTCTGTACTGGTTTAAGGCAGTTACGATATAAGGAAATGTGTCTGTCATTCTTCTGTCACTTTCCCTCCTCTTTTAGTTGTCCACACAATATGTGTGGCTTTTTCCCTTTTTCCTGGGCTCTCCTACTATGGGGCACCTCAAGTTCCACTCTTTCCTAATCCCTTTCTTCCCTGAAACTCATTTTTAAAATTATTTAATCCTATACTAATAGAGAAGCACTGGTGAATGATTATTTTCTTGATGCTATTTTCATTTTCACAACTCCTTGATTATAGTAGAATATTGTATAAGAAATAGGCCTTGGAAGGAGATTTGGGGGAGCAAGACAGTTATTCCCAGGACATCATAAATCATATTGTAAAGGCAATTAGTACAACCATCTGCCTCTCACTCTCTCCTTTTGTTTTTGTCATCACCAATCATAGGACCTTCTAAGTGTCAGGCTACTGTGCTGGTCCTGGATGCCAACACAGAAGTGTATGCAGGCTACCCACAATAGGGTGGGTGTAGCACTCACACCCATAATCCCAGCATTAGACCATGAATCAATCACAAACTTTAGATGCCTGTCTCCATGACTACATGAGGCTTTTGGGGTGCACCCAGACACAAATTATAACAACGAACCTAACAATAATAAAGATAATATTAGTTGTTATAGCTTACATCTAAAATAACCCCTAAAAGTCTCAAGTGTGTGGAAGATCATTGGATCATGCAAACACTAAGCTCAGTGGTGGTGGGTTCAACCTGATGAACTCATAGTTGAATGAGCTGTTAGGAGATGGAGTCTGAAGAAGTTGATCACTTGGGGATATGACCTACAAGGGTCTTCTCTATGTTATGTTATATTCTCAGAATCCTGTCTGTTAAGGAAGGAGACTTCTCTCTTCCCTATCCCTTTTGCACTTCTTTCTTCTGCTGTTTTCTGCCACCATGAACTGTTGCCCTTTGTCCTGTGCCACCCTGACTTGGAGCCAGCTGAGTATAGACTGAAACCTACACAAACCATGAGCTAAATAAACCTCTCCATACCTAATGTTGGACATCAGGTATTTTATCTTAGCAACTAGAGAAAAGTAACCAAGTCATAGATATTCTCTCTTTCTAATATTTCATTCCAACATTCAGGAAGGATAAGTTCCAAGAACCATCAAAGGTATCCTGGAGCCAGAGATTTAGCTCAGTGGTATAAGGAAGAAGACCCTGTCTGGGAAGCACAAGATCATGAATTTGATTCCTGTACAAAAAAAAAAGTATCCTGGATACATACCAGGGTCACCCAGGACAATGACTACCTTGTTTCCTTCTTGGTACTGAGAAACAGACTTTGAGGTGGGATTTAAAGCATACAGTCCAAGAGGGACAATTCTCTTTCCTCTGTTGTCTACTGAGTGCTGAAACATGGCCTCACACATTCTGTGTTCAACATGCCTTCAGCACTGAGGAGTATCTGCGCGCTTGGCTAAGGAAGAGGGAATATTCCTTTAAGCTCTTTGGGGAAAGCTTTTAAAGTTCTTAATATTTCCAGTGGTCCAGATCAACATACAGGATTCTGAGAATATAATGTAACATAGGAGAGTCTGCATGCAAAGTTGGGATATACTATGTGACCACACTTGGTAGCTATTGCCTATGCAGCTAACAGAAAGGGAGACATTAATTTTTAAATTCATTCTGTTTCTTTTGTCTAGGAGTTAATCTAGATCCTCATTTATTCTCATGAACTCTCCTATTACTGGACCTCCCTCTTTTCTAGTTCACTTTCCCAGAGGCTATCAGATTGATCTTTCTGATAAATTGTTCTGGCCCCTTTCCTGCCAAGAATCACCATTGGCTTCACATTGGCTTTTTTACCCTCTGGGGCCAGCAGGCATCACAAATGAATGAAGTGGCTGGACTTAGTGAAATGGAAACACTTTGATCTGCAAGCCAGGAAACAAACATAACTTCGATTTTTTTCCGTGTGTCTTAAAAACGAAGGCCTGAATCTGTAGTTGATTTCCCCAACTTTCATTAAGACTTGGATATAAGAAATAACTCACTTTGTTCTTTATGATATGAAAAAAATCCTGCCAGGTAAAGGATTGTATGAGTTAACGTGTTGGTTTGATTGTTTAAACAGAGAGCAAAGTACAGTAGCTAACATAAGGTGTATTATTCACATGAAGTCTACAGTGCGGAGAGTTCCAAGATGTCAAGTCTTTGAGGACTCAGCTCTACAAGCTCAAAAGGGTACCTCGGTCTCTTCTAACTTGTTTTCAAAATATGGTCCAGGGATTCCTGGCAATGTCTATGGCCCTCTTAAGGATATGCAAGTTAAAATAATTTTATAAGGATACTAAAATATCTTTGCCATTTTAATTTTAACTCTACCATGAATATACAGTACACTATTCTAAAGGTGATTAAAAATAACAATGGGAAACCTTGAGCTAACAGGATCACTTCAGTGTATTTGGATGTCTTTCATTTATTCACTTAGTAACTATTACTAAATATAGTAGTACAATTTACATTTACTCACTCAACAAAAATTGGTAGCTCATTTTACAGGCAAGATCTAGTGAGAGCTGCTGAGGGTACAGTGAGATGCAGAGAGATGACCTCTGCCCTCATAAATTTAATGGTCTAGAAGGGACATCAAAGACTAAACAATGAGAAACACAATTATTCAATTATAACTGTGATAATGTTAAAAACTTATAGCTGTAAGAACAAAACCCAGGGACAAGGGGAGACCTTAATGTGCCTGATATCTGATGTAGACCTTATCACTGAAAGGCTGAAAAACATTGTTACTAAAACTGTGAACTGCTATAATCATCCTCCTTGTGGGGCATGATTGATGACAGCCAGTTCTTATCAGAATCTGAGACAGAAGACCTGGGTAGACAGAGTAAGGAAGCTTTCAATGTTAAGGCACCTTACATTTCATCTGTGTAGCTAAGACAGACACCATACATACCAGTTTGCTTAAGAAATCTTTCCTTTATTTCAATGAAATTAATAAATCTATTCTCATAAGTATTCTGAGTGAAACAATTAATTATATGGTTATTCTACTTATAGCTTTTACCAGAGTATTAACCAAACAAATGATTTTGACTAAATTAATATTATTATTATATCTTTTTAAAATAAGGAAGCTACTATTCAGTTTTAGAAGGTGTTAGGGATTATGTGTCCTCCTCCCCATAATATATGTTGAAATCTGAACTTTCAGTATCTCATTATGTGATATTATTAGACATATTTCTTTTTAACTGAAAAACATTGTAACATGAAGTTCTATCCACTCAGGAGACCACATGTCTGAGGCCAGCCTGGAAAACTTAGCAAAACTCATATTTAGTTAAAATGAGAAGTGCTGAAAATGTGACTGAGTGTCAGAGAGCATGCCTAGCATGCAAGAAGCCCTGGGTTCAATCCCCAGTACTGTGGGAGAAGGGGAAATAAGGCCATTATGGTGAGCCTAATTCAGTAAGACTGGTGTTCTTATAAAAAGTGTGAATTTAGACATCGACCCACAGGCAGGGAGAGCATCACATGAAAACCAAGGCAGAGATTGGGATTGTGCAACCACGAGGCAGCCAGTGTGGCAGATCAGAAGAAGCCTAGAGAGTGTTATGGAATACACTCTGCTCGTGACTCTCAAAAGGAACCAACTCTGCCAACACCTTGATCTAGGACTTCTTACTTCTCTCGTTGTTGAAGCAAAATACCTGATCCTCAAAGTTAGGGAAAAGAAGGTTTATTTCTTACAGATTGGAGGTTTTAGTCCATATTTAATTGAATCCAAGGCAAAATGACATGGCTGAAAGATAGTAGTTTATGACCACCCCTGCAACAAGTGTGAACCAGGCAAAAAAAGTGAGAAAAACATGCCTTCTTCCATCATTACACTGTTTGCTGGCTCCACCTCTGGGTGGGTGTAGCACTCATACCACCAATCCAAGCTCTAGACAATAAACCAATCACAAATTCTAGATTTGGCCACTTCCATGAGTGCATGAGGCTTAAGGGGCAGCATTTCACCCCTGCCCCCACCAAAGACTCATGCACATCCTTTATGCAAAAGACATTTAGTCCATCTCCAAGATTTGCTAAAGTCTTAACAGTTTCAGCATTGCTGAAAAATCTAAGTCCCAAGTCTCTTCCAAGATAGAAGGCAAACTCTTAGCTGCAAGGTCCTATACAAATGAAATCCAAGTTAAACACTTTCAATATACAACAACACAAGATAAGCATTACCATTCCAAAAGTTATAATCAGGGGAACACAAAGCATTGGAAACAAAGCAAGTCAAAAATCCAGCAGAGCAAACATTTAAGTCCTAAAGTTTTACTCTCAGCATCTGAAACAACTCGGTTGCAAGCTCTAAAGGCTTGACTGACTCCACCTCCGTGGCACTTCCTGGGATTTTAGCTCCCACAGTTTCTCCCTTAAGCCCCCTCTGCTCTATTTTTGAAGCTTTCCTTGGATGGTCTATGTTCCTGGTTTTACCAAACTTCTGGGTTCCCACTGCATCTTTGGCTTTTAACTCACAGCTTTACAATATCGCACTCTCAGGGGCACATTGCCTGGCCCCTCAGACCTTCTGAAATTGGGATGCAAGCTTCCTTAACCTCAGAACTCATACATTCTCCATTCTAAAACCAGTGCCACATGGATGCTGCTGAGGTCTGCTATTAGCTGGAGCAATAGCCAGGCTTTCCTCTCTCTTGGTGGTAGAGTTGAGTGCCTCAATCACTGAGCTCTTCTGAAGCTGATTGTGAGGAACAGCTTCTCTATGGCATCACCATTCTGGAATCTGTTGCAGCTGCCACCATTTTTGAACCTTCTGTGGCCTATGTTACCTCTCTGGAACATGGCACTCTGTGGCTTTCTCCTCTGAGCCAGGTCTTTTACTTTTTCAGTTTTGAGCCTACAAAGGGTGGAGACCCACTGCTTCCCAAGTGCCCCCAGGCCATCATTTTTATTTCTCTGTTTTTGTTTTCAGCAATCAAGATCTCAGCTCTAACTTTACAATCCATAGTTTTCTGGCCAAACTCACAATGTTTTAAATCACCCTGCTGGGCTCTTGTTTTTGATTTGCAATGTAAATATTGCTGAAAGCCCCCAACAATAGCCATGCCACCACCTCAACATTTGAATGCTTTGAAATTTCCTTTGCCAGATTAATCAATAAATTGCCCTTAATCTCAGTCTCAGGCAAAGTCTCTGGACACAAAAAAAAACTCAAACTTTCTGCCAAGTCATAACACACACTGTGAGGAGTCCAACAACCAATGCAGTCCTTCTTCCCAGCAGAAACCCTCTGAGCCTGGTCTTTACCAGCAGGCTTTCTATCATCCTTTTAGTCTCCTAAGCTCTGACCAGAATCTCCCCTACAGAACAGCCTAAGCTGTTCCAGTACACCACTCCTTCAGGAGATATCTCCAAACCTTCCTAAACTCTTCCCACAAGCCATTTCCAAAGGCTCTTGAACCACATGGTCAGGTATAGTCACAGCAATGGCCACACTCCCAGTACCAAATTCTTTCTTAGTTACTTTTCTATTTTATTGTTGAGACAAAAATACCTGACAACCAAAGTTAGGGAAGGGAAGGTTTATTTCTTACAGATTGGACATTTCAATCTATACTCAGTTGGCTCCAAGGCAAAATGCCATGGCTGAGGGGCAGCTGTCCATGGCCACCACAAATAGAAAGTGTGAATAGCAAAAGAGAGAGGGACGTGCATTCTTCCTGCTATTACATTGTATGCTGGCTCCACCCCTGGGCAGGTGTAGCACTCACACTACCAATCCTAGTGCCAGACAAAATGAACCAACCATGAATGCTAGATTTAGCCATGTCCATGATTGCATAAAACTTGGGGTAGCCATCTGACATAAACCATAACAACTTCTAACTTCTTAAACTGTGAACAAATGAATTCCTGTTGTTTATACATTCAGTTTAGGGTACTTTATGGCAGATCTAGAAAACTAATAAAGAAATAAAGCAGCTTAAGAAAATTTCTCATTCAACTGAAAACCAGGGATGGCAGAGACAAATCAGTGCAAAAAGATACCAACTGCACAGGACTGAGCTTCCCAGACATGTGGTCTATTACTGTTCTGGATACATTCAAGATGGTGTTTCTGGATGCAAGTAACATTTGAATAAAGGACATTGTCCTCCCACTGTGGGTAAGCCTCATCTAATCAGCCCAAACAAAAAGTTGAATAAGGAGGAATTCAGTCTCTCTGCTTGAGCTGAGACATCAGTCTTCTCCAGTTTTCAAACACTGGCTTTTCCTGGGTCTTGTTCCTGTTTACCTTTGGACTTAAACTAAGTCATCAGCTTTTCTGCTTACATCTTCAAGTCCAGGTTTTTCCTTACACTATTACTGACAAGGTCTCCAGCATGCTGGTGCAGATCTTCAGATGAATAGGCTTGGATGACTCCAGGAGATATTATTTTACTCCCCCCAAATAGTTTTGTTTCTTTGGAAAAGTGTAATATAGCTTCCATGTTAAAAAAGAAAAATTCTGTTTGCAGCATTTACATGTGTTAAGACCAATTGGCTTTGTTAATGTCAAAAACGCAGCTGAGAATATTTCCATTAGCAGTCATGTATATTCACACTTTTGTTACTTTTGTGGTTTGTTTTGCTTTTTCTAGCTCCTAGACTAAGTATAAATGCAAGGTTCCATTTATCTGTATTCAATTTCTTGTGAGGAATATAGTGGCTGACACGTGCCTCACTATAAACATGTTATGTTAACCAAATTTAACTCAGCTTCCAAAGGCGGGTGGAGGAGCAATTTTTTTTTACATCAAAATGCATGTATTTAAGATTCCTTTCTTTCTTTCTTTCTTTCTTTCTTTCTTTCTTGCTACTTCATACTGTCACTTTAGAATCAATAACTAGCTGGTTTTTCTGTTTTGTTTTTAGGATTGAACCTTGGAAAAGATAAGCTATTATAAAAATATTCACCATATAGTCAGCTAATAGAAGCAGGTAAAATATAAATGGACCTGGTAACATTTGGCAGGCCCATGCATAGCCTATCTAGCATTCTGAACTCTGGAAGATTCACAGTTAATATAAAGTATAATTGTTTGCTTTGGTAAGCCTCTGTTGGCACCTTAGATGATCTGGCATTTAGGGAAAGCCACCAAATCGTTAGGAGAGTATGCAAGGAAGAACTGCAGTGAAGGTCAGCATCATGGTCATTGTGAAGAGAAAGCACAGTAGCTTGAAATGCAAGCTGTCTGAGTTCTAGCTGTGGCTCTGCCACCAGCAATGCCTGGGACATGAGCAATGAGTGTCTTTCTCTCCTGGCCCAGCTTTCTTCTACCTGATGACAGAGTGTTCTCCTGAATCTAGCAAAGAAGCTTTCAGGTATGACGGACGGTGTCTGCTAGTTTCCAGATCCAAGAAACGGAAAAAAATGGAAAAAAGTTCAGTTCAACTTGATAACTATGTGTTTCCTTTCTGTTTTTATTCACAATATTTTGTGGGTGTCGTTTTAAGTTAGCCTGTGCTCAGTGGGAAACTTTGACTGCTGCCTAGGGGGAGAGTCTATACTGTCTTCAGTTTACCCTGGTGCTGTATTGTACTTGAGACTGGGTGAGAAAACATAGGTTTAGATTCAGCTATAAGCATGTGGGGTCCCATAAATCCTCCTTAAACAGTTGTGAATGTGCAGGGTTGTGCGTGTACAGTTTAGAATTTTTTCTCTACTTTTTCAATCAAAATTTCAACTCCTCAGCTTTTTTGTTCCTTTTAGTTGAATAAAGCATTTTGCTAGCTATTTATTGTATATTTCCTAAGGTTTTACATATTGGTTTCATTTTAAGGATCAGTAACTCCTGGTACTCGGTTTGGGTATTATAATAAAAGTAATGTTTTTGTTATACACTTTGTAATATAAGGAAAAAAGCATTATTGATTGAGATACACCTAAAATATTGTTCTACAATAAGATTGCAGGAATAAGGTAGGCGTGAATTAATCTATCCATTTAGGATGAGGGCAAAGACAGCAATGTTAATGCTTTCATGCAAGACCAATAATTTGCTAGCATTTGATTAGTTTTAAAGTGTGATTTTCAAAACATATTGACTTTTTAGAAAACTGAATATAGTTGGAAAACATAGGCTTAATTTTAAAGTTGTGGGCTTTCAAGGCTTTTTTTGTTTTGTTTTGTAGCCTCATTTTCACAAAACTCGTTGCAGATTGACTTTTGATTTTGTTAGTAGTTATATGATGCAAATAATACCAAGAGAAGCATATGGAGAACAGAACTTGTTTAAGGAGTCACCAAATGGATGTAGGGCATTTAATGAGTCAAGAAAAATTAAGAGAATATTTTTACTGTTTATTTTTTCTCTTGCTTTTGTTGTTTTGTAAGCTTTCTAATTTAACTCTCCTTCTGTGATACCCAATGGCAGAAGTACTCTTCAAATTTGCCATCAAAACTTCATTTTTAAACACATAACTCTTTCCAGAAACCCTTCCAAACTACAGAGTGCAGTGGCCCTTATTTCCGATCTTGGAACAAGCAAAGAAAAATATTTATTATTATTTATTATTTCCCCAATTTTCACATCCCCAAAGGCACTTGACAACAGAGAAATGTCTGTTCACATTAACCCATTTTAAAAACACTTAAGGAAACTGTGAAGTCACTGTTCCCTGTATCAGTGCTACCAACCTATGACAACTCTCCTGGCATTTGCTTTCAGAGAGAAAACATTTAGTTCATTTTGTGAAGAAACAAACCGAGACTTTGCCTTATCTGCATTGTCTTTTATGTCTTGAAGCCTGCAGGGTCCAACAGCAAAAGTGCTTTGCTAAATGAGCAGAGAAAGGCACCTCCGGAATGCTCAAACAAATTTCATTTCTTCATGGGGAAGCCAGACACACCTTTCTGGTCATGAACAGTCTACCTTAGGCTAAAAGTTAACACTTTTATTAAAAAATATTCTTTTTCATTAAAAGAGTTCATCCTACTCTTCTCATATCAATGGACTCGATATAGTCTAAAATCTGATATCAAGCTATCCCAAGGGAAATTTGTGCTATAAAATAATCTTTTGAAACACAGACAGCCCCTTGTGGCCTCTGGGTGGAGACAGTGCACTGGGAGGAATGGAGGTGCGGTGCTCAACTCACCAGTAGATTGGGCCCTCGCTTTGCCACCCTGCTGTCTTTGTGACTCTGGTAGTTACACAACTAACTAATCCTTAGTTTTCTTTTTATAGATCAAGCGTAAGTGAGGATTATTGCAAACTTGCCTGTATAGAACTTGATGGTAACTATAGTATTTCTTGTAGAAGACTTTAAACCCAGAATGGTTTGCAGAGGAATGTTCAGCTTTTCTCAGGCACATCATGACTTGAGAATCCATGATTTTTCCAAGTCCACTCTTCCCTTCCTTATTTACTCAAAAATCTCAAATCATATTACAAATAACCATTTGGTTGCCAGGAAAGATTAAAGGAAAATTATTTCATTCAGTTTCTCCAAGCTTATAGAATTAGAAGGACTGTAATGACAACAAACTTTTAAGCGTGAGCCCCTCAATGCACTGCTGCTTATGCCTCGTGCAGGGCCTCTAACCATTTCCCTAAAGTTGGTTGGTTCATGTCTTTGATATGTGTGGAATCTCTGGCTACTAAGGGATGATCTGTTGATTCTAAAAACAGCTTTGTCATCCACAATCTAATGATCATAGCATATCCATAAAATGACTTTGTGCGGGCTATAATACTGGCATTATTTTTGGTGGCCAAATAAATTATGGAAGTGCCATAATGCTGGGCAGGAAATCTGGATAGTTCACCAGCTGGACCCGCCTGTGCAGAGCTGCATGGGAAACACACTCTTTCTAGATGAAGCAAATCTGATAAGCATTTTCAGTCTCCTGGCAAGAAAAATCCCAGGCTAGCTAAGAAATCAAATACCTAATCCCAGTTCCATTTATTCTTGAAATAAGCTCCTGCTGGACATATTTTGGGACGCAGACAACACTTGGCCAACAGATGTTAATGATTTAAGGGAAGTGGCTATTGAACTAAAACAGCTTTTCTTAGAAAGATTCTTAAAAGATCATCACAGAAACTAAGTATTAATACATTAGTGTGCCTTTTCCGTTCCCATTTCTCCAGGCTGAACCTTAGTATACTGCTTTAGTGTACTAAAGTTTAGTATACCAAGTTCCTAGCAAGGATTGTTCTGGTCCCAAAGTGACCTGTCACTCAAAGTATCCAAAGGTCCCTGACAGTACCATTCTCACCAGAAAGCTGATCTCTACCAGAGACAGAGCAATGAGCTGCAATGGACTCACAGCAACATGTGAGTAACTGGCATCCTTGACACCACTACTATGGTAGCATGTGTATTTTTTTAATACTCTCTTAATTTAAATAAATTCATAATTTTTGAAGTTTCAGGCTTTGTGAAAACAGGAAATAAAAAGTGCCAGGATCAGCCAGCATGGCAATACAGACCTATAATTCTAGCACTCTGGGAAGTTGAGGCAGAAAGTTCACAAGTTCAAGCTTTGCCTGGGCAACTTACTGAGTTAGCAAGATCTTGTCTCAAAATTAAAAAATAAAAATAAAAAAATAAAAATGGCTAATACCATAGTTCAGTATGATACTTAGCCCTGAACTGCAAAAACAAATCTCTAAGACAAAACAAAGCTCTAGAGCTTCCTTATTCTTGGCTCTTGCCGTTGTTTCACAGCTCTCCCGTGTTTTTACTTTTAAAACATCCTTCCTCTATCCATCCACAAATATTTACTGAACACCTACAATATCCTCCTTGCTGTTCTGGGAGCTCAAATACATCAGTAAGTAAACAAGGCCTCTAACCTTGTGAGCAGCTGAGAAGGCTTATATTAAACATAAGTAAATTTTGTAGGCTGTTAGAAAGTGATAAATGCTTTGAGAGAAGAAAAGGGAAACAGGATAAAGGGAATCAAGAGACCTGGACACGTCGGCTCAGGTTTACCCTTTTAACTGTGGAATTCAAGAGACCACACTGAGGAAGTAACATCTGTACTGAGACTTTGGGAAAGAGAGGGACTTGGCTGAGGAGCTCTGGAAGGAGCTTGTCTCCAAAGAGAGGAGCAAAGCAGTGCCGGCAGGTTATATGAACAGCTGGGAGGCGGGGGTGGAGAACAGAGAGCATAGCACCATAGGCTACTTTAGGGTGTTCGGCTTCGCTCCCTTGCCTTCTAGCATAGCAAGTGGGTCTTTGGCAAAGACAAGCTAGGGGAAAGGAGATAGAGGATTCAACTTGCACATAAGTTTCTATGGTCAGAGATTGATTATATTTTCTCAAGGTCAATACTAGATAATACAAAGCTCCATATTCAAATAAGAAAAGGATACTGGAAAATTTTGAGAACTATTCTCCCATCCTTGTATTCTGAGCTAAGCAGACAGTGCATTTGAAGACTATGTTTGAGGAAATGATAGTTGAGTGCTTGAATTTATTCCCTTATCTTATGTGGCCTTTGGTATAAGGACTTCTTTAAGGATAACTTTACAATATGGTCACCTCAAAGACATCAACTGCAAACTCGAGGACCAGGAATGAATATGAAGCCTCAGCTTCAAAAGTTTTTACCACAGGACACAGATACAGAGAAAATTCCCAGGTTTACTCATTGTTGAAAAATGCATCAATTCTCTGCAGCAGATGGCTTCAAGGTGATTTGAAAGCTTATATATCAATATCTGCTTGTGTACTCATGTGCTTCCTCCAAGCCAGGCGGGATGATATTTTGGGATCATAGTACATTTAATATATTCTCTTTATGATTAAAAGCTTCAGAAACATAACCTCTGGCACCAATAAGAAAACTGTCTGATCTCATATTTGCATGATCTTTCTCCTTTAATCACAGGGGAAATTTCTTTCTGTGCAGATTATAAGAAACAGAAGATTGGGAGATACAAGCATGACTTCCAAGAAAGACTGCCAGCAGTGTACATCAGATGATCTCTGAAATCCTGTGATCTTTTAAAATACATTCAATGAGTCTAAGTGTGAATGAGTTTGTATTAAAAAAGCCATGACCATTCATTCATTCATTCATTCAAAAATATTACATAATTATTATAAGCTAAGTTCTGTGTATAGTAAGTCCCCAACTTATGAACATTTGAGTTGTGTACTTTCACAGATATAAATGGAGTCAAATGTCAGTAGTAATAAAGTTCTAAGACTCTGTGATAGATTGGTCATGCCTACTCCGGAAAAAGCAAAGTGGCCTTGTACAAATGGAACATAGACTTTCACTATAGTATTTTAAAAGGCAACAATGAACAGATTCCTGGAACTTAGCGGGATCTTAATATCAGAGTTCAACTTTATATACTTGCTTAAAAACACGTTTCTTGCCTTGCTGATGGAAAGAAAAGAGCTGTTTAAAATAAGGAGCAGGATTTAGGTCTAAAAGTGGTCCTCTTGTGGTATTGAGTGTTATTCCAGTGATATTTTAAGGAAATGTTCTTTATCATGCTGGTACTGAAAAGTACAAGAACAAATTGGTCTTTAAGGTGAGAGATGGAAAAGTCAATCCTTTTCTTTCACCCACAGTGAAGAATCATTCTGTTTCCCAGCTCTTGGCTGATCTTCTCAGTAATGTGGTACTAAAAGTCTAGTTATCTGTCAATCACTTTTAAATTCATTTTGCAAAGCTGATGATGGAGCTATCACAATCTTCTACTAATTCCTTTAATAGAAGTGGTTTTGAGAGGCTGCCAACACTGAAGAAGATCTGGAAATGTTACTCCTCAGCCAAATTGTCCTTTTCTTGATCTGCCTGAAACTACCACTTGAAATTTTTATAGCTGGATTCATCGTTGGTCTGATTGCAACCACTGACTTTCTACAATAGCCTTCTGATGATGGGTTTTTCTTCTGGCTTATTTTGCCAGTTACATTTTGGATTTTCCAAAACATTTTTAGTAAAGGTCTATACCAGTGATGACAAATCTATGGCATGTATGTTATTATGTTTTTCTTTTAAGACATAAATGTCAGTGTAGAGTTATTTTTTTTTTCTTAAATTAAAACCTCACTATTCAGTTTTAATTGCAGTGTTGGCATTGGTCTCTAAAAGTTTTGCCATTATTGGTCTATACCAAATAGCTTAATATCACCAAGCTTCATTTGAAACAACTATCATGGCGTGTTGAAAGCAAATTAAATGACAAGATAAACAAGGAAAATGCAGATTTTACTTGTAGGCTATGTGGTATGATAAGAAGATATATGTGAATTTAAATGCCAGTACTCTTTTTGACCATCTGTGCATCCAGGGAAAAGTTACCGCTCTGAACTTCATGACCTTTATCCGTAAATTGAATACAGACTTGCCTACTTGCATAATTACAATAAGATTAAGTGATATCATATGTAGGACAGGTACCTGGAATATGGTAAACATCATGGTTGCTATTTGTAGTGTTTATCTATCTTAATATTATTAACAATTCACAAAACAAAGATGCAGAAATACTAGGACTGTGCAACTGCTAAGTAACTCCAATCAGCTGAGGGTTCTTTGGTCAGTTCAGATCGGTATCGCTACAAGACAAAGTATAGCTATTTTAGTATTTACACTTTCAAGCTTTGGGTGTCATCAACTATCAGCTCTTAGTGTTAATGGGCCTCCTGCATTCTCCTCGCAGCCAGAGCTCCCAGATACGAGTTGCCCTTAGGAACTTTTCCAGTGACTGGAGATGGCACCTCCCAGCAGTTCTCCATCGCTCTCCTTTACTCTCTGCAGCTACTGTCCTCAATGTTACTAGCTGCTGGCCATTTTCAGCACCAGTAACCTTTGGTCTTACCAGCTTTTAGTGTATTCAGTATGCTCTACTTGAGAAAATCACAAATAGGTAAGAATGGTCTATTCAAAAGAGACTTTATGGTTTATGCTGTGACAGAAGGGGAACAGTGTACAGACTGACCCATTACAGGTGTAGTTGCTTATATAGGAAAAAACCAAAGGTGGGCTTGCACATGGGCAGTGTCAGACTTTCTGTTTAATCACAGATAGTGGAGGGGCTAGTCACGGACCTGATTAATGATACCTGAGAAGGTTAGAGTCATCCAGAGAAGTTGCAGGGTAGAGTCATCTGGAATGGACCCATGACTAAAGCTTGTTTCAGCCAAAGCAAGTATCTGCCAGAGTGGCCATGGGATATCTGACATAGCCTTGGTCAATTGCAAGGTATTTGAAGCTATAGGGAAAAAAATTAAAAATACCTCATAGACCATGTCCTTCTGTCCTGTATCATGAGATTGGGATTTTGAGTTGAACCCAAAGAGTCAACAAGGGCACTTGGGCTGCTTTTATCTACACTGTCACACCCAAACTCTCAATTCTACCCAGAAGGAGAATGAGGAGGAGAAAAAAGAAGAGGAGTGAGAAGGGAAAGAGAAAAAGGAAGGGAAGGGGGAAGGGGAGAAACTGTGTCTCAGATAATATTCACAAAACATCCCAAGAAAAACCCTCTCATCTATGGCTACTGGAGCCCAGTAATGACTGAGGATCCCTGCAGTGTGAAGGGTTGGATTCTTCTTGTCCCCTTGTCTCCCACCCATCAGCTATGAGGCTCCAGGGCAAAAAGCAATAAAGCTATACATGGTGAAGCTATAATCCTCCACCTCCTCTTAACTTCTATTAGGTTTGTCCTAAGTCTCCCTGTATAATTCTTTGCCATAACAAAAGATCCTAATTAGTCGATGGCAATTTCTAAAACCCAATTCAACAGCAGCTCAAGTCTTACTTGAATGGATGGATCAGTTCAATCAAGCAGCAACCAGTTTATTCCTGCCTCTGCTCAATTAGGCCCTTAGAATGTTCATGTTGGAAAGGAAGTTAATGATCAACTAATTAATCCCTCTCAATCTCAAAATGAGTGCACTAAGCCTGAGTGAAGTGGAGTGGAACTTTGGTGAGGTCACACTCTCAGCAAGAAAGCTTGAGCGGAAGGCATTTGGGTTTTACATATTAACATCATAGAATGTAATTAGTTTGATGTGTGTTTCAATATTCTTGTTTTGCTAAGGCTGCTTAAGATTTAAAAAAAAAACCTCAAACTGAAGCTGTCTCTTCTCATACAACTGTGTCTTGTTCTTTGATCCCAGGAAAATTATTTACTTTCTTAGATTTAAAAGCCAGATCACAAGTTTGATGAACAAAAATGTTACAATATAAGTAATGAAATAAAAAGCAAGACTAATATCTATGGCACAGTGGCAACTATCAGGGACAGGCATCTGGGCCCTGCCAGGACTCTGCTTAATCTTCTGCATAAAATTTTTGGATCCAACATTGAGTTCTCAATTCCAAAACGTATAAACTTCAGGTCCTGCAATCTTTTTTTAAAAATTTTATTTAAGGAGAAAAAAAAAAAAAAAACAGAAAAAGGGTACAAGTTATACAGAATTTCAGAAAAAATAAACAGTAGGAAATCACTAGTTAATAGATTACATATTGTCATCTTAGAAATAGTTATTCAAGTTACAAAATTAAAGCATATAAAGTGGACATTTAAACAGTGAGATTGCAAACAGTTCTGTTCAATGATCCAACAAAACTCAGTAATATTGTTATCTATCTTACACACTTAAATATACATGCAGTTATGTCCTTTAGAGCACTTTCTTTTCCTCTCTTTTGTACAATGACAATTACACATTTTGGGTTTTATTACTCCCACAGTTCTTATTACTTTTTTTGAAGAGAATAAAACCAAATGTGATATAACAAAACAGAGTCCATCAAATCAAAAGGATGGACATAATACATACTGTAAAAACAAAATACAAGGTGATCAACATTTGTTACCATAATGCTTCTTGCTATCTTAAAAAGAATTGCCTATATCATGTTATAATAAAATTGAACAAAACAGTAAAGAACAAAACCAATAAAACCAAAACATTGGAGACATTACAAGACTTCAAAAGAAGATAATAGTCAAACCAGAATGGGTGTCATAATGAATCTTATTGTCTTCACAGTTGTTGCCTATACTCTCGAACTTGGTAGTATCAAGCAAAACAGAATAGAGGAAAATCAGTCAAAATAAGATGGTGAGAGCAATAACTTTCAAATCAAGTTAATAGGAAATCAAAGTGGGTTACTATAATATATTCTGCTTTTTAAATTTTTCCCTTAATTAAAAAGATAAAAATAAAAAAAGTAAATAATAAAAAAAAGGAGATTGAGATAAAAGAGGACTTAACAACAAAACAGCACAGGTCAAAACATAACCATTTAAGTAAAATAGTGTTTCACCACCAGATATCCCGACATAAAAGTAGTTACCATAGTATCTCTGTCCTTGAAATCTTTAGGTATAACTTCGTATACTGTAGCATCAAACATATCAAGACAATGTAAAACCATTCAAGAGAATGAAAGTATTACAGGCTATTTAGAACCAACTAACAGAAAATGAACAATGGTTTCTGTATAATCTCCTTTTCTATAAAAGTTTTTGTTTATATTATCACATATAATAAAATCCAATAAGATACAACATGTTAAGACCGATGGAGACAGAAGAACAAAAGCTTGATGGGACTTCAAAACAAGATGATATTAAATCAGCACTAGATATTATGATGTCTTGTTTTCTCCAAAATAACTGTTCCTACCATCCAACCTTCTCTGCCTCATTTCTGTTGAGCTCTTTTTCTGTCATTAGTTGTCAGTTTGTCTTCTTCATTTTGCTTTCTGCTCCATTCATTGTGGCCTCTCTGCCACTATTTCTGGAATATTGGTATTTTTCTTTTTTTAGAATGTCCTGCAGTATTCTCTGTAGAGTTGAATTGGTGGTTGCAAATTCCCCTAGTTACTCTTTATCTTGGAAGTACCTTGTTTTTCCATCATTTCTAGGGATATATCAGGCTATATCAGTCTTGGCTGGAGGTTATTATCTTTTAAAGCTTAAATTATTTCCCCCCATGCTCCTCGTGATTTGATGGTTTGTGCCGAGAAGTCTGCTGTAATTCTGATGGGTGTTCCCTTGTAAGTGATCTGTTTCTTGTCTCTGACGGCTTTTAATATTCTGTTCTTATATTGGATTTCTGGAATTTTGATTATTGTATGCCTGGGTGTAGCTCTGTTTGGATTGTAGGTGGCTGGGGTCCTGTATGCCTCACACATCTGAGTATCTTTATCTTTTGCTAAATTAGGGAAATTCTCCTGGATTATTTCTGTGAATAAACTTTGTAGTTCATTTGTTTGTGTCCCTACTTCTTCTTTTATGTTCTTAATTCTTAAGTTATAGATCCTCTTATCATCTTCAAACCTTTGTAATTATTGCTGTTTGTTTTCTTGTTATTTTTAAGAAGTTTTTCATTTCATGCTCCCCCATTACAAATCTGCCCTCCAGTTCAGATAATCTGTCCTTAGTTTCTTT
This sequence comes from Cavia porcellus, assembly GCF_034190915.1. Classification (NCBI taxonomy): domain Eukaryota; kingdom Metazoa; phylum Chordata; class Mammalia; order Rodentia; family Caviidae; genus Cavia; species Cavia porcellus. The sequence goes on from NW_026947495.1 coordinate 56,311,368, forward strand.
CAAGCTGTTATGCCAGCTTTCAATAGAGTTTTTAGTTTCCTGGTAATCTCTTTGAACCTGCTTCATGTATTCTATGTTTTCTCTATTTTCTCCATCAAACAATTCTCCCCTTTTTTCTGTTCTTCCATTCCACCATCTGTTTTTTCTTGGGTGGTGCTTAGCATTTCTCTAACTATTCTACTTATATCTTGCTTTAGGTCGTTAAATACTTTACTTTTGAACTCGTCTATGAGGTTCCAGAAATACCACTTTATGTCTATTGGTGCTGTGTCTGACATTGCATGTTTTCTGTCCTCATTCTCCTTTGTATTTACCTTTCCTGGATCAGTGTTCTCAGGATTGGGGGCCGAGGACCTTTTCTTGTTGCTCCCTCTTCCTATACGTTTTATTCCTTCCATACAAACCTATATAGGAATCCCAGTTTCTTTCTGTGTCAGTTACAGTTTGTTTGAATTGCGTTGGCTAGGTGTTCCCGCCCACTGCAGTGTACTAGGGAGACACAGACCTGGGCAGCCTCTGCTGGGCCTGCCCCTCCAGGTTAGTCAACCTACTGAAGGCTTCACTGCTAGGGTGCCAGGTGCTGGGATGTGGTTTGGGCTAGCCTACTGGGTCTTAGTCTGCAGCATCACCCAGGCCAAGCGCTCCCACCAATCCCACTTTAGAGGGGAGTATGCAACTAAAGTCACTGCAGCGTCCTGTTCTGGCTAGTCTGCCTGGTCCCAGAATGTCCTCTGTTGGAGCCTCCTAATCTATGGAAGGGTCCCTATTCCTCTCACTCACCGCAGGTCGATGCAGGGCTCCCTGCCAGTCCTGCTCTCAACTCTGTTTGCTGATTCCCGCTCTTAAGGGTTTCGCCTCTTTGTCCCTGCTGTGCCCATTCAGACGCAGCAGCAAATTCAAATTGCGCGGCTTCCAGAGGCGCAGGTTCCAGCTTCAGCACAGAGATTTTATCTGTTCCGGTTATAGCACTGGGATTGCATTTCCAGTTGGTTTCTCTCAGCGTAGTTCGCTCCTAGGTTGCAGGGTATATATATCTCCCCTTGCTTAGGACTCCTCACACCACATCATTCCTGGATTCTAAGCTGGCTAACTCAGAGAGCCTCCATAGCTGCTGTTATCTATCCGCCATGTTCTCCCAGAAGTCCGGGTCCTGCAATCTTGGATTGCACTTGGGCAGCATAGTAGAATGGAAATACTTTGCAACCAGACTGATTGATGTTCAAATCCTGGCCTTAGAGAAGTTACTTAAGAACTCCACACATCTATATCCTCATGCATAAAATACATATGATATAACTGACTTCTGAAAATTGTTGTGAGGTTTGGGAAGGAGAGAAAAGCCTTTAATGCCTGGTCCAGTGCAAAAGTGCAATACAATGTTTTTGGTATTGTATTAGGATGTTGGCTCATTTGATAAGAATACGGGCTTCAGAATCACATATACCACATTTAAATTCCTGCTTCATATGGCAATACTGACTGTGTTATCTTGGGCCAGTTAGTCTTTCCAAGACTTATTTTTTATCATTTTAAGAATGGGAATGGTGAGACCTAACTGACAGTTGTTTAAGATTAAATGAAATGATGGAAGCCAGGTGTGGTGATACACACCTATAATTGCAGCTACTTGGAAGGTTGAGGAAGAAGGATCAAAGCATGAGGGCAGCCTCTACTGTTTAGCAGTTTCACTGTTTCCAAGTAGGGAAGATAAGTCAGTGGCAGAGTGCTAGTCTAACACACAGGAGGCCCTGAGGTTATCCCCAGAACCACAAAAAAGGAGGGATGGGAAGTGCTCAGAGTGACTACTTTGAGTCACAGGTTTGGTTCATTCCTCAAGAAATACTCAAATAGCTTAACTCAGTGCTTTTTAAAGTTTTGAAATATCATAAACTATAGGTATGAATATATACATTATAACATGACTACTGTGTGAGTCAAAGTCAATAATGCAGAGCCATGCATCACACAATGATACAATGATCTAGAATGGTACCTCTGAAAATGTGAATAGCATTGTGTCATACACTTCACTGTGACCCATGCTTGTACTTTTCTTTAATTCTCCATTTCGATTGTAGAATCCCACGAAGTTTGGAGGAAAAAAGAAGATAGGCATGTAAAACTTGGAACATACTCAACCTCATTCTAATTACATGTTCATTGTGAATTTTATATTAAATCACCAAAATGCTGCTGCCACAAAGGTTCAATACCAATTTTTTTTTGAGTCAAGGTTAGACTAAAATATTGACTATTCCATTTTTATGAGAGTTATTATTCTGTCTTCCAGGTTATGGATCCATTAGTTTACTGAATATTCTATTTAGACAACAACACAGTTTCCTTTCTAATAATTACCCTCTGATATACAGTCTTGATTTCCTAAGCTGATATTCTATATGAGGGATAAGTAAACTATAGGAATAATTTATTCTATTGCTGACATTTCATGATTCTATAGCAAATTTAATTAATTATAGCACAAGCTTATAATTTTTATAATATTTTTGGCCCTTGATGACTTGTAAGTTATATTATATGGTTCAATATGCCTCTTCAGATAAGGATGCTTGCTTTGTAAGTGGGTGGTGGTAATAGTGGTGGTGGTTGTTCTATGTGTCTTTATTAGCTATATGATCCATGTTTATATGAAGTTGCTCATTTGGTTTAGCATTTGTCTCCTAGATCCGGTGGATAAAAGAGAAGGCAGATAAAGGACCATAAATAAGTATTGTTTCTAGCATCAACATTTAAGCAATCACTATAGCATTTTGGAAACTGGTACTTTTGACCATTTTTTAAAACCTTTTATGTGTTACATTAGGTAATGAACTCTGAGCCTCATGTGCTAGACAAGCCCTGTCACACAGCTATATCCCTCACCCTTTTGAAATTGTGAGACAAGGTCTTGCAAAACTGCCCAAGTTGTCTTTAGACCTGATCTTCCTTTCAGCCTCCCAGGTAGTTGGGACTGTGTAACATCTGTGCAGCAATGCACCCAAACTTGACCATCTTTTATGGCCTGTCCATTGCTACAGGTGCGGGCTATCTCCTATTGTGGGGGGATGGTAATTTGTGTTATTTAATAATGTCTCTACAGTGCTGAAGGAGTTTGTGGTTTAATTTTAAGCATAAACTCTTATAACTCATTTACTTTATATGCTATTGTGGTTTGTTTAAATAAATGTCCCCTCAAAGCCTCATGCCCTCATAGAGGTGGCTGAGTCTAGCATTTGTGATTGGTTCATTGTCTAGTGCTGGGATTAGCCATGTAAATGCTGCACCTGTGTGTGGGGGTGGGGGTGGGGCCAGGCCAGCATACAATATAAGGGAGGGAAGAGACATCTTTTTTTTTTGTCCTTTTTGTTCTTGTCACTTGAAGCCATCACGAATGGCTTTCCCTTAGCCACACCACCCCATCTTGGAGTCAGCTGAGTATGGACTGAAACGTCCAAAAACTGTTAAGATAAATAAACCTTTCCTTCCCTAATTTTGGGCATTATTTTGTCTCAACAATGAGAGAAAAGTAACCAAGACATATTCATTGTACTTGTTAATCACTCTTGCCAAAAATATTTTATCCCAAGCCAAAATCTCCAGTAACAACAAAAACAACTAAACATCTTCCACAAATCAAACTTATTATGCCTGAATTAAGGCAACTGTCACTTTAAAATCATTTATTGCCAGTGTTTATTTTTTAAATAAAAATTGTTTTAAAGTGAATATGACGTTTTGAAATACATATACATATTACTGATTACCATAATCAAGTTAATTAACAAATGTATCTCTTCACATAATTGTATTCTTTATGTGTGATAAAAACATGTAAGGTCTACCCTTAGCAAATGTGAAGAACACAACAGAGTATTATTACCTATAATCCCTGAGCTATACATGAGATTGCTACAATTTATTCAACCAAGTAACAGGAACTTTAAACTATGACAAATGTCTCTCCATTTTACCTGGCTACTACTATTCAACTTTCTGATTCTGTGAACTTGACTTTTTTAGATTCCACATATGAATGAGATCATCCAGTATTCCTTTCCTGTCTGGCTGATTTTGTGAACAGAATACCTTCAAGACCATCCATTCTCCTGAAAATGGCATGAATTTCCCCCTTTAAAAGTTTGATATTATTATATTGAATTCTTTTATATTGCTTGTATACATAACAATCTCCTTGTCCACTCATACATTGTCAGACACTTGTTTCCATCTTTTGGCTATTGTGAGTAACGCCACAAGTAACACTGAACTACAGATGTCTGAAACATTAACTTCATTCTGTATGCACCTGGAAGTGGCAATGCTGGATTATACAAGAATCCTATTCATGATTCCTGAAGAATTGCTATAGTATTTTCCACAATGGTTGTACCAACTTACAATCCCTACCAATAGTGTGTAATATTTTCCTCATCTCCAGTCTTACTAACATTTCTTTGGTAACAGCCATCCTAGCAGACTTGAATTCACTGTGGCTTTAATTTGCATTTCCTTGGTGATTAGTGATGTTTATCTTTTTTAGTGATTTTTACCTCTATTGTTGGTCATCTATATATATTAGGAAAAATACTATCAAGTCCTTTGCCCATTTTGATTTTTTTTTTTTTGCTTTTGAATTTGACATTAAATTTTTAGACATTAAATTCTTGTCAGATACATGTTTATATTCTCCCCCATCTATAGACTCTCTTTCTTGTTTCCTTTACTGTATGGAGGCTTTGCAGTTTGACATAATGCGTAAGTTTATTTTTGTTTTGGTTGACTATGCTTTTGGTGTCATATAAAAAACAAATACCCACTTTTGCCAAGATTAATGCCAACAAACTTTGCCCATTTTCTCCATCTTACACTATCATGCCTTAGGTTTTAAATCTTTGATATATTTTGAGTTTTTCTGGTATGGAGTAAGAGTCCAATTCTACTGTTTCTTGTGTGGATGTCCACTTTTCCCAATATATTTTACCAGAGACCATCCTTTTCCTATTGTAAATTTGGTACTCGATATATAGAATGCCAAAGATAAGCTGACTATAAAGGTGCGGGTTTACTCCTGTTCCCTTGGTCTGTACGTGTTTTCAGGCCAGAACCATACCACTTGAATTCTTAAAACCAGTGAAATTAGAAGTGTGATGGCTTTCTCTTGCTCAAAACTCATTTAGCTAATCACCATTTTTTGTGGTTTCATTACAAATTTCAGGATTTTTTTTTTTCTATTTCTGTGCCAAGTACAATTTTGGATTCTTGATAGGGACTGCATTTAATGTGTAGATCATTTTGCATAGTTGGGCAGTAGTATGGTATTTAGGAAGCTCTTATTTTAGGAATCATGCATGTATTCACAATGCATTTCCTATGTTCCAACACTTGGATTTGTCTTGTAAATCAATTTTTATTGTCCCTGTATCCTAAGTTCTCTTTTTCAGCCTTTATCCTATTATATAAATGTACATGAGCTATCTCAAATGTTTTTTGGAAAGATATAGAAGTCTTTTGTATTTAATCTAATTAAATACAATTATAAATGATATCTATTACCAGATTGCAAGTTCTACAGTTATTCATGTATATTTTATTGGTTGAGCAGATGATGGTCTTGGCTCACACTGTTTTCACTCACAAGTTGTACAGAAGACTGTTTAAAGAACATATTCTGAACATCAGCAAAGCGGGACCTGGGAGTCCAGCTCAGCAAGCAGCTCTGTGCAGGGACTAGAACAAGTCACTTGACCACTCTGAGCCTCAGCATCCCTAGCACCAAGAAGAATGAAGTGGTTGGAAGGGATTATTCTCTATTGTCCCTAGAAACCCTGCTGCTTTTAATTCAAAGGTTATCTACATGGAGTGTGAATGTTTGCCTTTTTCTCAAGCTAATTCCAGTTCTTGTCAAACCCAATTCTCTGTGACTGGATGCATGCCTTATCCTTCCCCTAGGGCGCTTCTCACTAGTTATTCTTACTAGGTATTTTATGAAAGTGCTGAATATCATTGCAGCAATGCAGATAACATGAAATGGAGGAAAGAAGCAATGTAACACAATTTCATTGTGCAATACACTTTTATTTTCCTTTTACTTTGCAGTCATCTTTGAGTAATCATTGTGTAAACAATAGAATGGAATGAAATTACATTAAATTGTATGCAAATGGCTCTAGAACACCTTCACAATTATGACAAGGCAATTATAAATAACTTTTTTTCCTTAGTAATATATATTTGCTTTTTAAAGTACATTAAAGAGCTGCCGTATCTAGGGTTAGCTAGGAAAGAGCAATGGTACCATCCCGGGAGCCCACCTCCCTGAAAGTTGAGACTCCAATTTTGAAAATCCTAAGGTTCACTAGTTCCATAATACATGGTCAAGCAGAGGGCTAACTGGGTTGAAAGTATTTATTCTTGAAACTTAACAGCACTTTTACCTTTTAGTCATTGCACAAAACCCTATTACTTTCACTCCACCTGGGAATGCTGCAGAATTTCAAGTAAAACTCAAGATTATGGTATTTTCAAGTTTATCACCTTTAGAATAACAAATCCTATCACTTATGTAGAGCCAAATCAGAGATGAGTATATAGTTAGCAATCTAACAGAATGGCAACATTTTTTATAGCATTCTAAATGTTCCAATGAAGCAAAACTTACATATGCCACCTTATGTAGAGAAAACTTTAGATCTGAGACTCTTGCAAAGAAAAAAGCCTCAGGCACATTCTTAATATGAAAGTTTGCAAGGCACCTCCCTCTCCCAAGAGACAATCAGATTGTGGATTGGTTTTTAGGCAAACAAACCAAAAGAATAAGCATCCAAGTTCTTAATTCAGTCATTTCAAAAATTAGAAGTTACAAATACTCCAAAGATAGACTTGAAAAATTTTTTGTTTAAATAACAAGAGATTAACTGCAAGAAGCATATAATCAAAACTTTTCTTTTCTTATAGCTAAGGTGTATAATGCATAAATATATGAAAAATAAAATTCACAGTCAGTTTTAAAACTAGAATTCAAGTTTGGCTAATAAATCTTAATTTTATAAGTATATTAATTTCTAAGTACAACATAAAAGAGGCAGTATTGTCAAATGTACAATTAAACTATTATAACAGAAATAACAACAATGAAAGGAGAAATAGGCTTCTAATAGAAAATTCCTTTTGTTGCCAATAAATAGGACCACCTGAGTGTATTTCAGATTCTTTTCACTTAAGGGCTATCCGAATTGATTGCTAAGAATATTAAATAGCTTTTGGAAAAATCAGCAACAGTCGTGCAGCTGTGGCATTTGCTTGTTCTCGTACTGTGGATTGCTAGAGAATAAAGCAGAACTCGGAGTGTTGCAAGTTTTAAAAAATTATTTTTATCCCATTTCAATGAAGCCAGCCTCTTCACAATCTTCCGATTTTGCTGGGAACTGGGAGTGAGGGGTGGGAGGAAGTGGGTGGGGAGCGGGGGGGTGGGGGAGTGGGGTGACAGATCAGGGTGCTGGCCAGGGACAGACATCAGCTCACACTCAACTGAGCAAACCCAATCAGCTTCACTTCATCAGGAATCTCCGACCCATCGCAGCCAGAAGCCTGAAAAGGAAAAAGAAACCTTCAGTCCTGAGTTGTCACTGCTGCAGGTTTTAAAAAACTTGTTAATGTGAGAGCAGATGCAAGCACAGGCACAGCGTGTAACAGAACCACGCTGCTAGCTCTTTCAGGGTAGATCCCAAGAAATAGCTATTGGGTGCTATGTGACATCAGAAATCTGGTCACTGTTTAATGCCCATCATTACAAAACCAAGGGTTGGGGGAAAGGGAGAGAGGAGGAGAGAGGGAGAGAAGAGGGGGAGAGGGGAAGAGAAGAGGAGAGAGAGAGAGAGACAGACACACACACAGAGAGAGAGAGAGAGAGAGAGAGAGAGAGAGAGAGAACTAGCCACTGTGTCCTCAAGTATAGAGCAGCACCACAACCCCAGGCTTCAGGTGTGAAACAGCCAAGAAAACATGATGGCCTAGCAGCCCACTCCAGACATTTTTTTTTTTTTTTTTTGCAGTGCTAGGGATTAAACCAAAGGCCTCCTGCCCTGTACCAACGACCCCTAGTCCACTGTACCTCTGATCCAAAACTTTTCACTAGTTACTCTAAATGTACTTTATAATTAGATCCTTTTAGTAATAATTATTCAGAATGTTGTGAAAATAATTAAAAAGGATTAGACAGGTCATCAGGGGGTGAATTAAACCCAAATATCTGCTGTACAACTGGCCAGAAAAAAGAAGGTGATCAAGTCGCGGGATGGTTCACAGGCAACTGCAATTAAAACACTAGAAAGTGAGTGATAGAGGGGAAGGTCTCTGCTTACACAGTTTGGATGCTGAACATGTGCCACCACCCCTGTCTTGTCCATGTGTTAAAGGCTGGGTCCTCATAGTGGTGTAACAGGGAGGTGATGGAACCTTTGAGAGGAGGACCTAGTGGGAGGTACTTTGGTCACTGGGCTGTACCCTGGAGAGGGACTGTGGGAGTTCAGCACCTTCCCCTCTTTTCCAAGTATTAAGGTGAGTGGTTTTGCTCTGCCATGCACCCCCACCACAATGTGCTATTTCACTACATACCCAAACAACAGAGCCAACTGATCATGGACTATATCCTCTCTGAAAAACCCTTTTCTCTTTGTAAGCTGATTATCTCAGATATGTTTGTTACAGTAACAGAATGCTGATTAACACAGCAAAATTCCTTACCAGAACAAAATTTTGTTGCAATATTTTAGAACTTTATAAATTGCCTAGAACGGGCCCAAATGCTTTTTTTCCTTACTTCAAAATTAGAAGGCAATGGAAATAAGCTATTGCCATATAAACCTCCCATAAATTATTTTAAATTCTTTTCTCACTTCCTCCTCCCTCTTTTACACACATGCATGTGCACACACACACACATTACCATTCAAAGCTTCTCCTTTACCCTCAGTACATAAATCAGAACTGGACATTATGTAGGTATCCAAAATAAGGAGAAAAATGTTTGATGAATGCCTGGGAATGGATGATTATCAAAGGATCATATAAACTTGTCCTGAGCTTAATTCCTGCTAAATTATTGTCAAAACTATTAGTTTCCCATGGAAAATGGACCTTTCCAATCAGTACAATTAACCTACCTAGCACAACTTGTAGTCTTGTGTATTTTTAGCATGTTCCAAAAAAGTACATAAAACAGGCTGGGAATAGTTCAGTGGCATAAGTGCCTGCCTGGCAAGCGTAAAGTCCTGAGTTCAACTGCCAGCACCCCCCCAAAAAAAAAAAAAAATCATGAAACAAGCCTGTCAGTGCTAGCATTTTCCATTAAAAAGAAGCTAATTAGAATATAATTAAAAATTCTAAGTAACTGATTTTAACTCAGTTAAGCTAACAACACTTAACTCAGTGGTAATCCTAATGCTTATTTAAGAAAATAGCCAAAAGGGTTGGGATAGTAGTCATTACACAAAGACAGGCATCTACTTAGTGCCTGTCCAGTGATATCTCTGATTTCCCTTGACATATGAGCTATTCAGGGAAGTACAGTTTCCAATATTTGTGTTGCCTGGGGCAGTGAGATCAGAGAGGCTCCACTGCCTTTGTATTAACAAGGATGCACAGGCACAGCAAGCAGGCGTTGCAGCGGGGAGTCTCCCAGTGGCATAGCTAAGCTGATCCTGCCAGTCACCTCCCCACCCACTTTCTCATTCCATTACCAATTTGCTCATCTACCCTCTGACATCCTCCCTTCTTCTCTCCTGTGGAGCTCTTGCTAAGATCACTTAATCCACTGAATATGGCAGAGACAATTTGTGTGGAGACCAGGTGAGTGACAAATATCTCAGGACCAACTATGCTGCTGCTGGTGACAAAATAGGGTCATACTGCAAGTGGGAAGTATATGAAAAGCTTCAGAGTATACCAGAAATTTCAAAGCTACAGCAGACATTTGGTAATTTGAATATCAGGAGGCTAAAGGGACTAGGAATAAAATCAAAGTGTTCACTAGTGGTTAAACTGACTAGAAAGAAAAAAGAAATCCCTTCCAGTGAAGAGTAACAGAAGTGGAGACACACAGGGAGAGTGGGTGGCCGGCCTGTGGTTATTACTGTGGACCTGGATGAGGGGAGGCTTCTGCGTGGCCACTCCACTGCCATGCTTGTTTCCTGGACTGTCTGTCCCCCGAGAGGAGGGGGGTATGTTCACTCCAAGGCACTCAGCTGCCCTGCCCACCTCCTGCTCTCCCTAAGCCATGGCTCTCTCCATTCTCCTCTTCTCTCCTTGCTTGTGCCTGCAGCTTACAAAGGAAGACAACATACAAATGATCTTGAAACTCAGAAAAGGGATCAGAGAACCACCCAAGAGTGTTCAAACTTCTGAGTGTCAAGATTTTCTTGTATTCTTCAAAATCATCAAGGACTCTAAAAAAGCTTATGTTTGTGTGGGTTATTTTATTGTTCTCCCTGTCTTTGCAATTAAAACTGAGGAAGTTTCATATGTAAGCAGTAAAATAATATGTATAAAGTATTTTTAAATAATGTAAGATCATTATAGTTGAAAACAAGTTTATGCAGTCAACATTATAAAATCTTAGAAATTAAAACAAATACTTAAATACTTGATTCATTACACAGTAATAATAAACTCACTACATATTGACAAAATAAAATGTATAAAATGAAAAATAACCATAATGCCCCCCCAAAACTAACAACATAACCACTGAGAAGATTGATACTGCTTTCCATTTTTGCAAGCCTCTTTAACGTCTTGCCTCACAGAAGACAGTTGGGTATTTGCACATATTTCTGCATTTAATCCACTTGATTACGTTGTTTCTCCTGGAGGACATAAAGACAATCCAGCCTCACATAAATATGTACTCAGAAAAAGGAAGAGCATTTTAAGGGCTCTTCCAAATGTCTGTGGATATCATTTGCTAGTATACCAAACTTTCGAAGTGCTAGTTTCTTAAAGGTTAATTGTGATGTGGAACGCGAAACTGTAGCATTCAACTCCATTCATCTGTCTTATCTTTGGAATGGATCTTTTATTTGTGCATGCTTTTTAAGCATCACTGAGATTTTTGCAGCTTTTTCAAATGTTAACATCTTCATTATAAAGTTTCATTATACAATGTTGACAAATCATAATCATTAATATCACCCATCATAAATCCCATTAGAAAATTTAAGTTTTTTTAAAGTGTGGAAAGCTGTCAAGCTTACAATGGAAAATGCAAGTTTTCCAAAATCCTATTGTTACTTGAAAGCTTGAATTCATTATTGACAAAAAATACTGCTTTTTTTTTTTTAAGACTTGACTTTACTGTTCATTTTTTGGGGAAAAAAATCAGCCAAATAGTTAATTAACATTAAACTCAGAACACGTTACCAAAAATAACAGTTCACCAGTCATTATTCATGAATAAAAATAGTGTTTCATTAAAAAAAGTTGAACTCACAATATCACAAATATTTTTCTTGGAAACTATCATTGTACTTCAGTATTCAGCAGAAATGATTTCTATTTTGTGGCATGAACTATATAAAAAGAATGTATCCTCAAGCTGTGATTAGATAAAATTAAAAACATCTTCTGCCTCATTAGAAAAATTCCTAAGTAAAAGTGACTTCACTTTTTTTACCACAAGTGAGCAATGATTATTAGTAGAGTTTGATATTGATGCCTTGATTTGTGCCACCATTATTGGTTTTACCCATTGTTATGATTTGAATCTAAAGTGTCCCCTAAAAGTCCTATGTGTATGAAGATAGGGCTTTTGGAAGGTGACTGGACCATGGCAGCTTTATACTTAGCAGTTGATCAGTCACAGCTGTTGGGAGGTGGCACAGGGTCAGAGTCTGTGGGGATGGGAGTGTATGCCGTGAAAGGGTTTATTCATGTCTCTGAACTTTCCCTTCTCTCTCTGCTTCTTGGCTGCCATGGGATGAGCACCTTTTCTCTCCTAGGCCTTCCATTATGCCATTTCTGCCTTGGAACTGACCAACCAAGGACTCAGTCCTCTAAAATTGTAAACCAAAATAAAACTTCTCCTGTTTTACATTGCAGGTATCGGGGAACCTCAAAGCTTTGACACCTACATCTTCCAAGCCTTCGCTTCAAAATTCATAACATGGCATCTTTGTCCTTCCTAAGTGCACCTCTCCAAAATACGCCACTATTGCATGCTGCTTTAAAGCGCATGATCAGTAGGAAAGGTACTCAGACTTTCCTATATAACAGGGGCTAAACCTTCCTCAAAGAAGGCATCCTCCACATACCTCAAGGAGGAAAATCAAAGCTCAGAAAAATCTGTATAAACCTTATTAACTAACCCCTATGTTCTCAGGCACTACTCCATGTTCACGACTCTCATCCAAGTCCCCTTGCCGCATTACATTTTCACAATCTACCGTTCTTTATTGTCCAATACCATTATGACTGTTCAACTTTAATAGCTTCATTATGTCCTCTGCTCCTTAGGAAAGCTCCTGTGTCATTTGTATGCTCTTCTCTTGTTAATCCTTGTTAATCACCAGTTTAATTCTTAGACTAGCCAAAAAGTCCTGCGTGCTATCTGATGAATACGTACTATCTGATGAATATGTACTCTAATTCCTAAGAGCCCCTTCTCCTTACCCTGCCTGCGGGGCCAGGGGGTGTGGCTCGTGCCCCCAGAAGGCACTGAAGGTGTGGCTGTCCAGGATGTCTCACCATGATTCCCTCCACCCCAAATATGGGTGCATCTGAGAATGAGCAGGAGGCTCTGGAAACACAATCCCTGCCTCTACTCCACAGACTGTGACTGGACTGGTATGGGCTGTGGCCTGGGTACTGGGATTTTTTGAGCTTCCCAAGTGATTACAAGGTACTGTAGGGTTTGAGAATTTGCTAATTCTTTTCCAGGATCTCCCAAAGTTGTACAGCTCCAACGTTCTTTTGGCCTTGGTTCTTTTTTTTTTTTTCCCTTTTTGTACCGGGAATCAAACTCAGGACTTAGCGCTTGCAGCCTTGGTTGTTCAATGCATCAGAACCACCTGGAAAGCTTGTAAAACAGATTCCTGTGTTTCAGCCCTCAGAGACCAACTCCTGGGGCCTATCATGGGGCCCAGCATTAACATTTTTATTGGGTTTCCAGGGTCCAGGTGAAGCTAGTCTGAGAGTCACTGCTTTAGACTAGGAGCAGGAGGCCCAGGCTGCTGCATGGCTCTTTAGTTTTCCCCGTTTTGGTACTAGGGTTTGGGCTCAAGGCCTTTGCACAGCACTCCTCTCCCCCTTTAATCTTGAGCTGGGTTCTCTCCTAAGTCTCTAAATTGTACAGGTTGGCTCCAATATGAGATCATCCTGTTTCACCCTTTCAGAGCGCTCTGATTACAGGAACATTCTAGAATTAGCCATTTCCCTCCAGATCTTTATCTCATCTTTCTCCTTTTCTTTTACTTTGCTTGAATTTTTTGTTTAAATTTTAAAACAAAAACAAAAAAAAAAAATACAGAATTTGAAAACAAAGTACTATGAGATTAACACTGGTTAATATATTACATATTGTTATCTTCAAAGTAGTTGTTGAGATTATAAAATATGGGCATGAAAAACTGATCAAACAATGAAAGCATGAACTGTTCTTTTTGATGAACTATCAGAGATTAGTAGTGTAGATATCTATCGTGTGTGTGTGTGTGTGTGTGTGTGTGTGCATAATTTTTCCCCATATTTCTCTCCTCCATTATATAGCCAATATTCTTGCCCGCTGGGCTACTGTTTTTATTACAGAACCAGGTATACAAGATGAAGACAAATATCTCTTTTCAAGCTGAACCAAGCGGGTAAGCTGGGGAGGTGAAGAAGATGGCAACTGAGTCATCCACACAAAGCATCTCAGTGTTGGCAAGGCACTGGATCCAGCAAGGTGTGTGATCAAAATTCCCAAAGTCCAGGCTGCACCACAAGCAATCAGTACAGGACCCTGGGTGCGAGTAATATTTTAAAAGGGCACTTATGGTCCCCTGACTCAAATTATGGTGCAGGGAGGTAAATAGGTACGGTAACAAGATACCGCTCTTCTTCAGACAATTGTCCAACTTCTGACTTGCTTTTTTAGGAAGCAATGATATCTCTGAGATTAAATTCATGATAAACAGCTGAGAGATAAAAGGACCATACACAGCAGCAATAGCAGTAGCAGCTTATGAGAAACAATGTTGCTAAAACACTTTGATCTTTTATTGTTCAATAAAATAACCAAGTTGATGAATGAAATCAATGCATGTGAATCTCTGGTGTATTATCAGGATGTTAGTAGCCTATAGAAGATTAAGCCAAAAAATCAGTTCAAATTAGCTCTGTCAAGCGGATCCCAATCTGATTGGTTACTGATAACAACAAAGAAACCGTTTCAGGTTTTAACAAGGACTATGCAGAAAATTAAGTGACAGAAGTAGAAAGTCACTGTTGAGTCTGGTTTTCTTTAACATCTTTAATCTTTTGGGAAAAAGGCATCAATTTCCATTTATTGAGAATACTGCAAGTCTACATTGTAAAGCTGTAGTAAGAAGGAACACAGGTATGGATTTGCTTCTTGGGTTCTCCTTTACCAGACAGAAGTAAGGTACAAAAAAGACCCCATCTCAGGTGACATAAATGTATTCAGTCACCCAGAAGGAGAGATCCACACAGATACAGGAAACTCTGAGGCCGTGCACTGCACAGTCGCCTCTAAGCAGGAGTAATTGTTGAGAGCACGGCCATAGGGCTGGGCCAGAGCAGTCTTCAGCTTTCATGGTGGGATCGTGACCAAGTAAGCCCCACTGAGGTGCAGGCTCCCAAGATGGAAGGGACCTACCACCAGTCAGGTACACTAGAGATCTAACGGCGGCACCTGCTCAGAGATGGCTGGGGAATGCTCAGGCCATGGGTTTTGGAAGAGGACAACGAGGCCTCACCCTTGGGAACACTTTGGAACTGTAGAAGGATAACTCTATCTGCACCCACAAAGGGACACTGTCAGCAAGAAGAGCAGGTTCTAAAGGTAACAAGATTCCACTAAGGTGCTAGAAATAGAGATAAGGAGGGAAGAATAAAAAAAAAAATCCAAGGAAACTTACAAAGTTGACTGGAGGAGGAGATAAGGGAGAATGTTATACTATTTTTACTGTTTAGCCCCAGAGAAAATGCTAGCTGTGGATTAATGGTAGGGAAGGTACAGTGTTACTTGTTCCTGTGTTATAGGAAAGCAAATTTAGAGCTAGTGGGAATAAGCCAGCATCAAAGTTTCTAATGCTTTTTTCTCAGTCTGCATATCCAAAATTAGGAAAATGTTCTGGAGATAGTATAAAAGCTGGAGGGACAGTTAACTGGCTTGAAATGCTGACAGAGTGCCATTTTCTCATCATATGCTGTCACATAAACAAAACATGTTTACAAAACTACAAATGAACTAGAAACAGAGTAAAGGTGACAGTACAGTCTCAAACCAGATGATGAATTTTGCAATTTGTTAATCTAGCACTCTACATCTGGATAAAATGTTCTTTTATTAGCAAAAGAGAGATAATTTCTTGAGATACAGTTTTTCTTTTTTTATTCAGCTAGGGCTTCACTAAATTGCTAAGCTGCCCAGGTGGACTCAGACTTGTGATCCTCCTGACTCAGCCTCTCAGAGTGCTGGAGTTACAGGCCTGTACCATCGTGCCCAGCATTGTGCTGCTCTTTTATCATACAGTCTGGCTATCTGAAATCAAGAGAATCAGGACCCAAAAGGTTAATTATCACCAGGTTCACATTTATAGTAATTAATTTTTAATGTTTTGGCCACACACATTTTTTCATTTAATTCTCACAAGAAACAATGAAGATAATCAACAAACACTGCATAGTCACATGCTGGTAGGCTGGTCATCTAGATGCTGAATTACTCATGGCATTCTCAGTGGCCACGGATCAACTTAATCTATAATTTTAAAATGAGTCACTTATTTGCCTTAATGTACTATTTGCTAAAACTTCCAGGAAATCAGTTACTTTCACCTGCATATCTGTACCTTCTCTCCATCTGCATGGCTTCAAAACCACCATCTCAGGGCTTCACAATGACCCACAATGCCCAGTAGTCTGTATCTCTGTGACCACCTGGTGCTTGCTTAAAATCACTAGCGCATGAAAATTGTTAAAATATCTACTCTCCACAAAAACCTGTCACTGTGCTTTCAAATGTGAAGGTAAAATGCTATGCCTTTGTTCCCAGCTTTCAGCGAGTAGCTCCACAATCCCTTTCAATAATCTACACCATTTCCACAACAATCAGTCTCTGTTTTTAAAAGTTAGAACCACTTGGCTTCCTCTCAGGACAGCTTTAGTTAGAATGCTGCTTTGAATAAAGTCTAATTTCGTATGGTCAAGTTGCCATACACACCGAAGGCAAAATGGTCCATCTAGGCTTTTCTTTCTCAAATGGCCACTATTAGTTTAAGATGTGACAGGGAAAGGATCAGCTTTGCTTATAGAAGAGGACATTTCCAGGCATGATCAGAAAATGCTCCCAAATGTTGCTGAGGCAAATAATAAATACAAAAACTGATCTCCAAAGAAAACATCATCATCAACAACAACAACAAAATCAAAGACTAGGGTTGTTAAACTATATTACTGTTCTTTGATGACAATAACATGGCAAAAATATTACCTCTTTCTATAACTTTCCACTTACCAACTTAAATGTCAATGTTTTTAAAGCTTTGGGATCATCTACAATCTTCTGTAAATTAGCAGCCACTGTAAAATACAAACATGGAGAAAAAGTGTCCAAGTTATTTCCAATAACACTAGATTTTCACATCAATGATTCAGAAAATTTGACTAATGATGCAATAAACTGCAAAAGCATTTCTTTCACAGACATTACAAAGTCCATATAAATGACCAAATTACTCTCTTACAGATATTTTGTATAACCATTTATATCATTTTGGCAATCTTGTATCTATGCACATCTGAATTAATCACTGGATGTCAACCCTACACTTCAAATAATAAAATGTGAAGTTTCTTTCTAGTGGAAAGTAGAAATGATAGCAGTCCCCAGTCTCAACCGTTTGCTCTTCTACACTGATTAAGTGAGAAATTTATTAGCCAGGAGAGGGCAGTACCAAACAAAAGAGGAGACTGCAAAAAAAGCTTCCTTGGGAAATAACGGGTCAGCACATGTAAACTCCTGGCCTATAAATTCACTCAGTTCACTGCATCCATTTTTATCTAAGCAACAAAATACAGTGGCTAACCTCTATGACTTGGGCATATGTTTCAGCGCTCTCAGAACATAGTGATCTGTCAGACCTGTGAAGTGCCACCTTGAACAGTACCTGAGTCTGCTGAGCAGGGTCAGACACCAGAGGCTGTCAGTCTGTAGCTTAGTGCTGAAGATGTGCTTTCAGAATCAGCAGGATTCATCAGAGACCTGCCCTGCTCTCTCTGGTGTCTTGATGTACCTGATACCTCATACCTCAGTAGAGGAGTCAGCTTTTCCTGGTGACTCCTCTAACTTAGAGGACTATTTATGAGCAGAATTATCAAAAGGCAACAATGCTGGAAATTGAAAACTTTGCTTTTTCCATATCCAAACTTCAAGGCTAAACTACTACTAAGAGTCAAGTAAGAGTCATCAGTTAGGGAGGAAGTTAGTATTGGAAAAAAAAAAAAGGACAGGAGGTCCTATTTGTCATTTTTGTTGAGAAAAATTATCTGCTATTTTAGCAGCTACGCACCTAAAAACCCATCTGAATTTTTAAGATTAAAAAAAATTTTAGAGAAAACAATAAGCAAATATTTTGAGAAAAGGGCCTCAAGTAAAAACTTTATAAATGGAAAACAGAAGGAAACTTGTGTCTTTTTTTTCCCTCTGAGATTGATGGAAAACAATTGAGAGTCAAAGATCTGTTGCAGATTAGTTTATTTCATCTAACCCACAACTGCAGAGGAGGGACAAAAATGAAAACTATATATTACTCCAATTTCCCTTTACTAACCATCATTACAAGCATCATTTTATCTTCATCTGTTGCCTTCTTGATACATCCACTCTGAGCAATCTGGGAGACTTCACTGTTAGCAACCCCTCCCGCTCTCCTGTCTCCTTCCCCTGCCCCAGTTACATATAAACTGGTACATGCGTATCAGACTTGAGCTGGGCCACCAACCCCAGAATGGTCTGCACCGCTAAGCTTCTTCTGGGTCTCAGCAGAAGTCTGAATACTGATTATCATTCAGTAATTCATGAAAGAAAGACTGGCTCTTGGAGTACAAAGCTCTGCTGGAAAAGCCTGTCTACTGGAGCCAGGACTGATTGTGTCAGGGCATCCTGACTATATGCAAATTGCAGCAAGCGAACACAGAAACCATCTTCTTAGATCCTAAATGTGCTATAACAGTGCTTCTGATTTGGGGTGATTTCACAAGGGGCTGTAAAGTCTCAATATGAATTTCAGTTCTTTTATTAGAGTGTCTCAGTTAATATGGATGATTTACTGCCTTGTTCTGGGTCATCTAATTTCAGTCTGTTCTAACGTTCAGCCAAAAGCAGAGCTCTGTCCTCCACGAATGCACATTCGTCTCTCCTGTGTACTACGTGGGTACTGGGGCGGCAAAGCAGGCTGTAGACTAGAAGACTAGAGTCGCTGGCATCTTAAACAATCATCCTGGGACCCAGGCTTCTCAATTGTGAGCCCCATACCTCTGGGACATTAGAAATTCAAATTCTGTCTTTAGCTCAGAGCAAAAATAGCAAAACTGGCCACTTACCTGATTACTTATCCCAGCTGCTAGGCTTATTTTCAATTTAGTTGATTCTAATTTGTTGTAAAGTGCTATAAAACACCTTCATTTAACTGACATCACATAAAATTCAGGGTGATGCGAATTTCTCTTCCAGTAGCAATGCTCATTAAAAAGAAGGGTGTCACTGTTTTCTCCCTTCTCCTGACTGTGCACCTGGATTTCAAAAATAAAAATACTCCTTACCTGGAACGTGAGTTGAGAAGGAAGGGCTGGTTGGGTTGGCTGTGACTTTTTAGAGCTCCCTAAACGTGTGGAGATTACTGAACTTGATATGCTAAGAGATGAGAGATTCTAAAGACAATGGGATTCTGAAACCTTCTTATCCAGTGGCCATTTAACTCATCTCAAATCCCTCCCAGCTCCTCTGAATAAACTCCTTCCTTTGTTCCCAAATAAACACATTCCCCTGATTTCACACAGACCCTATGGCCTTCTCTGAGCTTATACGTCCTCCTCCTCCTCAGGCTGTCATTTGGAAAAACAAGGACACCAGAAATATGCACGGAGGCCCCCGCGACTATAGTCCTCTGCCATGTTCGCTGTTTCTGTTTCCTTGCATCACACTTAAGACTTGGATACCTGAATACCAGTCAGGGCTAGAAGTTTTTATTTACTTTTTGAATAATATGTGGGGCTTATGGTATGACAGGTATTATAGGTATTATGCTTTCTGGAACTGTAATAATATAATTAACAGGTGCATGGGAAAAGGTGCCAGTGCTCATATCTCCCCAGGTCTAAATTGAGAGGGAAGTGAGATTCCCTGTGCTAATCCACCTGAGCTGAGGCAGCAGAGTTGACCTTTCTTTAGCAAACTAATTCTGGCAGTCTTCAGGCACTGTTTTCTCTACAAATTCCTTGTACTACTAAAATCCTCCACATTCTGACAAAAAAGGAACAGTTATATAGTGAATATTTACAATACGTGATATTCTGAGTACTCAAAAGGTGTGATAAAAATATGGTGAATGTTTAATTTTTAAAGAAATTACTGAAGACACACTACCATTAACGCTCCTCCAAACACCCCCACCCCTTGCTTTGTGCTTGTATCACTATTCTTGTTACTTTACGAAGCAGTTCTGAAGTTCTCTTCCACTTCTGAATTGTATTGCATGGCTGTCTTACTGTCCTGAATCAGTTAAACATGTTTACCTCTCATCATTTTGCATTAGGGAAGAGCCAGAAGTTGCATGGTGTCAGTTCTGGTGGGTAAGGTGGATGAGGACATATCACAATGTTTTTATTTGACAAAAAATTGTCATACTAGAAGTGATGTATGTCAGGAAGCTCTGTCATGATGGAAAGTGAAACTTCCATCAATAGAATGATAGGATAAGTGTGTTTGAAGCAAGAGAGAATATTTTGAGGGAGATTAAGGGCAATGTGTCTTTTATTGCAGTAATTTTTAAAAATTATTCAAATTTTTGCTCACTCCTTATGTTTTTCTCCCCAGATAGCAGTTTATTACCCAACAATCTCATATGATATTGATATCATGGTGGTGGTTAGTTAATTCATTTAATTCCAGCTCATACCTAGCAAAACTTGTGAGGAAAGAGGACCAATGAGCACCAAGTGTGGTACTGTCAATAAAATCAGAAACACAGTCTGGGGGTATCTCATAAGGTGATGACTTCAAAATACTGCTTTAACTACAGAGACTCCCTGAACATCTGCTATGTACATGGCACTGATACAGAACAATAGCTGGAAATGACAAAGAGACAATCCAAGCTCTAAGCAAGGAGAAAAAAGAGATAAACTGAGGCTTTTTCTGAGTACTGCTACCACGTGTGACCTGCCTGGACTGGGGCAAGTTCTGGTTGTCTCTGTGCTGGGATGCAACAGTGAAATGTGGACATTGATGATGCCTACCTGAGGGAGTTTTTTGGGATCTAACTGCATTAATACACATAGAATGCCTACAACAATGCTTGGTGTATCACAAGTGAATAATAACACAGGTGACAGAGCTCCACCCTGGACACCTGTGATGTCTTAACTGGCTTCCCTGCCTTCAGTCTCAGCTCCCTACAATCCTCTCTCATCACTCATCAATTAGAGAATCTGGACCACAAATTAGAATGTGCTGCCTCTTTAGGTAATACCGTTTCAACTTCCAGGTAAAGTCCAACTTTTCTCTTGCTCTAGCTTCCACCTACTTCTGCATCATTTATTTTGCTATTTCCTACCCTAAATTCCCAGGCAGACTAATTTCCAACTAGGCTCTCCTCTAGGTCTCTACCATTGCTCTTATTGTGTGCAGAAATCATCTGTAAGTTCTGAATTCCCTGCTAGATTAAAACATTTTTACAACCAAAACAAAAGCTTATTCTTTGTAAAAGGCGTAATTCTGAAATATATTTACAATGACTTCTTGCACCTCCACTGTTAAAACCCAGGAGAGGCCACCGCTAGCTCTCATCTGAGCACCATAGTAGCCTGCAGTCTCCTCACTTCTGCCCTGGCCCACCACAGCCAGCCTTCCCAGTAATTTGGTGAGCCTGTTGACCGGGAGTCAGACCGCTACATTTTCTTCAAAACTTTCCAACATCTTCCCAGCTTAGGGTAAAACCCATGGCATTTCCAATGGTCCCTGCTAGAAGCACTGCCCTCCATGAGAAACCCTGTTCTTCTAATTTCTGCTCACATGGCCCTACCAACCCATTCACCACCTCCAACATCCATTTCACTATCTTTACCAAGAATTTTTCTTTCTTGTAATCCTTATCACCATGTGACCCACTAGGTGTTAATGAATAATTTTTGGATGTGCGCAACTCCACGTGCACAGAACAGAAGCTCCAATTAGTGCAGACCTTTTCTGTCTTGTTCACTGCCATGCTCCCAGAGCCAGAGTGTCAGTCTGTGTTGAATATATGACTAAATAACAAATAAACATTTGAGACACTAGAATCCAGTTGTAGTTTATCAATATCCTCTAGAAACATGCACACAAAATTTCAATACAATTTTAGAGGATTCCTATGACTCTAAAAACCCCAGATTAAGACCCTGCTATAGAAAAGTTATTCATATAAGAATTTCTACAAATTTATCTCCTAAGTAAGAATTCTATTTGTTTTCCCAAACCAAATGAACTCTTGGTTCATCTCAACCAAGTATCAGGTATCATACACTGCGTAACCATGATTTTAAAGATTCACCATTTCTCATTCAAGTGTTTTCTCAGATGGGATTCTAGGTCACCCCTCTAAGCTGATAAGCTCCTAAGAGAGACTAGCAGAGAGTTAGTCCAGATGAAAAGTCCATCTACAATGAGTAGAAAAGAATGATGACAATGAGGATCAGGGCAACCACAAGAATAGAAGCTTAAATGTAAACTTAACTCATAGTAATAACCTTCCTTCCTCTTTTTAACATTCCAGAACAATCAATCCTGCAAGAAGTATTCCCAGGTGGATCCCAGCAATATAAGGGGTAGACTGTAGTGGGTACTGTGTCCAGATACTCAGATCATTTCTGAAGGCAACTGTACCCTATCTGCTAAGGTTCTGATGATATTTCTTTTAGTCCCTCTGGGCCACAGGCAATTGTGGTGCTACTTAGGCCACAGGCAATTAAGGTGCTACTTATGTCAGGTCCTCTCCCCAAAAGCAGCCTGTATTCAGTAACAGGTTGTAAGAATAGAAAGGCTTTGTTGCCTCAGGCTGGACAATCATAAGGGTCTTCTTCGCTCCAAAGCTTGCTTTGCTGAAAGAGGCACTTGCTGTAGGTAAAACAAGAGAATTCCTTCATCTGACAAATTCTGTGTACTTTGCTCCCTGACAGATACTGATCTAGAAAGCACTCCTCCAAAACCACCTACATACATATCTATGCCTGAGCTTTTTCCCTGGAAAACTGTAAGACCACACAAGGATGGACATGACATAATCAAAGGTGTCTCACCATATCAAATTTTATGACAGAAATGATAAAATATTGGAGGAAAGTGGAAAATGAGTATATTACATGTAATTTTTATTTGCATTTCATTCAAATCAAATTTTGAATGTGAAGAAAAAGCAGCAGTCAGAAGAGATTCTAGCTGGGTGTTGTGGCACAAGCCTGTAGATCCAGCACTCAGAAGGCAGAGACAAGAGGACTGCCATGAGTTCGAGGCCAGCTTGGACAACAGAATGACACTCTGTTTAAACAAAACAACAACAAAAAAGAAGAGATTCTGGCTTATTGCAGATATTAAAACACACAGCTTTTGGGGCTGAAATGTCCAACAGATATGAATATTAGTATTACTTACACATAGGAGGGAAGTAATTTATGGGAAATAAAAGACCCAGAAATATACCTGTTATTCTTGTTCGAATTTGGGTAAATTTCAGTTTGTTAGTATCATCTTGTGTACAGTGTGAGAACCTGAAACAGGCTGGCACAAAAAACTGGCTATTTCAAAATCTATTCTTCAGAATCTAACCATAAATTGGTATTTTGATCCTGAATTTCCTCTAATATGTTTTAAGGTAGAGTTTTATGAACTGGCTCACAGCGCAGTAATGGAAGTGTCCAATAATCATTATGTTATTATTGCTCATTCTGAAAGCAATGAAATGGTATAATCAATAAATTTGTAGGCTCATTTGGATAGTGATATTGATAGACCAGGGAGTTTATAGTTTCATTTCTCTTCAGAAAGACAAAAAAAAAGTTAAAAAAAAAAACAAAGGAACAAACAAACAAACAAAAATACTGAATAAGATTAGAAAATTTTAAAATCATGCCTGCCATGAATTCCTAACATTCATCTGACATGAAGGTAAGAATTATTTTCTTAGTAAAACAAAGCAGTAAAACAAATGTTGAAAAGTGCTCTAGCTTAACCTTGGCATTTAGTCTTGAACTTCTTTAAAATTTAGGGCAATTTTTATATGCACTTTTCTGGGGAGAGGGTGTACAGTTTTTTGCCAGATACTCCCCCATCCGGGACTAGGGTCATTCCTTTAAAATCTTAACCATCGGGCTGGGGATTTAGCTCAGCAGTGTAAGCACCTGTGAGGTGATCATGAGTTTGATCCCTGGTACCACAAATAAAAATTAAAAAAAAAAATCTCAACAATCACACTTCCAAATACTAGTATCTCTTTCTTACATTAATATAAGTAGTTAAAAGTTGAGGTTTTTGTTTTGTAACAGTCTCACTAAAAACTGATATACCATGTACTACATATACTCAAGCGTAAAATATAAAATTTCACATCTGGAGATACTTGTGAAACTATCACCAAAATCAAGATAATGAACGTCTCCATTTCTCCCAAAAGTTCTTCATGCCCTCAGTAATTTCTCAAGACTGTCTCTTCTCTGTCTTTGTTTTCTTCAAGGAACCACTGTTGGTTTCCTATCGCTATAGATTAGCTTCCATTTTCTAAAATTTCATACATGTGAAATGAGTATTATTCATTTTGCTTGGCTTCTCTCACACAGCATAATTATCTTGAAATCATCCATGCTGAACTATGATCAAGAATTCATGCCTTTGTATCACTTAGTATTATTTTATTGCATGATATACCTCAGTTTGTTGACATCTTGCTGGAGCAATTCTGAGTTTTGCTGTTACAAATAAAGCTGCTGCTAGTGTCCATGTATGAGTCTTTTCTTTCTGCTTAGCTACTACTCAGGAATGGAATGTCTACATCACATGGTAGATGTATGTTTAACTTAAAAAAAAAAAAAAACAAAAAAAAACTACTGCTATTTTTTCCAGGGTGTTTGTACTCTTTTTACATTCTCACTAGGAGTACTGAAGAAATGACTCTAATTTTGATTTCTAAAGATATAAAGCAAAGTCTTCACAGGACTTTGGTGTCTCTGGCAAGGTCTTATTTAATTGTGCTAGACATCTAAATTCTAAGATAAATGTTTTATAACCAGGAGCATATTCTGGAAGTATCGGTGGACTATCTATAGTATCATTGGGACTATCTATACATAAGGAATGAAGGTAAAATACACTCTGGGATTCTAATGATAATTTTACTGCCATGGTTAAGGGAAGATTCACTGGCACAAGTACTACAAATTAAAACAACCAGTCAATTGCTCTCAAATACAGCCTATTTATAAGAGTAAAAAAAGTCCCCTTCAATGCATATAATCACTTAATAATAAAAACACAGAAATAAACTCTAAGTTGTCTTTACAACCTTGTCAAATCATATAAATTACAGAGAAGTTCTAATCAGGCAGAAGACATATGGCAAAGGAAAACAAAAAGAAATGCTTAACTTTACCATCGATTGACTCTCTCATCTTCACTTTCTTCTTACCCTGATCTATTTTACAGAGATGTTTTCCACAGCCCCACATTAATAGGACACACACAGCTTGAGACTTAGCTTAGTGGCTTCTGGACTGGGAAAAGCTTTGGAAAAGTTAAAATTAATGAGACAGTAAATACACGGATATGAGGAATGCTATCTAAATTATGGGCCAGTGCAGCCAACTGAGGCAGAGCCATCTGGCATAAACATGCAGTCCAGGGAAACCTGAAGGACTCTGAGCCCAGTACTCTGGGGCGGCCATCCAAACAGAAGCTTACACATGTGGCCAGCCCCACAAATGAGGGGAGGTCCTGGCTTCATACACAGCATGTGGCACTATCCAAAGGAAGGACATCTACTTTATCTTCATGCCTCAGCTATTTCAAAGTCTTTGAAGTAAGAGTTTATCAGTCAGTATAAGGTACAGAGCAAGCTGGTGCTTACTCATAAAATGGTTTGATGCTGAGGCACAAGCCAGTGTGTGGGTCACACCCTGAATAAAGTTGCTTTAGCCTTTTCCCAAAATCATATTCTCCTGAGCCTCCTTCACTGTCTTTGAAGGACTGGCCTAGATCAAGCAGTGAGTAAGAAAACTGGCTGGGTGTGTGCCATAGTATCTCTAATGACAAAGTAAAACATTTAAATAAAACTTTTTTTGCAGAAACATTACAGCCAGTGCAGAATCAGAGATGAGGTCAGGAACTATGGGAATGTGAAAACAGAATAAGGCATACAAAAATCAAATAATTTTTAAAGAATCTTCTTGTTTCAGTGCCATAATCAATGTAATACTTCTGCTTTTTTTTTTAAACCAAATTAATAACTGCTGCAAGAAAATACACTGGGACAGGTTTTCCAGACTTTTACTTTGCACCTCCAGCTTTAATTTTATCTAATAAAGCGTGAAACAATAATAGCACTGAACAAAGGTCTTCCTTTAACACATGACTATAACCTCATACACCCTCCGCAGTCTCTGCCACCAGAGTCCTCCATCCTCTGACCTTTCTGATGCACAGCTTCCGACCTCCCTTTGGAGAACAGAACATCCAGACTTTGCTGGCAACATAAACAGGTCAGCAGGAAGGGGCAGCTAACTCCTGGTTTGGGAGGTAGTGGGAAAAACACAAAAGCTGATGTCCATGCTAGAAATCTGAAACTCTAGATAGCTGCCCTGAGGTTCATTGGGTGGCCCTAAAGATACAAAAACCCAGGTCACCAAGTAGTAGACTGTGAAATTAGAAGTTAATAAAAACACATATACAGAAATTAAAAGTCTCATAGGCTCTGCCATAGAATTCTTTTAACAGTGATCCTGGCATCTGTTGAATGGTATAAAGTTTACAGCTACTTATTCCCTTCATTAGTAATTTCTTATGTAGTAATCTTTGTATCATTG
Organism: Cavia porcellus; assembly: GCF_034190915.1. Lineage (NCBI taxonomy): Eukaryota > Metazoa > Chordata > Mammalia > Rodentia > Caviidae > Cavia > Cavia porcellus. The sequence continues at coordinate 56,337,906 of NW_026947495.1, forward strand.
AGTTTCAAAAAGTACAAATCTAACAAAAATTAAATACTGAATATGTTTCTCCATAAAAGCATGAAATTCACACAAATTTCTATCCATCTTGTGGGCTGTCAGTGTTACTATTGATGGCCCCAGGAGGCAGCAATCACTGGCAGAAGGCTGTCCCCCCAAAAAGACAACTAAGGACAGCTATAGGAACTATGTCTTCATTTCACTCTGCCAGGGATGATTTTTTACCCCTACAAAATTTGGATGATAAAGTGATATAATCATCCTATTTACATGGGAGCTAGACTGTTGCCCCTCAACAGTAGACCTATCTGTCACTTCCAGGTTTCCAGTCAGAACTCAACGTTACACCTGGAAGCAGCGGACATCAACCAAGGAAATATATCTAAAAGCGTGTCTTGCCTTAGTACAGTCATCTTACATGTTTTATGTTCTTTGGCCTATCAGCCTGGTTTTCAATTTGTATATACGATAATTAACCTTATAATATCTCTAAGATAAAGAAATCAATCTTATGCTGGAAAAATAAAAGGAGGGGTCAGGGATACAGTCCAGCGGCATAACACCTGCCTGGTAAGTGCAAGGTCATGAGTCCAATTCCCAGTTAAAAAATAAACAAACAAACAAATAAATAAACAAATGACTTGGGGGTAGTTAAAAGGAGGGGGAATAAAAAAGGGAACTGAAATGAGTAATATATATGTATCAATTCCAATACCAATAAACGTAATCATTGATATACTAATAAAAGTCAAAAACAAAGAAAAAGACCAGTTTAAAAAAAAAAAGGCCTTCAAGTACCTGGTGTTAAGAAAATATGAAGCTCTCTTTCAGAAGCTGTACCCTCTCCTCTCCCACCACTGATTAGCAGAGCTGAAAGATACAAAAGCTTGTAGGTTCATAGCTGAGGATGTAGCTCAGAGGCAGTGTTTGCTTAGCATGTAGAAGGCCCTAGCTTTGATCCCCAGTATAGCAAAAATAAAAAAGCTTATGATTTTTATCTCCAGGTTCCCCTGTGTGTTACTGCCATCCAATCTGTAGGATGTTTAAAGATTTCTTTCCCCAGTCCTATTACATGTTTAAAGAACTCTTTCCCCTCTCAAACCAGCAAAGGCCAAAGCAGCATGGGGACAGAGACAAGATCTGCTCAGCTCACTGCTGTGCATCCAAAGCCCAGTAGTGTCTAGTTCTCAAAAGTGCACTGAGGAGTAAGTGTGGTATGAATGAGTAAATGAAAATAAGCCAGCAGCCTATTTTATTGAGGACACTATTTAGTACTTCCACTGCAAGTAAATGAGACAGAAAGATTTTTCATAGTACAGAAACTTGAGCAACTAGAAATTAGAGATGGGATTGTTCTCCTTTGGGGAAGAGGGGTGGATTCTTTGCTTGTTCCTAAAATGTGGCCAACTCTGTCAAGAGTTCAGGCAGACTAGTGTACCTTCTGGCTACAGAACACTGAACATGAGACATCCGCATCCTTTCCTTCTGCAGTAGGACCACCAGACACCGGAAGCTGAGGATACAACCTTGCTGTTAAGAGGTTATTTCTCCCACCCCAACAGCATGTCCTAGGCCTACTTTCCCTTACACACAAGTAGGATTTGAACTGAGTTCTGCTGTCAGACCAACCTTCTTGAGCCTAATTTCTGCTGTCTCCAATGCCATGGAAGCTCAAGGCAGCAAGCTATAATATTTAAATAAGACTCTTCAGATTGCTCTTTTTATCAAGAGAAAACAGCTCCTGACAAGACCATGAAGAACTTGATCCCTCTGAGTTGGAGGGGTAAAATGGTGAGAGGTTACATATGAGGAAGTTCAAGTTACTGCCAATTAAAATGCATGGCTAAGGTGTTTTTGTTTTGCTTTGTTTTTAGCAAGAGTGTGTTCTAATATGGGTACTATGATCTCTCACTTATTAAACAAATTTTGTATAAAGTGTATCACAAGCTGGAGTTCCTATTAGAAGTGGAGAGATATAAACAATACAAACTCTGCCTTGAATATCGTGTGGGCAGATCTGTGACTACAGCACATTTCCGGGGGTGCTGATGGAGGAACAGGAACAAGGTGCAAGGTCAGCCCAAAGGTTCCTCGGTCAGACACCAGGAAGTCATATTTAACCTGGGTCTTTAAAGAACAGTGGCAGTTTGTCATGAGAACAGGAAAATCCCAGGTGGAAGAATACATAAAAGATGTGTGAAAGAACACAGCAGTACCGAGAGCTGCACCAAAATGGTCCAGCAACTTGAAGCCTGATGGAGTCAGGGGATCAGAGCTTACAGGCAGGGATGACGGTGTAGGCCAATTATCTAGGCCTTGTCCACCAAGGAGTATGAACTTTACTTCAAAGAGAAAGGGCTTTACTATGCACCAGGTAACAATGATATTAACCACGCACACTGAGAAACGTTAATGCTGGATATGCTCATCACCCTGATTCAACATATTACACAGTGTATACATCTATCAAAATACCACATCGTACCTCAAAACTCTGTACAATTATGTGTGCATTCAAAATGGAAATTTAAAAAGGTTAATAGTGACAAAACCTTGGGGAAAAAACTCTAAAATTCTGGTTTTGCTTTGTAAAATAAACATGTTTTATTACTCATGTTATTTGCTGATTGGAATCAAGTATATAATTAAATACGTTAAATTAACTTTTAAATCTATATTTTAAAACAAAAAGCTTTATATGTCTATAATCAGTCCTTATGACTATGCTCATGTAAAAAGAAGTTCTCACATAGGCTACAAAATTTTAGATAAATTAAAGAGGGCATTAAAGTTCTTGGTGTCAGATGCTCATACAGCCATTTGTGCCCTGTGGGCATGGGGTATGGATTTTAATGCAGCTAACCACATGTACGGGAGCTTTTTTCTCCAGATGATTCCTTAATTGAGAAATCATAGCACCCCACATATATTAACGGCCCTAATTGAACAGATAAGAAACACTTATCAAAGAATCAACTCATTTTTCTTTCATGATATTGTTTTCTTACTACTAAGGTAATGGAGAAGACTTAGTATTGTGGAGAAGTAGCTCAGTGGTAGAGTGTCATGCCTAGCACGCCAGAGGCTATAGGTTCAATCTGCAATACTGGAAGAAAACCTTTCCTCCAGCTAAGGATTTATGAGTTGATTTTTTTGTTTGTGTATTTGTTTGCAACAACATGGCATGAATAAATGTGGAAGGAGAAAAGGAGCTATAATGTACCCTCCTGACAGGAGGGTCATCATGGGTCTCAGACTCCAGCCTTTCATCTTCTGATAGGACTGTGTGCATCACTTACAATCAAGAGGAAGCTGTTCATCCTACATTTGAGATTACAGAAAAAGCCCAATCTTTCTTCATTACCTTTTCCCACAGTACATGTTTTATAACCTTATTTCTAAGCAGTGCACCTTAATGAAACCACTAGCCTTACTAAACTCTTGGCGGATATACATAACATTTAGGGAAAAACATTTAGGGTTATTTAAGTAACAAGACATAGCCTCAAAGACTCCACACATTCACTGCCATCACTATTAATAACGGATATTAGCTTACATGCTTTAAGAAATCAAAATACCCATTTAGCACTGACCATAATGCATAAGGAAGTATTTTTAGAAAACAACTATCCTAAAATTCAATACCTTCAAAACAACTTTAAGACTCATTGTTTTAATGGGTTCATTATTGTAATTGTTTGCCTTATGTATTAAATACTACACATTATTTTGGAAAGAAAAGAAACACTGAGTATGTCAGCTACTAACTACAGTGTTTATACTCAAGGCTTTTCTAGTCTTTGTCCCTGTAATATTTCTCCAGATTGCACTTTAAGTGTTATAGATAGATGACCAACACCACCAGCATGCACGGCAAGCTGGTTTATTAGGAATTCCAATCTTGTCAGAGCAATGAAACCAGAGACAACCTTAAAAGTATACTTCAAGAACAGGACTTTTATGACATAGTGTGATAATTATCAAAAGATTTTTTGTTGTTGCCATGATTGGGCAATTATTTGAAAGAATGCAGAAGTAAGACAGACTGGTCTCTAAGGGCTTAAAGGAGACAAAATCATTCTTATGTAAAGAAAAAACAGACTGAAAGGAATCCAGAGAATAATTATTGTGCCTTTTGCTTTGGACCTTGCAATGCTACTGAAGTCTCTGAAGTAGATGACCACACTTCAGAAATATTACATATTTATAAGGGACCACATTCCACAAGTTCCTCAATACATATGAGATAAAGTACAATTATTTGAATTTCAGAATTCCATTCCTCCCTTAATAGATAAAGAGAGAATTTGCTGTTTTTCAGCCTTAGTTAGTAGATACGTGGAGCACAACAAATGGATCCAGACATTTTATGACAAGTAACAGGTAAAAAATGAAAGGAATAGATGTCACACTGACTTGAGGAATAAGAAAAAGCAAAAGGAGACAAACTACACATTTTTATTAAGGGAAGAGACAAGAAACGAACACCATTAGGTCATCTGAAGCATAGGTAGTTGCTGCCAGGTAAGTAAAGCTGTTAACCACCTCAGGGAAGGGAGCTTCGGTAGGAAGTGTGGGAGAGGGGCCTGCACCGTGTGTGGTAATGAGGCTGAGTGGAAGAGGAATCACAAGCAATCAGAATACAGAAGAGGAGCCAGAAGAGATGCTGGCGTGGGGCTGATCATCTATAATGCACTAAGGAATAAAAATCAGAGGAATGTTTGACAGCAGTGAAAAGGGCAAACAAGGCTGGGGGCTGTATGTGAAGTCACCGAGAGAACACGTTAGCACTGTTTATTTTGATGCTATTTAAGGCAGCAAGATCTCATTAACTGGGAAGATCTGGCTTTTTCTTCCCAGTGGGAAAAAATAATCAACCAAAAATCTGTGAGCTGCAACTTACAGCCGTCTCTGGTTCAAAAGACATGGCACACTTGAAGATGACATGGTTCCCAGCTCACGACAGTTCCGCTACAATGCAGACATCTCCCTTCCCCTGGCCCTGTCACAGCTTCTCCTAATCTCACACTTTCATTGGATTAAGAAGAGGATTAACAGATTTAGGTTAGCCAACTAAGAGAAAAGGAAGACTGTATACACTCTACAGCCTTTTTAAACCCCATGATAACATCATTCCTCCACATAGAAATATCTATGGTAGCACAGGCATAGTTAGAAAAGTTAACTGGAAAAGGTCATAGATTACTGGTGAGAAACACAGTGATATGTCAATTGAGATCAGATATAAATAGTACTTCTTTTCTTGATGTGTTCTTTTCAAGGCTATGTAAACTTTTAGTAAAATAATCATGAAGGAGAAGACTGCTGAAAGTGTAAACAGATATCAGCTATGAGATGGTAGAAATAACCCAGGTGGCTGAAATCCTATCGATTTACAAGGTTGTTTTGTGCTCAGCTCATGGACAGTCCCACACTGTGCCGCCCATGGAATAGAGACCTCTGAACAACTCCCAAAGAGCATGTCTTTCCACCACATTCCTCTTAACGAGACTTTAAACTTCTTGACTGCTAATGTGCAAGTTGGGCAAGTCCCCAGAATTATTAAATAGTTCAGAATAAATAAAACTATTATTAACAGTTAACAATAACATACTTACTGAGACTCAATTCTTACAGCTATCCTCAGAGACTGGAACTAGTATTGACCCCATTTTACAGAGAAAATTGAGCCCAAAGGTGATAAAGCAACTGGCTGAGGGTCACAAGCTTGGGAGAGAGGAACAGGAGCAGAACACAGGCAGTTCTGCCCACAGCACTTGTGTTTCAGTCTGCCCAGACAGGTATCTACTTTGTTAAAAACAGATCATTAAGTGCTTTAAGATAGGTATCCAAAGTAAGAATCCAGCCTTGGGAGGCACTACTGGTGGCCTCTGTGTCTAGGGTCTTCTTTCCTACACAAAAGCCAGTGTCAGTGTGATTTCTGCCTCATCCAACAGCCAATCTTAGCTTGTAAAAAGGTCACGAGGTATACAAGAAGATCTCTGGGAAACTGAATAGTGAACCAAGAGAAGGAATAGCACACACATCACAAAGCCCTCCATGTTCTCTACTATGTCCATGTTAGAGAGAACTGGAACCAACACTTCCCAACATTAAACAGCATCATCTTTTTTTACCTTAGTGCCTTTCAGCTAAGATTTTTCAAACCCTTCAATATTTGAGAACTTGACACCTGCTTCGATTAAAGCTGTCGAAAGTAAACTTGCTTTGAGAATTATTTTATTTTATTGATGTTTCTGTAACTTTTTTTTTCCTACTTTAAGGAAAAAAATACTTTTTTCCTGCTCTAAGGGGAAGAGAGTCTTTTATTCTGTACATTAAGTTTTCATTTTATAAAAGAAAAAGTGTTGCTGAAATAGATCATGGCGATTTAGTTTACACTAAGTATCAATTTTAGAAATTTATATGTAAAATTCATAAGAGATCATGAGCATGTTTAAAATTACCTTAAGATATGACAGCATTGAGTGGATTCAGGAAAATGCCTCTAGAAACTTTATGGAGCAAAAAGAGAATGAGAAGATGGGCTGCTTCACTGAGTGGTATGGGTCGTGCGTTATGTGAAGGCAGCCACAATGAGAGACGGGCAATCAGTGACCTATAGCTTTAACTCCGAGCAGCCCTGAAAGCACCCAGTGCTCAACCCCACAGAACCAGGCTGTGCAGTACTCCCAGAGTGTGCCTCTTGCTGTTCCTTTTCTTCTGCCATGCCAACTTCCTTTAGTGTGTAAAATGTTCTATCAGTCATCAGCTGCTTTGGGTTCTAAAGCACTCCAGTTATACTCTAGCAATACAGCTGGTCTTTCCTCAAAACAAGGAATAATAAACTATGGACCTTAAGATTTCTAAATATCTACCACTTCCTCAAAATACCAGTCAGCTGATCACTAAGGTGAAATGCCCAATTGTCTTCACTAGCAGTTTCCACAGTGTTCCCGTGGGTACCCTATGTTCCCATTCACCATCCCCAATGAACCGGCTGTTCTGCTCAGGGATTTTTCTTTTCTTTCTTCTTTTTCCTTCCTTTAAAAAATGTTTTTTGGATACTGAAGACTGAATTTGGGAAGGGCTAAGCTACACCTCTAGCCTGAGCCTCGTTCTAAAATAGTTACCTAGTCCAATCAAGAGTTGTTTACAACACATGCATTATGGACAGGGATTTTATTTTTAATTTCAGGAAATTCTGAAATAAACAGAGAAGAAAACATCAATAGCTATTAGAAGCATAGTTAAATATATAGGACAATGGGCAGTAGAAAAACTGTTATAAGGTTGTCCACTGAGAAGCACAAAAGAAACTTATTTTTAAATCCAGTGATGGTATATTAAAATTTCTAGTTGTTATTAAAAGAGGGACTTTGTTATTAAAAGAGAAACACGAGATGTCATTTTAAGGGACAAATGAAAGAAACCAATAGGTTGAAAGCTTAAGGGACAAATTAGAAGCACTTTAAAATTCCAATTAGATAGTTATTAGAAATTAAACTAAAAACAAAAAAATCTTCACCCAGAAGATATTTCAATCAGATGATAGTACTAATTAATGACAAAGGAAAGGATAACAATAATATATCCTCAGCAATCAGCTTATCAAAGGTGGGGATTTGTAGCAAACAAGAGAGGCACAAAAGGACTGCAAAGGCCTGGCACTTGATATGCAGGCTCTAGAAAGATGGATGAAGGCCCCTGTTCAAAACCAAATGGCATTATGGCAAGATTATGCAGAGGATTTATTTCTGGCAGCTGGAGGTCAGTCAAACATATATATTTTCCATTTCCAAAGAGTTCATCTGCCACAGGTCGATAGTGTGCTGTTCAAACATACATCCAATGCTTAAGTTTAGTAAAGGCTGAACGTTAGCACTATTCCATGAGAGCTATTGGCATTAGGCTTTTAATGAGGAATGGTGAGATAAAAATGATGAATTCATTCTTGCCTGGGTAATGTAATAAAAAGTGACTGCATGTCTAACTTACAGTTTCTAGAATAATTCTGAAAGACAGAAACCCCTGGAATTCCCATCGTACTTTGTCTATAAATCTGAACAGGGCAGATGTGAACCTGAATTTTTGCTGGTAACTTATGCCAGCAGTTTGATTAAGATCAACAAAAATTCAAGAGCAAAAAGAACCTTGTATTTCTTTATATTGTGCACAATGGTATAAGTAATTAAAAATTCATTCATTAAAAATATTTATTGAATAAATATTTCATTATTCTACTGTGCTAGGAAATACTCACTGGTCAACAAAGCAAAAAAAAAAAAAAAACACACACACACACACACATACAAACTCAGTCCACTGATAAGTGAACTCTCTCTTGACAATGACAATGAATGACCAATGTTTCCTAGAAAATACATTTTACTAGGCATTCCTCAATTGGAATCCAAAGTGACAATGATACAAGAAACCAAGGTTGCAATGGAATGCAATGATAAAGTAACTTTAAGAAGAATCCAGATCACATGGTAAGCAATGAAACAGTGCCTGCTACCTGAGTAGCAGACTTCATCAACACTTTTTAAAGTTCGTTAGTCTGCAAAATCTTACTGACAATAAAAATGGTGTGATGGCCAACCAAGTAACGACTGAGAGAACAGTGAGCATACTTCCTCAATGACAGAACTTGTCATAATGAATATCAGTCTAAATCAAACTAGAAAAACCAAGCCAAGAAGAGACTATGTCATTAAATGGTATGTCTAGTTTGCAGCTGTCATTCACAAGAGAATATTCAGCCCTGGCAGAACTCTAGCACTGGGAAGGGACTAGAATGACTTGGAGTAATGATTTGTCTGAGGAGAAATGTACAGGGACATGAGACAGAGCTGCAAAATGAGTTTGTCTGAAGGGAATAAGAGGTTTTAAACTTAGGTTAATTGATAATATTCAAGAGCAATAAGAGGATGCTGGGATAATGCTGTAATCATTTTTGCGCAGAACAACATGTCTTGCTGCTTCTGTTTCCTGGTTATATGAATATGGAGTGTAGTTGAATCCTGCAGCTCCATATAATAATTCAGTTTAGTCTTAATGAGCACTATCAATGAAGTCTCAACAAATGACCAGGGAATCTGTATAAGAGACCATCAGCAGGAGTGACTCTCACTGTAAATATTCTGAAATGGATCCTTGTGGACATAAAGAGAAACAGGTTAACATTTTATGCATTAATGGTCTTACAGTGAATGTTTCCAGAACTAGATAATTAAATACATATTATATTCTTCTGGTCTAAGGTCTTGTCTAAGGATGCTGGTGAGTTATCAGGGAAGCAGAAGTCTTTAGAAAGCTATGGAGATTTATGTCTTCAGCCTGCTTTATCCTTTAAAAATATTCTTAAATTACTTTCAACACAGCTGGGGAGATAACATGCTGTGTAGGTAGGAAGGAACAGAGTGGCACTATAAAGTAGCACTTATGGACTTGATGGGCTCAGAGTCTCAGGGGCCTGGGCCATAAGTGTACCTCAGTGGAGAGGAGAGAAAGGATTTTTGCTATTTCGGATTTTATGCCCAATTATTTTCTAGTCTTCTGGGATTTCTAGGCAAGCCAGAGCTAGATTCTTATATCAACTGTCCCATTTTTTAAATGTTGAAAACAAACTCCAAAAATATTATTTGTCCAGACCAAACAAAATACATTTGCAGGTAAGATTGGAGCCTTGACACCGAGGTTGCAACCTTTGCTCCAAGGCAAAAACCCAAAGAAACTGTTGGGAACTTGAATCAGAGCAGAAAAACGGATGTGGGAGGGATTATTGATTAAAATGTGGTTCAGAGGTTTTGCAGTAAAAATTTGCAGCTCAACAAATTTCAATTTTGGTATGCCAACAGAGGAAAAGAATTCCACTGGCACACAGGCACTCAATTAAGACTGCCTAGGTTCATTTCCTCAAGAACTGTGATTAAATTAAGACTTGCAATAAAAATGTAAGCTGCAGTAATTTTAAAAATCAGGTTTTCGCAGTTTGGGATTTTTTTTTAACCTATTCAAACAAAAGGAGTCATGGTTTAAAGTCGGAGAAAAGCCTATAATATATAATTAAGATTGAATTTCTGCATACCAAATAGAGTTAAGAGCATGGAACAAAACAACACAATCAGCAATGAAGCACCAACTGTGCACCAACTATGAAAGAGGGGGTTGCTTATTAAAAATAAACACATGGCATATGAAATCCAAAGGAGAATGAATAAACAAACTGGATTTTGCTCTCCCATGAAGTGTGAGATGCACACCAATGAAATATGAGCATCACTGCAGGTATGTGCTGGTTTCCCTCCTCTTTAATATTCCTCACAATTAAAAATAGGTTGCAAAGAACACATCTCAACAGCATGTTTGAAAACTACGTAATGTTACCATGGCATAACCTAAAAGCAGTGTAATAAATTTTCTGAAGAATAATTTACACCTATGTTGAGTGTTTCTGTAAGGCATTTTAAAAGAGCTAAGACCATTAACATGAGGATTATAGAGCTTGCAGTGGATATTGTGGCTGATACCCCACAATCAAGTGATGGAGACCTCAGGCCTGTTAGGATGGGAGGTAAAGCAGCATGAACCAAAGAGAGGAGAGCCAAGCCTTGCTGGGGGGCTTTTAAGAAAAACACCACGTTCCTCACTAAGGACAACCAAAGCTACTGTGAGGAAGAGAACATGCAGCTCTGTTTGCCTGGCAGCCTCAGAGAACATGAAGGGAATGAGGCTTCGGGCAGAATCAAGACTGCGAAAAACTGGGCTTCGAAAAGGAAAATCCACCATAAAAACTTCCCCTTCTTCTGGATTTTTCAAGTTACATGAGTTAAAAAGTTCTTGTCACACATTCTGAATACTTTCCTGGTAACTTTAGCTCAAACCACTCTAACTAAAAAAGCACTACACTTCTACAGAATCATTCAAACTCTTCAAAATGTTAAGCGTGAAGCTTTCTCCACAATGCTTTTCTGATAGGCACTGATTGTGTTCGTATGAAAATACAGAAGAATCTCTTCGTCTTGTTTTAACAGTTTCTTAAAACACCATCATACGCTAGGACTGATATATTCTGCTTTGAAATGAGTGTTACCGACTTACACACACAAATGGAGTCCATCTGGACAGTATAACTCAATCCAAAAGACAATCTTTGGAGTCTCCCTAAAGGAAAACTTGTTGAGTTTGACCCAATCACTTCCATTTGCTGCTCTTGTGTATAAACTTGTATCAACCAGTAGGCATTTTAAGTGAATGGCAAGGGAAGATGTGCTAGTATCCAAAACACAACTTAAAAGCACAGAACTCCCCACCATCGTGTGCAAAATGAATTAGTTTCAAATATAGAGTCTGCCAAAAAATGCATATATCAGGAAAAGAAAAACTTGCATAAATATTTTAATCTAAGTTTACTGAGACACTGTGAGATTAGTATAAGTCACCTTTGGCCTCTACAATTACAATAGGTGCTTAAAGTGATGGTTTCCAGACATTTATCAGTACACTAAACTGCTGAAGTGTGTATACAGTTTTTTTTTGGCAGACTATATTTTCTGAATTTATTTGTATAATTTATTTGTTCTTTGTATACATTTATCTGTAAAGATTACACATAATCATTTTCCTGCCTCTGGAGAAAAAGTAGAACTTCAGACTGTGTATTTAGTAAACAATATTCAAATGTGCAATTACTATTTTTTTTTTTTTGCTACCAGGGATTGAGGGCTCATGACCTTGATCTTACCAGGCAGGCATTTATGCCACTAAGCTAAATCCCTGGCCTATTTTAAATTATTAATAGTATTGATCTCAGTATATATACACAACCCTAAATTCCAAGCATTTTTGTGTCACCTCATAACATTATTTATTTCGATGAAGTTCACATAAAACTAACTTTTAAAGTGGACTATTCAATGACATTTTGTTAAAAATGTTGTACAACTATAAATTCTACCTACTTCCAAAACATTTTCATCACTCAAAAGAAAATCCTTATCCACCGAAGAGTCACTCCCAGTTCGCGCTCTGGGCAACTATAAAACTACTCCTTATCATGGGTTTGCTTATTGTGTACATTTCATACAAATGAATCAAACAATATGCGACCTTTATGTTTGACACCTTTCAATTAACATGATGCTTTCAAGGTTCATTGTGTAGTATTTTAATAAAGTGAAAAAGCATGCCAGAAAGACAGTTGGTTTTTGAATTCCCTTGAGAGAAGTCTAGCATAGCTATGGGTCCTATAGGGATGTAAACAAAATAAAGCCCTCAGGACAAAAAAAAAAAAAAAAATCAACTACACAAATTTAGAATAAGAGTAAATCCAGTGAGCAGCAGCTTGTTAGAAAGAGATTTCTAAAGAGGCTGGTGGCAAGGAGCAAGAGACAAAGGAAGCAATGACTAAACCTTAATGATGAAGGCCTAGGTCTTCAGTATTTACATAATTTTCTATATATTTGAAATATTTCATCATACATACGTTAAACATTCAGAGTAAGTGGTTTTTAGTTAAGTTTAGAATGATTTTAGAATGAGATACTGACATCTGTAGAATTCTAAAACAGTATTTTCATGAGGAGCCCCATGCTCTGTACCCATACTGCCTTAGGTATGTGGAGTTTGAGTGTGATAATAGTACTCATGAGCACTGCCCATAATAATGAGGGCACTAGAAAACTAGAGAATATTGGAGATGGACAGAGGATGCTTTAGGACTCACTTTGCCTCTCATGAAGTACAATGAAAAAGGGGTGGGGAACCTTTGCTAGTTTTCAAAGTTCTCTTGTACATTGTTTCAGAGAACAGAAACTAAAGGAGACTGGATTTAGGCTCAGTATCAAAGCTCTAAGCAATAACTCACAAATGAGAAGATGCTTCTCACAAGGAGAAGCTTTTTGACCCTGGAAATTATCAGTAGTAACACTCTCTAGCTGCTTTTCTTGCTCACCCAGATCTTCATCTCTGGTAGGGTCAACTTCATGGACCATGGCCTGGGCAGACACAAGGCATAGAAGGACCAAGGCATAGAAGGGTGCTAAGTTTCTTTAATGCTCTATATCAACATCTTGAAATTCTTAATGTTTGAACAAGGAAACCTGTATTTTCCTCTGGTACTGACCCTGCAAATTAGAGCTGGTCCTGTCTCTAGTTATAGGAATATTAATCATATCTGATGAACTTTAGGCATGTTATTTAGTTGATTTATGCATTGGTTAATTTTCTCCTACTGCTGAGGCAAAACACCTAACACCTAAAATTAAGGAAGGAAAGGTTTATTTAGCTCATAGTTTGTGGAGGTTTCAGTTCATATTTAGTTGGTTCCAAGGCAGGGGTGGCATGGATATGGGGCAACCATTCATGGAGGCTGTGGCAGATACCAGAAGTCAGAAGAGTGTAAGGGCAAAAGGGAGGAGCAAGCCTCTTCCCTTCCTTATATTGTATGCAAGCTACCTGCCCCAGGGCTGATGCAGCGCTCATACCACCAATCCCAGTACTGGATCATGAATCAACCACAGACTCTAGGTTCAGCTGCCTCAATGACTGCATAAGGCCCTTGGGGGGGGGTGCAGACACAAACCATAACTGTCTGTATCAAAGAACAATGGAGTAGGGAAACAAACCTATTTACAAATGAACCTTAAATTTAATGTTAACATTACTATCCAATCTTATCATTATAGGGCCAAGGCCATTTAAAAAGCCCTACATTTTAAAATTTTCTCTATTTTAAGGTATTTTTCCTATATCTAATTTAACAAGTTTTGTCTCTAACAATTACATTTATCAAGATTTCTAAAGTGCGCCACTTGTTTCCTGAAAAAAACAACTTACTGTCTGAACTCGTATTTTATCAATTGATGACACAGTATCACTGTCAAGGGAAATACACCTACATACACAAGACTGGGCACAAACTATACACAGAATTTAGCTTGTGGGACTGGGAATGGGAGTGGAGAGGAGGCACATGTCCCACATACTAGCCTGTGACAAGCCCTGACATCATTAATGCACTTTACAGAGGAAATTTAAAGCATTACCTAATTGAATTAAGTCAAGTTCATGGTCAACTGGCCATTCCTCTGTATAAATAACAGGCTTAATGTATTGTCTTCCATCTAGGTTGCCCTGCTGTTGCCTAATAGCATGGCTTACTTGAGATTGGGCTGTGGATTCCCCACTCAAATTTGTGGACATTCCTTTTGTTAGGTATCAGAGAAAGAACTACAACTCACAATGCAAGAAAAGGAAATCACTGGGTAAGGGAACTGGAGCTCCAAAGGTGATACTGAGGAACACAAGTGAATTCATATTTCTCTCTTGGGCTCCCCTCTTCGATCTGGACTTTGGGGCACTGAGCACATGCTGGACAACACTGCCAGGCAATAAGAAAGAGCACAGGGAAGCAAGCAGAAAACGAAACAAGAACGTGTCCTTAGGGTCACTTTCTGGTTGACAATATGTAAACTGTTTGGTTGGCGCACTGTATCTAGTTGCTTATTCCTGAATGCCTGTTTTAATGTTGTTTTATACCACTTTACCGCACTGTTTGGGGCAGAGCAGGAATGGAAGAAAGCAAGAGAGGCAGGGCCAAATATGTGTCTCGGGAATCACAAGCAGGACCATGGTGGATCAGTTTTTATTTCTTTCCTGGAGATGCTACCTTCCTCCCCTGCCACAGATCTGAGTTTCATTTTATTTGGGTTAATTGCAGTATGGTATTTCACAGAAACAATCTTCTACTGGACAGGAGCACAAATATTTAACTCTAAAATAGAGAACAGAGCTACCAACTTGTCAGTGCTCTGAAAAGGCCTCATCATACTCATGTAATCCCGGAATCCTCAGAATAACCTTGTGACATCAGTGGGTCACTCTATGGGTTAAGACAACACTGAGGACCAGAGAGGTAAATCAACTTCTCTGTGTCTCATATAGCTACACATATACATATGGCTGGGCACTGTCATTAGCAACAGAATTAATACTCATGGTTCTTTCCCACTGTATATGGCCTTTATAGTTGTATTAGATTCTGAAAGTTTAAACAAAGATGGGGACACTTTAAAAGTTAATCACCAGAAACAGTGTGACATGAGCAACCTAATATGAAAATCTAAACTCAGAAATGCTTTACATTCTAAAACTAAGATGATATCCCAAGTAGAAAACTCTATACCATGAGCCTTTGTTTTATGCATATACTTATTTAAAATATTACATAAAATTACCTTCAGACTATGTGTGTAAGATATATGTAAAACATAAATGAATTTCATGCTTAGATTTAGGTTTCATCCAGGTATCTCATTTTCTATATGCAACTAAAGTCTGAACAACACTGAGGTCTAAAATGTCTCTGGGCAGCATTTCAGATAAGGGATACTCAGCCCGCACATAATAGTGGAGATTCATGTGACCACTCAGGACACATATCAAATTGATTTTACTAATAACCTATCAATTCAATGTTGAATTTAACAATAAACAATCTGAACTTAATTGTTAAATAACTTAATCAATTTAATAAAACTGTAGGAAATGTTCATTAATAGAGACTATAATTCTGTATCATCTACTTCTATGCATTTGGATGTTTATTATTTCTACTCCTTAGAAGTTTCAAAACTCTCAAGTGAAGCAAGTTAATTAAAAGGAGGGTGAAAGCAAAGCAATGATCAGTACTATCAGATAGTTTCACCAATTTAGGAACACTCCGGAAATCACCACTGTGGGAAAACATTCTCCTAGCCCTACATCTGCTTCATCAAGACAAAAGGCAGCTAAACAAGAATATTATTTTTTTGAGCCTGCATTCTTTACATGAGGTCACATAAATGCTGACTTTCATTTAGGTAATTAGAGTCCTTGTCCCTGAAAAAAAATCCACTACACATCAACTAAAATTAATGGCCTTACAATGGCAGGTTTGCTTTAATTTAATGAACATGAATATTTTATGCATTTTGTATTCTGTTATAATAATAACAGTTCTACTGTATGTATAGTGCTACCTTACCTCACATCACAATTTGTGTAAAAATCGGCAGTATTATGAAAATCGGCAGTATTATTCATCTTTTTTTGGGAATATACACAAAGGTCCTTTGGTTACCAATTAATATTAGTAAAATGCCTGCAATTAATGCTTATGTTTTGCCTTTTTATAGGAGTTCTAATTTCCTTTTGATATAATAATTGGATTCAGAATTATTACATGGCACTTCTGAAGTTTTCCTAGTCCCCAAACAGTAAATTACAAGTCACTTTTCAATGCTCTTAAACAAAAATGAATCTAGAATGTTGAAACCATTTCAGCTTTCATTTGTCCAGTCCTCCAGGGCTTTGTTTCTCTCTCTAGTTCCCACACATCTCAGTCAAATGAGAATCAAGTTCAGGCAATAAAGGCATCTAACTCAGAATAAAATAAATGTTGAGACCCTCTGCCAATTGAAAGGAGTCTAAAGGAAAGAATTTTCTTGCCTTCGTTGATAGAAAACCATAAAACACCATAGGAAAGCTCTCAACTGAATAACTCAAAAGTGATACCTTACATGGTGACTCAGTTAAAGTTGAAAGACCAGGCTCTGGTTTTTGCAAGTCATTATGGTGAATGGCTATTTACAATGTCCTTGGTGCTCTGACCCCAGCCTCTTCTTCCAGCTGTACTTCATAACACCCTTTGCTCATTCACCTTATCTGACCTCCCTGGTTGCCTTTTGCAGAGTCCATTATCTCTGCACATGTCCAGTATGAATGGGCTAAATCTCAGGCTTCACTCAGACATCTCCACTAGAGGATGTTCCTTGTTCTTGGCTCCAATTGAAGACCTTCCTACAATTTAAAATTTCCCTGGTATCTATGGATGGACACCAAATGTCTGGCTCTCATGTTAGGGAGAAGCAGTTTTCACAAGGGCAAGAAACTCATCATTTTGTTCACATGTGGACCTACCACAGAGGGCATTAGATACTTTACTTACTGAATGCAAAAGTAGGGAAGTTTTAGGGCATGGATGACAAAATATGGCCCCTTCCCTACTTCAGTATGGAAGACAGTGCCACACTAGGTCAGAACAGGAAGTTCCATGGAACCTTCTGGAAGCAGCACATCTGCCATTGGTCTTGGGGCCTCTCAGTGGCTGGTGATACTGGTGAGCAGTCTTGGAAAAGGATGAGCAGGAGCCAGAGAGAATACCAAAGGTCAGGGGCAAAGTGATTTGAGGATTCTGGGGATGCACTCCTTTTAGAACTCCCAGTGATATCTAGGCACACCTGTTAATAATAGCCAATAACTATGTAATCTGAAGGCATTTGAAGTGCATGGATATTTCATAGCAAAGGCCTATAAGAATAAATTGTCACTGCTTGTTAAATATATAAAGCCACTGCTCAGAGTTACTCTCGTACAGAATTCTGTATTGTTATATAGAAATGCATTCTGAAATATCAAAGATTAATTTCTTACATAACAAAAATTTTCATAAGCATTAAAATAAGTCAAAGTTTCTTTGTATTTAAAAGAAATCCTGAGTACTTCAACAAACCTACTGTGTCAGATGCTGAGAGCCCATTAGAATACTCTACAGGATTTTAATGCTTCCCAAGAGCAATGCTGTCCAAATTATGTCCTTTAACCTATATTCCACTTTTGTTAGGTACTAAACTCTGGCTGTGTATTGTTCTCACTCAGTACCACTGCCAAATATAAGAACCACAGGCAAAATAGTGAGGAAATTAATAGTCGGAGGAAAAGAAAGACAAGCAAGTATTTAAACAGTATTGATGCCTTTCCTGTCCTGGCCCTGCATATCACTGAAAGACAAAAAGATCCAGACATCTTTGCCATTTCAATCCAGAACTATCCATTCAATGAAGAAATCAGTCATGAGCATAAAGAGTCTAAAAAACTAGCTCCAAACGACAAACTGGTAAGAAGGCACAGTGTGTTATAAATGTGTCCTCAGGGGATCTATTATGAATAGACATTTTGTATCGGATGTCCTCATTTCCAGTAACAAATTTTTCAGAACTGAAAAAGTTCCCTAGCATTTCACTAGTAAGAAATTAAGCAAAAAACAAAAGAGAACAAAATCTAATGGGGATCCCAAAATCTAATGGGGAACTCCTTCCCATTTTACCCTAGTGTATGCTGGCTGGAAGGATAGACAGCCAGACCTAAGAGTTTGCACCTATGGATATCTGAATGCTTTCTTCACTGAAGGTTTCTGCTGTGTGAGTCTATGGCTCATCAGCCACAGAAACCCACAAGAAAACCTGTGTTTATGGAATGGTTTGCTGTGGGTTCTGAAGCAAAGTGTACTTTTGAAAACATTAGCTCAATAGCAAAATTGGGCACAACAGCTGATTTTACAAAGGGGAGACTTACAATCTAATGACACAGACAACTTTCTCACTTAGGTAGAAGGTGGCCAGTCAGTTTCTCCTTGTCTTAAAATCCATCTGGGGTGACAGCATTCTTATACAAATTTTTTCATGCAAAACTTACATGTTGAAAGATTAAGAAGCAGGTCTTCTTAATTAAGATTGGGAAGATTGTTATTTAAAAAAGAAAGGTAATCAAATTCAAGATACTTCGTCAAATTTAAAACTATAATTAAACATAATGCCTTAATAGCCACAGTAAGCCCACATTGAGTAAAAAATGTGGGCCTAATTTTGATATTAGTTTTTAATTTTTTCAACTGAATAAACTAGGACCTCTATTTCCTGCCATCTGAGAAATTAATATGAGACACACTGACTGATAAATCAGAAAACAGCAGTAGTATTTCATTTTGGGATGAGGAGTTTTGCCTCTCAATCTATTACAAACACACTGGCCATTGACTTATATCTAGAATATTATACTACTGGTGGATTAGTTTCTAAAGCAGGAACATACATACATGCACACACACATACACAATCACAGCCAGAGATGGATCAGTCTACTAATAACAAGTCATTTAATTTAAATCCTATATACTGGAAAATATTAGAAAAGATGTGTAACTATCACAAAGAATAGACTAGATTTTCTCAAGCAAAGTTTTCTTTACCAGAAAATAAAAGGAATTTCGGTCACAAGTAAGGAATGGGAGCTGGACACAGCAGTGCCCACCTGTAATCTCAGCTCTCAGGAGACTAAGGTAAAAGAATAGATTGCAAGTTCAAGGCCAGTTTAGACACCTGTGTGAGACCTCATTTCAACATAAAGGCTTGGGATGTAATTCAGTAGTTGCAAGTTTGCCTAGCATATGTGGAGGTCAGGATTAAATCCCTAGTACATCAATCAATCAATGAATCAGTCAGTCAATCAATCATAGGATCAGACAATATAGGGATTACTATAATACAACAGTCAGGAAATTTGATGGGATCAGGTGTTATCTTTAGGCATATTTGATTTTAGAGTTAAAACACAGATTAACATTTTAATTAAAAAGGGACAATTTAAAGAAATCGAAAAGAACAAGACTCCAGTGACAAGACTAATCCACTAGCAGGCTCTTATTTCACTTAAGTGAAATTAAGTACAGATCTTAACTGGGCTCTGTACCAATGGCTGTTAAGGAGGATACCCATTCCTAGCTAAACAAAAAGTGACAATGTTAACTGAAAAAGCAGGGCTCATGGTGTGTTTTACTGCTGCACTGATTCATAATCATGTAATGTAGAAAGAGGAAACGTCATTAGGGAAATTACAGCCATGATTTATGTCAGAAGTTTCTGGTAGTTATATTTGTCCATATTTTGAAAGATAGCTTTGAATCACCCTATTTTTTCTTCAGATCAGGGGTTCTTTACAAGGACACCCTTACATGGGAAGATGATGATTAGGTTACAGGCAGGTGAGCACAGAGTGTGGCCGGCTGCCCGGGGTACACACTCACTCGCCAATAGGGAGTACGATCTCTGACTTAAGTTTTCTAGGAACACGTTTTTCTGCTTAATTCCACTGAATTTGGGGTAGGGAAGTATGGCCACTAGAATGACAGTGATACTCTGTTAAAATGAGAATTCTATGAATTTTATTTCACTCTATTCTACTTAAATAAAACTAGAAAAATATATTAACCTTAGGTCTCAGATCAAATTAATACTGTATTTGTATGGTGTGTGCTTTCTCTGTACATTTTTTCTGGTGGGGCACACACAAAGCAAAGAGCTCTTTGGATGTTTAAATAGCAACAACACCAGCCGGGCATGGTGGTGCATGCCATAATCCCAGCACTCAGGAGGCTGAGGCAGGAGGCACTCTGTGAGTTTGAGGCCAGCTTGGACTACCCAGTAAGCTCAACGCCAGCCTGAAAGACACAGCAAGAACATGTTCCCCGTGCAAAAACAAAAACAAAAACTCCAAAACAAAACATACAAAAACCAAAACAAAAAAGCAACACTAATCTTATTTTTAAGAAGTTCAACTGCTGTAAATATTGAAATTATATGCCAATTTTTGTATTATTGTATTTCCTCTTTAGGGATTAAATGCTTCAAAATGTTGCTCTGTGTGTGGTGGAGGGGCAGAAAGAATGCCAGGGATTGAACCCAGGACCTCAAGTGTGCTAGGCAAGTGCTCTCTTACTGAACTACAACCTTGATCCTCAATAAACACTTTTTTGAAAGAACAAAAAGATATTTAGAAAACCAGGAGCAATGAGCTGCAAGCAAACTGGTAGCAGTCTCTTTTGAAAACAGAAACCTAAGGCAAATTTAACTGTTCCACATTTATTCCTGGTTAAAAAAATATTTTTTAATATTTTTTATTAATATAAAGTAATCAGCATAGCACTCCCAAGGCACCTGTAGTCTCTTGTTTTTTTTTTTAGAGTATTAACATTAGTGTATAGATGACTTTTAATCAGAAATCACTCACTGGATTTACTGACATCATTCAATTAGCCTCAAGTCTGTGTAAACTCAAAAAGGCCTCAAGGAGTTTTCTTCCTTTTTTATTATCTGTCACCATTTTAAATTCATAACACTGGGTCAGGGATATGGCAAGTGCAAGGTCCTAAATACAATTTCCAGGACAAAAAAAAAAAAAAAAGAGAAAGAAATAAAATCACAACACAGTTCTTCCATAAAGACCTTTGTTAATGCAAACTTTTGTTCACTGAATTTCAACATCAGTTAAACACTACAACGTAACCACTGAACTGAACATAAGAAAGAATACATTCATTTTTCTCCAAGGCTTTCCTCATAGAAGTGCACTGCTGCTCAGTAAATCCCAGGCACTCATGACAGACTTACACAGCCCAGATTAGGGGGGCAACAGCGCTGCACACCACTAACTACATGCTCATGAATAAGCAAAGACTCTGTTGCTTGCACACTTTGGAGCCCAAAGATTCTTTGCCATTATATGGAAAAATAAAGCTGACACCACCTGGAGTGTGGTGCTGTACCTTGAGTGGCAATATTAGTTTTGTTTTGTTTTATTTTATTTATTTATTTTTGGTACCAGGAATTGAACTTGGGGCCTTGCACTTGCTGGATAGGTGCTGTGCTACCAAGCTATATCCCCCACCCAATATTAGTTTTTTTTTTTTTTTTTTTTTTTTTTTTTATTTAAAGAAAAGGAAACGAAAGAAAAAATACATGGAGATTAAAGAAAAAAAGGGTAGAAAAATAATACTAAATTACAGACAAACAAAAGGTAAGAAATTGCCAGTTGATAAGTTACAAATTGTCTTCTTCGAAATGGCTGTTTAGGTTATAGAATTAAAGTATTTAGAATGACATTCAAAAAAGTGACCCTACAAACCATTCTGCTCTATGGCCGAACAAAAGCTCCGTAATATGATTATCAGTCCCACCTATTTGTTTTACATCTCTAAGAGGATAAGGTTAACCATATCAAAACAGAACAGAACATTTAAAAAAAAATAAAAAACAATTTAAAGAAACACAGATTTCAAAGCAAGTCCAATAAAAGCTGTAACTACTTCTTGCATTGAAAATTTAGACCAGTGAGGTTTTTTCATATGAGCAGTATCTGCACCATTTATACATCCAAATATACAATGCCAACAAGGTAACTGGCATGGTTTTCAAACAGGCTCCTCCAGAGTAGAGAATCAAGTGAGACTTGGCAGACAAATGATAGGTAGGATAAGCTAAAAGCAGTCCAAATGTTACTGAAAGCAGAAACTGAAGAAGTGGCCATGAAATTCTAGTGTATATAAAATGTACCTGAGCTATTTATTAAACATACTGATTTCTACAGTCTATGTCCAAGACTCCTGATAACGTAAATATTAGGTTGGAAGCCAGAAATGTGCATTCTTAATAATTACCCTAGACAAGATCCCTAGGCAGGCATCTGAGCCTCCACTTTGAGAAAAACTCAAGTGTCAGTAGACAGGAGGCCCTCTGGATCAACCATATTTCCTTCTCAAAAGACAGGGCTTAACAGTCACCTAAGTCAATTTTTGAGACAGACAGACAGACAGACAGAGAAAGAGAGACAGAATCAATCATAATGATTTGCTCTTTCATTGTTGGAAAGAAAGCATGACATTTGAATTGTCCAAAATTATCAGCTCATGCACTGATCCAGTATTAAATTTGCCAAACGATTAATCATATTCACTTGGCAAAATGCTTCTGCACCTATGTGTAGCAAGGATGACTGTAACATAGAAGACAGACCTTCCTAAAGGCACCTTCAACCTCCCCACAAAGAGAAGCGAGTACCCCAAAGTACAGCATGATGGAAGCCAGGTGTCACAAGGCAGGACAAATCCAGTTCTCTGGCATTTTCGATGACGGTAATATGCTCTCCAGACTGTGGAAGGGAAGGAACAGCAGAGATGACACGTACAGTAAGTCCTGAAGGCACAGAGGAGTTGAATAAGATTCTTCCAGGTGCAGAAAGAGAACATTCCAGGAACATGACCAACATGTTGAAAAGTTCAGAGAGAGCTTACAGAAACATCAGAAAGCTTTCATTTCAGTAATAACTACTTAGCTAGACTCAAAATCAGTGGAAGAAAACTGCACAAATGAATGCAGAAATAGCTTCCTTTTTCAAAAGGCTGAAATTCCAACATCTGGCTCTTAAACTCCAGACATATGTTATTATAAAGCCAAGCAAGGGTGGTATAAAAACACATTAAGAGCAGTCAGTAGCCCCTTGTCTGGAAGGCAGCTGCCAAGCAGCTTCCTCTCCGGTCATGCATCGTGGAGCCCCAATCCATCTGGCCTTACAGATTGGAGGTCGGTGGCTTTGTATGAGCTGCTGAGCAGGCCATGTAACAGCATTGCTTAACACACCTGCTCATGTCTCCTCTTCTACTGCCCAAGACCTAAAACTCATTAAAAGAAAATAAAAAACAGCATGCACTGCAAAGGCTGAACAGAATTCAGAATTCCTATTTTCTTTTACACATAATTTTTGGTTGTTATTTTTTCCCTTATGCTTCCTTAACTGAGAAAACTTCTTTCTAATGGGCTATTTCTTAACCAGGAGGCACTGGAATTTCTCTGCTGCCTCATTATCAGTCATCCTTGGGAATCCTCTTAGAAACAATGGAATAGGGAGACAGTCAGATCTATCTATATTTTTCAGCCAACAAAGCTAGGCCAGATAAGCAAACATATACATCTACTTTTTCATCTCACAAACTTACTTTTATAAACCCACACACATCCAGCAGGTACTGCCATGCTTATGAATGTCTACTAAATAAGGCCTCAAAATGCTTCCTGCTTTTTGCCTAAGGTAGTGCTGAAATTAAGTACATCTGAAGTGGGTTTACAATTTAGATAGTAGATTTAATTTCTTCACTGCCTTACTTCTACATGAAAGCGATCACTCCATGCCACTATCCTGGCCCTTCAATCCAGACTCTGTTTTGTCATGGTTTCCATGCTACAGGCGGATTGCCCTCAAGCTAGATAATGCAGACTTCTTTGTAACCTTTGTTTGCTATACAATAGTATAAGCCTTAACATTCATGGCTCCAGAACATAGATTATTGCTTTTTTCATGCTGCCCTAAGCATTTACTCTAAATCAAAAGAAAATGCTGATGGGCAAAAACAGATTCTTAATCTATTTAAATGTTAGCTATTTTATATTACAGAAGCTAAAAAACCACACACACAAGAAATCATTCAAACTTCTAAATGAGTTGGACTATTTTTTTGTACAGAGCTTACTCAAGCAGCTTACTTCATATTTGCAAATGTTCCTTGAATTTTACATCTTGAGTGAAATTCCTAAAACACTACAGCCCTATACTCAACGTAGGCTTTGTTTCTAAATAAAGTGTTACGAGTTATGTTCGTATTTTAGAACGGGATTTTTTTTTTATCTCTAATAAAGTGTTTATTCAGGGCCTACTGTAAGATTATGAGCAGGCTGGGGCACTAGGCACATAACAGTTTGCAAAACTGAAAAATTCTAGCCTTTAGGAAACTGATGCTTAAGGGAGAATCCGTGAAGATAACAAAATAAGTGAGTGAGGTGTACAGCCTCCTGGATAGGAGGAGAACAGGTAGAATAAAGGAAGGAACTGGGCAAGAGCTGGGGTGGTGTGCAATCCTAAGAAGCGAAGTCAAAGAAAGTCTCTTTGAAAGGTACTGTTTAATCACTAGTAGATATGGGGTGAGCATATAAATACAGAAAATGAGATCCTGAAAGGAGAAGGAAGAAGGAAGGGGAGGAGGAAAAGGGGAAGCAGGAGGAGAAAGAGAAGAAGGGAGTAGCGGCAGCAAGTGTAAAAGCCAATGTGGCTGGGGGAGGGGAGTAGTGAGCCGGGAAGAATAGCAGACAGGAAGTCCTAGAAGTGACCAGACTGAATGCAGGTGTTGCAGGCCACTGAGAGGTACAGTGATAATCCCTTATTAAAGGGTTAATGTAACCTGGTTTACTTTCTTTAACTGAAATGTAAGTAACTCCCACAAAATCCACTCTTTTAACATGTATAATTCAGTAGGGGTTTTTTTTAGTATAGTCACAATGCTGTGTGCATAATTACTAATTTCAATTCTAAAATACTTATGCCTAATCCCATATCTATTGGCAGGTGCTCCCACTTTCCCCCTCATTTCAGTCCTTGGAAACACCCTTGTTTTTCTCTTATAAGGATCTGTTTACTCTGGATACTTAAATCACACAGCCTTTGTGTCTGACTTACTTTTCCTGGATCTCTCTGGGTCCAGAGATGAGAACAGACTGATGGGACACAAGGACAGAAACTGAGATACCAGAGAAGACATAAATGCAGATATTCAACTAGTTAGATGAGAAGGGCTTGAAAAAAGATGGGAAGTGAGTTGGTGGGTAATGGTTCCATACTGGAGAGTAGGTATTAGGAAGCACAAAGTCAAGGATGACCCCATGTATTTGGCTTGCATACTGGGAAAGACAGAGCTGATGTCAACTGAGGGTGTTTGACCACTGCAGGGGCAGATAGGGAAGTAACACCAGGGGCTGGAGTTGTGAATTAAATTTTGGATGTGTGTTACTCTTAGAAGTGAAGGTCCTCAAAAGGGAACTGGATTTGAAGAGAGGTCCAGGTCACAGGTACAAATTTAGAAGTCAGACAGTAAGTGTATTAGTCATTTTCTTGTTGCTGAGACATAATACCCAATACCTTCAACTTAAAGGGGAGAAGGTTTATTTTTGGCTCACAATTTCAGAAGTTTTAGTCTAAGGTCAGCAGACTCAAAAGCAGCACGATGGAAGCGCCTGTTGCAGAGGAGTAATGGAAAGTGGATTGCATCATAGAGCCCAGGAAGCAGAGAGAGAAGGAAGGAGCCACAGAAGAACACAGTCTTCCAGGTCATACCTGCAGCTACCCAGATTGCAGCCAGGCCCTACCTCCTCACAGCAAGTCAGCCACAGGGCCCTGCCCTCCAGGCCCATCACCTTCCAACAGCTACAACTCTGAGGGCAGGAGGCTTTGGGGGACATTCCAGATCCCAACAAACAACAGAAAGTATGTAATACCATGATACCAGATGAAATCACCAAAGGAGCAAGTGATGAGAGAAGAGACAAGGCCCCAGGAAAACGTCCTCGGACACATCAAGATTTACAGTTCAGCAAGATGAGGTAATACCAACAAAAAAGGAAACACCTGCAAGATGTGGAGTGGCATTTTAAAAAACAAAGAAAAATCTGGGCATGTTGGTAAGGCCTGTAATCTCAGCAGTCTGGCAGGCTGAAGCAGAAGGAGCACAAGAGTCCATCCTCAGCAACTTAGCAAGATCTCATTTCAAAATTAAAGGTGGGATGCTGGGCATTTAGCTCAGTGCAAAAACTACTAAAAACCAAACGAACCAAACAATGAAAACCTTATCACAGAGGAGAACTTCTGTCAAATAATCCCAATGCTACTGACAAGCCACATAAATTGAGGACTGCGTGACCTTGAGACCTGGGAGGAGGCAGGGGGTCTTCCTCCTCCCCCTGACTAACTCCACTCCATCCACACCTAGTTTGCATCTGCTATCCAGTCCGCCAGGTGTATCTTCCCCAAGGATAGCTTTAAAAGCAACATACTGAGTGAAGTAGGGAAATAAAAAATTCTAACCGCAGTGGCTTCAAGAGATCATGATCATAAAGGAAATGAAGACAGGGACAATTTTTGTTTTGATGGAGGAAATGGTGATATCAAAAGTCCCACAAAGAGAGTTTTTTAAAAAATCAAAAAATAACATTTTATGTTAGTGGTGACATATCTAGTAAAGAGAAAAGTAGATGATGGAGTAGAGAAATGTACTTTTATGTTATAAATGAACTCTAACTTAATTTCTTCCTTTTTTTTTGTACCAGGGATCCAACTCATGATCTTGCACTTGCCCGACAGGTGCTTAATGTTGCTGAACTAAATCACTGGCCCAATTTCTTATTTTCTTTCTTTTAAAAACTCAACAAACTTGCTGTGCATGGAGAAAAAAAAAAGTAGATTACCTAACTTCAGGATGCATCAAGACCATACTTAAAAACAAATGTGACCTAGAAGGCCACTCTAGGAAGTAAGCCCCAGACGCAAGCCTTTCCTAGTGAGTCAGTGCCATGTGCAGACTGTGGTAAGAGAGAACAATGCTGCACCAGGAAGCAACCTCCACATGAAAACCAGTGCCATGGAAGCAACCTCCACTTGGAAACCAGTGCCATGTGTGGGCCACTGCCAGACTGGGGACAGCCAGACCCCAGCCCTTTCCAGGGCACGGACTGGCAAACAAGAACATACACACACACACACACACACACACACACACACACACACACACACACCTATAATAAGTGACTGGCTTATCCAAAGAAACATAGGCTGTGATGATAGCTTTTGAGGTGAAATGCAATTGGATGCCTGTGGTGTTTTAGTGTTTCACTGAACTTGTAGGTCTAGGGCCAGTGGTCTGATCATAGGTTCAAAAGATCATGGGACACAGTGTGGCACCAAGGCAGGGGATCTTCTTCTGAGTGTGGTGGCCATTGATGATTCCCTATGGTCTTGTTTTGAATTTCTATATAATTTTCATTGTTTTGTTGGGTTACATTTTGTTCTCTTTAGTTTTATGTTAAAACCAATGGCATGAGCAGTTATTTCAAAGATAGCAAGATATATTATGGTAGCAATTTTGGATTTACTATTGGCTTGTTTTGAAGTCTTTTACTGCATTAATTGTTTTGTTTTTATTGTTTCTGTTCTGTTTGATTTTTACTTTGTCTGAAGGTATCTGCAACTATTTTGAAGACAGCAAAAGGCCTTATGCTAACTATTATAGATTTTGTAATGTATTAAAGTCCTGTATCACTTATACTGGCTTGCTTTGATTGGTTTTACTCTGTTTTATTATCCTTGGTTTTATCCTCTCTAAAATAAAAAAAGGGACCTAATGTTTCTCATCTTCCTAAACATCTGCCAGAATCAACTCAAATAAGAGACAAACTGATTTTTTACTTTGTAGCCAATAAGAGATGTTAGTAAGTTTTTAAAAGAGGGATTAAACTATTATTTTCACCTTTTTGACTAATTTTTAATTCTGGCTGCTTAGCATATGGACCACAGTTCTCTTTAAGGAAAATGTATCTTGCAGAATATCTTGAGTTAGCCAGTAAGCGTTCTCCTTCTTTCTTAGGGTAAACTAAGACATAAAGGTGTTTGCTTAGCTTTTCCAATCGGAAGAAGAGTGATCAACTTTGTCAAGGAGCTAGAGGGTGAACAGAAAAACATCTGAAATGGAATTTAAAATAGACACTTAAATTGAATTGACTCTTTTTTTTTTTCACTTCTCCCTTCTATTTAATCAGAAGACAGCTTAGAACTCTGCTAGCCATGAGATCTCACAGAATTGTAAAGGAAGGTGTGAAACAAGACATTTAAGTAGATGCACAAAAATATAAATAAACATATGTTCACTTCCTTAAAAAATATGTCAACATCTTCTGTGCAACACTCGGCAAAGGAATCACAGCTTCTTTTTGAAAACAATGTTTACAGTTCATGTACAATTAAGAGGAGGAAAAGCTTACTTTCTCTAATTAATAAGTATTTTGTATCTCTACATACATGGTGTCTCATTTGTATATAAATAATACACAGATTCTTTACTCAGAATACTAATTCCCCACTATAAACTCAGGATGTATTCTTATTTAACACATTCACAACAGGACCATAATCTATATGTCTGCTTGCTGGGAGTTTCTGAATCACCAGGAGAACACATGAGACTGTCCCACAGGATGGCATGGGAAGATCACATGATGACAGTCACACATGTTCCACTGGTGGCACAAAATGGTGGGTGCATGTCAAATAAAATACTGTGATTTACTTTATAATAATCTACATTACCAAGTTTCCAGAAACAAATTATTCCAATAGGTATATCTATATCAAATTTTCTCTCAACCACATACTCCAAGCAGTATTATTGGAAAAGGATTTATTTTTAAATTGATTTTGAAAAATAAAACATTATTTAAAGAGTATGTAATTACAAAAGTTAGTTTTTTTGATTTGAGTATTTTTGAAAAGATTTTAGCATAACACATCTTCTAATTAGTGTGGTTATGATTAATAATATAATTAATGTAATGCTTTAGCATTAATATGCTAAGCAATCTTGACTACACGAGGTCATCACTATGAACAGACTATACCAGAGTACATTATATTAAATCTCCAAAAACTCAGAATTTGCTGTGGTGCATATAGTACATCTGCACTTAGGAAGAAATTGCTTACAGATTTTCTTACATGACTCTGTCTGCCTCCTAGGTCTTTTCTACTTTGTTTTCTTTGCTGGGAGGTCCATCTGCTGTCGCTTGTTCCTATCAGTAGGTCTATGCCTAGTAAGCTCCTCCATTTCCATTTAGTTATTCTTTGATTCTTAAAGTGGTAGAAAGTCCTCATAATTTCATAGTGGCTCTGCCACAAGCCAGCTGCCTGGCTATGAACAAAGTACTGGACTCTCTTTAGGAATTTGTTTCCCTAACTACACAGCAAAAGAGCTGGCTGGAAGGATGCTTAAGACCCCTTCAACCTTAAGATTTTATGATTAACACTGCTGAAGCCTGGGGAAACTAACATGAAGGTTTATTAGAGAAACTCTGAGAAAGAGCCTCAGAGTTACCCATAGTTTGATGCAGATAAATTATAGCATCTTATCTTCATTATATTATGGATTTTTGAGTCTTAAAGACTCTTTGTTATATTTTCAATAAGTGAGGCTCCTCGTTGCCTAAGTCACATCCAGACCAACAAGACATAATTAAACTGAGAGGTCTGGAAGAAAGAAAATTGTAT
This sequence comes from Cavia porcellus, assembly GCF_034190915.1. NCBI lineage: Eukaryota > Metazoa > Chordata > Mammalia > Rodentia > Caviidae > Cavia > Cavia porcellus. The sequence goes on from NW_026947495.1 coordinate 56,367,699, forward strand.
GTAAGTCTTAATGAAGTTTCACTTAAGAATTCATAAAAGTACTTTTACAAAACTGAGTGAATCATTCCTTAGTGAAAACTTTTACCTCTAACACCCTTTTATTTGATATATTTTCATTTACTATATCAACAAAATGACACTGTATAGTAAAAAAACAATTTACCTATAACTACATCATGACCATCAACCAAGCCAGCAGAGAAGAGCTCCTGAGATACACCATCTGCCGTATCTGTCCAAATGTGAAATGAATATGTATTAGTAACCATAAAATAAAAATCAACAATCCAGTACAATGCAAAATACATTTTTTTTCACTTAATAAAATTATCCATGGGAGTTTTAACTCAACAATTCAGATTCTATCAGAACAAAAAAAATCAAAAGTAACAGGAAATATATTTTCCCATATGCAATTTGTGTCTGGCTATTTAAAATTGTTATATGAGATTATAATTTTTTTTACTTTTGAGTTGAACAAAATCTTTTGCCCACTGGCTACCATCTGAATTGATCCTCATAGGCACCTCTAGAAAATGTCATTGTTTTCTGTGACACTGCTTTTCTTTCTTACCAAGGTTAATTCCAGGCATCATCAATCCTAGTCTATCTTTAGTAGCTACTGAGTCAGAATTTATAGCAAAGGTTGATGGGTAGCATCTGATACAACTTTATATTTAGTATAAACAGCTCATGAGTTTGTTGGACTATTAATATGAGCCACTTAAATTTATGCTATTAAGAAACTCCTTTAACATGACATTGATCATTTGATAGCAACAGAATCGTTCTGTTAGAAAATGTAGTTGAGTAAAATAATGTGGTCTCTCAATGATAAGTGACAGGAGTCGGCAGTCTCATAAATATGGGACTGAACAAGCAGTGGCAAGTGAATATAGCTGAAATGATCTAATTGAAAGGTTATGAATGAACATGGATGATAACACTTATCTTCTATTCAAAGACTTTGTAAAGATGGATTGAGAAATTATAACATGCTCAAAAGAACTATTATGAACTCTATGTTTTTACAAGGGAAAAATTTGTAAAAACGCTATGGGCTTTTCAAAACCTCACACATTCCTAAAACCATAGTTGGACATTAAGAAACTGGCTGAGCAACCTTCAACAATTTACACGAAGGATGAATGGATGTGTCTTCCTAAGTCAGAGCCTCTGACAACATAGCTGTTGAATCAAGCAGACATCTAAACTGAATTGTAAATGTCATCCCAAAAGGTATCCTCAGCTGGACATGGCGAACATGTAAATGAGCTTATGTGTATGCATGTGTGTGCACACACCTGAATGTCACATGAGCACACGCACACACACAAGGGTACAAATGGAAGCACACTTTTGCAGTTCTTAGGATTTAGTGTTTTCAGCTCCATGTCTGATAAAGGATAATTACTTATCAAATGGTTAATGTGCTGATGATGCCACTGCAAAAGGCCTGCTGAATCTCATCTAATGTGCTCTGGATCCTTTCATACACCATTCAATTCCACAAATCGCCAAAAATTTGAAACTCAATGCATATTCCAGAGAAACTGTGTTACTCTTCCATTTTATTGATCCCACTTCACTTACTAAACACTATGAAATTTCACATAAGGTGATCTTGTCTTGGGCATTGTCCTTTTTGTCAGTGGTATATAAATGTCTTTGTGATGACATGATCCCAGTGTCACAGAATGGAAGGGAAGCACAAAAAAGGCACTATTCTGAATGTAGCATCACTTTCTGACACTGTTAAAACATTCAGCCCAAGAATTGCTTCTTCCTGATGCCACCTAATCTCCAGGAAGAGAAGCATATTGAATTAATGTGCCCAACACATAACAGGCACTGGGCATAAAGCAGGCAGTCCTTATATTCCCACTAACTGATCATCTGTCAAGCACTTTGACATGTTACACCATCTCTAAAACAATAAGATCTTGCACTTGAGTAAGGAGCTGCAATCACAGAATGTAGTTTAAAATGGATAAATCAAGGACACATTGAGGGCTAGCACTAAAGCAGTTCCAAGGAGATAGACATTTCTAAGTGATTAAAGTGTATAGATGTCTTGTATTTTCAGGACTCTTGGGCACCTGATGAATCATAACAAAATGGCAAATAGGTAATGCTAGCTGGCCAAGATGGAAATTATTTTACATCTGTGTGTATGCCATTAGACAGTCATTCTGCAAGCATGTAACTAAAACATCAGTAATAGCTGAGGACAGAAATGTGAAATAATTATTTCATGTTTCATTAGTGATCTATTTTTTTAAGTTGATTACCATTCCTAATCTCTAAACAGGTTAAACGATCATATGTTAACGTCTGCTTTTTCAGAGCACACATAGACATAATAGATACAAATGAGGGCAGAGAATATTTTATGTATGTGCCACATATATTTATTCATGTTTCTGTGCACCATGCATGTCCCGCACATGTGATGTGCATGAAGGGTTACACTCATTGTCTGGGATGCAGATGGCATCAGTAACCATAGAAGCACGGTGCTACAACATGGTGACTAGTGAACAATAGACCTGCACAGGGCTGCCCATAAGGCCCGTGCTCATGTGGAAGTCAGTATTATGATTTCTGTCTGGGCAACAAAAGTGGAGACTGTCCATCTAATCCTGCCACAAGAGACTGAAACAGTCAGTGCAAATGGCCTAGGAATACATAACAGGGCCATGTTACCCGTATGTATTCCTATTCAGAAATTTCCTTCTTACATCTTAAAATTATAATTGATTTCTTGCCACAGTAAATTTTAAACAATAAAACGGAAAGAAACAACCTTAAAATAAGAATCTATCCTTTCTACTTGAAACATTCATTTAATAATGACTAGATTTTATTATAGTATTGCCTGTCAATATTTTTACATTGTGACAAAATAGAAGGCTTTCTGATAACCCTAACTGGTATGATACAATGTCACAGAACAACTCTAAATTGTTAAAGATGAATACCCTGGGAAAGAAAAATCAATTAGCAAATTCATTACAGCATTATGAACATCTATTTCATAGAAAATACTTCATATTTAGTTTAATCCAAATGTGCTGGGAGTATATTAAATCTGTGCATTTGCAAAGAAAAAGAGATCAGAACCAGTGAGTTTATGCTTACATATAGCCCAGGAGCATATTGTGTCTGAATAGCAGTACATTTAAAAAACTGAACACGAAGATATTTAAATAGGTTTCTCCAGTTTCCTGCAGTGCCCACCATTCACTTCAGCTGCTACAGGCATCTGAGTTTGTGTCTTCTTGCAGGAGATGATAACGAGGTCAGGCAGTTTACTGACTGATCAGCTATCAACCCAGAAAGTTCTTATACCTCAGGGTTTTCAAATTTCAGCAAATACAATTTATTTAATCAAACTGAGATTTATATGGAGCTCTAATAAAGTGGTGTTATTAGCATATATATATAAATTACAATAGATGAAAGTAATGTACGTTACAAAAGTATTCAATGTACATACCTCTTTTATTTTTCTAAGTTATGTTGGTTATATTAAGTATACTAAATATAACTAAGATGTAGAAATTCTTTTTCCTAACAATTTGTCTTCTGATCTTTTGAAGATATTCATATATATTATTTATCTATTAATTAATCACGATTTCTTAAGGCTCTCCTGCGTGCGGGGCTCTCTGCCAGGTGTAGTAAGTCTTTCAGGCATTCAGGAGCTGAAGGACCAACCAACTCATCTAACCTTCTGGCAGCTATAACTTATTTAAAATACTAAATTGTATCAGCTGCAAGACTGGCACTGTTCCCACCAAGCTAACCCTGGTGCCTACAGCAAAAAGAGGCCACAAACACTCCTCAGTATAATCTTCATGAAACCTGAACTGAGAACAGAGAGCAAAGTATGTTAGCTGTTTAAATGACACCACTGTTTTCTGATCAGCTCTCATTAGGACTGCTGATGCTTCTCATTATACTTATCCTAATTTCCCTTAGGCCCTGCATTAGCATACCAGTACTTATTTCCATGGTTGAGATAATATACCCAATTTATATGTTTATATATACTTGCCATATGTGTCATTGGGATTCACGAGGTGAGCAATAGTTTGGTTTAGAATTCTTACACTTACCAAAAGTCCCTTCCTCCTTCCATATTTCTTTCCTTCTTTTATTCATTTACAGACAAAGCATTTTTTGAATCGCAAATTATAACCACATGCTTGTAATCAATTTCTAAAATGTTTCTTATAGCACTAAAATAATAATTTTAATTAAAACTTACCTCTTCCTGGAGTAAACTCAAATCTTATGTCATTAAGTTCCTTTCTGGAGTTTCTGAAATATATAAAATAGCACATTAAAATCTAAGGAAGGAGAATTAAACTAAGTGAATTCCATTTTTTAAAGATGCTACTAACATGCTGAAACATTTTACAATTCTGGATTATCAGTTTCCTTGATTAGAAGAGATATGATGATAATAATAAAGATATTTCCTTATTGAGTAAGTTTACCTTATACAAACATGCTTATATCACAAAATTTAAAAACCAAAAGGTTCATTTTTATAAAATATGCATAAAATAAGTAACCTTAAATCTAATTTTGTAATTTAGTATCTTAGGTGCTTTTTTTCTATACTGAATCTACCTTATACATTTTTCCTACTTTTCCTGGAAGAAACAGTATTTTATTAAACAATTTTTAAAGTATAACAAATAAAGAAGTTATAGTAGTTCAAATCATGAAACAAAAGTCCCAAAACAAAATAGACATTTTGTAGTCAGAAATTTTACCTAAATTTAGGAACCTTTAGAACACTGCAAAATTGCCCACTGAATATATAAAATTTCATTTAAGTAAATGTAAAATTCTTATATAAAACTATATATACATATTTAATTAAAATTAAATGACACTGGGGAGATAGAAAACTAGTAACACTTAAGGGCAGACAGCAAGCTATAATTAGGATAATTTAACCTTTTATAAGAACACTAAAATATTACAAGTATCTCTCAACAGATGATAGAATTAAAGTTAATAAAAGCAGGTAATATTTAAAGCAGAATTTTTATCTACATTAACAAACACTGATAGACTAAATAAAACTTTAAACTAAAAAAAAAGAAACTGTGTTAGTAAACATGAATTAGTAATTTTTATAAGAATTCAACTACTAGCCCTGGGCCAAGAATGCCCAGGACAGAGGCAGAGGTGGCCTGAACACCCTCACTGGACATCCTGCTGGGTAGCCAGGAAAGGCTGAGCACACTGTTCTGTACTCTAGCCTTAGCTTTAAGCTCTACTAACGTATTCTGGTCACCAAACAGTACTCACACAGTGATTTGACCCAAAGAGTGAATAACTTCAGGAGGCCATAAAGATGCAAAATACTTAAAGTCTATTAGAAGAAAGTCCTCAGCACCTAGTGACTGATCTCTAACCCCTTCCCACAAACCACACAGAAGAAACAAAGGCCAAGAACTAAAGCAATGCCCAAGCCTTCCCCAGGAGAGCCCTGAGCCAGGCCTTTGTGCATCTTCCCAGGTGTCTCCATCTGCATTATCACCATTCCTCCTGAGACAGAATGGGACAGGGCACTTCTGCTATTCCTGATAGATGCATGTCAGCAGTCCTCAAACATTTTGTCATGGGATTCCTTTACATTCTTAGTATTAAAATATTTATGTAAGTTTTTCTTTTCCTGGCGTGTGTATACACTTCTTTGGCAGGCTCTGTTATGTACATTCACAGTATGTACACGAAGGGTTCCTAGAGAGCTTTTGTGTACATGATCTATACCTATCAAAATATTTAGTGTATTAGAAATCAAAGCTGGTGAATTTTCAAAATATTAATTCATTTCAAGATGACAATTAACTCATGCTTGTATTTTAAAAAGTTCAAAAATCCCTATAAAAAGATAAGTAAATCAGTGAAAAGAGCACATTGTTTTCAATTTTTATAAGCCTCTATAATGTTTGGTTTAAGACATGTGAATTTTGCCTGAGGGGGGAGGTAAGGAAGAGGGCATAAAGGGACTGAAAATGACCAATATACATTTACCAGCTCCGCAAACAAACATCACTACTCTGCATTGCATACACTAATAAAATTTTTTTAAAAATAGCTGAGTTCTTATCGTGCTTTTGTGATCTGATGCAATGTTGCATGTTATATAGGAAGCCACTAAAAACTCTTACTGGACATGAGTGAAAGAATGAGAGCCAAAAAAGATAAAGAATTTCTTAATATTATTATAAAACAGTTTTGGCTCTGTGGAGCTTAAGAGTCTCAAGAATTTCCACAATGTCTACATCATACTTAAGTAACACACACACACACACACACACACACACAGAAAGAGAAAGTGATATTCACAGATTTTGTATCTGTGAGTCAAATAACTATAGCCCAGGGATAAAATATAGTATAACAACTATTAAAACAGCATTTCCATTGAACTAGGTATTAAAATAACCTAGTGATGATTCAAAGTATACTAGAGAATGTTATATTATCATACCATGTCAATATATATAAGTAACTTAAGTAACTGCAGATTTTGGTATTTGGAAGGTAGTTCAAAGGATGATTGTATATCCTTCACACACATTCTGTGGGTGTATATTACAGAGTCTGCTCCAAATTTTGCATATTACCAAAACCAATCACCAAACATTCCTTTCTTTAATAGTCTTGGCTTGCATTCCATATATGAGCAAAGGTTAAATTAGCAATAAAATGGACAAAAAGAAAAAAAAAATAACCACTAGGAAAGCAAGTACTATCGACATATTTAATATGAAATTACATAAGGAGAAAATTTACAAAAAGAATTTAATTCAATACTAATTAATGTCACTGTTCTCTACTTTGATCAGTCTTTATATTAATTTGTTCCACTTGGGGCTGGGGATTTAGCTCAGCGGCGTAAGCACCTGCCTTGCAAGCAGGCGGTCGTGAGTTTGATCCCTGGTACTGATAAAAATGAAAAAGACAAAAAAAGAAAAGTTTTGTTCCACTTAAGATCATGGCAAGCGAGGTATAAGAACTGTTCCAGCAATACCACGCACATAATGATGCTTTAAATATTAACGCCACAAAAGTAATAACCAACACTCAGAATCTACATCTATGTCCAGTCAAGTATCTATTTTATGACTCTGAACCTGGAACACTTGCTTTGAAAAGATTACAGTGATTGATTGGGAGTAGAAGATTTGTCCCATCAAGATGAAGTGTAGTTGGAAAAATGCCTAATTGTACTTAACTACTGAAGGTCAACCTTTTATAAAGAATTAATCTTTTTGGGCTTATACTTAACACCTCTAATTGAAAGTACATTTACTTTAATTGATATCACAGAGGACACCTGATTTCAAGGAAGCTGCAAATAGGCACAATTTAAAGCCAAAAATTAAGTCTGTGCAACTTTACTGAGAAAATGATAATCTGAGAGTAATAGTTGTAGGACCCAGCTGCTCTCCTTGACTCTTACTAAAAACTCTCTTAAATCCTAAGGTTAGAAATTCTTGAGAGCTGGGGATTCAGTTCAGTGGATAAGCACCTGCCTGGTAAGCCCAAGGTCGTCAGTTCAATCCCTGGTACAAAAAAAAAAAAAAACCTGTTATATATATTAAGGCATGTTATAATGTATATCCAGATGTTTACCAAAGCCTCATGAGCTTGCAGGCGGGACTTTGGGAGGTAACTATATCACAGAGGCGTGAAACTCATCAGTTGATTAGTGACACAAGATACAGAGGAAAATTATTTTGGTAAAATAAATAATAAAAGTCTATGGTTTTAGACTGAGGCAAGAAGATTACAAGTTCAAATCTAGACTGTCTCAAAATAACAAAAAAAAATTTAAGCAATGGGGATTATAGGTCAATGTGAAGGATCTGTGTATAATCTCCGGTATTGGTAGTGGGAAAATCAATAGGTACAAGAGGGTGTACTGTGAAAATGAGCTCCCCCCATGTAAATATCTGAATCCCCTCTCATAGGCAATACACATTTTAGACATTTGTGTATCTTTCCTTAGAAGTCTTTGCACATAATAGCCAATATACATATTTAATACAAATGGTAGTATACTATATCCACTACTCTGTACCTTAGCTTTCATTTAGCTTAGAATAATACACTTCAGAATTTCCCCACAGTAGTTCATCAAGAGCTATTTCATTCTTTTCTCTATAGCTACACTGTTTTCCATTGTATATCTTTCTTGAACCAGTTCCCATTCACTGCACAGACTGTTTCTAATCTTTCACGATTATAAACAATGCTTCAAAGAATAACCTTGTCTTAAGTCATTTTCTAAATACAAGAGTATAAAAACGAATTGCTAGAAATGAAATGCTTGGTCAAAAGATATGCACATATGCAATTTGATAGGTATTATTAAATCCCACTTCATTTAAGTTACACCTTTTTATATTTCCACTGGCAATTTTTAAACTCCATTGTAGGAACTAAGTGTAAAGCAGGAACTGAATTAAAAAACAGCAAGACATAGAACCCTGCCTGTGGGCAAGCTTATTCCTCATCCAAAGGAAGCTAATGGTATCCATAACTGGCTGGTTATGGTCAAGCAGGAATTTAGGCTAATTTTTCACAAAAACAAAAAAAAAATGACATTATGAATGAAATTCATAGTTTCAATTGTTGATAAATAATTTTGAACTTTGACACTAATATGGAAGCGAGATTTAGTCTACTGTTACTCATTAGTAAGACCAAATATAAAACATCATTTCTGCTGATACAAACTGTGGGCAATAGAAGTATCCTAAATTTTTTGAATGGTAAGACTTTGATGTTATTTTAACGAATCCACTAAAAGAAAGTCAAATAAATAATGCATTGGCCCACAGACTGAAAGCATGAAAGAAAATAACCATGAGAAAGAAAAACAAGACCATAGGAATTTAGCAAAAAGAAAATATACTCTATGAACTTAGAAGTGATTCTTTAAAAGTTTTTAATAATTTCTATTCAGCTCTGACAAACTTTTTTTTGCTATATCCATTTATAATGAGAAGTTTGAAGACATAAATTAGCACACTTTAAGTGTTTCTTCCTATTTTCTTTCAAATGACATAGTGACGACACAAATGAGGCAGGTGGCTGGAAAAGTGCAGACAGGAACACAAGAACTCTTCCTGGGATGGAGGTGCAGGACCCAGTGCAACTGAAGGCTGGACTTTGTAGGATATAACACTATCTGTGCTCTAGTTGCCCTGTGTCAGGACCTTTCAACCGAGTCACTGCCCTCCAGAACACTAGCTCAGGACCATCTACACCTTCAGTTTCACAGCAACATTTCTTAGTCCATGGCAACAGATACAGAATGTGCTCTACAGCCACAGAAGTCCAAAGATTACTTTGTTAAAGGGTATCAGAAAGATGGCCTGTCTGGAATTTTGGGCCCTCCAGCCCAAGGATGCTTCAGAGTGGGGATGAAGCCTACTATTTGTGGTGAGCTGAGGTTGCAACAGCTCTCGGGGACCCTGTGAGGGTAGCAGGGACCATATTTGCACGGGACACAGAAGCAGCCCTTCTTAGCAGCAGAGGGTAACTTAAACCACAGTCCTTGTCTTTCATCCTTTACCTGATACATCAGCTCAGGTGAAATGCTGGTGTCCAGGAAATTCCAAAAAGACTCCCACCCACCCCACTCCTGGAACACAGACCCATCAGGGGCAGGATGGAATCATTCAGATGGATGACATTTTTAGTTCAGCTCATTGTGCACTGAAGTGAAGTTCACCTCTGCTGGTTGTGGAGGAACAATGCACTAATGCTCCCCCTGAGCTGGCCAGCCTTCCCCCTGAACCCCAAGAGGCAGCTGGCACAGGGTAAGATTATATGAACTGCAGAGACAAGGTCTAGGTTCAATACTGTTTGGCCTTCTGTAATCTATTTACTCGACTATGCAAGAGGAGAAATATAGCTGCTGTGGTTTAAATATGTTCCCCAGAAGGCACAAGTGAAAAACTCATCCCCCTGTGCAGCAGTATTGGGAGGAACCAGTGGGAACTGTTTCAGTCGCGTGCGTTCTGCCCTCAGAAGGGGATTCATACCAACTGCCACAGGTCTCAAAGGCTGCCAGTTCAATCGCTTGGTCTCTTCCCCTCTCTTCATCTTTTCACTATGGGCTGTTGTAGTAAGATGCCCCTCAGCACATGCATGTGCTTGATCTTGAACTTCTCAGTTCAAGAATCATGGGCCAAAAGATGACTGTTCATTTACCAATTGCCCAATCTGTATACCGTATTAGTATCACAAAGTGAATAGGACAGTAGCACTTACCATGTGCTGGAATAAGCCAGGTGTTTTAATGTGTTATTTCACTCTATACTCAAAATAAGCCTTCAAGAACAACTATTACTACCTATTACTTTACAGATCAGAGTACTGAGCCTTCAGAAGGGCAAAGGACCTGACCAAAATCGGCTGCCTGAACAAATCCAGAAGTTGACTGATGCAACCTGCCATCTTCTCCAGGGCAATGGCCTCATCTCAGAACCCCTAGCCTCGCCTGCACTCTCTGCGTGTACTCCAAAATAATCTCTTCTTTGTACTCCAGATCTGTCCTGGAGCCCATCAGCATATATATCTAACCAAACCCATGTCATTTTGTGCTTAAAACCTCCATTTCCTTCTTCTCATTACTAAAACAAAATCCAGAATCCTTAGCAGGCTCCTGCCTCTCTTCTCGACATCCTTTCACTCTTCTCAGCACCTATTTTGCCATCGCCCACTGCAGCATCTCAGGAGAACCAGCTTCTCCCATTGGAAATGTCCATTCATGCTCCATTCCCTTCTACCTGACTGGCTTCACTCCCGCTCTGGGGCCTGGCCAGGTCTTCTCGGTGAGGCCAAAAAAGGAGGTAAGGTCAGCTGCAGCTCTGCGAATATACCACATTTTGTAAAAAGGTAATTGCTACCTTAACTTCTAGCTCAACCACCAAACAATAAGATTCAAATCCCATCCCACCTTGCCTTTTTGATTAATCTTCCCTCAGCACCCCACGCAGTGCCTGAGAGCACACAGATAGTATTTGCTGAATGAATTAATGCAGTATATAAGTCTGGCTTTTATAAAGTGCCTCTCCTGTGGCTTGTGAGACCATCTCCTCTTTCTAGTTTTCCCCAGGTCCCAAGCTGCCCTTTCTGGTGGCCCAAACACTACTCTATCTCTGTCTACCTATCTCCTCAAGATTTATGGTTCCATCTTTTATAAAATTCTCTATTTATTCTCTCCCTGTATGATTAATTCCAAATCCATAACTCAATCCCAGATACTTTCCCAGAGCTATAAATTCATTATCCCACTGCCTATATATAGTATCCCTCTATGTAATGTCCAGTTACCAAAAAAGTCAGCACATCTAAAACAGAACACATCACTATTCCTCTCCAATTTATTTCTGCTCTTTTAGGCTGCAAATGACAGTGACAACCAAACACAAAAGACCTGTGGATGTGTCTTCCTTAAGATCTCAAATCACACATTTCTCTACAACTTCACTATCACTGACCAAGGGAAGATCACCACCATCTATCAAAAATTAGAATAAATCACTTAATGAACAAAGAATACACACACAACGTGTACATGCACATATATACACAGTGTTACTGTGAAAGCTGAAGTTCTAAGAGAAAAGAAAAAGGAACATAAACCGTCAAAGGAGCCATTCTTCATGGTATAATTCTTGGCAGATGAACGTGTAGCCTAGGAAAAAATCACTGTACTGAATGAAACATGGAAAGCTGAGCCAGTGTTAGGATAGGTTGAAGGAACCTAGAGCACAGGTCAGAAACAACAGAACCAGGAAGAAACAGCAGCAGCACACTGGGGCCAACTGGGGTGGTTCAGAAGTGAGGCTCCTGTCTGGGCTTTCCTGAGCAATGACTTTAAATCATTGAACGAGGAAGCTTTAGGAATTGGAGGCTAAAACCCAGACTGGTCAGCAGCGCTCATCCTGCACTTCAGCTCCTCACAGGCCAGGGTGCTCAGAAAAGCACTGCACCTCTAACTTTCAGCTTCTTCTGCAGTTAATGGAGGAAATACGCTTCCTTACAAGTGAAATGAGCTGTGTGAACTCCCTGGTACAGCTGCAAGGCATTATTATGACTTATATTTTGAGGCTCACAGAAATAGAAGGAAAAACAAAGTCGTATTTCCAGCCTGAAAAGAGTTTATAATCTTCTGGGAGAAGGACAGCTGGCATAGGTAAACTACACAGAAAACTCAATGTAAATAAGTGCTTTAAAAGCAGTAGTGGTACAGGAAACATCACACACTGAGAGAAAGGTGTATTTCTTTTCTTTTGGCTCTTTCCTCATCCATCCTTTGCATGCCTGTCAACTGAATCTTTCTCGGAGGTAAAGGGCCAATCACAGAATCATATAACTTTACAACTGCAAGGGGCCTCAGAGGTCACCTAATCCATTCCCCTCATTCCTCAGGTGAAGAAATTGAAGCCAAAGAGATTAAATGGTTTGCCTAAGATTACAAAGCTAGTTAATTCATTCAGTACTTCATAAATTCTTATTGATCACCTACTAGGTCTTAGGCCTATGCTGGGAGCCATTAATGGCATAAATGACCCCCATACCTGGGCCCTGAGACTTCTAGACCACTGCTGTTTATTCTAGATAGGGTGGTTCTCAAACTGCAGGTCGGGTGAGCAGAGGTGCAGTCTCTAAAGAGAAGTATTTCCTCCCCAATTATACCTACCATCCAGTTAAGAATCACTACAGGTGACTTGTAGATAATACATTAGGGAGCAGCACTCACAGACAGCTCCCAGATACCCACTAAAGTCAGTCAATGGGTAGATTCATAAGATAGTGGAGACAGCAACAACCAGAGTACTAATTAATCAGGACACACTGTGCGGAGGCAAGATACAGAAAAAGCAAAAGCTAGTATAAGAAGAGAGGCTTCCCCAACCCAGGTCCTGCTCTCAGCACAGGTCTGGGAGAAGGGCCATTCTGTAAAATGCACAAAACTTTCTGGGAATGAAATTGAGGGGAGTGGGGCTGCATCTGGACACTCATCCCAGTCAGCCTGTTCTCACTGCCCACTGAGCTGTACAGTTCCCCTGACAGGACACAGCGCAAAGTCTGAGATAATGAGAGGACAGTGCTTCTGAGTCCACAGGTTATCTACCAAGTGCAGGTCTGCCCTTCCATGAAACAGACTTTGAAAAGAGGTAGATGGTAAAGGGGGACTGTCTGGTGCACACCTAGACACCATCATGCTGAGTGACAGCCCACCAGGACATGGCCCGGGTGAGATTATAGCAAGCAAAAGAGCCTCCTGCTCATGGATACCACAGGAGCTACAAACCACACTGGAACTGCAGGGCTGCAGAAGGGGTTAGAGGAGGTAGCTGCCAGGGCAGTGAGAAGAGCAGACTTCAAACCAGGCCTTTCTTCCCTAAGCACTGACCCCTGAGGAGACCACAGGCCAGGAAGAGTCTCAGCAGACTGAGTCAGGACTGGTGGGTGCCGGTGACAACCAGACACTTACTCTGAGCTTCTGCTTCCCTAGTAACAGAAAGAAAATAAAAAATCTGGTTGGGACAGACTCTTCCTTGACCCTGAATGTCACTGAAATCATAGGGGTCTAGACTTGCTGAGACATGGGAATAGGGAACTTCCAGCCAGGTCAAGGCCGGGAACTCTGGTCAGATCCCACCAGAAAAGCAAATTTCCCACCATGACTCTGAGAATGCTAGGGGATCCAGCACACTCTGGGCAGAACCAGAAGCAGCCTGAGACTCACCCAATCAACAAAACAGGGTTATTGCACCTACTGCAGGTTTTGTCCTTCTGTCCTAGTATTGTCTTCTATCATAAGGATCAATCTTTTTTACGTGTGTGTATGAGCACAATTGTACCTGTTTTCTATTTTCACTCCGTAACATCCTACCTTGCTTTTTTATATACTTCCACACCAGAGTTGCTTCTTAGAGAGACTTACATTTGTTTGGCTGCTTTGTCAATAGCTAGATACAACCTCTTTTTCTACTGTCTCGTCTCTTTTATTGCCTTCTTTCTCCTACTGTTTTTATTTCCTTCTCTACTTCCATCTCTCCATTCTCCTTTAAAAAAAATCTGTATTATTATGTCTTATTATTCTCTCTTTTTTTGTTTTCTTTTCTTTTTTCCCTTCTATCTATCTTTTATTTATCTATATGCTGTGTGAAACAGCTGGCTTAGTTTTTTCCTTGCCTACTGTACCATGTAACTGTGTGTCCTTTTCTGGATCAGTTCTGTCAAGTTCTTAGGTATCAGACAATGTATGAAAGGTAAAAGATTGGCTTCTCATATGTTGAGGTTACTGGTAGTTACTGTTTCCTCTCAAAAGACTACAGACCAAACCTAGAACCCAGAGAAAAGTAGAAACTCACACAGAGATATACCCTTAACCCAAGGTATACCACACACACAAAAAGCCACTTACAAATAAAAACCCCACATTACAGTAGCAGATACATAACATCCCAACTTTTCTACAAACCTCTACGCAGAAACAACTAAAATGAGAAAAAATAGGCAAGATGTTTTCAAAAATATGTAACTCCCCAAAAGCTGATTCCATAGATACTGAAGTGGATGAAATTCAGAAAAAGAATTTTTAAAACTGACAGATAAATGAGACCAAAGGGACAAATAAGTAGTTGAAGGACTCAATTACTGGAATGACCAATGAGCTATAAAGAAGATATAAATAAACAGCTGTTTGAATTGAAGACAATGTAAGAGACGAAAGACTACTTTAGTAAAGAAGAACTACACAGGAAGGCTGGAAATAAAATCTTCAGTAAGTCAAATAAAAAACTCAACTGAAAGTCTAGGCAGCAGACAAGATCAATCAAAAGAATATCAGGAGTTGAAAATGGACCATTCATACAAGAGCAAAGGAAAAAGAATAAACAGCATGGAACAGAGACTACAAATAGAGTGCCTGGATAAATCTAAAAGATAACTTCATGCTTATTAGCCTAGAAGACATCTATTCACTGAAACTATTGCAAAAACAGGGGAACTAGATGGCTACTCAGACAGACATGACCAGAAAAGAACTTCCTCATGACATACCAACACTGAATGCCAACAATTCAGAATAATTTAGAGCAAAAAAATAATTAAAAGCTAATAGAGAGATGTGACAAATCCCTTATAAGGAAACAAGTCAATCAGAGTTACAGCAGATTTCTCAACAGAAATCTTAAAAGCCAGAAAGTCTTGGAACAGTTTTTCAAGCTCTGAAAAAAAAAACTTGCCAACACAGATTATCATATCTTGCAAAGCTATTCTTCAAAACTGAAAAAAGAAATAAAAACCTCTATGATAAATACAAACTACAGAAACACATGACTACCAAGCTAGTATTGTAGAACACCCTTAAAGAGTCCTCAACACTCCAAGAAGACAACCACTACATAAGACAAAAGGAAATAGTAAACCTCATTGGGAAAGAAGATAAATGAATGAACAATAGAAAAGATTCAAACACCAGAAAAATAACAAAACGACAGGAATTAATACATGTCTTTCAATAACAACATATTGTTAATAATCTTAACTGTCCAGCCAAAAGTCACAAATTGGCACAGTAGATCAAAAAACAAAACCAATCCCTATGTCATCTACTACAAGAAATATACCTCATCTAAAAAGAAGCACACAGACTGAAAGTGGAAGGATGGAAAATGATACCCTAAGTAGCTATAGCTTGAAAGTAACCAAGACTAAGTACTCTCATACCTGACAAAGCTGACTACAAACTAAAACTGATCATAAAAGATGAAGAAGGCCACTATATACTGTAAAAGAAAGAAATCACCAAGAAGAATAACAATCATAAATACATATGCACCAAACATCAGCATACTCAATTTTAAATATTACTTGACATAGAAGGACAGATATACTGCAATATAATCATAATGGAGGACTTTAATACCCTAGTAGTAAAAATGAGTCAACTGGAAAAAAAAATCAACAAGAAAATGTCAGAATGAAACTACATTATAAGGGCAGAGGATTTAGCTCAGTGGCCTAAGTGCTCGCCTGGCAAACATGAGGTCATGTGTTCCATCTCCAGTACAAATAAATAAATATTAAAAATAAGCATTAAATAACAGATGGATTTAACTGATATTTATAGAAAGTATTATCCAACATTAACAGAATGTACTTTCTTTTCGGCTTTCCATGGAAGTATCTCCAAAATATACCATGTTTTTGGCAATAAAGCAAGTCTCAATAAATATATAAACTACTAAAACCATCTCAGATATTCTATCATATCACAGTGGGAATGAAGCTAAAAATCAACAGCAAAAGAAAAGACAGAACCCACACAAACATGGGGATTGAATAATATTCTCTTAAATGATCACTGGGTCACCGAAGAAGTCAGGGGAGAAATTTAAAATTCTCAGAATCAAATGATGATGGAAACACTACATTTCAGAATCCATAGGATCCAATAAAAACACTCTAAGAGGGAAGTTTATATAGCTATGAATGCTTACATTAGAAAAAGAGTAAGCTCAGATAAATAATCTAATGATGTACCACAAAAAAGAGCCAGTAGAAGTAAATAAATAATAAAGATCAGATCAAAAATTAATACTAAAAAAATATACAAGATCAGTGAATCAAAGTGTTGATTTTTTGAAAGGATATACTACTGGACTAACAAACTCTTTATCAAATTTAACAAAACAGAAAGAATGCTCAAATTAATAAAATTTAGAGATTAAAATGGAAAGTTATAACACACCACTGAAATTAAGAGGATCACCAGAAATTTTATTAAAAATTTATATTTCAATAAATTGGACAATCTAGAATTCCTAGACTCATGACCAACCTAAACTGAACAGCAAGACATACATAATCCCAACAGATCAAGAACAAGCAATGACATTGAAGCAGTAATTAATACTCTACCAACTAGAAAAAGCCCAGAACTAGGTAAATTTATTGCTGCATTCTACCAGACCATTAAACAAAAACTAATATCAATGTTCTAACATTTCTATGTACTAAAAAGGGAAAAGATCCTCTCAAATTTATTCTATGATGCCAATATCACCCTAATGAAATAAGATTAAGAACTCAACAAAAAAGAAAAACTGCAAACCAGTATTCTGGAGGAATATAGGTGCAAAAATCCTTAATAAGATCCTTACAAACCAAACTCAAAAATACAGAAAGTATTTTTTGTAAAAAAATTACTGCAAATTTATACTTCAGCGAAGTAGTAGCAGGCTGTGTGCCTCAGTACCTTTTCAGGATACAGAAGCAATCGATGTCTTTATCCTTTTGGTATGATGAACAACAAAGTATGTGCATATGTGCAAAAATGGAAAAACAGGATCTTCTTCAACCTTATGCTCCACTTTATGCTCCAACATGTGCAAAACTATGCAACTAGTTTTGTGCATGTTCACCTGAGCATCACAGAGGGTCCAACAGACCCACATCATTCCAAATTTGTTTAGAAAATGTTTTCTTTTGATTTTTCTGGTAAAAGCAGCTCAATTCAGTAAAATGGCACATGAAAAACTAGACTTGCAATTTTTGGAGGAGCTCAAAAGTGAATCATCAAATTATTCAGGTTTGGATGAAGATGTTCCTTTATGGTAAAATACATGCTTTCATAAGAGAAGAGTGGTGTGGGTGGATGATGATGATGATGATGATGATGATGATTCTGACACTGGTCCTATGAGCCAAAGTTCCTGTGACAGTGAAATGGAGCAAGAATCCATTGATAGAAACATAGAAAATGCAGACCTCCTTAATTCAGATGACAAAGGAAACAGTAATGTGACTACATATTTGACTAATCAAAATGTTCCAAATGACCACACAACCAAAGGGAATGATCCAATGTTAAGAACCTGGTCCTGGAAGGAGTAAAATGTATAGGTCAGAATGTCAGCATTGTCATTTAATGTTGAAAATTGTAACAAATGAAATGCTACAAGATACTATGAAATACACAAAGGTTGAAATGCAAGTAAAATCTTTCTATGTACCAACAAACATATTAAAAATGTGTTTATTATGATACCTCACTAGCTGAACTGAAAGCATTCACAGATCTGCAGTACTTAGCAGGGATTTCTCATGGTGATCACAGGAATGTAAAAGACTTATGGAAAAGTAATAAGCCAAAATATGGCATAAAATTTTATGCCCTTGTAGATGCAAAGATTTATGATCTCAATTTAGATATTTATTCAATAAAATATAATTTTACAAAAGGAATCACTATAGGCAAGGAGAAAGGCTATAGTAATAAAAATTTCACATAATAATGCTGCAGAAATGAAGGTTAAGAGACATTGCTATACCTATCAAAGCTCTACTTCAAGTCAAAGTTCTCCCAGGTGTATGTACCTTCATGTATTGTGTGACATATGCACCAAGTGTGAGAAAAATAACTGAATCAAATACCTATCTTTTTAACCCTTGCCCTTGCATTTGATTTGTCTCAAAAAGCTTTTAGATCAGTGAACATTCCTAAAGGGGAATATATCTTTTACATTGTACCTCCATATACCCTAATGTATATACCCTTGGTCTAGAAAATCGGAAGTTGGTAGCATCCATAATTCTAGTTACATCAAGTCATCCAGCATCCAGTGCAGCCAAAGATCAAATGTTAAGTAGATCAAAAAAGCACATTGGTCCCTCTAACAAAAAAGCATGAATGGTAACTGATTAACACACTTACACAGTTTTCCTCAAGTACAGTCACTACCTTGACATCTCTTTAAAAAAGACGTGATCTTATGCACTAAATGTCTGCAGTGAATACATTTATAGAACTTACTTTTACCTGTAGGGTAAAAGGAAAATGGAGTGATTACTTTAAAAAGTAGACTCATGTATAACCCTGGTGAGTAAAACCACAATAGTCTGCCCAAAGCACACACTTTAAGCAAAAAAACAAAACAAAACAAAACAAAACAAAAAAACCAAAAAACCAAAAATCTTTGCATTCATATTAGGTAGAGGTCTTTATATATGTCCTTTAAAATTCAGCTGGTATCACTATAGAACCAGCCTTAATTAACAACACTTAACTGAAGTTTAGGGTGTGTTGGTTTTACTGTAGATGACTAATAGATTCAATTTGTCCATGATAGACACTCCTCTTCAATGCATTAGGTTTCCAAGATAACAAACTAAGGCCTTTATCATAGAAATGTAAAGGAACTTTTAGCACGTGAACCAAATAAATGTCCACTTGGTTTCTGGACATCATGCCATGGTAAATGTATTTATACTATACATACATGGTAAATGTATTTATTCCTACTACAGTGTATAGGAAGGTGAGGAGAGCTAACACTGTTCGCAGTGGAGTTTTTTGTTTGTTTTTTTCCTGAGACAGGGTTTCTATTTATAGTTCAGGCTAGCCTTTGAACTCATGGAAATCTGCCTGCTTCAGCCTCCCGAGTGCTGGAATTACAGGTATGCACCACTGCGCCTGGATGGGGTGAGTCTATTTTGAAGAAATGGAAACTTTCTTCTTTAGGGCATAAGCCATTACAAACACTATTAAGGCCAGTTACCAGCTTCTCTGCCTACTATTTATTTGGCCTATTTAATTCTTAAAAATGGATATCAAATCATTTCAAAATAAAATCACATGTATAGCTGAATATTTGGTTATTAAAAGTGAGGGGTATGTGTGTGCATCTCAGTGACAGAATGCTTCCCTAGTATGCATGAGGCCTTGGGTTCATTCCTCAGGACTATGAAATAAACAAACAACAGAAATTAAAAAAAAAAAAAACAACTTAAAAGAGATACTAAAGATACCAGTTGTGCTAAATAAGCACTAAAGTTAGTTTTGCTTGCTTGCAGCTGAGGCAGAAAATGTAAACTATTGCACAATATAATTCTTACTTTAAAAAAAAAATACAATGCAGATTTTTTCCCTTGGTATTAACTTTTAGGAGAAATCTACTATGGAAGCTCTTTTATTAAGAAACACCAAGTAGTGTCTCCACCTTTATTTGTAAAGGATGGAAACTTTTTTGATACAAATGATTCCAGCTATATGGGGCAAAAAATGGAGTTTTTTTTTCCTCCCACATGCTGAAGGCCCAATATTAAACTGCACCTGAGTGATGGCCCTGCTGCTAGAAGCTGAAGCAAGACAGCTGAGGCACACTGTTTCCTGATGATTTACCTGAAGAGAGGAACTTGGTGCGCCTGGTGAAATGGAGGCCGATACAGATTTCTTCCCAGGCTCCCTGGTTGTGTCAAGTGCTATAACAGATTTCTTTGTGGACTGTGTAAAGTGCTACAAGGGGCAATTCTGATTCTGCACTACATTTTCTAGGGAGCATCAGAAGGGTTCTGAAGTCTGTGCTCAATGAACATGTATCTTTCACTTCAGCTGACACATCTGTGGGAGGCAAAGGTAACAAACACTCCACTGTGAACAGGTAGGGAAGAGACTAAGCAAGTAATTTCTCTTTTTACCTATTTTAAAGGAATAGTCTGCACTTACAATCCATAACCCTCATCCATTCTCATATTGTTAAATTTAATTATTTTACAATACCATGTGTGAAAAAGCCAGGAGAAACTTTCTTCCATTTCTAAACTAAATATTAACACTCTGAACATCCGTGATGGATGCATTTTGCAAAGTTACTGTAAATATCCTGGCCTACAGGTTGGCGGTGGATGCATGATGTCTGACATTCAATGGAAGCCCTGTGTCTGGTCAAAACCTGGGCACGCACTCAGTTGAATCTCCAAAGTCCGTTGCTTTACAAGAGAGAGGATCATTTTTTGCTTAAAAGTTTTAAAGAATATATGCTATTGACTGAGTTAGTTTCCCATAAGAGAATTTTAGTATAACTGTAACAGTATCAAATGCATGAACTGTAATAAATTCTCTAAATTTTAGCCAGGCAATCATGAAGCAGCAAAAAGCATGCTTTATTTTAACTTCGCTAGTACTAAAATTTTGCTATTTTATGTATAATTAAATCCAAAAAATCTATATAAAATTAGCAGATTTAAAGGAAAATAATCATTGCAATGAGGTCTAAAATATCTGCCAGGAAAAGAGAAAAATATAAATGACTAATTAATGAGAAATGTTAGTATCAGTGTCCTCTGGGTTAAAAATACAATAAAAATCTTCCCTGGCTTTCCCACAGGCAGAAATATAAAGTAAGTGTAATAACAGGAGGATACTTTCACTTTTCGCTGTTTGGGAATTGGCCTATAAGTAAAATGTGTTTACAGTCTCATATGGATGAGCCTTGGGCAAAGCCATCAAAAATCCTCAAGATGAACTTTCCTGAAATTACTTCAGGAAATAGTTATTCATATAGCTGCACAGAAAAATAATTGCTATTACACTGATGTATGGTGAGTTGCTGATGTCAAAAGGAAAAAACACACAGGACAGCACCTGTAGGCAACTGGAAAAGGATAGGACATTTATGAGGAATAGTATCAAAACAAAATGAAAAAAATTCAAAAATTGTCTCAAGGTTAACAAAAGCAGGCCCTGCTGACCTTTGAGTGATTATCCAGAAAGTAACACTCCTTTGGCCTAATAGGTGAGCCCGGGAAGCTTCCCACAGTTAACAGAGCCCAGAACGCTAACGTAAGTGAGGTTTGATTCATATGATAGGATTTAAAGTGCAGACTAATGCCCAACAGTTTCCAACTAAGTTTTTACTAAATGTATTATCTGTAGAAATATTTAGATTCCTACAAGCAAGAAAAGGGAAATCGAAGCTCTCCCTGGGCTGTCCCCCACACATGCCCTCTGCCCTCTGCGGGCCCACTACTCCTCTGACTGCACAGCTTTTACTGAAAAGCGATTCTGAAAACATAGTTGCTGTGTGGCACCTGTCCCCTTCTTACCTATTATGGGTTGAAATGCACCCTCACCCGTAAGGGTTTGTATGTTTAAGTCCTAACTGTGAACAGCTCAGACCATGCATATATTTGAGGAAAGAGTCTTTAAAAGATAAATAAGAATAAGTGAGGTCAACAGAGTGAGCCAAAGCTAAGACAATGGGAGTCCTCATAGGAGGAGGAATTAAAAGGATATAGACAAGTGTGTGCCTGAACAAGGACCCCAGGAGAAGGTGGCTTTCTGCACGCCAGACGGAGAGGTCTCAGGGAAACCCGAACCTGCCTACACCCTCATTTTAGACTTCTAGAATTAGAAAACAGATTCCTGTTGCTCAAGCCACCAAGTGTGGTACTCTGTGAAGGCAGCACTAGCAAACTAATACCATTTGATCCTAACAGATCTTTAAAGATCAACATTTGTTCCTTTGCTAAAAACTTAACTGGTGCTCAGTTTTTGGAGCACTAATTTGTGACACACATTATTACAGTGGTTTTGGAAGATACTATCCCTTTAACATATAAGGTAAATAAAATTATATCAATCAGTTAGCATAGAAATCAATCCATCCTAACTAGAAAATTCCAAGTATCTCAAGTTTTCCCAAAGTGGAAAAACTCTAGGCTTATTCACAAAGCTCAGTCTGCAGAGGTGCAGTGTTACCTTCTCTGTGGACACATCTGAGAACAAGACTCGGCCCCAGACAAGCGTAACAAGCATTCTCACTCCCGAGGCTCAATGCTTTTGTTTGCTATGTTTTAACATATGCTATGTGGCTGTCAAATAATGACACTGATTCTCATGTATGAGTCATGGACACACAACTGCCTCTTTACACTAAATTGACAGTCGGGCTATTTCAGAAAACGAAGCCAAAGAACAATGGGTTCAGAAGGGAAAGTCAAGAGGACTCTCAAGTGACTAACATGTCAGCAGAGCTCACCTCTAACATTTTGGGGCAAAATGAAGTTTTCATTCATTGTCGACTATAAAATTTAATTTAAAAGAATTATTTATTTTAAAAAGTAAAATTTTCAACAAAATTCTACTAGAAAGATAAAAAGATATTAGTCATTAGTTAGTTAGGAGTCTCTTAAATAAATACACAAAATGCAAAAGAGGGGTGAAGGGAACTACAAACTTACGTGCCATCTCCTTCCCCAAGATGCCTCACACAGTAGAGGACAGCAAGATCTGATATCTAAGTAAGTTCTCAATAAATATTCATGAAACTGAATTGACTCAAGGTGTACAACATTCCTCTTTACCTGTTGCTTCATATTATACAAAAGGTAAATATATGACAAAATTCCTATCTATGGAAGTGACCAACTCAAAATAAACACTGAAATAATTTAATACTTTGTTCTTGTGTTGAATTTCTGGAATCTTGATTATTATATGCTTTGATGTAGATTTTGATCTAGCTACTTGGAATTCTATATCCTTCATTTATTTGTATGTCAAATTATTTATCCATGTTTGGGACTTTTCTGCCATTATTTCTGTGAAGAGATAATAGTTATGACCTCTTGTGATCACAGTGTGGTCACACAGGGGAGAAAAACTGATTATAAAAGGTATGACATCTTGGTTGAAATGATACAATTAGAAGTAACAATAGACTCATGCATAGCCTGGCTAGTGACAAACTGTGGTCATTATTAGCTTGATATCCTTAGCCACAAGAGCAAGTTCTACAGTTATATAACTTATAATAGTAACTTGTATGCAGTGATTTTCCACTTAATAGAGTGATTTTACCCTGTTGTGTGAAGTGCTAAAGAGGGATGGGGTAGGTTAAAGAGATGGAGGAGGTTAAATTACTTGGGGCAAATTGCCCAAGTAATTTAAAAAATGAATTCCTAGGAAAAGATCACTAATGTTCCTACAAAGGGCAGAGCTATGGTCAACGGAGTAGATGTCAAATTTGGGAGATAAATAGGGTTTATAATAGATATTTCTGGCCAAGAAGCTACTCCTCTAGAATACCAGACCCAAAACCCAACATTGGGAAAGTACACTCAACTCAGATCAGACTCAACAAATCACAGGCACTTTAGTTTTGGTGCATGTTCCTTCTAGGTGGCTGAAAAACTTCACATTTATGGTCCTAAAATGCTGCTGCGAGCCCCCCGCATACTGAGCTGCAGGACAATCTAATGTGTGCAATGAATGTAAGGCCTCTGAGTACAGGGAGCAGAACACAACTCCCACAACTGCCTGTTTTCTGACCCTTTTCTATCCTTACCTCAAAATTTTTTAGCTGGCCCTGAGAGATGTCAAAGAAAAAAAAATAGTACTCTGTTGGTAGATGTACTCAGACTGGCATAGCTTTGTTTCTAAAGATGTTTTTGAGATTAGGCAGGGACTGTCTACAAGGCAATTTAACTTCCAAGTCTCAGCATGTTCATCTGTACATAAGGTAGTCACACAATGAAATTAAGAGGACCAGATGAGAGAAGGAATAGAGTGCCTGACAAAGGGAAAGCACTCAGTCAGCCTTAGATAACATCAACAATGATAAACATAACATTTAGTCACTGAGTTCTCCATTGACTAGTCCCTGTCATAAAATCACTTCTTCCTCATCCTTTTACACAAACTAAGCAAGAGGTGAGGTGTCAAATGTTCCAGAGTCCTATTCTACGATTCCAACATATTCAACAAAATTTCAAGGAGTACACATCTCTATCTCTTCTCAAAAATCCTCATATTCTTTGAATAATGGAGTTGTTCATTTCTGTCACTCAAGAAATCATGATTCTCCAACTAAGAGTCTGAAAGAAACAAAAAGAACGATCACTAGAACTGACCTCAAAATCTTGATCATTGCTAGTGAAATAAACCTATTAGAATACTATGATAACCATCTCAAACGTCTTTCCCTTAAAAACAGCTATTTCCCTTCTAGTTGTCTTCCTGGGAAAATGAAAAATGTCATACCACAGGATATATGTGCATCCATGTTTGTAGCAGCACAATTTGTAAGAGCTAAATCTTGGATACAGCCTAAATGCCCATCAACCAAGGAATAGATAAAACAGATGTGGCCTTTTCATATAGTAGAGTACTACTCAGCCATAAAAAGAATAAACTTAAGACTTTTACAGGTAAATAGATTCAACTTGATACCACACTCATAAGTGAAATAAATTAGACCCACATGTGTAAACATATTATCTCACTGGTATGAGAAATTGAAAGAATAAATAAGATCACAAAATGTACAACAGATATTGTGAAGTGGAAAGAAACTGTTCAAAAGGTAAGAGGAATTAGGGTGGGGAAAGGAGAAAGGAAGGAAGGGAAAAGGAAAAAAATACAAGACAGTTTTATATTAGTTTCTCTTAGTTCACTAAAAAAAAGCTTTGTGCTAATGTAGTTTGGAGAGTTTTTTTATGCCCATATCTTGTACTCTGATTAACTACTTTAAAGATAACAACATGCAATGTATTAACTATTGTTATTCTCCTATTTTGTTTTGAAATTTTTTATTTTTCCATAAAATAAAAATAGTAATTTAAATATGTGGCTTTATTTGCATAAATTAAAGACTGTAGTTTATGTGAATATAAACTATATACTTAGAAGACACAGAAGCTGAATGCAATGATAAACACTTGTAATCCTAGTACTTGAGAAGGTGGGGCAGGAGGATTAAACATTTGAGTCACACCTAGGCAACTTAGTGAGACCTCGTCTCAGAATAAAAAGGGCTGGGAATATAACTCAGGGGGGAATAGAGCCCCTGGGCTCAGTCCTAAGTACTGAACAACAACAACAAAAAAATAAAAATAAAGGAAGGAAAGAGAAAGACTAAAATACACTATGGCATCTGGTCTGTCACAAACAGGGAATTCCTTAAGACAGAAGACACAAGACCCATTTCACACATGGTTGGCCAGCACTGCTGGTTACCTTCTTCCCATACACCTGATGGTGCTCAAATGTCACTGACATTATATGCTCTCTACTATTCTGGGCTTCTCTGGACTCAAAAGTGCCTGGAGGAACAATGCACCAACCTCAAGCTGTTATTTGTGACTCTCATCATCACTGTTATTATGGGTCTGTCACTCAGGATTGCTCTTGGCTATCAGGGACAGCATGGAGCATATGAAGATGACATTTCCATGTTTTGTATTCTGAACATTAGATATCAGTTTGGTTGCCAAATGAGCAGCGGGTACCATGCTAATTATGTAACTTTTTAGAGCACTAATAGGCTCTCCCACTGAGCCAAGTGGGAGGGAAAAAATACAATACTCATTTTCATCCGTGCTTTAGTATACTGACCTCCTCCTTCTGCCTACTGATGTGTGCATTAATAAAACATTTTAAAATGACCTGGAAGACTTTTTATAAACCAGAGTACAGATCTGGCTGCCAAACAGCTGTGTATTAGAAAGAACTTGGAGCCCATATCAAAGTTGGCTGCCACTGACTCAAGTCTGGCTTGGGAACCTCCTGTGTCCAGAATGATTGTTCATGCTTTTGAATGGTTACAAGTGAAAAAAGATTTCTGCTCTTTAGGAGTCTCAGACGATGAAAGTAAGGATTCTTTGTGATGTTTGTCTTGCTTTTCCTGGGTCATAAGGGACAGTTCAATTTCATTCACTGTCTGAAATATAACCACTAACACTTTCTTACAAGATCCTTTCCATTTTAGAATAATTATTAACACAAAAATATTTCTACTACTTCAATCATAAAACATCCTAATGGGTAGTTCTTCAAAGCAAATAAAAAAGAAGATTTAATCCTTTCTTACCTCTTCTTTCTCTTTTCTAATAAAATAATATATATAAAATATATATCAAATGTAATACTTTAAAATTGAATAAAGTACAGTGGGCCAATTAATTAGATATACATGATGAAATCTGTGAAGATAAATGTTTTACTGATGGGTGAGGTAAAATGAAACAAGGAGGGCAATCACTCATTCAGCTCAGATATGAACCAGAGCTCAGCACAAGGCAATGCTCTAGTCTTGCAAGAGAGAACATACAGGAATGAAGTGAAGAACACACTGTGTTCAACGAGCTTATGAACAATCATAGAACTCACAGCCAGAAAGAAATTGCACATGTGAGAAGCGAAGGTACCACAAAGGTGTTTGATACACTTTCCTCAAGATCTTATCCTGGGTATTGACACCACCAATGCCTGTCTCTTGACACCACCAATGCCTGTCTCTTTATCTACCAAGTTTCTACCCCATCGCTGGCTGTAACTCCTCCTTCCAACAGGATATGAAGCAGCAGAAAAAGAAGCCAGGTTGTTCCCAGCCTTCAAATTCCCTAATATTACCTGGCAAGCAAGTGCATAGCATAGAGAAAAGTCACTTCTGTTCAACTATTGAATTGATGGAAAATGACTAAGGAATTTCAATGTGTATTAAAGTTCCTATATTAAGACAGACAAGGATGGGCTGACCAAGAAAATGTTTAAGTCAAAGTATTTTTCTGTTACCTTTGCCCAAATCAGAGTGGTCACTTTGACAACATCAACACTGCAGTACTATGAGGCTGTACATGGAAAGGACTTGCCATCACGGTTATGTGATGATCAAACTAGTGCAGAATGCTCAGGCAGTGGTTCTCTACCTTCAGTCATTCTGGTACCTTTATTAGTGAGGGTTACATTATAATACTCTATTACACAGAGATAAGTAACCTTGTGCCTTTGGAAAAAAATGAGTTCCACATTGCTGGATACTTCTTGGCATCAAGCTAGCCTAATTTATCCAGTGTATCTTCCCTCTGTCTCTAGAGGTGAAAAAACAGAAGTGATCCAACAGCTCCGCTACACTCTTTCTACAAACAGGATTATTATTCTTGGTGGCACAAAAGCATTTGTTCAGATAGTCAGAAATAGGCTTGGGAGCAGAGGTGTATAGGGAGAAGGTGGCATTCACTGCCAGTCAGGCATCTCTGGTTAGTCAAGTTGCAGAAGAGCTGCACTCATGGCGTTCTTAGAACACAAGAGCTTCATTCCAACACCCGTTTCTGTTCCCCAAGTCAGTAAGGAAACCCAGCAACAAAATACCAGGATTCCTCCTGCCTGCTGACAGAGCAGGAGTTGGGAGCTCTCTCTCCACATCTTGTGAGGGAGTGGCTAGGAGAGAAGAGACAGACTGCTATGAAGAAGCTTCTCCACAGCATCTCATTATTAAAAGGATAATCTGAGAGTACTCTAATAACAAAATAATGAGCATCGGACTCCAACAGCTAATCATTAAGAAAATAAGTTCAAAATAACCTAATTTCTCTCTCTGCTATTATAATAAACATTTTCATTTCAAGGGAAAGTTTTAGGCTTATTCTGTTTAGACTAAGGCATATTTTGGGACATGGTGTGAATTCTTTTAGATAATAACTCTCTTTTAGAGTAATTCTTTTAGAGCAGTAATTTTTTAGAGTAATTTCCCTGTAAGTGCATATAATATTCATATATCAGTTTTTAAAATAAATTTAATCTTTACAGAGGGGTGAGTTATTGTACTGAGCAGGAAAATTTAACCATCAAAAGTTCTTTTCTTTTGTCCTCTTCTCTACTCTATCTACATGGGTATTTCAAGATTTGGCTCAGCAGAAACACAAACTGCAAAATTCAATCACTTCTTTGTAATCTACAAAATTAAATTAATAAAGATTATAAAATGAAAATAGAAAACAGAAAATGTTGGCAAAAATATAATGCATTAGCCTTTCTCTCTATGTTTACAGGTATATAAATTGACACATACTTTTTCGGAAATGCTGTTTGGCAACGTATTTCCAAATTTCAAAAAAGTTATACTACCTGGCCTACTTACCACTTCCACATTTATGAATCTGCACATGAAATAAGTAATATGACAATTTTCTACATAAAGCCAGTTTTTAGAGAATTGTTTATGACAGCAAAAATCTGGAATCAAATTAAATCTCCAATGATGGGAAGATAGTTAAATAAATTACAGCAAAATAACTACAAGATGCAATATTACATAGCTATTAAAACTTTGTTTATAGAGGATTTTTAATGACATGAGAAAATGGTTACAATGTAATCCTAAGTGTAAAAAGCAGGCAAGAAATTGCATTCAAAGTATAATTGAAACAATAAAAAACATAGAAACAGTAACGGAATATAAGGAAATACTCTAAAACATTAGTCATACTTATTCCTGAGTGATGGTCCAGTGAGTAATCATTTTCTTCTTTGTAACCTTGTATTTTTTAAATTTCCTGTATGAACATGAAAGACTTGACTAAAGGCTTAAAAATAAAAGAATCTTCGTATGGGTTTGAGCAAATTTTTATAATTGTTCTACTTTTTTTTTTTTTTTTTTTTGTCTTTTTCCTTTTTATTGGTACCAGGTATCAAACTCACGACTGCCTGCTTGCAAGGCAGGTGCTTATGCCTCTGAGCTAAATCCCCAGCTCCATTTTTATAATTTTTAAAACCTAAGATTATCAAGAATTTAACCCACCATATTAAAACAACTTTTGTAAATGTCAACCTGTCATCTCTGCAAAACGAAGGGCCACTTTCTACTGGCACTTAATACAGCCACGCTTCACCACTGAGCAAGTAAGTGAAAAGCATTTGCTGAATTGAATAAAGTGATAGCAGCCCCTTTCTGAATACATGGAACTGTTAACCCAAAAAGTTGCACATGTCCTGTGTGCATGCTTCTACAAATTTCAGGCACAATGAGAATCAAAAGAATATACTCCCTAATATATTCGCCCATCAAACTCTACTTTCAAAGGAAATGCTTCTAATTTTCCTTTCTTAAATCTATCTAAATTACTAGTGTTATGCTCATTTAACGTGGCACCCTGGAAAGTAAGGTTTATTTTTAAAACAAGATTTCTGTGCCTATCATTGTGCCAACGCAGAAGACACAGAATGAACAAAATACACCTGACGGCTGCCCACTTGGCACTTACCAGCTGCTAAGTCTGTGATCTCACCTCATTAGGCATGTTTAGGAACAGCTCACTGTTCATTTTGATATTGTTTTTAACAAATTTAATTGTAACATGCTAAAACTAGTATTACTGTTTGTGATAAGTATATGTTAAAATTAAAACAAAGCCATGCAATCCTCCCAATTCTTAAGTTATTAAGGAAGCAATATTGAAAATAATGTTTCAAAGGATGCATCTATGTTTATGGGAAAGGAAGCAACTGCTCTCAGCTACTTAAAAAGCGCTTTTCTCAGGCTAAACTCACTTTTATGTTGCATTGGTTAGAACTATGCTGTTCACTGAATGTCAAAAGAAAAGGATTCCTCAGGCTCTATGGCCACCAACAGATAATAAATAATGGAAAAGAACCATTTATAACAAAGGATAAATCTGAGTCATTTGTAGGAAAATGGAAGGATCTTGAGGCCATAATAATAATTAAATTAAGTCTGTCACAGATGATTCAAATCACGTTTGAATATGAGAGACTCCAAATATAAATAATTTGAAGAGCAAAATAAAAAAGAGATGATAAGAATCAGGGAGATCGACTCCTGGGAGAAAGGAGCGGGCCTGGGGGAGAAAGGGAGAGGGCAGAGCAGAGGCGAAGAAGTAGTAGAAATGATCAAGATGCAATACCATGTGTACCAATTTCCTGAAATGAGTATAATTACTAGGTACCACAAACAGATACTAATAAAAACTTTTCAAAAACAAGTCACATAATCTTTCCCCATATCTTTTTTTGCAGCATGTTTGAAAGTAGGGAGCCCCTTTG
Organism: Cavia porcellus; assembly: GCF_034190915.1. Taxonomy (NCBI): domain Eukaryota; kingdom Metazoa; phylum Chordata; class Mammalia; order Rodentia; family Caviidae; genus Cavia; species Cavia porcellus. Next base: position 56,398,390 of record NW_026947495.1, read on the forward strand.
TGTGGGTGATGTAAAACTCAGAGTTTGACTTTTCCTAGGAGAATAGTAACATTTCTAGTTGCTCATATGCAAGCAAGAATTTCCTTCAGTCAACAACAAACAGGCACCTTTGCTAGCCGTCTGTCAGAGCTGGACTGACTGCTGGCCTTCCCTCAGCAAAAGCATTTCCTCATGTAACATCAGGGCCAGCTTAGAGTCCAGCAGTGTGGAACCTGAACCTGGTTAGGCCCTGAAGAAATAACTGAATGCTGTAATTCAATGAGGACATGCCTCTGACTTCTAAAATGAGTCACTCTAATGGGAGTTAAAGTTAATACTATTTTTCCATCTTCTGCGAAAATAGTGTAGGCCAAGTTTGCAGCTATGTTATCTCAGGCTCCTTATAGAAAGAACAAGGAGGTAAACTCCTCTTGAATTTAGTTTCAAACAGAAGCTTTCCTCTGCATAATCTTTTAATCTTACAGGTTTACTTTTATCAAGAGAAGAGGATTCTATAGACAACTCTAATTTCCCTGTTGCTAATTCTAATTCCCTGAAAGCAGAATTTCCTTCTGTGACTGTAATTGTATCACAGTGAGTTTCTAGATCACTCTTTTTCCCTTCTCAAGACAGGTCTGAATTTTCATTTTATATCTCTTAGTTTATATTTTTACATCCTAAACTGACCTCAAATCTTCCCTGAAAAAAGGCAAGGTGGAAGTAAATTGTTTGCTTAACAACATGGGTTTATATAAATGCTTGCTGGCTTCCAATTCCTCCAGATATTTTCACAGTGCATCCCATCAGTCTTTCCCATGTCGTTATCTGGTATGCTGTTTTCCATGCACATCACAAGCTCCTCTGGTTAAGTAACTCTTTCTTGGCTTAAAATAACACAATTTAAGTCAGGGGTTAGTGGCATGCAATTGTAATCAGTATTCGGGAGGCTAAACTCAGCTAACGTGGGTTTTATTAGGGTTTTGAACTCTCTTTTCCTGATTTGTGGCTTGAATCAGTCTAACCTCCTCTCCTGCTCCATTTCCCTATTTATTTCAATGAGCAATAAGCAGAAATTAACACTGAACAGGGATTATATGCACAGATAATGTACATTTATGGTAGTTAACATTTTCTCCTCAGTCATTGGATTAGTATCACCCCACAGATGTTCATCTCTCTGTGGATGAGTGCTCACTTTATAAATTATCCACACACAACCTAAACTTCTGCCTGGATAAGCAACATTCCTTTCAACAATAGTAACTTTACTACATAGTCTGTATAGCCAGTTAGGTCAACATAGTTAAAAGGCAAGTGTCACAATGTAACAGTAAGTTTGGAGGGTCTCAGCTCTAGCTCCATTCCCTCTAAGTCTGGAGCTTCCTAAACTGGGTAACAGATTTCTGAGGGCCATTAACCCTACCTAGACAGTGTGTAATGCTATCTAAATGTCAAACATGCACTTGGACAGAGGAAGAAGCTAACTATACAGCTTTCATTTGACTTTTAAACCATAAGCAGGCCCCCAAGTCTAAGTACTATCACCTTTTTAATGCCTATCTCCAATGCCTCACTCCATCCAATCTTCAACTACAGACTGCTGATCACAAATACAAAATTGAAGGCCACTTGCACTAGAAGCCAGGGTTCATTTACTTATCATTTAATTTGTTTAATTTATCTTTATGCATCCAAAACAATGTTTGACATATGGTGAGAACTTAAACAAAATGTTTATTGAACAAATGGAATTAATTAACCTGAGTTGTATTTATTAGTTACTGATAACAAACAAGAAATAAGCATCAGCAGTAACTCATAAAGGCAAATGTAATTTGGAGGCTGATGATTCCTAACTTTTTAATTAAAAATAAATAATAGAAATCACAGCAACAGGAGCAATTAAATGTGTATATACAGGGGGAAAAAAAGGTGAACAAATGACCCTAAAAAAGTAGCTGAACAGTATTTCCCTGCTTGATTAAATCAAGGCCCAGCTGCTTTCAAACCCTAAAACACGAAAGCAATCTAAGTGTGAATGTTTTCTGCAAATGTCCCTTGCGGGAGGGAGAGGGAGTACCAGGGCAGCGAAGTACAACGTGCTTAGTACAACGTGCTAAGAGTGCTAAGAGTGAGTCAAGAGCACACACAGGCATAACTTCTGGTCACTGATAAGAATGCAGGCTGCTGCAAATACAACTGGAGTCCTGTCCCTGTTTTTTCACCAGAACTTAAGTCACCGGCACTATTTTATCAAGGCTAAATTTCTGACTCTGTGCTTTTAGCGGCTTAGTTACATATACTTTTAAAAGAAGGAGTTAATTTTCATTTTTTTCTGTGCTCAGGAAGCTGAAGATTACTCACTATAGAAATTTCCTCACGTGAGGATCTCTTTATATAAAATAACTCCCCACACTCCATTTTTTTATATCAGAACAATAATAGAAGTGGCCATCATTATGAGGATTTAGTTAGTGGAACGCAAAACTCTCAAAACAGAGAAAGGACAATATTTTATAAAATATTCCCCACTTTGGGTAAGTTGTTTGAAAATTCTTGTTTGTCTCTGAAACATGCTAAAATGTTTTTATATAGCTCCTTTCTTCTGAGTCATGTAAGGGCAGAAGTAAATAGCGAAGTTGATTTTTGGGTGACAGGATAAAGGTCCTCGCAATACTGCTGAGTACATCAAGGGAATTGTCAGTTTAATGACAAAGATAACTTCCCTTAAGGTAACCTTAGACTTAATGGGCCTTTCCATAGTTTCAACACTAATAGCATGGCACAGAGTAGGGTAGAAAACATGTATGTGTCCTTCCTTCATTGCTCAATATGCACCCTGAAGTCCAAGGCCACCATGATAAGGTTAAAGCACTTAAACATGGTGATTTACTGAATGACAGTCAGTTGCAGCCTAAAAGAGGCTACTAAGCATACACTTGACTCGTCCTTAAAGTAACCTTTTTAAAATACTGGAATATGACTCAAAAACTATTTATAAAACAAGATGCTAACCCTGAAAAGAATCGCCTCTAATAAATTTTCTAATATAAAAGAAAGTAGAGAAAGGCTAGTCACTTAGAAAGACAAAAGGGTACTGCACTGGGCAACCCTGGACCAGGGCAGAGGCTGCAAGTCCAATGAAACCATGAAGTGCTTTCTGAAAGAGAAGAGGCCATGAGCACTTTGCACCAAGGCCTAAGAACCCAAGGGGAAGGAGATAAACAGGGCTGCATGGCCTGGGGTAAAAACCACCCAATCATATCTAAAATACCCATATCAATTCCAGTAAGCCCATTGCCAAAGGGCTTTAAATACTTTCAATTCTTCATTCAAGTCAATATAGCAAAATACATAAGAAGACATTTAGATTGTGACTCTCCTGCAGGTAGCCAGTATAGCCAGGGAGAAGCCAGCCCAGCCTCTACACTCCTCACACTGACCACTACAGGGACTCTCCCGTGGGTGGCCAGCACAGGCCAGGAGAAGCAGTAAACACTACAAGCCTGCCAGCCACCACCACTTCATGAACCTGTAGCCAGTGTGGCCCAGGAGAACCAGCCAGCCATGCCTTGGAGAAGCCATCAGTGTTTGGAGAGAAGCGCTCTCATACCCTATCACCTACCCAGGAACCTGAGTTAGGAGAAACACAGGTGTCTGAACCATCCCCCTACACCGTGGACAAAAAGCCAACATGGTAAGTGCCTGAGATTCCACAACCTGCTTGTCCAAAAGAACCCAGGAAAATGTCAAGACAAAGGAGTAAAAGGCAATCTCTGGCCTCCAGCCCATACAGAACAAATCCAGAAGACATGGGCATGTCAGAAAGTGAAAGTCACACAATTGAAATTTCTGGGATGGCAACTAAAGTAAAGAAACTACTTCATGAGGCTGTAAAAGAAATAAGATCACACATAATCTCTCAAGTAAAAGAAAAAATGAAAAACATAATAATGCTAGGCATATCTAAAGATATACATTAAAAAAAAGGAGCATATGAGAATGAGGGAAACCTTGTATAAACAATATAGAGAACTGGAATGCATGAAACAGATTCACCGAGATATCCAGGAAATTTAAAATCTTTATTGAAAGCTGGCAAAACCACTTGAAAGAAACTGAAGATAAACATTCAGATTTTGAAGACAGGATGACAACTAGCAACTGTGAAAGGAAACATCTCTTAAAAATAACAAGGAACCAGGATACAGCAATCCAATGTCTGTAAGATGATACAAAGAAAAATAATTTAAGAATGATAGATGTCAGTGAAAAACCAGGGTTCAACACAAATGACATAGAGACTAGCAGAAAACTTCTCAAGCATAGGCAAAGGATCTAACATAAAGATATGTGACCCATATAAAACTCCAACTCGCCATAACCAAAAGGAATCCACCCCGGACATATAATAATCAAAATCCCAGAATTTCAGCACAAGAAGAGCATATTAAAAGCTGTTAGAGAAAATAAACAGATCACCTATAAAGGAAAACCCATTAGAATCATGTCACACTTCTCAATACAAAAACGATCATCAAGAAGAGCTTGAAGTATTTCAAGTCCTAAAAGAAAACAACTTCCAACCCTGAATGATGTACCCTGCAAAACTATCTTTCACAAGTAATGGAGAAGTAAGATATTTCCATGACGAAGAGAAACTGAAGGAATTTATGACCGCCAAATCAACCCTACAAAGAGTACTGAAGGATATTCTAGAGAGATAATAATAATGGTTCCATGAACAGCAGCAGAGTAGGACAGCTGACTGGGATAGACGAATGAATACAGGGAAAAGCAGGGAGCTAACAGCAGGAAAGAAGTGTAGCAGAGATGAACGAGTGCATGGTCGCCATAACTGTTAATGAAGATGAGCTCAATTCACCAATAAAAAGAAAGAAAGGCAGAATGGATCAAGAAACAAGATCCATCAATATGTGGTATATAAGAAACATATTAACTCGAAAGGAAATTCATAGAGTGAAGGTCAAAGGAAAGAAAACAATGCTCCATGTGACAGGGAATCAGAAAAAAGCATGGCAGCTTACCTATCAACTGCAAGAATGGGTAAGATACAGCATTTTTATACAATGGAAAGCTACTCAGCTATAAAGAAGGATAATCACCAGGCTCTTGTAGGTAAACGAATGCAACTTGTGATCATGCTCTTGGATGAAATGGTTCAGACCCACATGGGTGAACATCAGGTCATCTCCCTAGTATAAAAAACTTTTTTTTTTGAAATAATTTCCCTTGTGAGAGTATAAAAAACTGAAGGAGTTAGTGGGATCTAAAATGTACAATAGATATTGTGGAAGTGAAAAGGAAGGAAATGTCTGGAAAGGGAAGGTGGTAGCCACTGGTAATTCCCTATTATTTTGTTTTAAAGTCTTGTAACATTTCTGTTGTTTTGTTTTTTGATTGGTTTTATTCTGTTTGGTTTGATTTCACTATGTTTGATGGCATGGGCAGCTATTTTGAAGATAACAAGATATATTATGGTAGCCATTGTTGATTTCCTATTATTTTTTTTGAAGTAAGTTCTATATTGGTTTCACTGTTTTGTTTTGATTGGTTTTATTCTGTTCTGTTTTATTAGATTTTATTAGGTCTAATGGTATGGGCAGCTATTTTGTAGAGAACAAAAGGCATTCGTTTATGATAGCTATAACTGATTTCCTATTATCTTACTTTGATAATAAGAAATCTACAACATCTGTATCACTTTCACTGTTTTTTTCTTTTTTGGACTGATTTTATTTTGTTTGGTTTTGTATTCAAAAAGAACAAAAATTTAAAAATTTTAAAAAGTTAAAAAAAGACATTCTCTTCAAGAAAATAGAGAAAACAGTACACTAAAATCACTTTGATAACTGAAAAGAGAAAAAAAGAAGTATTTAGTAAACAGAAAATCCCTTACAGCTTCTACAGAATATTTTACAAGCAAAAACATGCTAAGTTCAGTGGCACATGCCTCTAATCCTAACTACTAGAAGCTGAGGCAGGAGGATTCCAAATTAACAGGCAGCCTGGGCAACTTAGCAAAACTTTGTTTCTATAAAAAAATTTTAAAGAAAGGGCTGGGAGGAAATATAGCCCAGTGACACAAACACCTACCTGGAAAAAACAAGGTCCTGAGTTCAATTCCCAATATAAAAAAAAAAAAAAAAAAAAAAAAAAAAAGAAGGAAGAAAAGAGCAGGAGGGAAGGAAGGAGGGAAAGAGGAAGAAAGGAAGGGCTAGCACTGCACTAGAGCAGTTCCTACCATGTATGAAGACCTGTGTTCAATGGTGGGGGGCAGAACGGATACACACACAATTTTTTTAAAAAATTGCTTATGTTGAACATCCCTAATCTGAAAATCAGAAATCCAAGATGCTCTAAAGTCTGAAACTTTCTGAACACTGACATCACACCAGAGACAGAAATTCTATACCTGACACCACAAGATGGGTTACAGTCTAAGCACAAGTACACAAAAAATATTGTATAAAATTACTTTCAGACTATATACATAAGGTATGTATGAAACATAAATGAATTGTTTGAACTTACCTCATTGCATATATGTTAATATCATCCAAAACTAGCAGAAAAAAAAAAAGATTTCTAGCTTGAAGCATTTCAGATGAGGAATATTAGTCTGTACTCATTTGGATCTTAGAAACTATAACAGACAAAAATAATTACAAACAGGAGTATAATGAAGCTACTGCAAAATCAGCCTTAAAAAAAAAATCAAGATAATCCTGAAACTGTGCTGGTGATGTTTTTTTACACTTCTTCCTCATTCCAGGTGGGTTTTTTTTTTTTCCTCTTATCCAGCAAAACACAGCTAGACCCACACAGTGAGAGAAAAGGTAGCGATGAGGACACAAACAGGCAGCCACCGAGGCCACCACACCACACCTGTGCAGCAGGCCACAAGGGTCCACAGCTGGCTCCTTCGGGTCACACTGACACTCAAAAAACTACTCAATTATACGTACCTGAGTGAGCCATATGTCACATTATATAAGTTATTCAGTACATTTAGTATTTCCTATGCTCACATCTTTATTTTATCAAACTGAAGTATAACAAGAACCATATAAACCAAGGTTACGTTTCATGATTTCCCCAAGGTAGCTTGTCCAAAAGTGCCACGCACAAATGACTATGCCACTTGATTCTGAACCTTTCCCCATTGTCCCCAAAACAGTTATTAGAATGCTAAATTAAAGAGAATCCATATTCTAAGAGTAATACAATTATTAGAGGACAGCTACTCTTTCAGAGTTCACTAATTATTGACCAAAATGACTATGCTAGCCTCAACCAATATATCTAACTGCCTTAATCATTACCTATATAAAGAAAATGAGAGCGAGGTTTGTAGAGTAACAGTATTGTTGTGCTTGTCAGTCCGGGGAGTATGCAAACCTGCGATAGTTAACTGTGGGGTAACCAAAATGCAGTATTCCCCAGAGTCACTCTATAGATCAGAGGTGCCAGCAAGGAAGGAAAGCTGGTATCTCACTCCCTGAATGGGTTCTTGCTTAAAGAGCTGACTTCTCCATTAGCCCTAGGCCTAAACACCCAAGAAAGGAAAAAAGAAAAGAAAAGAGAAGAAAAAAGAAAAGAAAAGAAAAAACTAGCAAGAGACAGCAAGGTACAGAGAAAAAGCTGCCCTAGAGCCTTAAGCACTTGTGCTCCCACTTCTTGGGTGGCCAAAGAGCTTGCTGGAAGTAGACACACTGAAGCCACCTTGCCATGAGCCCACTGCAGAGGAACACAGTGTCCCTCCCCAGGAGAAGGGAAGAAACAGCAGGTCTAGCACCTTCTGAGCATCCCACCTTGGACCCAGCAGAGAGCCAGCCTTGGGATGCCATCCAGTTAGCCTTAGTGAAGCACCAACAACCAAGAAGCAAATCCACTCAGAAAGAAGAAAGAGAGGGAAGGGACGTAACAGCTATGTGCTCCTGCAGGCAGAGGGAACAAGTAGGTGAGAGGGGACAATAAAGGCTACACTGAACACAAAGCCAAAGTTCAGACCAGACTCAACTTTCTTAGTAACTCACTGGGAATTATGGCCCAAGTTCCAAGATGCCATTAAAAGATGAACAAAGCCTCGGCAAAGCTCTCCTGAAGGCAGTGACTAAGGAGAAATAAAACTTTCATTTTTTAACTCCAGGAAGTACAAATTGTTCAATAAACTCATTAAAAAAAGAATACATGAAGGGTTATTATGTATCTTTTAGCCCTGAGTGTTAACTTCCTTATTTTTTTTTGTTTTGGCCGTTCTAGGAATGGGATAGGTGAGGGAAACAAAATAGCCTGAGAAACGGAAGTCTTTTTAGCTACTTAGATAATGCTAAAAATAAGCAAACACACATTTCTCAGCAACAGAGCAGTTAGGCTAATGCAGTCAAAAGGCCAATCTGACTAGAACCCTTGGTGTGATTTACAATGTGAGAGTTTAAAGTGGTGCAGTCCTTGCTGTGGTAATAAACAGTCATTCTGAGCCTCTGAGAGGACTAATACTTCATGTGAACATTCTCAGAGAAAGCTTTAGCTTTCAGGAAGGGAGCAAAATGGTGCAATCGAGCCATCAAAAAGGGCGTAGATCGAAGGCTGAAAACTTCATCAGCAAATTTTTGACTGAGTTAACCTTGTGTCTTCTTCTTGACCAGAAACCAGAGAACCAACTCTAGACAAATGTGTAGGCTTTGATTTCATGGAAATCATGAAATGTGAATGAATTTCATGAAATGTGAATGAATTTCATGGAAATGTGTAGGCTTTGATTTCATGGAACCCCAGAGGTTCTAAATTAAGAGAACAAAGAAACAGCTGGCATGATAGCACATGTCCCGTACAGGTCTGTAAGGAGTCACTGTAAAACATCCACCTGGTGCAGCTGAAGGGCCCCTAACTTCTGGGCATGGAAAAACAAGCCCTCGTTTGCAACATGCTCTGTCTTGGAGAAAGTGGGCTGCTTTTACAAGTAGGCCTAAAGCCTTCCCATGCTTTTTTGCTGAAAGGAGAAATATCTCTACAAATAAATATGGATCAAATGGGTTTTGAAGAGTACTTACAGAAGTAGTTTGTGGCCAGGTATACTACAGCATCTCCAATATCCAAATTCACTAAAAACTCTGCCACAAGTTATATTTTCCTTTTTGAGCTTAAAGTTTCCTACTTAAACTCAATGGGAGAATTCACTGAGTTAAGCAGATTACTGAGAGTGTAAAACTTTATTTTCTAAGAAAATTATTAAAGAGTAGTTCTTCTATGTGTGTGACAGTCTGATTTCTACATGGCCTAGCAGCTGGAAGTCCAGAAGATAATCTCTAGTTAACTCTATGCAGCCAAATTCTGATTAAGACCCTTATCAAGTGTGGGTTTTCATCTTGCCACAGTTCTCTAAGATACAGTGGATATTTTCTATCCTTTTCTTAGCCTACACTTCTCAAATTGAGTAATGTTCTTCATCTTTTTCATGAACACTGGACCAAGCCTGGCTACTTCTGAGTCCATTTCCAGGCCCAAGGCACAGGGCTCAGTACATGAAATCTGATAGAAAACTCTATCCGAACTGTCCAAGTGTTCCAGTAAACGGCACCTGCTTTGTTCTTTAAGCTTCCTTTGTTTTTGATACTATTCTTCAGTTACATCTCTACTTTGTCCTTGTAGCCTAACCACTACCTTACTACCAGCTACTAGTATCCAAATCTGGCAGCATATTTAGACATGTATTGCTGTCAACCACTTCTTGGGTAATGCTCCCTAGGAGATTTGACTCTAGGGCTTCCTTTACTCACATAACTGCTTCCACAGAACTCCAAAAACTAAGTGTGGTCAACTGCAGCAACAGCCTAATGAGTCATGCTATTTGCAAATAGAATGACCAGCGAAAGCCCTGATAATAGCAATCACTGAGTATACTTTAAGACACTAGGCCCTTGCTCACATCTTCTTTGAACTGTCAGTCAGTGCACAGAGAAAAACTATAAAAGAGGCACTACCGAAGACTCAAGAACTATGACAGTGAACTAACTGAAGAAGATACTAACTGCCCTGAATTAAGCCATTCCCTTCTCACCATCGCATAATACCTGGAATCCATGGCAAATTTTGAATAATGACAGACACAGGCAGGAAAATAAACTTCTATTTCTAAATGTGCAAAAGCCCTGACATTTCTTTTATCATGTGGCCTCCAAAATATTTTTATTATTTTCATTATTATTTTTACTTATTATAAAGTTTATATTCCACAGAATAAAATTTACAACCTAGTCTTTATCAATCTGTCCTTCAGGACTTTTCTTTCTTTGCAAGTCATACAGGGTAGTGTGCAAATGAGAACCCTCCAGGATCATATAATACAAGCTGGAATTTCTGTCTACAGATACAAAACAAAGTGTGACTCTCAAGGCAAGAAAATTAACTTCTGAGCTTTGAATTACTTTATCCATAAATGAAAATAATATTAGTATCTGTTGCACAGCAGATTTGGAAATAAATGAAGTGATGGGGCTTTAACACATTGCCTTGAACTGGTTTGCAGGGGTAAATGTTATTTGTAACAATCATTAATCCAGGTATCAAATAAAAACTTGCAATTCCTTATTCTGTGTTTATGTTCACATTCTTCCGTGAAATGATCAAGTGAATTGTTTATAGTAGTGAAAGACTGAGAAAACTCTACATGTATACCAGCAGAGAACCAAGCATAAAATTCTAAATGAAGGGATTAGATGGGAGCTGTGGATTTGGCCCTCTGTCCCAGAAACATACAGGAAAACATCACTCCACAAACTACTGGGTACTTCTATGGAACTGCTCTCATCTTCTAAAAGGGATGGGACATGGTATTACATATTTTCATAGACTGTCTCTATGTCTCTACATTACAAAGACAGAAGATTCATATTGCACACATGTCTATCTTCTTTGTAATACTTGGCAGCCTCTAAGTGTTCTGTAATTACAACTCAAGGTCTTGAAAGTTCACGGTTCAACTCTAAGGGGTCCTCAATGTAGTCATTTGTTATGGTTTGTGTGTGGATATCCCCACAAAGCCTCATGTCTTCATCCAGGGCAGGCTTTTTGGAGGTGGCTAAATCCAGAGTTTGTGAGTGAGTCTAATGCTGGGATTAAGGGTGTGAATGCCATACTTACCCAGGGGAGGTAGTCTACATACAATATAAGGAATGGAAAGAGTCTTTCCTCTCCTCTCTCATTGCTTTTGGTTTAGAGCCAGCCAATTTTGGACTAAACCTCTAGGAACTATAAGCTAGATAAACCTACCATCCTTTAATGTTGGGTGTCGGATATTTTGTCTCAGCAACAACAGAAAAGTAACAAAGACAGCACTGTATTAGCCTTTTTAAAACCACGAAATGTGGGGCCAGAAAGTACCACAAAAGTAAACTGCACATCATGAACAGAACAGAGTTCCTTTGCTGTCGGAATAGTGCCCTCTCAAAATGCATCTAGATCTAAATCTCAAGAGCCTGCATATATGTTAAACTTTGTGGCAAATGAGACCTTGTGGTTAGAGACTTTGAGAGGGGAGGTTGTTTCGCACTGTCTAGGATGATCTACTCTAATCACACAAGTCATTAAAAGCACAGAACCTTTCCTCACTGTGGTCAGAGAAACAGAAGCAATGACTGAAGGAGGATTAGAGAGACATTAAGGTTCCGGTTTTCCAGATGAAAGAAAAAAGCTAGAAGCCAAAAGACAACAGCAACAGCCTTTAGAAGCTGGAAAAAGCAAGGAAAGAGACTGCCCTCATAGGGCTCCAGGAAGGAACGCAACCCTGTTGACATCTTGCTTCTTACCCAGTGAGACTCATGGTGAACGTCTGAGCCACAAAACTGAAAGATAATCAATCTGTGTTGTTTTGTTGTTTCAAACAAGTTCATAGTAACTTTTTCTGACAGGGATGGCAAACTATACAAACTTATGAAATTCACCGGGCTACACAGATTTCTCACAATACAACCAGTTAGCAACTTCATAGGTTTCAGCAAGGAGAACAAAGTTTTCTAGTATTTTGGGATTGTAAAACGAAGCTGAAATTATATTCCAGGAAGTCTGATTTCAATGGAGAAAGAAAAGTTAATGCAAAGAAAGTCCCCAAAGTGAAATATGCTTGTTACCTTTTCCAAGATTCAACTTTTGAGGAAGAAATCTTACCATTCATTATCTCCAGGGATACAGTAACTGAAAACTGAAATAACTTTGCAAACAGTCTCTAGAATTATTCAGCTCTGATCAAGAGGACAAGTCCTAAGAGAAAACCTTCCCTGACAAAACTGGAGGAGAATTTTTAGAATGCTAAGAGTAGCAGGTTACCACATCCAGAGCTAGAAAAAGTGGAATATAAAAAGGGAGAAAGGAGAAAGGCTCTATGGAACAGCAGAAAGGGTAACTTAAAATACTAAGGCATTTGTTAAAACTTTAGGCTGTTATCAGACAAGGAATCAGGTAATTAACAATGACTTAAATGCCACCAAAGTTTTTAAGACACCCATTACTTTCAAGATTATTTTTTTCCTCATGCCTACAGTGCAATGACATTAAAAGGTCTGCAAGAAAGAAGCCAGAGTTCATGGAAGATTAATGAGTCTCAGAAAAAGGTGGCCCACTGGTTGGGTGTGCACGAGCAATGGTCAGGTCACACAATAGTGAACTTAAGATGGGAGGACAGCATGGAGGCTGCCCAGCTGCTCTACTCTTAAGGCTGACACTGGGGTTCAATTCCCGGTACAATGAAATTGCATCATTCACCCCACTCCTCTGCCATCACACAAGTGCTCCCCTGATGTTTTTTCTCTGTCATAGCTACAGCAGGGGACCGCTCCAGAGATGTGCCAGCTTCTGTCTTTTAACTGTCCACAGGTATCTAGCTCCACTGTCCTTTCCATGGGATAACAGAGGAAAAGGGAGATATTTGTTAACAGGGAACATTCTGCCAATGATGGTCTGGGGAAAGACGCTCACCACACTGGCACCATAAAATGTGTACTTGAGACCCAGAAATAAGTAGAGCCCATAGATACTGGTGAGGAGCCCAGGAACCAACCCACTGGTGTACAGAAAGGGCAGAGCGCTTTAGGAAAGGCCACATATAGCATGGCTGCTATTCTATTTCTGCCAACCACCCTTGCAGCAGAGCCCATACTTGTTTTAGACACAAAGTATTTAAGAGAACAAAATATAAAGGATATACCTAAAGTAAGGCTGGAAATTTTTGTAGATGAAAGTCAGCAAAGAAATATTTTTGTGCATTTCCCCATAATGTGAAGGAAAAAAAAAAAAAGAGCTGCCTTACCCTAAAAAAGAATCCTGTTGGACATCTTAATATAAAAAGTTCATGAACTGTGCTCTTTGTTAGGAACCATTCAGTTAGAGTTTGTGTAATACACATTTGTTAAAGATCTATCGTGTCTGGAACACTTTGTGAGGCTCTCGGAACATAAAGTCAATCATTCATCTCCTCCAACTGTCATGTTCCCCATATGTCACTTCCTGTAATCCCAGGGGGCTCATAGTGAGCAACCAAGGATGGATTCCTTCTAGATTATTTATTAGAAGGAAGAACCCAAAAGAAAACTTCCAAATGGAACCCCACTTTTGTGTTCTATTATTGTTAAGCAAAATGCCAACTTGGAAACCATTAATTTTTCACCTTTCTAGTACAAGGTCTTAGGTACAATTGAGCTTGTGCTAAGAAAAAACTCAGCCTTAAGACAGAATAAGAAAGCAGGGATGTAGACAGCCTCTCCTGACCTAGGACTCACAATCAGCCCCTAAGTAATCCCAGTGTTTGCAGATGTTAGATTACTTCCTCTGTTATCCATCTTCAGAGTTTTCAAATCTAACATTTCAAAAAGGTCAAAATATAGTGCTAATAGGTATTTTCTATTGGGCAGTCTTCAAAACACCATTTTTGAGTAGTGTAAGTTTTTCATGCGCTGCAATACTGAAAAATGTGGAACTCCCTAAATATCCTATAACATATTTCTATTCCTGTCACTGTGTTGGGGATTGAACCCAGACCCTCGTGCATGCTGGGAAAATTTCTACTACTGAGCTACTCCATACGTTCTAAATAATATATTCTGGCACATTTAATTGAATAGTAAAGTAGTCATTAAAGAGAAGCTATAGATTTTATGCTCATTGATATGAAAACATATCTAAGACATCTCACAAAGTAGACTATATATGCTATTTTATAATAAAATATTCATGCAATAATATATTTAAAATTTAAAGTCTAATACACTTGAAGATAAAAATCTAGAAGAATCTTTTCAAGAAGGTAGCAATGATTTATTTCTGGTAAGGACAATATGAATGATTTTATTTCTTGTTCCTTTTTATCTTTTATTTTGATTTTCTAAGTTCTAAAATGATCATGTTTGATATGAAAATAAAGAAATAATATCTTTAGAGTCTCATGCATCACCTATAATTTATAGCATTTGAATTCACAATGTCTTCTCATTCAAAAAAATGACATTACCTCAAAAGAGGTAGTATTTAATTCCTCTATTTTCCTCCCCATATATTATCAATCTTTCTGAATATAAACCTTCCCTCCTTTAGCATGCTTACTGGCAGGTGAATTTTATATGTATAAAAGGCAACATCCCATACTATGTTCAAGTGTACATGATGTACACTTACATTCTCTCTTTGTACCACAATATCAGTCACACTGGATTCGCACCAGGAGACTCAGGTGCCTGCCAGCCTCTGCAATTAGCTCTGAGACTGCAGGAAGCCCAGTCAACATCTTCAACCTTTCTTTTTTCTCTACTGCTAGCTAGGATGAGGAGAAAAATTAAATCAGGCAAGTTATGTGATAATGCTTTTAAAATTATATAACACCACAAATGCAGTTCCTAGTTGAATCATCATCTTACAAACTCCTCTAAGAAAGTATTTTCAGGTATTGCTGTCACAATATTTAATGAGTTTACCAGAAAACCCCGTTTAAAAGACTATTTATATGAAATAGTAGTAAGAAGATAGGCTAATATATAAAAACCCCAAAAGCACATACGTTTCTTACTGCATTGAAGAAGAAACTGAATAAAGGTCACAGGGTCAAATGGAAAAAAAAGGCTAATATGCTAAACAGAAACAGGTTCAAGACCCATTTCTGCCTCTTACTGGCTTTACAGTGTTGAATCAATTACCACATGACTCTGACCTTAAACTCCTCCCTTGCGAAACATCAGTAGCAATAGTACTCAAGTTATAGTAATTTATGATGACTAACAAGACAAAGCATATAACATGCTTATCACAGTGTCTGGTACACAGTAGGTACTTCATCTTTTGAAGGACATCACTAACAACAGACCCAAGATGTATAGCAATTAATCCAATTTTCAAATGAAAGCAAATAATCAAAAGAGAATCTCAAAAAGGTCTAAGTAAAGTGTCACATATTTTTCAGACTAAAGAACTGTATTTCTACTAGATGGGCACTTAATAATATGTACTGCTCTACTGAATAAAAACATGGTCTTGCCAGATTCCCTTACCAAAGTCCACAGCCTGACACTGCCTCCTGGATTCACCCTACCCATTATGCTTCTCAAAATGTATTTAACTAAAAAACATAAACACTGGTTACTATGGAAACAAGCAAACCAAAGATAACATCCAGACAAAAGGGCTCTCACCTTCCTAGAACTACTCATAGCTCTTCTTTTTGTCTGTCTTCTTGCTGCATTTATCACTTTCTACCTTGTATTAGAGTCATTTGTGTGCGACCTGATCTCTCCGCCTACATGGTAAGCTTTTGGAGTGCAAAAACCTTCTCTTATTCATCTTTGGATTTTCAACACAGCCTTGCACAAAGAAAGCAGAAACTAAGTAGTTGTTGGGGGGGGGGGGAGAACATGTACTAAAAAGCACAGCACAACTGAGTATTATTCCTACGCTATTTAACCTTTTCAGTGAAAAAATTAATCAAGCCTCCTAGACACTTGATTAGTAAGAATTATGCAATTAACCCTATTTTACAGGCTGGAGAACATTTAAAAATTCTAATTCTTCCTGAATAATAATATGATAGAATTAAAATTCAGGCATACAAATGCTAAAATAATGATCAGTCTTATTTTAACAGACTTAGCTTTCTTTATGAAATCACATTACTAAGTCTATTCTTTACAATGTAACTTTTAATAAAGAAATAGAAATAATAAGTCAAATTAGGCAATGCTTGTTATGTTCAAGGATTTTTGTCAAATAATCCAATGGCAGAGGTCATTTGCCTCTAAGTAGGAAAGCCAATATTCACCTTGGTCTCTAACCAGACCATCAGGGTCTAATGATGCTGTAACACAATAACGAGGCAAATTCATTATAAGTACATTGATGGACACATCATATTAGAGTATCAGAGTATGACAATTTTTATGGCTGCCTGAAGCAAAACTGTAAATGCAATCCATAGAGCTTAGCTGTCAAATTCTGAGCATCACTAACACAAAGGAATTAGCAGTGTAACACCTAGGTTCATCATTTTTCCAAGTCAATGGCCTGATTCTAAAAAATGCATATTTAATGTCAAATATGTGACCATTTTTATCTTGTGAAAAATATACCAGTGGTAAAATATTTGTGTAATATTTGACTTGCTAGAAATTTTATTACAGTTATTATAAGGCTGCCCACTTGATATTTGTCTCCTGAGGTGTGTTTAAGAATATTTCCTTATCTTGTAACTGACTTTTGATGCTCAGTTTTTTAAATAAGTGACATTATCATATACATAATGGATAGAAGAACACTTGCAAAGTACACAAAAGAAGAAAAATTAACATCGTAACTATCACCATTGTTTAACATTGAGACCTACAGTTTTTTTTAATCTTAAGTTTTTTTTTTCAATCTTATAGTTTTAAAAGCAAATTTGAGCAATAATGCATTTTTTTCAAAGAAGGAATTAGCCTTTCACTCCTTTAATCTTTTGTTTATAATGCCCAAAAATGAACATATAATAGACACTACCTATAGGCACTAGGTACTTATCTGTCTGTAAAATGTAACATTTTCATAAGTAAAATATTCCCCAGTTTCCTACTTGCAGAATGAAGAAGGTGAAGAAGCGGGCAGGCAGAAGGAGGAAGGAAGCCATGGTCCTGGCAGGTAGTCTGTAGAATGTTAAATCAACAGGAAAGTCAGAGTCCCTTTTCCACAAGGTAGAGGCAGCCAGTTACAGAGCACTGGTTTGGGACTGATCAAAGGCTGGTTTCAGCTGAAGTCTTCTACTCACTAGTCTGTGGGGTGAAGGCCATGCCCCAGTAGCCTCAAGGGTAAAGGAAGGCAAGCGAACTTTTGGACATCCACACACTGTGTAGGCCAGTGACTCACAAAGAATGAGGGCATATGCATATAAAATCATATCGGCTTCGATCTGAAATATCCCCCAAAAGCTCTTGTGTTCAAACATGGGTTCCAGAACTGATTAGATCATGAGGTCTTGAATTTCATCAGTGGATAATCCACTGATGGATTTATAATTGCACAGCATACTGGAAGGTAAGAAAGATTTTGGAGAGAGGGAGTCACAGGAATGTGACCCTGGAGCTTGTGCCCAACCCCTTCCTCTCTGACTCTGTCTCTTTGCTTCCTGGCTACCATGATGTGATTCGATTTTGCCCTTTTATAATGATATTTCTGCCTGAGCACAGGCCTAAAAACAATAAAGCCCACTAACCATAAGCTGAAATCTCTGAAGTTATGAACCAAAATAGACCTTTTCTCCCTAATGAAGAGCTAATAAACACAATAATGTATATATGTGTATACATAAATATGCACACAGGTATATCAGAATCTTAAGATGGTAATAGAACTGAATGTGAATGTTACCCAAACAGGCCTAGGTTTATTTTAAATCTGGCTAAGAATAGCCTTCCAGCTTCCTATCACACAGCCTAGATCAGGAGATAGTTGTTTGGGCCCAGAAATGATCAAAAGATTTAGAGTAAATTTCAGATGGAGAAGCAGAGTATAAAGAAATTGTATGGCAGAGATCAACACTGACTGGCAGGTGTTTGACTCTCAAAGAGTGTACATGACTTTGAAGGCTTTAAGGAAAGAAAGTTGTACTTAAAAGGGATAGTGGTGATGGCCACCCTGCACATGATAGATTATGGATAGCAATTCTATAATGCATATTCATTTCTTACTTAAACATTATCCCTAAAACTGGGGGCTCACAGAATGATTATGAATATTATGTTTCCATTTAGGTTATAATCATATGTACATACCACACACACACACACACACACACACACACACACACACGGATATTAAGACAACAGCTACTTCAAGAACATTTAAGTTCATAGGTATTAACCTCAGGTACTCACTAGTACACCTGTCAATCTCACACATTTTCTTAGTAAATTTATTTTCTTGCTTTCTTATATACAGATTTTCCTCTTTCCTCAAAATTCTAATGACTTACTTTCCTTCCTTGCAATGATATCCTTTATTTTACCAATAAAACAGACATAATATAAAAGGATTTCCACAGCCTACCCAAGTCTACAGATGTCCTTACACTGCTCAATTCTGGTAATGTTTCTTCCACTTGATTTATAGGAACAGCCCTCCCACGCTCTTCCCCTTTGTCTGTGAGCGCCTGCTCATCTGTGCACCAGCCTTCTGCCCTGTGTTTACTCCCTCCCTCCATGACGTGTCTGATCTCATAGCACCAAATGCAATATTCATTAACACTTCTCAAATTTACATGTCTAAATCAGATATTTTTGAAATGATGCATTCAAATACCTACTTGACATCTCCACAAAAATGGCTCAGCCCTACACGACCAAAATGAAATTCTTAATTCTATTCTACTCTGTATCCTTTACTTTTTGCCCATCTCAGGAATAACAATTCCATTCATCCACATTTTCAGTCCAAAACCTTGACTAAATTTTTAAATTTTTGCTCCCTGACCCAGTAATTGTTTATCATCTCCATTGGTCACCAATCTGGTCCAAGTCACATCATCAATCACTGACATTGAGATCACTCATCAAGGACTCCCCTCTGCCAGTGTATGGTTTCCATATTCTCTATAAAGTAAATGCAGTGCTCTTTTGAAGAGTGAACTCAGATGACACCATTCCTCTGTTGACCACCCTCCAACAACTTCCCACCCTCTAACAGTGAACAGCCAGTTTTTATCACAAGCTACAGAGCCCTATATGGTTAGGCCCTTGCATAGCATCTCTAACCTTACCCCTCACTACTCTACTTACACAGGTTTCCTGGATATTTTTAGAACTTCTTATGTTTCCTGAAAAGAACCACTGCAGTTTCTGTCTGTCCTGCCTCATGGCTGGATCCTCATTTCCATCAGGTCTGTGTGCTCCAATATAGCTTCATTTAGAGAGCCCTTCCACAGTCCCTTCCACAGTTGGGAGAAGTCTGGGACCACTCTAACAGTCCTGTCCCCTGGTGTGTATGCCCTGGGGAATGCTCTCCTCTGGAGTAGGAACAGAATTTAGAAACAGGAAATGACACTCTTGGGATTAACCTATAGTACATGGCTAATGGGAATTTTCAAATGTAAGCAAGGTTCTGAATCACCTACTTTTGAGTTAAACAAAAGAGACAGTATACTAGGTGAGACTAGCTTTAAAAACCCAAACTTTCACAGAAGGACTGAGGTGGGCAGACGTCTGAGGTTCCCTGCTGTCCCGTAATAAGCAGTCTTGTGAAAGTATCTGGGAGAGCCAGCCAGAGGAATGGATGGCCTCAGTCTACAACTAAGTGGAATTATATTTTACCATGCACCCAAGTGAACTTGGAAAAGAATCTGAACTCCAGCAGAGTGCACCTAAATCTCAGCCTGCTGAGATGATAAGCCAGGAGCCCCGCTAAGTGGTGTCCATGCTTCCTGACCTACAGATCCTGGAGATAACAGGTGGATGCTGACTTAAGTCGCTAAGTTTGTGCTAACTTTTTACACAGCAACCGAAAACTAATATAACTCCTATAATGTAAGAACAACATTTCCCTCATTTTCTATCCTACTGGTATAGCTTTTCTTTCCAAGAATGTGATATATAAAATAAGAATATTTGAAGTTTTCCTCTGCACCTTACAATGCATGCTTCTGGAGGGCAAAGAATTTATCTTTTCCATTTGCCACAGCTGTATCACAGAACCCAGAATACTACTCCATACATGCACATAGTAGGTGCTCAATAAATATAGAGTAGATTTAATGTTTCCATTTACTTTATCACAGAATGATCACAAAAATACAATAACTCAACTTTCAAAGGCTATTCCTCAAATTGAAGTACAAGGACATCACTTTCAATATTACTAACCAATAAGGAAATGTTAACCAAAACCATAATGAATCATCACTTCACTTCAGTTAGAATGGCTATTACCATAAAGACAAAGGATATCAAGGAGCTGGTAAGGGCATGCAGGAAAGGGAACCCTGACACGCTGCTGGTGGGATGTAAATTAGTGCAATTATTATGGAAAACAGTATTGAGGTTCCTCAAAAACATGGAAAACAGGGCTGGGGATTTAGCTCAGTGACATAAATGTCTGTCTGGCAAGCATGAGGTCATGAGTTCAATCCCAGGTTCCCTCCAAAAAAATTGAAAACATAAGTACTATATGATGTTAGAAGTCCCATTGCTACGTATATATTCAAAGAAAGGAAATAAGTACATAGAAGAGATACTGGCACTCTCATACTTATTGTAACACTATTCACAATAGATGAGATGAAAACAACGTAAGTGTCCATCAGAAATGAACAGCTAAAGAAAATATGGTACATATACACACTTAATGGAGTACTATGTAAGCCATAAAAATAATGAAATACTGCATCTGACGTACCACCATAAAGAGAGCTAGAAATCATTATGTTGAGTGAAATAAGCCAAATATAGAAAAAGCAAGTACCACATAATCTTGCTGAAAGTGCACAAGTTAAAAAAAGTAGCTTCACAGAAGTGCAGAGTAAAATGGTGGTCAAAAGAGGTTAGGAAAGGTAGGCAAGAAAGGAGATGGGGAGGGAGAGGGAAGGGAAAAGGGAGACAGGGAGACAGACAGACAGACAGACACTGGAAAATAAGTCTCAAAATACAGTTAGAAAGGAGGAATAGGGTGAATAGTTTTACAGTTACGTTTATTATACACTTCAAAATATTTAAAGACATGCTTTTGAATGTTCCCAACAGAAAGACATGATAAATATGAGATGATAAAAATGCTAATTACCTTAATTTGATTATTACACACTGCACACATGTATCAAAATATGAACTGTACCCCTTAAATATGTACAATCTGTATGTGTCAATTCAAAAATAAAACATTAGGTAAGTGGTTTCTAACAAATGCCAGAAGACTGTCACCTTTACACTACTGAATACATTAATCAATGTTTTAGGTAAAGATTAAAAAATAGGTTTTATCAAATTAGAAAGTAGCATTTGCCTAAACATTATAAATAATATGACATGTTGACAATAATTGAAATATATAGTGGACAAGAAATGAATCAAAATCAACAGGCATTTACTTATAGTGGATACTTATAGTCACACCTGAAGTTTTAAAACAAGCTGCAGCTCAGAAATGAGCTTAGAAAAACAAATCAGCTCTTTTTAGTTGCTGCTGATTCATAATGACTTGTCACCAATGTGCCTGGATATTTTAGAGGACAATTAAAACATGATGTGCTGACTCAAACAAAAAAATACACAGTATGAACTGCAAAAAAAAATTTTTAAAAATCACGTAACTTTACCATTACCCTCATCTGCTCAGACCACATCTATACATCTGTATTTAAATATGGCTGCTACATTCAAAGAGGACAAGATTAAAACTGCCAAATAACTGCATAAAAAGAGCTCTGAGATCAATAGGATCTAGGTTAAAGCAAGTTAAATAAATTCCGAACTTCTTCGGGTATTTAATATATCTAATCTTCCTTATAGTTTCCAAAAAAGATACATATGTGTATGTGCACACACACATTCAAATGCACACATCAGTGACAGCAAACCTTTTAGAGCTTCAATAATACAAATAGCTCACTGCAGTACACATGCCATTGGGTTCAACACCACTAGGCATACATTATGGACAGACAGATGAGTAGTATGAATTGTTTCTTTGTATTTGAATATAAAGCACTTTCTTCATGAGACATCTGGTAGGACTAGTGATCTGAGCCACACACATAAAAAGAAACAGCCTAGACCCATGACAAAAATGTAGTCTAAGCAGGCATAGATAAAAATATTAAAACAAGTGACCAACCAGCATTCCAAGAATAACACAGAAACGTGGAGAAGCAAAGCTAAAGATACTTGTAGCACTTTTTTTCTTAGAAAAAGGTAAGAATAAGGTCAGCACATATACAAATGGCTCTTGAAAAATAAAAGCTTATTTAATATTGTTCTAGTATCTGAACCAAAAAAAAAAATATTTGGAGCTGAGGCTTAGGCATACACCTTGATTTTTATCAAGAGAGCCTGAAATTTGTTTTGAAGGGCAGAATTAAAGCCCACAAGAGTCCAGAATAAGAAGGCTGGTTGAATCTACAGAAGGAAGAACCAACAAAGCTTTTCAGTACGAAAAGGGCTACTGGAAAGAAAAAGTGAGCTGATATGCGTGCTCAGAAACCAGGTAAAAATCCAGGAGAAGGGCTAAAGAAATGGCTCCTGCATATATAAAGTAAAAGACTGGATTAATAGATTCTAAAGGTCATGGTCCACACTGCGTAACACTTGCCCCTCTCAGCACATCAATGACGAACATGGGACCTGGCACAGAGCCCCTGGGACAAAGCAGGTCCCTCACGAATACTGGCTGAATGAATGAAAAAACTAGCTTTTAAAAAATGCTAGAAGCATCTAGTTCCAAAAATAAAGAGAGTATGGACTATTTTATTCTTTGACAGTAATACTTAAGTTCATTCACTATGAATAATAATTAAGGCTACGTTCAACTCAAGGGGAAAAGTCTTGAAAAAGTTTCACTTCTTAGGAGGGAAAATAACTAGGAATTAAACCACACTGAGGTTCCTGTGAAGCTCCCCTGTTAAGTCTGTGAAAATGCACTGCAGATTGTAAATGACCATCAGAAATAAGAGGTGATTATGGTGACAGTAATCTGTCCTGATGGATGACGGTAACTCTGAGTGCTAGAAGCTAACCTTGCTGATAAACCTAGGTTTTGCAGCCTCCACTCTGAACATGTGCATCAGACATGTGTACTTTTGTCTTAATAATGTCAGGAGAACATATATAATTTCTTTTAAAACGCTTAAAAATATCGCAGAATTCTGATTGATCTGGTAAATTATGCTGCTTATGATAACACTTACACAGTTTTCTTTCCTCTTGCAATATCAAATTGAGTACCTGCAAAGACTAACCTTCAAATTTAAAAATTCTTAAAACAGAAACAGCTTTTATTCACTAGGCTATCAACTGTCAGACACCATATTTGTATCCATTTCCTAGAAGAATGAAGGCTCTTTCAAAATATATCTGTCATTTCTCCACACTGGTTGATCAAACCTGCCACTGAAAAACATTCCGAACAGGCAACTTGTACTACAAGCATGGTTTATTTCTGTCAGAGACTGACTGCTGGAGTGTGGAAAAAAAACTCATTAAAAATCTCTTACTGTGATCTTACATTGTTTAAAAAAAAAATGAAAAGAAAGGCAAGAAAAAATGTCTTAATGAAGGGTGCACTAAGCCTGGAGACACTCTCATATGGTGCTTTCCTTTCTTAGTCTTCTTTAGCAAGCAATTAAGAGAGCACAATTAGTTTTGGGAATATGGCATACATTGCCTGTTTGGGGAAATGAAATAAGTTAACAATTTTATTTTATGCTAATATTATGAAAAGTTAATGAAGAGAATCAGAATATTATACTATGGAAGAACAACACAAAACAAACAATAGTATTGTTTACCTTAGTCTTAAAACGAGGTTCACAGCACAAGAAGCTTCCCTGTAGTCTTCACTAGCATTGGGTTGGCCCTATAAAAACAAAATAGAAAACACTGCTGTAAACTTTATCAGGGAATAGATGAATAAAATCACAATATTGCTCCCTTCATTTCTGGAAATTCCAAAACTAGCAGTTCTTATACCTGCAAGTCTTATTTGGCCCCAAAGCACCTCTATCTGAGAATCAGAATGGCGCCCATTTCCCATCCTAATTGTGGATATTAATGTTTGCTATAGAAAGCCTCAGTCACACAATGGACACTGTAAGCAACTGGTATTAAGTCCAAAGCAAGAGTGGCCCTTAAAATCTGAGCAGCACACTGCTGTCCCCTGGGCCTCACTGATGCGTAAAAGTAAGGCACCCTTGTATGATCCCTTGCAGTGGATCACGCAACAGAAGTCAGTGGATCACACAACCATGCATCCTTCCTACCTTTCTCACTTACAGCCCACTTCCCTGAATACAGATTATCAACTAGCACTGCCTCTATTGCAGAAGCCCCAAATTCCTGGACGTGAGTAGACCTCCTTGATAGAGTAGATCAAGACTGACCAGCTATGGGATCACGGAGAAGTCATTCTCTGACCCTATTTTCTCATTTACAAAACAGAACAAACTCCTACCTTAAAAAATTATTGGGAAAAGAGTATACGAAAGTAGGTATAAACTATATAGTGTTAAATACTAGTTATCCTGATCTCTTTTCCATTTCTTTTATTCTCTTTACTTTCGGACCCATAATTACTCCTCATTTGCCTTCTATCTCTCAAGTTTATTCCTGCAGTTCATGTAAATTAGGTGATACAACACAAGGGCCTAACCTGAATTTCTATTTTGCCTTTGACCAGTGATATAACCTCGCATAAATACTTAATCCTTGAAAAATCTTTGCTTCCTTAGCTGTCAAATAAAAACAAAGCCTCAAACAAGTTTCCTGCAGCCATCCCTCTAACCATTTCTATTATAACATCTATAGCTATTTCATAAAACACATCAGGTAAAGCTGAAATAAATTTATATGGAATACACAGATTTAGAAAATTATCTATGATTCTAGGGCTGATGATGCATTTCATAGATTACAATCATTTTGAAAGCAAAAGAACTTGCCTACTAATTATATAGCTAAACTAGAAAGTGGACCTGCACTATGGCTCTCTGACCATATTTCCTCTGGGATTGCACAGAATCTTTTATCACCACCCAGTATGACTCACAGCACAGGTCTTCTGTCATATACCTTTTATAATTATGCATTATAAATACAATTCTCAGTCACTGGGCTCTTATTTTTACAAGCCAAGTTGTAGAGATGAATTGGTCCATAAAATTTAACAGTAAAAGAATTATAAAAAGAAGTGACAGAAATCCAACCAGGAGCCAAAAGAAAAGTATCAATTAACTACAAGGTTTTGAGTCCAGAATATAATAGAATAATGAGTCACTTCTTTTCCCATTGCTTATTTTCCACTACACAAGCAATTTCAGAGGTAGTCTGGTAAATCTACACTTGTTCTTGAGTCTATCATTTAAACTCTGGAGATCCTATAAAGGATGGTCAAGAGTAGCAATAATCTTTTCCTCTATATCTATTTAAAGACTTTATGAGCTCCTGATTTGGAAATACTACCCTGAAATTTCCTGGCTACCTAAAATACTGGTGTTCTAAAGGTCTATCTGCAAAGCACCTCACAAGGAAATGACTGGCAGAGGAGCATACCTGAGAGTCATGCACGGAGAGAGACTGTATTTGGTCGGGGATACTGCTGGCATTCATCGAGATCTGTTAAAAGAACTACCCATTAGAGTACTAGAAAAAGCCAAAGGAAGACATCATGCTCACTATGGTTATACTATATTGCACTTACCAGCAACAATAATTTTCAGAAAGATGTTAAAGCAGTATAGTTCAAATGCTTTTGACTGCCTGAAATGGAATCACCTAGATTTCTGGGTCCCCTGGCCATGATTCAGAATTTTGTGATGATATGAGGTCTCTGTACCTTTAACAATTTTCAGGGAGACCCACAGCTTTTAAAGAACCATTCACCTAAAGTGAAAAAGGCATGGACTATGTGATACTTCAAAATTGATAATAACTTTTTCTTGTTGCATGATTTCACTGAATGTTAAGAGACCTTTAATGAAAGGAAGTCATAGTCAGTAAAACTTGCTTCTTAAATCATTACTTTGACTAATTATTCATGTATTTCAAAAATATGTAAGGGTAAGTGAGTTTCTAAGAAACTTCTTTCAACAGAAATGCTAGAGTGATAGGTTATATTTTCTCTCAGAGTCAGAATTTTGATCTGAAAGTGATACCCAAATTGTTTTTGCCTCAAGCCCTACTTTTGTGAACTCTGCTCTAGACTAAAACTTGAAAGACAAAAAAATTCAAAGAAACAGCAATGGAAACTAACGAAAAAAAAAAAAAAAACCTATTTCTAACTCACTACCAATTCTAAAATAATCAGAAATCATCAGAAATTCTTTGTGGCAAGAATTTCTAAAGTTTAAGAGAATAAAACTGTCACTGTGTGTTTCCACAAAAATAATCATGATAGTGTTAAGGTAGTATAGATAAGTGTCTGGATGTCTACAGTTCGTAACGCATCAAACAGCTAATGTAGATAAATGGATGAAGAGACAGATATGGAAGTGATAAAGCAGGTATAATCAATAAAGACCTCAGTGATAGATATATGGTGTTTGTTATAAAGTCTTTTGATGTTGCTGTATGTGCAAACAGTTCTACTGGGCATAATAGTACTTAAATTCCCAGCAATTAGGAGGCGGAGGCAGGAAGATTATGGCAAGCACCAAGGCAGTTTGGGCTACACAGTGAGTTCAAGACTCACTATGACTGGAATACACAGTGAGATCCTGTCTCAAAAGATCCACACCCCCCCCCAAATATGTAATGCATTATTAGAGAAAAATAAGAAAGATAATGACTATGTTAGATGAACAAGTAACCTTTATAACCATTCAGAGGGCCAGGGCCTATCCAAATGACCTCTAGAGATGAAAGATTCAAGTTGATTTTATAATTTGAATTGAGGCTTGTGATACAACCAAAGACTATAGCAGCACTTGCAGCATATCATATCTTTAGTCAAAGAGCAACAGTGATCGGGGCTGGAGATTTAGCTCAGCGGCATAAGCACCTGCCTTGCAAGCAAGCAGTTGTAGATTGATCCCTGGTACCGATAAAAAAGAAAAAAAAGAGCAACAGTGATCTAAAAAGTCTTAGTGGCACTTACGTAAAGGAACAGCTTCTCTTTCTCTTGGGGATGGCGGAAGAGGCAACTCCTGCCCTGCTCCCTTTCTATGGAATTAGCACCAACAGCTGGTCAACCAGACTGGGAAAGGGCACTGTACACATACCCCTCCAGCAGAAGTCACACTGGAGCAACACAGAGGAGTCCTCAGAAACCATGCAGAGTACACACAAGTGCTCGAAAGGGAAGTCACCAATATAAAGCATTTTCTATGAGTGACAAGTACAGTCCCCAAGTGCCACCATTACGGATGCATTCTATGGAATTAGGGCATGCCTTTAGGTACAGTCTTTTTCATTAAAAACATACAAAAAAGCTTGCGTTAAACAGCTGTCACTTATCCGCTATACAACAGAAATTTATCAGATTTTTTTCCTTTTAAATAGCTTGTTATAAAGATAGATTTAAAAGAATGATGTTTTGATAGAAAAGAAAAGGAAAAGAAAAACTAATTCAGGACAATACTCTGGAAATGAATCTGTATCACAATAAAACAGAGGAAAATATCACAGAATGGACAGAAGGAAGAGACACTTGCTTTCCAACTTTACATAGAACTATACTTAACTCCTTCTTCTATTTTTAAAAAATACTGTTGCTAACTGCAATGTATTACCCTGTATCGAAATCCTGGAAGAGAGAAAGGATGTCAGTAAATAAACCACTGAAATCTGAATAAATTCCAAAGTTCACATAATTGAGAGTAATGTAGCAACACTGGTATTTGAGTTGTGATAAATACCAGAATTATATGAAAGATTAACAGTAGGAGAAGGCAAGTGAATGCATATAAGAACTCTGAACTATCTGTAACATTTCTATAAACACAGAACTGTTGCAAAATGAAAAGCTGTCAGTACAGCAGATTTCTGATCATAAATCTAACTTTCACCACCGTTACTGAGAAGGCCAGTCATCTGTACTAACAACACCTTTAATGTTCAAAATACCCAGTGAAAGCTGTCTGTAACGACTAAGGCTCACCATAATGAATTTAAAGGAAGAGATCACATCTTTCTCTCTATCCATATATAGGTGTGAAACAAGCATGTATACTATTCTGGTAGGCATCTGAAAAAAAGCTTTCACTGAAAATAATTTTTAAAGACTAATGACAGTCTAAAAACTATCAGGCAATAGTACAGAGTAATACAAGCAATAAATTTTGCCTTCACATAGTTTAATCTGTAGTAAAATTAACTCAATCTGATCAAATCTAATCTAATTGTATCCAGGCCACGTGGAAGGAACTTTATTAACGCTATGGGAATTACACAAAAGATGAGAGCCTGCTCTCTAAAAACTTTTCATCTCTCTGGAAGGGGAAATTGCAAGCAATTGTAGTAAAATTAACTCAATCTAAATCCACATAAAATGACTAAATGTTTTCATAGTTAACCTATACCAGACTTCCCATAAGAAAATCTTTTTGGTACACCTCGGGACTCCCATGTGGCTTCAGCCAAGAATCTTTCTCCCTGCTGCATTATATTTAGGTGAAATATGCACAGCTTTCCCATTTTTCAAAATACTTCTAAGATGTTTTTCTTTCTTATTCTCCCTCTCCCGCCCTCTCCCTCTTTCTCTCCTCTTCACCCTCCCTCCCTGCCTCATTTCTGAGGCAGGTATTTAAAACAAAATCTTCAGGAACACTAAGCACACAGTCATTCTGGATTCCACTATGGACTTCTGGATTCAGAGTGATCTGTACAGTTTTCCTAGTCCTGATCCTAGTCACAAATTAGAATCAAATGTGAACAGTCTTTTAAAAAATCAGTTTCCTAGACATCCCTGCAAATTCCAAATTAGAATCTGTGTGTTTGTGTTTAGGTACCCACATTTTTAAAGCTTTTGCTTTTCTCAGATGTGGAGTCAGAGCTGTGAATCCTTTATTTCCATTGAGTGTTGTGATAAAAACACTGCCTTAACAGATTTCCTAGTGAACATCCTTTTTGGGCAATGAGACCAAAATATATGAATAATAATAATAATAACAATAAAAAATTTAAAGATAGTTTTACATTTTATATAGAAAACTAGAGTATAATGCAAAATTGACAGAGTCATAAAATAAATATATATTATCTCAGAGCCTGATAAAAGCCACTGTTCAAAAAATTCCAAAATGGTTGGTTAAAAGAAGATCACTAATGGAATAATAGTTTAGGTAAGATATATAAAGTAGGAAACATTACCTAAGGCAGGCTTGCAATCTCCCCTTCCAGAGAAATGCAAAGTTTTTAGAGAGCAGCCTCTCATCTTCTTTTGTGTAATTCCCATAGTATTAATAGAGCTCCACGTGGACTGGATACAGATTAAATATCTGATCAATTAGTTATTACTAATATCAGTACTATCCAACTATAGTCTTCAAAGGCTTCTATCATCCAAGTGGAATAAGATAATAAAAAGAGGATGGACTATTTACTTGTGACAAAATATTAATTACTCCTGAGTGATTATTAGCTCAGCAAATTATTTCTAAAATATTAGACTAGAAACACAGGGCCAATTTCTCAATGTGCCTGGATATGAATCATGAGACAAATGGTCTAATTCTGAAACCTTACAGTTTACACTAGAAATTCTCTTGGATGTAGGAGAACTTTCAAATATGGCCCAGGATGAACCTTATCTTCCCCAGGTCCTTCTGGACAAACATTCCACTCTGGCTTTCTCCATCTTCTTCAGCTAATGACAAGACACATGCTATCTCGGACTTTCTAGGAGGTCAAATAGCCCTGCAGGAATTAAGCACCTCTAAAATTCCCACATTTACTGCAGCAGCTTTCTCGGTCTATTCATGGTACTACAAAGGCTGTTTTTTTTTTTTTTTTTTCTGACACCTCAATTATAACATCTTCTAATGTTTATGCCCACTTCTCACCATCTCATAAATATTTTAGGCTAATCATGTACCCACTTCATGTTTTCATTTTAGTGCGTGGACATTCACATCAGTAAGAAACATGTCTGTGCCGACTAGATGCACAGGGAACACAAAACACAAATAAAATACCACTTCTGTCTTCGAGAGGATTACATAAAAAACAACTAAACTGGTATTTAAATGATAAGCATATTGAAAAGCTTATCAAAATACTCTAGTATTTAAATACACCATTTGGCACAGATAAACCTTTTCACTTTCAAAGATGTTTAAAGGTATAAGGCACATTGTCAGAAGCCATATTATTGGTACAACTATTGATAGCAGCTATGAAAATCTGAATCAGCAGACACTTCGACAATCATAATTTTAAATATTTATACCGTACTGTATTTGCTTATATGCCCCTTAGTGTACACACAAGAAAGTTAATGGAATGAGGTTGATAACAAGCAACCGACGTGACTGCCAAGGAAGAAATGAATCCATTCAATGTAATACTGTGAAGGAACTAAAAATAAAAGGACAGATCTATAATATCTAATATGAGAGACTTTTAAACAATAAAGTGAGTTACAAAAATGTATGCTTTTTACGATTTCATTCATGTTTTAAAATGATATGCTAGAGTTCTTTATATATCCTTATGTGTAAATGAACAGAAAAAGCTCTGGAAGAGAACAATGTAAACAACCTCTATAGAAAGAAATGGCAGCCACAGGAGCCATGTGGGTAGCTGAATAAAACAGACTTTTGGTTTCCATTAATTTTAATTCTCTTATTTTTTTTAAGCTTTACACACCTTCTCAATAAGACCCACTTAACCAACTCATCTAAGAATTGCAAACTCCTATCACATTCCCTGTGCCTTCAATCCATTCTATTTTTTACTTTTTCATTTGATTTTTTTTTACCGCTCGCACGCCACTGAGGCAAATAACATAATTTACTTTTACTCCCATTAAGCTCTATAAGGACAGGAATTTTGCTGTTATTCTTACTGATAGCTCCCCTGACTCCTTCTACAAGTGTGCATATAGTAGGCCCATGATATGTATTTACTGAATATTTACACATTTAACACTCTTTTATAAGAGATAAATAAAATGCATTACATTTTGTTTATAAGAAGCAGTTTGGAGTGGCAGGAAAATCAGAAGAGTGATTTAATTAAAAGTTGAAAGGTCACAGAAACCATCTTTGTAGCCCCTGGTAACATAGCTTAGGATACTGATACGTCAGCCCTACCAAAAGGAAAGTATCAAAATGCTGGCTGGGCCTGAGAAGCTGTGGAAAAACAGGCAGAGCAACTTATCCCTAGACTCTGGTGAGAATGTCTACGTGCAAGCACATAAATCCCTTCGGACATAAGAAGCTTGGTCACATGCTTCCTTAAGTACACATCAACATGCAATCAAGTGGGAAAGTGGGCAAAGAGAATTCAGAGTTTATGACATCTGGTTAAGATGACTCTAAACATCCAGCACATCTGTAAAGTCAACATGTCCTATTTGGGAGCCCATCTCCAGAGGACAGCAGCATCCCTGCGCAAAGTCTACATGTGATATCACAGGACGAAACAGAAGAACTACCACAGGGAGGAAGATAGCCCAAAAATCCCAGGAAAGGGCTCACCATTGTGGTGAGAAATACAAAGAAAGAATGGAGGGAGGAAAAGAGAGAGGCTTGAGATCCTGTAGCCAATCTCTTGACAGGCCCATCTCTCTGATGCCACTGAAAACTCAATGATCAGATTTACTCCATTTAACCAAAAGGAAATGCCTGCTAATTTTTAAAAAAAGCAGGGATGGATTTTATTTGAAGCTCAGAGTTCTCCATTTTTATGATGAGAACTTATCAAGATACATATTAATTGCTAAATCTGTAAAATATCTGGAGCTATTTAAATGTGCTTAAATTTCCTCTAGGAGAATTAGTGAGCTACAGTCATTAGACATTAAGGCATTAGGGTAATTAATCACATGGAGGAAGTAAAACAAAGCTCATCTCTTAATCAAAAGATGACTAGTTCTCAAAGAGAAGCAGTTATTAAAAGAGTCCTTCTTGACTACCAAATTTCCCTGGAGATTTAAAAATCTGGAACTTGTAGCTATTTTAGTATCTGCTTTATTGTAAATTTAAAAACCTGAAAACTTTGGACTATATGCTCACTGATATTTTCCAAATGAGAATACTACTAAAAGATGAAAATTATTACCAAGTTGGTGCCAAGGTCTCCACTCAGTGCTTTACATATGAGATTTCATTGAGTCTCATTCAAGTAGTATGACCATCCCTTCTGATGGCCAGGAAATGGAGGTTCAGGGAGTACAGCAACGTGCTGTGATCTGCATAGTCCAAAGTAACTCCAGACAGAATCAGGACCTACAATATCTATGCATCTATCTTCCCTTTCTTTTCTACTCTCCGCGACTTTATGGTGTCTCCCAAATGGACCAGGCTCTGATACCACAAGCCAAGAATGAGGCAGTAGATGTATGACTAAATAAATAAATAAATGCTACTCACCTCTGGATTTTCTTCTTTTACTCTTCTTGACTGTAAAACAATTGTATAATCAATTATTACACATCTCCAAAAAGAAAATATCATTAAAATACAATGCATGCAGATTAGCTAATGGTCACCAGTGTTATTATTTACCTTTTCCTGAGAAGCAGCTGCTTTCCCCTCTTCACTTTTCTCATCAAGCTCATCATCACTCCACTCCCAGTCACCATCTTCAGTTTTATGAAGGTGACCACTTGACCCTGGAACTCGCCTCACCTGAATGCAAACAAACACATACCATCCTTCACTAGTCAGACATACACAGTGCTCTTCGGTGCAGTTACTTGAGTTACATGGGTCATGTTCTACCCTGAAAATAACCTCAGTGATCTATTCAGGGATAACTAGACATTCATATCCAAAACTACTACACAACCTCCTGACTCCAACACTTTCCACTTTCCAAAAACATTATGTTCCTGAAATGCTCTACTAGAACAAAGTATTTTGGAAGAGTATCATATACATAAGCCATTAACCATTGAGCGAGCTCATTTTCCACCTTTACTCAGTTAACAACTCTGTCAGTTACTGTACAAACAACCACCTAAGAACTGCATACAGGCAACTGATCCAAGGCAGGGAGTCGAAAAGGCCAATGAAGCACACGGACTAGAGGTATTAGCCATCTAAAATCTACACCCACAGAGCCACCCTTCTGCTGCCACTTTGTTCTTTTTCAGAATCTGACATCACACTTAAAATCCCAGGATTCTGCATAACCTATGTGAGCAAAACAAAATGGCACCAGACTACGCAGACACTGTGAGCACATTCTGACACTTGTGGGACTGTGGGAACACAGCATGACCATCCACAGCCTTC
Organism: Cavia porcellus; assembly: GCF_034190915.1. Classification (NCBI taxonomy): domain Eukaryota; kingdom Metazoa; phylum Chordata; class Mammalia; order Rodentia; family Caviidae; genus Cavia; species Cavia porcellus. The sequence goes on from NW_026947495.1 coordinate 56,431,991, forward strand.
TCAGCTTTTATGATATAATCAGACTTCCTCAATTATTTCTTTTTTTTTTTTTAACTAAGATAGAGATGTAATCCACAGAGCATGCTTTCCAAATGTCTTTGTGAAGAGGAAAAAAAAATTTTTAAAGGACAGAATGGATGACTGAGAATGAGCCTTTGAACCTCTGACCAAAGTCATTTGCCTTTTAAAAACTACTAAGATATAATTAAGTACTGTAGCAGATGAACATGAAGTGAATATCAACTGCTAGCATTCCACTGTTCAGAAAAACTGTAAGTGGAAAAGGACCTTCAAGATCATGTAACTTGACCCCTTCAGTTTATAGAGGAGGGAAGAGGGGAAGGTCCAGAAAGTAGTTCAAGATCATACAGCTATGAAGGCAAATGAAAGTAAGACATTGGATTTGGATTCTCATTCTCCTTATGACACTGAACGAGTACCAGAATGAAGCCATCGAAAGATATCCTATTAAAACTGAAGACTGCAACATGAAAAAAAATGGATTTTTTATAACAGAAACCATCTAGTTAGGCCATGGGTACATCATTAAACTACAGAGAAATGCCAAAGAGCATAACTTTAAGTATATACACCTCAGAACAATGTGAAGCCATAAACAACACGTGGCAGTGTTGGGTTGGGTTTCAGAGCACTGTCAGGTAAGAACCTGTACAAGTAACCCTATGAAATACAAATCAAAACTACAAGACTTCCTCTTGCCCCAGTCAGAATGGCTGTCATGAAGTATACAAAACATATTAAACGCTGAGCAGCATCTGGGGATGGGGGAAGGAACGCTTCTACACTGTTGATAGGAATGTAAGTTAGTAATCAGTAAATTAGATTTTGAAAACCAGTATGGAGAGTTCTCAAAAAAGCTAAAAATAAAGCTACCAGTGGAGAGAGATATTCCACTCTTTGGTATATTTCCTAAAGAATTAAAGTAAGCATACTATAGAAATACCTGCTTAGCCATGTTTATTAGAGCACAATTCACAATAGCTAAGCTATGGAAACAAAAATTGTCCATCAACATATAAAAAGTTTTTACATGTGTATTTAAAAATACATACATGCATATACAATGGAGTACTATTCAGACAAAAAGAATGAAATCGTGCCATATGGAGGAAAATGGATGGAACTGGAGACCATTATGTTACGTGAAAATAAACCAGATCCAGAAAATTAAATAGCATGCTTTCTCTCACAGGAAGCATCTTTAAAAACAATTTTTTAAATGTTAAAAGATGGATGATATAAAAGTAGAAAGATTATTAGAAAAGAGGAAAAGGATAGGAGGAAAAAGGGTAAAGGAGTGATGGGCAAATAAAGTCTGTTATGTTCATATACAAATAAGCCAAAATGAAAGCCATCATTCTGTATATATCTAATATATTTTAATAAAAAAGAACAAAGGGTAACGTAACCACTTGTTCTAGATGAGCTCAAAAAAGAGAAAGTTTAAAAGCAAGTAAAAAGGTTTTCATAATTATAAAGAATTATAGCAATTTTTAAAAATATGTTTCCATCCCAATATTTTTTAACAAAAAATGGAAACAGTAGTTAGTAAAACCCCTACTGTGCTTGGCATGTCTTATTTTTTCCATTTGGATTTTGAGTTGCTGCAAAGACCTATTCTAATGATAGTGATTTTAACAATGCTTATGGATGCTGGTAAAGTACCATAGGAAACAATGCTGACATGCACTTCAGGAATTTCTGCTCATCTTAAAGCTACAAAAGGAAGATAAAACAATTTTCTGTGGACATATACAATAAAATCAATTATGTTTTTGGCAATGTAAATCATGGTAAGGGGCATTTGTTGATGACTACATTTAAAAGAAAAAACTTAAATCCATACCTATCATAAAACATACTGTTAACTAAGAAGTGAGAAAAGGAACAAAATCATATATCAGAAACAATAAAATTTCCCCTTTATTGAAATTGTAGAAACCAAAGCTGCTGATGAATTAGTATTCTTTAAGAGATTACAATAAGGAAATTCCCCCTTCCTAGAAACAGTCCAGCTTTACACCCTAAAATTTAGTTCACACCCCTCCCCTTAACTCTGCTTGCCAGATCTGTCAGCTTCATTTCCCCAAGAAGAATCCAATGACAAACAATGAAATGGCTGTCCTCTTCCATTTCCATTTTATTTTAGAACTGTAACTGTTCCCCTCTGTTCTATTTGCTAGAATAAAGCAAGATAAACAAAATGTCTAGGAATATAGCCCTGGACATTGAAAGAAATGATGGAATGGTCCTTTGTGCAATAAATAAAGGTTAAACAGATACAAATTTCAGCTAAATTAAGACAAAGAACATTTAAAAATCTAGGAAGATAAAAATATTGATACAATATAGCAAGAATAAGAACCCGTGTTTGTATTTGACATGTCTCCCCAAGGTTAGTCTCTGGAATAGCCTTGTGGCAAAATTTGAAAACAGGGTTTCATGGTGTATTTATGTGATACTGACAAGTGATGAGACCAAAAATCAAATTTTAAAAGTTGTATTCTTATAGGGAGTTTATGGGGGGGGGGGTCCTTCATTTTTTGGAGTCCAGGAGCCTGTGTTTCATGTAGTTTAACAAATGGGCTTCTTTTTCAAGAACAAGAGAGTATTTGGAAAGTAAAAACTTCTCAACAAAGGTGTGTTAAAAGCTTCTATTCTCCCTCCCAACTCCTACAAGGATGACAAGGGAAAGTATCAATGCTCAGAATTCCGACTGAATTACTGTTACCTTGCTTGTTTTACATTAAATGATTTGCTTACTTAGTAAAGTCAAGAAAGGGTAGAATTAATTGAACCTCTATTTTTGGTTGGGAGTTTTTTTTTTTTTTTTTTTTTTAACTAAGTACTAAGGGATATCTAGAGGCAATCACAATCCCATGAATTCCTCAAGTCATTGTTACTAACAGTGAAGTTTAAAAAAAGTTTCACTTGCAGTACTGTTTACTCCCAAGACTGAAAACAGAATAACATTAAGTACTTACATTTTTCCCATACTTGAAAGTAAAATGATATTCTCATTCTCTAAACATTATCATAAAAATCCATTAAAGAAAAGGATCAAAGTTCTGATTCTCGAACATGAGTCATCACATTTCGGCACAACATATCAACAGGGCCACCTGGCCCAACACCAAACAGAGAGGAAGGGTCTGAAGGAGAGGGGGCAACAGTGAGCAGGCTGTCCAGGGCATCTGACCTACCATACTGCTGAACAGGAGATTAAAGTGACAAAAAAGAAAACATTGAGGAAAGTATAACGCAGTCTGTCTCAATCCAGTACACCTGCCTACTTCCAAATCACATCTTCAATTCCTACATTAACTTCTCCTGGATACAGGCTTTCCCCGTCAGGAATCCTGTACAAAGGTACTTGCCCACGTGAACATACCATGTGCTCACACCCGGACACCCTGGAGCCCGGGGGCATGGATTACCCATCTGAGTGTGCACCAAAGACACAGCAGAAATCAACACACAGTTACACATTTCTATGCTTACGCATTCTATTTATTAGAACTATAAAAAAAAAACGGCTCTAATTAGCTGTTTATAAAGTAGTTGAGAGACTGCCAAGCAAACAAAAAGCTTTCTAAATTATAAAAAATTAACAAACAAAATGAGACTCAGTTTTCAGCAGTAAATGTTTTATTATCTCCATAGCTAAGAATCAGGCATGGGCCGGTACCCACTGCCTGGTCTCACTATCCCCTCCAGCTGACATTGTCCTGCCTCCAACTTTATCCCCTATCATGCCAGCCTACAGCCACAGCTGCTCCTGATGCAGCACCTGCATACCCGTCCCCTGGCTGGATAGCCCCTCCTATCCAACCTCCCATAGACAACACACTCTCTGCCCACTGACACTGGCCCTACTGCCCTAAGTGAATACACCTGTGCATGGCCTTCCCTCTCTCACCTAAGCTGATGGCCTTGGAAACTCTGTCTCTTAGTTTTCTTCTCCAAGTGCTGAGTTGGATACGAATATCTCAGCTATTTCTCAAACTTGGGTTAGCTACTCACGACCCATCTGCTCATCTTCCATGCCCAGTCTCATTCTGATATTAAAACACTCCAAGTGCCTCCCCCACACAGCCACCTTCACCACCACCCCCATCATGGTGGCCAAAGTGCACTCACCAAAGGTCCTAGTATAATTCCAGCACATGAGAAACATTTAAGACATGACAAGTGATATTATTATTAATACATTTTATTTTTCCTCATACCCAAATCTATCAAATATCATACTGTGCAAATTTTATCTTCTCAGGTAAAAATGAGCTCGGTTAGGTCCCCTTCAAAATTGATCTCTTGCCTCTCCTATTAAAAGGAATCTTCTGTAAACTCTGGCCTATTTTGTTCTGCCTACTGCCACTAGGCATACACAAGCACTTGTTAAAAAAAAAAAAAAAAACTGACAATAAACATTTGCCCAGCAAGTGCAACGTCGTGAGTTCAATTCCCTGCAAAAGAAACCACTGACACGTGTTCACTATTGCCACAGGATGAGTCCAGAGTTTCTAACATTCACATCTCTAGCCCAAAATAATCTTTTTAAAACTTATTTGCTATTATATCCCAGTAGATGCCTTACAATCCAGTTGTGACAAAACTACTCTCTTTCCTTACTCTACAACTTTAAATATATACTACATAAATTCTTTGGCCTGATCAACCCTTCCATGGCTTTTAATTATCTTTTTTTCCCTAATCAAAAAAGCACTTGTCAATCCTCCTATTTGAAATTTTGTCTGTACCTTTCTATCATTTACCCTGAATTATCTTTGTCAAATGACCTATCAAACTGTATACTCCTTCAGGATGAAGAGCTTATTCTAGACACTTCTAAAAATATTTTTTTTTCCTTCTCTTTCTAAGACAAAGCCTTACTCCACAGTTCAAGCTGAACTCACTTTGTAGCCCAGGCTGGCCTTGAACTCAAAGTGGTCCTCCTGCTTCAGGCTCCTGAATGCTGAGATTATCGGCACACAGGAGCATCCTTCCCAGCCCTAGCTAAAAATCATTTTTTTTTATTCACTCAGTCAACAAAGTTTTATAGAGTATCTATCTGTGTAATAAGGTCTAGGTCAAAGATGAATAAAAACTCAGACCTTAGGGTATTTCACAGCCCAGAGACAGCAAAGTTAACAATTTCAATAAAATGTGGGCACTGTAACAAAGATACAAACCCTGTGAGACTGGAGAAGAGAGGATGGCTATCCAGGGACAATGTGGAACGGTGGATGCTAAGAGATCAGTAAGATTTTGGCACGCAGAAAAAGAAACATTATTCTACCCAGAGAGAAGTAAAAACCCCTGAGTCCTCCTGACTCATAACATGGCTGGATCACAAAGCACTAGGACCTATGGTTTGGTTTAAGGAAACAGCTGAAAGCAAGGCCAGAAGAACTGTGTAAAGAACCCTGCACAATCACATGAAAAATCCAAAGACCGCAGGAGCTGAGCAGAAGTGTGACAGGGAAAGACGGACAACTGATTACTTGTGTGACCTTGCGAGAGCCTCTCCCACTGTAAGGGACGCCCAGACTGGTGGGACAGCTGCGCTCTCAGTGGCCAAATTTTCTGGTTCTTCTAAAGAAGCAGTTAATATAGATTTCTATGTAAATGTTCTTGATTTGTAAAGTGTTAACGAGTGTTACAAAAGTAAAATCTACCCTGCATTTTTAAAAGTCTAAAAAATGTATGTCTGTGGCACAAATTTGGCCCATGCGATCACACCTTCTGCTTTGCATCACATCAAAGTGTTTGGAATTCAGATCATAGAAAAGTGAAGAAAGAATTAGAGCAGCCAAGGGGATAAGGGGAGTATTCAAATTTGGATTCGAAAACAGAGCAGAAGACATAGTAGGACTTGAGGGTAACAAAACAGGGAGCAATCAGTGCGTTAACTGCCTCACTCACTATGAACGCTTAAGTGACACTAAGTGACCTAAAGCCACAGTAACCACAGGAACCCACAGCAGCCAATCTCACTTCCACAGAGGTTGACAGAAAACAGTAAGACAGAAGTCAAGACAAGCGCATTCCAAATTCCTGACACACAAAAACAAAGCAAGATAATGAAATGACTGCTGTTTTAAGAAGGCTGTCCGTGAGGGCTTAAAGGAAAGGAAGGAAGATATTACTGGAAGCTACAGGAAACCTGTTACACAGTGACACTGACATCTACGGTAAAGAAGGAAATAAAACTGTTCCTAATGAACTCGATGATCAAGCTAAAAAGATTTCCAAGCAGAATACTTAAAGTGACACCTGGACTCTGCTTACTGTCTATGATAATATGTGAACAGACAGAGATGAGCTAAGGAACATCTATTAAATATACAACCTACGCCAGGCACAGTGGAGAAGAAACAACCTGAGAAGGCTATTAAGCTGCAAACACCAGCTCTTTCTTATGGAAAAAAAGGATGACTTACAGAGTAAAACCAAGAACCCAGGTAGTGGGACCAAGCGCCATAGAAAACAGTGGAGGAGAACAGAGGCAGGGTCGAGGAAATGGCACCATGTACATGGGCAGATTCCAAATCGCTGTGGACCAGGGTCCTTTCTGTCTCTGCCTTTTGGGAAAGCCTGTAAGGTATACATCCCTCTATGGTATTTTGGGTAGGTATATGGCAGCTATCTGTCTCTTTAATTCAAGGATCTTCATATCAAGAATGATATACAAGGTGCTGTGTCCTGGTCCTAAGGAGCCTTATGGTACTCAGACTTGATGTAGATAGCAAGGTCCTTCACTTTGTGTCACACATTAACAGAATGAGACTTCTGGAGATTCCTGAAGTATGAGAGTATATTCTATATGTGACAGACATGTGAATATTCCTCATCAGAGGAAAGATAAGAGGGAAGATTATTTTTTCCAAAGATGCCCACAAAAACATTTTTTGTCCCATAGGTTCATCTAGGATCTTGCAACTCCACTACTAAGAGATGAAGTCCTGCTTGAACATGTGTGGATTAGTGCCTCACCCATAGCCAAAACAACAAAGAAGTGAGGCTGGGTCAGCAAAAGATGATGCACCTTCCACTTGGTAGCCCACCAGCTCTGTGGCCTCCAGGGTGCCAGGCAGCCCTGATGAGCACCAGAAAGTGAAGGCCTGACCACCTATCTGCGGCTGCATGGGGCCAGAACCACTCAGCCAAGGATCTCCCGAATCCCTGACCCAGAGAACCTGGAGACCTAATGACAGCACTGTTGTTGATGTTCTTAGGCCACTAAGTTCAGGGTGATCTGTTATGTGGAAATATGTGATCAGATAAGGACAGTGACAAAGTGATTTGTTCAATTTAATTTTCATTTTTGTATACTTAGTAATTCTCTGCAAATCATAGGTTATATTTGATATCCTTGCCATATCAGAAGCAGACCACCACACTCTGCTTCTTGGTCCACCTCTAGACATTCCGGGCCTTCAAACATTTAGGTTTTAATTTACTTACAAATTATGTCCATCTGACCATGTTGTTACACATTAAAATAGCAAGAAGAAAAACTTCTATAGCAATCATAGATAAGTGGCTTCAGCTCATTCTTGGGCCTTTTAACCAGTGATTTCTATTAACATTTTTTTGCCCTCTTATCTAGTTCGGCTAAAATTTGGCATTATTTTCTCTAGAGTATAAAAGGACAGAATAAAGATATGAAAATACAAAAATGTTACTATAAGTAATCAAAAATTCTAGAGAAACAGATTTCTATGAGTTAATAACTGATTCAAAACACTAGGCTAGTTTAGTGAAGTATACTTTGTAGAAATTTCTTTATAATGCACTACCATTTTCTAATGTTAAAAAACCAAGTTTGATAAATGTTTCTTTTCAAATAATGACATGGGAATTTTGTAACTTTGGAAAACTACATAAAAGAGCACTGGATCAAAAAGAATGTTCTGGAAGTCGGAAGGGAACTCATTTAAAGAAGCACAAAGCATAGAGAAACAATTAGATTTCTTATTATGCTTTAGTCCTATCAAACCTCCAGTATGGCATTTCTCCAAGTTCAGGCCACAAAGAACAATGACAACAGCCACCAGTCAAGAGAGCAGCATCCAATTTTGCACATATTGTCTTTGGGAACAGCTAAGCTGATCTATAACTTTAGTTAATAAAGAAAACAATAGGAAGGTTCTGTCCTGATAAGACAAATAATACAGATGAGAAAACATACATCTTGTAAAACCAAAGGGAAAAAAAAAAAAAACAATATTTGGCACTGGTGCAAAGCTGAAGCTGCCTGGCTACAATAATAAGTTATGAGTTAACTACAGAAGAAGGAAAGGAGAGAATGCAAAATTAAAGCACACAGCCAAGTGAATATTGCTGTAGGAGGACTGACTGCTGGAACTGGAGAAATCTAACAAGTAACAGAAACACAAGATGATGCTCAGTTTCAGAAGTTAACCTGGATGAGCTATAATTCATGGTTATTCAGTAAAATACTAACCTAGATATAGCTGTGAAGATATTTAGATATTGTTAAATCCCAGAATTTACTAGACAGCAGGGGTAATTATCCTTGATAACCTGGGTGGGTCTGATTCACTAAGCTTTCTCTGAAAAAGGAACTTCACGTGAGGACAGCAGGCTGCACCACGCCCTAGAGTTCCAGCCTCCCCGCCCAACAGCCTACCTTGTGGGTTTCAGGCTCACCTGGCTGCCCCCTAGCAAGACAGCTTCATGCAATAAATCTCTTATAGGTGTCCTACTGCTTCTGCCCTCTCTGGATGAACTGGACTGATCACACACTATATCCAGTAGCCTCACTACTATTATTTATGATCAAAAGGCAAATTAGCCAGCATAAGAGAAGTAGCAATAACAGCATCCACTGGGTTTAGTTAACAGAATATGGTAATGTCTCCAAGTGACACAGAGGAATTGATCAGAAAAGATATAAAGATGAAAAGTAACTAGGGTGATATGAGCTCTCATAACTTAACTGACCTTGAAAAGACACCTAACCCAAGATGATGGGATACTTAGTTAGTAGTTAAAATATCACTTATATTAAGTCAGTAATAAAGCCATCTTGATAAACCTTCTATCAAGACGTAATTGTGATTAGGGATTAATGACTCAGGAAAGTAGCCTGGAAAAATACTCAATGGCGTAATTGTCATGAATGAAAACTGTATCTAGACTCAGCCACTTTCACATAAATATAAGACAGAAGATTGGTGTCATATTGAAATTTCCCTAAAATATCCAACTTTGAGAAACATACATTCATACTGTACTTGCAAGTAACTTTTAAATGCCTCCTCATACTGTACTTGCAAGTAACTTTTAAATAAGCTTCCTCATAAAAATTATTGCTAACTGTCCTACAGATACATCTTAGTTATTATTCAGTTTATAGCACCAATTAAATGACAGAAAAAGTACACTAGCATACAATAAATTTCCAGTGTGTTCACCATTATCAAAAGCCAAGTCTTACTGCCTACTTAGACCAAGATCCACATCTCTTCCATGTGAAAAAGAAAGCCTGAAAAGCAGATACCAACCATGTCCCCCAGGAACAGAGTTCTACAGTTTCTCACTGTTCATAAAGGTGTGTGAGGTTCAATTGGAAGCAGGCTGATTCTTTGTGACTGTAAAATTAATGCACTGTGTATAGCCAATTGTGTACAGCTAATTAAAAGCATCAAGTGAGTCATCAAGATAAAATAAGTAAAAGCTGACAGAGAACAGTGTCCACTATTATGTAAAAGAAAACACAGGGATACACACACCCACCTCTAGGCAAGTCTGTATGTGCAGACATTATTTCTGTAGGGGTTTACAGGATGGGTTACAGCTGCTAGGTTGGACCAGGGACTTCTTTTTCACTACACTGTACACGGTTAAAGGAGCCCCAATAGAAAATACCTTTCTCCTTAATTCTGTGCCAAGTTACAAATAAGACCAAAAAGAATATAGAGTCCAAAATTTATTATCTCGAAAGTGATAGTCAAGAATATAGTTTAACCACTGGTAAGTAACCTTTCTGCACAAACTAAGCCATGGATTTAGAAGTAACTTACCCATCCGGCCCAACGCAATATTAACCATCACATTCCCCCCCTCATACAGGCAGAACCATGGTGACCCAATATCCTCCAGGAGAAAGGGAGTAGGAAGACGAATGAGACTTTCTCCCTCCAATGTCACCAAACAGGTAAATCCCCGGGCAGACAAAAGCCAAGAAAGGATTTGCAGGAAAAGGCAAGTAAGAAGATCATGTTGTTTTCTGAAATCCTCGTAAGTTCATCAGGTCCACGATCCCCCAATCCAATGAACAGAAAGCCCCACTCTGTGAAGTACTGTTCAACCCTGGGAACCAACACCCTATACAGACAGTACTGGTTCAGAATAGGCTATAAGAGTATTCACGGAAGGAAGGAAGGAAGGAAGGAAGGAAGGAAGGAAGGAAGGAAGGAAGGAAGGAACAAACGAACAAACAGCCCTAGGCTAAAACATAAGACACAGGAAAGTCCTGGGCCAATCTACCTCACCTTGAGACTCAAAAGCATATTATCATATTCTCAGAAAACAATCACTCTCTGCCACCACAGATCCTTCCACTGCAGCTAATGAGGTTGAGTTCAGGGAGGCTGAAAGGCTTCATTTATTAGATCTGCTTAAGCAAAGCAGCAGCTGGTGCCAAGAAAACTGTGGACTTTCTTCTATGCATGTGAAGATCCTGAGCGAGAAAATGAGTAGTTCTAAATGGCAAAATAACACAGGAACTGATCCTCAAAAGGAAAGAGCCGATCTGCCTCTGAGAAGACATATTAACATCCTACCACACTGGGAATAGTTCACAAAAGCAAACAGGTCTGTGTTGGTTCATGGAAACCATTTTCCTTTGTAATCACCTCATCCCGCTACCCTGCTCCCTGTAAAGGCAGAGATGTGAGGTTAGTTTGAAGTTAAAAAGTACATATGTGAACATGCATCACACACACAGAGCAATGACTTATACCTTCGTTTGAAAAAGTGAAGGCTGATTACAGCATAAATTTGAACTCAAAGCCTAGGATTCATCACAAAGACTATATACAGAAACATGGCTCATACTCAACTATAGATCATTCACCCCAATTTCCCATCCTATGTCTCACTCTTTCAAAAGTCACAAAAATGTCAATAGGCAAAGAATTCTCAACATTCTCATCTCCACTGGAGGCTAAAGCCTCTACAGAGGATGAGATAAGAGCTTCCCAGGAAACTGCCAAGTCCTGAGTGGGACAGCATTATCATCAACCATCAATATTATCAACCACAATCTGGTTGCAGAGGCATCACCTTGGGTGAGGAAGATAGAGAGGTTGTCTGTCCCCCATGGGAAGGAAGAGTGATGAATGCCATATAAGTGTCAAAAATTTGAGAGACAGATCTTCAACCCTGCCCTCCTCTTGGCTACCTCCTGTGCTTTGGCTAATTTTTTTTTTTTAATGAAAATGTACACAAGTGGACAGGTAATAAAAATAGAACAGTAAATCTTATTTACCCACCTCCAACAACTATCAACATTCTGCCAATCACATTTCATATATGCACCCCAACTCTTTCTGACAATCTCGGCCATCATATATTTTACCAGTAAATATGTTAGTATGTACTTCTGTTAGAAAAATATGTTTTAAAACACAAGCAAAATATCAATTTCATATCCTACAAATTACCAAGAATTTCTTAGTAGAATGTACAGTTAGTCTATGTTCAATTTTTTCCCACTGTCTTAAATGTCTTTTTCAGGGATCGGAGACATAGCTCAGCTGCATAGCACCTATCTGCCTGGCAAGTGCAAGGTCCTGAGTTCAGTTCCTCCTACTACCAAAAAAAGTCTTGTTTTCAGTTTATCTATTCAAAATAGAGTCTAAACGAAGTTTTCAAGTGGTCCACACTCTTTTTTCTACAGTGGGTCTCTCCTAGGAAGCAGAATCCAGCAATCTCTGACTAAAGTGCTATTGTCTTCCAACCAAAAGGACAGACTTAAGCACTTCACTGTTTTCCTACTGCTAACAAAAAACATTACTTTCACAATGATAAGACTCCTGCCCTTTGCATCAAAAGGAAAATTAATTCTCAGTAATAAATAAAAGCTATGCTGTAGACTCCAAGGTAAAAAGGCTCCAGACAGGCCTTTTATTTCTGGGGCAATGTCTCAACTGTGCTTCAATTCAATTTTGCAAAGGGCCATCAATTTTACTTTTGCTAATTTATTTCATACTAAAAAGAGACTTCCAGAGCAGCAAAATAAATAATATAGATTTCCTTATAAAAGGTTCTAGAAAACCATATATTCTAATTCATGGGTTTTCCTAACAAAAACAGTATCTGATCAGCCACTGATTTTAAAGGAAACCAAGAAATAATAGTCATATATTTCCACAGGGTTAATAAAAATAAAATTCATTTAAAAACTCAAAGTCTCAAGGGTCCACAGTTATAGCAGAGGGAGGGAAGCAAAAACTGGGATAAAAGCAGTTTCTCAAGTAATCTGAACCCCAGTATAGGATCTAATCTTCTAAGGGTCTACTCTTTATCACAGATCCGCCAAGCAATAGTAAAAGTACATTATGGTAGTACTGATTATTTTTTGTGAGTTTGGTTTGACTTTTCTGTGTTTTTTGGCTTAACTGAAGTAACAGTTCAATAGCCAAACTGTAAATGGCTAGGAAAAAAATGACAAGACACTCAGAAAATTGAGAAGATAGTCCATTCTTGAATTAAGAGACTGAGTGTTTGCTAGGTGTGTCAGCTCCTCTTCTGGGCTCTGGGCATCCAGATTTCTCTCTCCAGGCCATAGCCTCCTGCAGTTTACAAACATTGCACTTGTCAACTGGGCTTTTCCATCTGGACCCCCAATAAGCACCTGAAGCTCAACATATTCACAATATTCCTCATCTTTTCAGCAAATGACTCCTTGCACCTTCTAGTCTCTAAGTCAGAAGTCAAGAAGCTCACTTCAGTTTTTCCATAAATTTGTCCCTATCTTTCATCACCCCCTCAACCTCTCACCCCCAGGAAAATCTTTCAAACCTAAATGCTGTCAACTCTACTTGCTCAATCTGTCTCCTGCCTATTCCATGTCTATTTCACCTTAGTCCTCACCAACAGTCAGTGAGCAGCCTGTCTGCTTTCTGCCCTGCCCTTCTTACCAACCAGTATACTGTAGCCAGCAGCAAACTAGATCATTGCTTATCTCTGCTTAAATTCTCAATGGCATTTCCTCAGAGCTCAGAAAACAAAACAATGTCAACATCACCCATGCTCATCAAGATACACAAATACTTTGCTTGGCTCCTGCCACCTTTGCAGCCTCACTTCTGTGTGCCTTCTGTCTCCATCACAAAAACTATGACTTTACTAACCTACTTCCAAATACCCACCCATGCTTGTCCCCCATCCAAGATGAGCTTCCTTTCCTTCTGGAGAAAGGAGACTCCATTCAGCCTGCATTCCATCATGTCCTCAACCACCACACCCTGTCCCCTACTACACTCTGCAGCACTCACCCTCATGCTTGGCTGTCCTCTCCAAGTCTATAGGGCCATCATCCTCCCAGTCGTCCAGGCCCAAATTCACACCATTAACTTTCATTTTCTCTTTTGATTCTCACAGGCTAAGATCAAGTCCTGTCCCTCCTGCCTTAGCACAGTCCTAGTATACACTGTGTTAAAAAATCAATGTGTATCAAATGAATCATTATTTTTGTGAACCACTGTGCTCTGCAATCCTCTATAGCTCACACTCCAGCTTACTCATCTTCAATATCTACCCTCTCCACATGCAATGAACTTTTGTATAAACACAGGTCTCCACCGACCTCAAAAGTCTCCTCACACCTAGGGTATGTCTCTCTTAGCCCTTTACCACCAAACTCTGACAATTATTCCATTTGTATTTCCTCATCATCTCCGATTGTCCAGTTTCTCCCCTTATGATGAAAACTGAGCCAAATCCAATCTCTTTTTGTAAGCCCTCACTGTCCTTAATCTTCTGCAGAAGTCAAAATCACTGACTACCCTCAATTCCTGAGTTCCTGTGACAGCATTTTCTTTTTTCCCTTCCACAGCTCTCTGCACCTTTTTCATTCCCTAACAGTTGCCCCAGGTTCTCTGTGCAATGTCCTCCATGGCAGTCTCATGTGATCACATGGTTTCCACAATCCTCTCCATGGAGAAAATGCCTAAATATAACTCAAAATCAAAATCCCTCTCAAATTATGCACTTCCATAAGCCTGCTGGAGACCTTCAAATGGGAATCCCACTGGAAGTTCAAACTCAAATGCATGCTCACAAACTCCTGATTTTCCCTCCTAGCTAGCGCTCCTCTAATTCGCATCAGCTTAGTAAAAGATACTGCCATCCTCCAGCCTGTGCAGCCTCCAGCCCCTTCCATGGTCTCCCCACTGCCCACCCCAATGCCATCTTCTACCAGGAATTTTAGCACTTCAGTGTCATTGGTTCATCCCTCTTTACACTGCTGTCACAGGTTGGTTCAGATCTTCTCTCCTCTTGCTCATCCACCAGAACACTATTTCTCCTTCACATTGTCCCCTGCTCCAACTCCTTCTTACCTAAATTCTAATTCTAGTCTTTCCCATCTTCAGAGCACCTACCATGGCTCCTTACAATGGCCAATGTGCCAAAGGCACAGCTCACAGTGTAAAGTGCTTCACGTTCTGGACTCAATTCAGCATTACCAGCTCGTTTCCCACTGCTTCTCTTCATGCAGGCTTTCTTCTGGCCCAGAAGTTCTCAAATATCCCTGATCATAAAACTCACACAATCATTTGCTAAGAAGGCAGATTTCTCTTGCTGAGAGTAACAAAGGGAAAACTTTCAAAGGATCTGTAAGGTAAACTCAACACCAAAAAAGAGACTTTTGTGGGAAATGGGGTGGGCCTATGGAGAACAAAAGAAATTATCTTTAACTAATTCAATTATTTATAATTAATTTCTCTCTCATGTATCTATGGCTGCTCCTCAAATCAAGTTACAACACTGGGACTATGATGTTTAGTTCCTTACTATCATCAAAACCTCCAGCAGAGTTTGTTAGCCATTCATGTTCTTTTCTCTTCCTTTGTTCATTGACCTTCCTAGAGGCAAAAATGCTACTCAGGTGGAGAATGTGAACTGACAATCCCTAATTGTTTTGACAATGAAATATGAGAATCACTTTAAAATCTGGCACAAAAGTCTTAAATCAATACATATTATTTTCCTAAGAAAAATAATTGAAACAGAAACTAAGTATCTTTATGTCTCCTGCATTCCTAAGAATTAATTACATTTACTCTAGTTGCTAACTATAGGGCTTGCAGTGTTCAGGTTCACATTTATTTTCACATTGTGCATAAAATGTTTTTAAATCTAACTGTTACATACATTGTTATATTCTTTGAAAGTCTAACATATAATAGATTCAAACTAATTATAGAAAATTTGAGAAAGAAAAGGATGAAATGAGAATCCCTCCAAAGGGTGTCAGTACAGTGTAGTAGTTCCTGTCTCAGACAGATGTCAAATTAAGTTTCAACAGGACCATTTACTTGTCTTTACTTAGCCAGTTTCTTCATCTGTAACACCGATAATTAACTCATCAGGTTATTACATAGAAAAATTAAAAAAAATGTGAAACTCTTAGTCCAGGGCCTGGCAAAACTTGTAGTATGTGATCAAAAAATGCTTATTTGTGTTGAATTTTACTCTGGGAAAAAAACAAAACTAAATGAATCCTCATCTTCAATAACTCCCACAGAACAAATTACTGTGAATACAACCAAATATATGAAGTTTAAAACTCTTATCTGTTTTCCTGTTTAAAACTCTTATCTGCCAGCCTAATGTAACTATTTTTGGATATTTGATATCATCATTGTGAACACGGTTAACAAATGAATGGATGAAGATGACACCAGGCCACAATTTGTCTCTAAGTTCTCTATATAGGAAGAAAGATGTGGCACTCAGGTTACAACGTTATAATGAGATTTAAAGTATTAATGATATAATGTCTGAGTTAGAAGATAAACTTCCTTATGAAGTTTTTTTCATATTCATATTCCAAATCATATTCATATAAATAGATAGGCTGATCAATGAGCATGATGGAGAGGAGCTTACAACAGTGTAATTATACCCAAAAGAAGATAGGGGTGAGAAAAGGCTAAACTTGTAACTTATTATTCTATGACATTTGCTTACCAGATATTACTATAGGTCCTGTTACTAAACTAGCTAGGATTGAAGCTGACAAGCAACACCTGGTAGGGTGTCTTCACCAGCACCCTGGCAGTATCTGGGTGCCAAAACTCTAACGTATCACGGCTCTTTCAGTCACTCCAACTCTCAATGCTATGTCTGAAATACTAAACTGCCCCTCATGAAAGTATAGTCTTGGCTCATATTATCCATTTCACCAAGTATTACGCACTTCCACATCTTTTCACAGAGAAACCTATTTATAGATTCTACAGGACAGGGACTCTGGCTGTTTCATCTACAAGTCCTCAATACCTGCAGACCAACCAGGACACACTAAGATAGAGATATATCAAGATTAGTAGAATAAATAAATGTATATAATCACTTAATGCTTAAATTGCACAAGGGCATTATATGATTATGAGACTGTATGTCTGAATCACAATCTACAAAGGAACTGAAGGTAAAATTAATATTGGGAATTTACTAAGTACTTAGTGTGTGCTTTTCTATATCATATATAAAATATATATGGATGTCTTAGTAACTTCAAGATCTATGCAGATGAGTATTACAGATAAAAGTCTATTAAAAAGAGTCCACAGACACTAAATGATTTTCCAGAATTTCACAGAAAACTAACACTGCCTCTCAGAATTTATGTAGGGTAACTGAAACAACTGGAAAGAACACTGCTGAGTAATGACTAGATTTACTCCTTTGTATTCTTAGTCAAATATTCCAACCTACATTACTGCCTAAAATATCATGAGTACCTTATAAACACAAGACTTTTTAAATCAATTGTACAGATTATTAATTATCAGGATAATAATCCACGGCAAGGAATGGAGGTGGCGAGAAAAGGTAACCATCAGTAACCATGTACCTTCTCAGTCAAAGTTGACACAGTCATTTCCATTAATGTTTTTTCCTTCTCCTCAAAGAGGATACAGAAATCTGCATCAATGGTAGTTTTAATCCTGTACCTATTCCATGTGCTATTCCAGCTGACTCATTACAGTAACTAGAGCTTGGACTCACTTTCTCACAGGCTGAAAGTGAATGGTTAATGCCACATCTTGTGACAGGGACACTGTCAAGGGCATGAGCTCAAGTGCATCTCCAGTGATTCTGGGCTGGAGATGCAAGGACCAAGGACACCAAGGGTTTATTGGTACTTATTACCAAGGGCTATTTGTCATGCCCCCTCCACATCTCCACCTGAACTGTTTTATCTCCTTCTTTTATCTTCTGCCATATGTAACTGTTACCACTACACCATGAAACCCTGAGGCTGTTCTCTTATTTCTTGTTTCTTGCAACTATTACTGCTTTTTACTAAAATAACTGACTGCACAGATTGTCTTCCAAAATGATTCATTCAGTCACTATGCAGTGAGAAAGAGACATCTTATGGAAAATGGGCAGGTACAGGAATAGGGCATGTGTCTTAGTGACAATCCCAGCAAATCATCATCTTCAGTGGCATCTAGCCAGATAGGCAAGGAAGCCTTGGAGGCACCAACCTGGTGAAAGAGTATGAGAGACAATAATAAAATGAGTTCATCAAGTTAGCTGAGGTGAGTGACAGCGTAGTGATAGCCAGCATCTAATAATCAATAGTACGTGACATCTAACTGTACATTTCAACAGCTACTGAGTGAAATCACTCTTGAAGAGTCAATATCCTTGTTAGCTTTTTATTAATGTCCATTGGTTGGTGGCTACATTTATGCTCAAAAAAGAGTTCCTAATGCTTTATTCCCCAACTACTTAAAAGAAGAGGGCTGTTTAAGTATTCTTGAACTATAATTTTCAGAAAGTTTAAAAGTCTTTATATACTTATCAAACCCTCAATTACCTATTATAAGGTACTAAGCTTTATGAAAGATTCATATTTTTCAATGAATTAAAGTTATTAATAATTTTTATGGTTTGCATTTTTGTGGTGATGAAGATCAAAGAGTGAAAAACTACAAGTGCTTTACCACTGAGCTACATCCATAATCTGATAATGCGTACATTTCTTAACACTGATCTGTAGCAAACTAAAATAATTTCATTACACAAAATCTGGATTTCACTAAATTAAGAGTATCAGGTTGATACTGGTCTTCATGTCTTATGTGGCAATGAACTGGTAATGCTCCACTGCACTGACCAAGAACACATTTTTAAAACACCATACCAAAAATTGTAGTACAAATACCAAATCTCATTTCTTCCAGTGATATAATTTTGAAAGTTATACAAGGTAAGAGACAGGAATTTCCACTACTTTTGACACTCCAGCTTTTTCAAGTGAAGAAGTGTGAAAGTGAAAGGATGAAGGACAGGCCACGTAGAGAAAAAGGATGAGAGAAAATGCCTGGGTAATTCTTGGACGGGCTCATCCATCTCTGAAAAGTCAATACCAGGCAAAGCCACGAGTCAATTCTTCAAACAGTTTATTGTGGCTAATTGAAAATATTGCTATTTCAAGGTTTGTATTGTATCTCCAGCTGGAAAACTTAAAACTCATTATAACAGAAATGTTTAAGATCAGAGGAAGTCCAGCTAATGTTTTAACTGCAGGGAACCCTATCAGAAAGGACAGCAGAGTAGTGGTGGCCTTGGTAGGGGCTCTGCTGCAGGTAAGGCCACTGAGTTAGACCCCTGGGACTCTGGGTTCTAGTTTAGGCAGAGGTATCCGCATGACCAAGATTAGTCTGTTTTTTTTTTTTTTTTTAAGCCTGTATTTATTGAGTGCTACTTACTGCACAATTCTAAGAACTGTGCCCCTACATTATATGTTTTTACATACAGCTTTATTGTAATATGATCACCTACCATATTATTCAATTTCTTTGAGTGTATAAATCAACAGTTTTTAGTATACTCACATAATTATTCAGACAGCAGTAAAATTTTAGAAAAATCTTATCACCCCAAAAGAAGCCTCTGTGTCTACCAGCAATTTCCTCCCATTTCCCGAGACCTCCAGCCCTAGGCAATCACTAATGTGCCTTCTGTCTCTATGGATTTGCCTATTCCTGACATTTCATATAAATCAAATTATATCATATATAGTCCATCTTTCTATTCACTAACTGATAATAGATGAATAATTTATATTTTGAGCTACCATGGTAGCACTGGTATGAACCTGCATATGTAGGAGTTTTTTTGGTGTGTACACACCTTCTGCCATTTCTCTGCAGTAGGTACTTAAAAGTGGCGTTTCTGGGTCATGTGTTAATCTTGTGAGGAAATGCCAGCTGCCTTTTAAAGTGGCTGCCCCACTTTAGATCCCCACTAACAATGCATGAGTATTATACCAATTTATCCACATCCTTGCTGACACTTGTTATTGCCTGCTTTTATTGCAGCTTTTCTGGTGAGTAAAAAGAGGTATCTTTTTGTGGTTTTGATTTGCATTGCTCTTCCTTGCATTATCCTATTAATCCTAAGGACACCCTGTTGAGAAAAAAATATCCTTATTCCTTACCGGCTCCACTTGGCAACAGTGGACTGAAGAGGTTGCACCCACCCGAGTGCCCTCTAATGTGAGGCACTATTACAAGGTTTCATTTGATCCTAAGAAAGCTGTGACAAGCTGGCCCCTTAAGAGCCTTCCAGTTACAACGCTCTCTAAGTTAAAAATCTCTTTTTCTCTGTGACCTTAATATCAGGAATATTAGGACTTCTTCTAAGAAGGGAGTTTGTGTTCTAATCAAAACATCAATACAGCTGCATTCCCACCATGCAAGCTTAGAACCGAATCTAAGATTCATGTTGAACAAGGACATAAAACTTAATATTGCAGCTGAACCAGACAAGTGCAACTGCTACAACCACTGATGAAGATAATTCTATGTTTAATGTACACGTTGGGTGTTACTCTTTCAGCTTCCTGTTTACTTTCCTGTCTTTACGTTACTTTTACCTTCTTTTTTGCATCTATCAAAGAAACTTTATCTATTACACTGTGTGCACCTTTGTAACCTATGTCAAATCTTTTCTGAAACAAAGTGAAGTAGGAAAAAAATAAACACACCAAAATATTTCGAAGTAGGCTTTAAAATAACCCACAGCTGCAGGCCCTTTCATTAAATTGTGTACTTTCCTACTCTCTAAGAAACAGAAAACTGCTCCTCTTCTGTACCTTAGCAGGAGGAAAACGCTTTTATAATATTTTAAATTACACAAGTATTACAAAATAATTTGGAGAAAGAGAAAGATAGGTAGTTAGTACCCAGCAGGATAAAGGAAAAATGCAATGATTCTTTGTATATTCATGAATACATGCAAAGGTTATTCTCCTAGCACATCTCTTTTAAGATTTTTGTTCCTATTTATTTATGTGTAAAATTTCTTGATACCTTTGATAGCTCAGTGCTGCTACAGAAGGCCATAACTCACAGTTTGAGTTTCACAGCTTCCTAGAAAAAGTACTCAACATTTCTATAAATTCTTATTCTTTTACGAGTACTTATTTAGATTCCATGAGTATCCATGCTTTAATGCAG
Organism: Cavia porcellus; assembly: GCF_034190915.1. NCBI lineage: Eukaryota > Metazoa > Chordata > Mammalia > Rodentia > Caviidae > Cavia > Cavia porcellus. The sequence goes on from NW_026947495.1 coordinate 56,452,753, forward strand.
TTCTTTCATTTCTAAAATTTTACTGTACCTAAGGAGTAAGGCACTAGTACCAAAAGACATATTCATCCAGACAGAAAACTATAAACCACAAACTTCTATCAGGTCCACATTAGTACAATAAACTACGGAATATGCATATAAATAATTACTACACAGCCATTAAGAACTGCATAGAAGTATGCTGGCTGACACAGAAAAAGGTCTAAATTACTGAGAAAAGTAAGGCAGCCAACAGTCAGAATTAATATAAGGTCATGCATTAAAAACATACACACATCCATCTGTGTAATATATTACATACATTCACAAAGAGCTAACTGTAAGAATGTGTCACAAAATACTGAGAGTAGTTATCCCTAGATGCCAATATTTTGGGGAATTTTAAATATCTGGATGCTTTTCTTTATCAATTAAGTTTTTCATAATAAGCATTATAGTATATTAATTTTTTACCAAAACAATAAATCCATTTTTCTCAAGTGCTTTTTTTTAACTCCTACAATGTGCAAAGCAGTATCCTAAAGTTATCAAGACAGAACTCAAAAATTAGAAAAATTTAAAACATGGCAAAAGAAACACTTATTGCAAGTAACATAAGATGGAGTGTTGGCACGACCACAGTGTGTTTATGTCATTAAAATTTAGAAGAAAAAGCGACAAGAACCTTGCAGCTGTGAATCCATAAAAACTGTGTGCATGTGTGTGTGTGTGTGTGTGTGTGTGTGTGTGTGTGTGTGTGTTCACATGTAGGTGCTGAAACATCAATGGAATTTGTGAAGGATAAACTGGATAAAACTGAAGGAAGTAATGTTTTCAGAAAAAATGTACAATGGTAAAATATCTTATATAATACTTTCTATGGCCAATCAATTACAGGTTCAATGTAGGTGAAGTTTAGTATTCTCATCAAAGAGCAACAGTGATGAACATTTTAAATAATCATAACATAAGAAGACAATTTTGGAGAATCTATCCAGATTACTAGTGTTTTTATCTTCTGACCCTGAATTTCTAGTTTAAGTATTTAGATCACTGAAAAACTTAAAATATAGGCAAAATGATATACATACAAAATGAATGAAGAAAAGTTTATAATTTCAAATATTTGGAAACATTCAAGTGTGTTAAAAATTATTACATTATATCTTAAAGAATTATGTAGCAATGAAATTATGTAGAATAAAAAAGTGCGCAAATTGGGTGCAGATGTGGAAATATACTCAGAGAGAAAAAGCAAGAAAAGAGCCGCATAATATGGTACCATTCAGGTTAAAATGAACAAACTCTATGACCAAATACTCATATTTGAGCAGCTAAGCAACATATGAAGAAAAATTTCTAAACAATAATCCTGGCAATAATTGGCAGGATTTTCTTTATTAGAACTTCTATTATTTGCCTAAAATATTATAAGATGAGAATGAAAGAAAACTAAGTTTATGCTGCTCATTCCAACAAATGTTAGTTTCCTCACACTGCCCTTTAACCTGTTATCTACTGTGAGCAACAGAAGGCCTAAGCTGTTTTAGGAATAAAATAATAGCAAAGTGATGAAAAGCTCTGGACTATACAGGTAACTTGAAATCATTTTAGAAAACAAAAAACACAGCCAATAAAACACAGTCCAAAATGCAGATTCAGCAGACTCAGGTCAGGAACCTCTCACAGTTAGGACTGCGATCTGTCGTAGAAATAAAGGGTCTTGTAAAAGGGAACCCAGGCTTGGAGGTCAATTTCAAATGAAAGGTCAGGCTGACAACGGGCAGGCCTAAGTCTTAGAAATTTTAAAAGAAATTCTTAAATAAACAAACACCATTTATTGGAAAAGCTTAAAGACTTAGGAAGTAACAATTATGTCTTTGAGAAGAACTGCCAGAGCATTTAATTGTGTTGTTTGTTTGTTTATTTCTGCCAGCAGTGAGGATAGAGCTCAGGGCCTCACACAAGCTTGGCAAGTGCTCTACCACAGAACTACATCTCCAGCCCTAATTGAGATTTCTAAAACCTAGATTTCAGGATTAATAACCAAAGGAGCGAGCTTTTTGTGAAAAATGATTCCAATTTGAGAGAAATTAAATTGGCTGTGTGCTACTGAAGGGCTACATTATTCCAGAACCTCAATTTAGCAATGAAATTCATGATAAGAATTCTGTCTTCCTATAAAGAACAATTATGGTTTCATTAAAGGCAGTCTTATTTTGCAGTGCACAAACTCCGAGAACACTAATACAGTACATCAAGACACCAGTATATTTTTAAGATAATCACACTCAGTTTGGAGGAAGGACAGTACATTTTAAAATATTAGCTTTGGAGTTAGGCTAACATTCTAACACTTACCAGATATGAGACTCTGAATAGATTACATATCCCTTGTCTGCATCTGTTTTCCCATCTGCAATATGTAGATATAATGGTACCTGCCTTGTGCGAATCTCTGCTGACTAAAGGAGAAAATAGCAATCACTTCGCACAGTGTTTGGTCAGGTTTCAGTTCAATAAAGATTTCTTGGTACTTTTATTCCTTTTGTTACTATTATGGTTGTTATTAACACCTCTTCTTCTATTTTCTATATATTTATCAGACTAAAAATTTAAAAGAATAGGTTATACCTGAGATTACATTTGGGCTAAAGCTTAAAATATAACCCATAATTAAAGATACTACATAACAATATAAAAAGCAAACAAAGCTCAAGGAATTATTTTGATGACTGTCTACTTTTAATAATAGATTTATCACCTGGAACATGGTGGCTGCTTTATATCACGTAATTGTAAACCTAAAAGGCTATCTCAGTTGGTTATCGTAACATAGCACCTAATATTAGCGTTAATGGCAATGCTACAAAATATCTCATGCTTTTAAAATAATCAGTTCATAGCTATTTAAAATGCAAGTCAGAGGATGACTGGGATTTCTGTCCTCAATTCTCAAATTTTCTAAATTTTGCTTGGTTCTGATTCTAATTTTCTGATTCTAATCCCCATACAAATAACTTCACAACATAATGAACAGTCCTTGTAGAAATATTCCAGTCTTGAACTCAAAAGCTTTACACAGTCCTCTGCAGGAAAATATTTTGAAAGGTTTAGAGAATCTGAAACTTCTGGAAAAGATGTCTAACCTCATTTATTACGTGCTAGGCCTAGTTGGGAGAAGAAATCATCGGTCCTAAAAGACATCAGGATGATTACGACAAGTGCACAGCAAGCACCATTTCTGTTTGCCAGTCTTCATAAAGCACTTACACATACACAGAAGCAGCATAAGCATTTCTTATTAGGGAGGCTGCCAACAAATAAAAGAAGCCTGTACTCTGACTCACCACTTAACCTTACATGATCATTCCACATCAATGAACCTACATTTAACTTTGTAGCACACAGAACTGCCTCATCAAATACAGGGCTTTTTGCCTCACAGGTATCTTAAATACTAAAATGAAAATGCCTGTGAAAATATCCCAAATTCTGGGACATTACTGAGAATTTCATGTATTTTATATTCCTTATTAATCCACTAAACACAGTTCATAATGACTATGTTCTATGACCTCACAGAATAAAAAAGGTTTATACTTTCCTACCTCTGTGGTCAAAATCTCAAGAATCACTCACTTCATTGTAAGTCTGTTATAACTATTATTCACAACCCAATTCAGTGATTGTCAAAGGGTGTAATCAAAGCATTTCCAAGCCAACCAAATTTTAAATGTTCACTACCCATTCATGACACAATGCTTTCAGCAGCCCTGGCAAAATTAACCTGCTACAGAAAGTACGTAACAATTTAAATTACCCACTGGAATCACACACTTTCTAAAATTTCTTCTGGGATTACTAAGCCTCATTCATAATTCTGGAGTTAAATGTGATTACTGCTAAAGTCAAGAACACTGTTGGAGACCACAGTATAACAACCTGTGACCCACTTTTGCAAAATTGCCTTTCTCTAATGTTTTCTCACTGCAGTGAAGAAACAACGAAGCATTTTGCCAATGTTCCAAAATTAAAAGACTTAGGGCCATAAAGAATATTCTTCCTTCCAGAAGGCTCTTCTTCAGTCTGTCAGAGATAAGTATCTTGATCACACTCTTCACTCAGAATAAACAAATATGTATTACCTACAAATATTTAAATTCATATTCTGACCATCTCATTTCTATTATACTGTCAGTTTAGAAGTGCATTCATGTAGAAGTGCTATTTTAATTATAGGTGAAGTATGTAGCATCATACATCACATTTCAAAAGAAAGGTAATGCATTAGCAAAGGTTAAATTAGCAAAAATTAAATTTATTGCATATTTAGTCTGTGATATGTACTATTACGGTCTGGATCCAGACTGTGGCCAAAAATTCTATATGCGGTTGGATAATTGGATCATGGGGATTCTGTACTCATCATGACTGACTGATTCATTCCTTTCTCTCTGCCTCTTGGCTCCCTTGGGTTGAACACTCTCACCTCCACAACTGTTTTCTGTTTTTCCTCCTCTAAACTGTAGGTTTTTGGTACACAAATATGGTGTCTAGTGACAGAAAAGACTAAGATATTGGTGCCAGAAGTGGGGTCATTGCTGTGACTACACCTGATTATATGGCTTAGAAGCTTCTGTGCCTGTATTGTGGGAGGAGTTTGGAAATATCTGGAGATGTCAACTAGAGAAACTCTGGAATACTATAAGCTAAGTTTGATGGAATAACCTGGTCACAGCTCAAAAGACCAAACTTCTGATAGGAATGTTCACAATGAAAGCCAGATTGAGGAAGTCTCACTTGGGAACAATGATTCCATTATCAGTTAGACTAAGGGTATTTATATCACATCTTGCCAGAAAGTTCATCTTCATTTTGCCCATATTTTGAGACTAAAATTAAGAGTGGTGAACTAAATAATCTGGAGGCAGATTTTTTAAGGCAGCCCAATGTCAGGCTATGGTATGGGTACCTTCAGGTGTTTTTAGCCACATCTACAGTGAGAAATAGGAAAAAACCACAAAGGTGAGTGATTTGAAAGTCTGCAGTTTCACCAGAAAGAAAGGAGCTTAGCATTTCTTTAAAAGCTAAGTACAAGAAAATAGATGACTTGAAGTTATCACAGGAATCACCAAGACCCTGTCCTTCACAAGAACGAGGGTGCAAAAACATAAACTTTCATTGGAAAAAAAAAATCCCAAGTTCCCTGCTAGAGAAGGAACACCAAGGGAACTGGCTCCATAAAATTTGTTTCATAGGGTTCAACCATTTGGAAGCCTCTGTAGCCAGGAACTAAAGGGGGCTGGCAATGCCCAAGTGTTAGCCTGCCCTACTGTCATCCACATGGTGCTGATTTTGCAGGCATATAGAATGCAAAAGTTATGAGGTCATGGAGACTTCTACCAAGAGGTCAGGCTGCATACTTGGAGAGGGCAGTGAAAGAACCTGTAAGACTAAAGCTGAAAGTGCATTTGAGACTCTAGAAGTTGGAGAAGCCAAGAACATCTGCTGAGGAAAGTCACAAAGAGTAAACACATATCTATCCCAAGACATGGCTATGAGTGGGTAAAACTAGCGTTGTCATAAGCACAGGGATGCCAAAGCCCTTCGGAGTTCACATCTATGCAGCATCTCCCACGTGATGGACATGCAGCTATAGGATTTCATGTTTGCCTTGCAGGGTTGCAGTCTTCCTTTGGTTTGACTTCTATCCTGTGTCTGCGTTATGGAGCAAGAATGTTTACCTGTGTCATTTTATACTAGAAACATTTAACTTTCTTTTTGACTTTCATATTGGTTGATAGCTAAGGGTTTGCCTTGAGTCTCAGGAGAGATTTTTGACTTGAAAATTTTAGCAGTGCTGGAACTGTCAAGACTTTGGAAGCTTATAGAGATGGACTAAATTCATTTTGCATAACAAGATAAACATTATTCTTTTAGGGACAAAGGGTAGAATATTATAGTTTGAATCTAGAATGCTTCCCAAAATTCTCATATGTATATAAGATGACTGGATAATAAGGGATCTATACTAATCAGTGGATTTATCCATTGATGAGTTCATTCAGTAGTTGAATCTACTGTTAAGAGGTAGGTCCTGGTTGGAGGCTGGTCACAAGAGGCATGACTTAGAAAAGTGAATCCTTTACCTATCTCATCTTCTCTGTCTCTCTTTCCTGGCATGTGTTGAGCACATTTTCCCCTGCCGCCACCATCTTGTTTCTGCCTTGGAGACAATCAACTATGAACTGAAACTGTGAGCCAAAATGAGTGCCTCCTTCTTTGGTTGTGGGTACCAGTATTGTCTAGTGACAGGAAAATGACCAGAATGGGCTGTTACGGCTTGTGTCGAGACTCTCCCCAAAGCCTCGTGTGGCATAGATGGGGCTTTTCAGAGGTAGCTTGATCCAGGGTGTGTGATGCAAAGATTGAGGGTGTGTGATTACTAAAATAGACCACTGATTGGTTTGGCATAGTTCTGAAAATGGATAATGGGAAGGCCTACCCTGAGCGTGGGTGGCTTCAACCAGGCAGGGCAAGTGGCCTGGAAAGGATAAAAGGGAGAGAGTGACTGATGAAACTGTTGTTGCTTTACAACTTTGGTCTTTTGCTGCCTTCTTCCAGCTCTGCCACGAACTGCTTCTCCTCTGTGTTGCACCTCTGCCATGCAACCCTGCCGTGGAGCCAACCAACTGTAGCCTGAAGCCTCTAAAAGCTGTCAACCAAAAAAAAAAAAAAAGCCTTTCTTCTTTTAACTTTGGGTTTAAGGTATTTTGTCTCAGCAATGAGAAAGTATATAACTAAGACAAAGGCATTGACTTAAGCCGTTTCAAATATACTATTTAAGTCAATGATATAGGTTCTACTCATACCACTCCATTTGTCAGTTGACATCACTACGCTCTGAAAAGGAGGGATATCCTGGCTACTGTTGACACTTTAGTGAACAGAGGTATCATAACTTGGACCCAGGAAGTCTGACTCTTTAAATTGTGGTTATATAGTATTTGATATATTATGACCAACAAGGATTTCACATATGTAAGTTTTGAAGCTTAGAAATAATACTGAATTTAAAATATTGTTAAAGTGATATACACACTCCTCCATGACCTATTCAAATAATTACTATGGATTTTGCACTTATCATTTGCTTACTTTTTAAAAATATTACCTCAAATGTATATCCCTAAGTATTATATTACTTAGTCTTGCTTGTTTTAAGACTAAGCAGACGGGCTGGGGATTTAGCTCAGTGACATAAGCACCTGCCTTGCAAGCAGGCGGTCGTGAGTTCAACCCCCCGGCACCGATTAAAAAAAAAAAAAAAAGACTTATAGCAATGAAAGTACCTGCTAGGAAAGCACAAGCTCCTGAGTTTGATTCCTGGTACCAAAAAAAAAGTCTAAAAATAGTATCACTTTGACCACAGTCTTCTGTAGTTTCTTATTTTTACTCAACATTACATTTCTAAAACTTATCTATACCATTCATTTCTCAGCAATATAATATCCTAAAGTGTGAACATACAATATTTACTCATTCTTTGTATAAGCTTATTAGAGTGATTTTCTTATGTTTAAACATTGATGCTCTACACATACTCATGAACGTCTCCCAGTGTAGTATGCAAATGTTTTGCTAGACGTGGCATTTCCTAAGCGTAGAATTCCTGTGATACTTTTCATTCCCACTCACTGTTCGTAAGAGATGCAAAAGGTCTACATCCTGACCAAAACATGGCATTTTCAGATTTCTTAGTTTTAGCTGACAGTAATAAAGTGGTATCTCATTGTTTTATTGATTCGTGCTTTGTTGAATACTGATAGTGTCATGTATCCTTTTATATGATTATGAGCCATTTCTTCATCCGAGAACACCTATTTTGCATTATATTTACTTTTCTCCCAAACTGAAGTTCTTTATATATTTTAGATATCAATCACTTGCCAATTGTTACTTCTTAAAAATACCATTTCCCAGCATGGATGCAGGCTGCCATTCGGATTCATGCAGGAAACCAGCATGGGCAGGGAGAAGCAGCCAACTTAGCCCCTGCATACATGCAGGTCACCACAGGGATTCTACCATGGGTAACAGGATGGGTGGGAAAAGATAGCCAATCACACCTTGGAGAAGCCACAAGTGGCTGGAGAAGCCTGAGTATCTGGAGAAGCCTGTCTTACACCGTACCAGCTCCTGGGGAAGCAGGATTAGAACAAACCCAAGTGCCTGACCCATCCCCCCACACTGTGGATGGGTAGGCAAGGTGGAAAGCATCTGGGACCCCACAACCCATTCATCCAGAGGAACCAAAAAAATGTCAAGATAAAGGAGTAAAAGACAATCTCTGGCCTTCACCTCATACAGAACAAGCTCAGGAGACACTGACATGGAAGAAAGTGAGTCACACACCTGAAATTTCTGAGATGATGGCAACTGAAGTAAAGAAACTACTTCAAGAGGCTATAAGAAAAGTCAGATCACAAATAGTATCTCGGGAAAAAAAGAAATGAAAAACAAAATAAAAGGGCTGCTGAGTGTATCTAAAGACATTTTAAAAAAAGAGCACAGGAGAATGAGGGAAACCATGAATGAATAATATAGAGAAGAAATGGAATGCATGAAACAGACTCAAAGAAATATCCAAGAAAATAAAAACTCTATTGAAAGCTGGCAAGCTGCTTAAAAGAAACTGAAGACAGACTGTCAGACTTTGAAGACAGGATGGCAGCTAACAACTGTGAAAGGAAACATCTCTTAAAAATAACAAGGAATCAGGCAATAACAATTCAATGGCTGCAAGATGACACAAAAGTAATTTTAACATGATAGGTGTTAGTAAAAAAAAAAAATGGGAGTGAACACAAATGACAAAACGTGACTACCTACAGAAGTAACAGCAGCTAACTTCATAAGCACAGAAAAAGGACCTATCATATAGATAAGCGAGCAATAGAAAACTCCCACTTAGCCATAACAAAAAAAAAAGATACCCAGACATATAGTAATCAAAATCCCAGAAATTCAGCACAAGAACAGAATATTAAAAGCTGTTAGAGAAAAGAAATAATCATCTACAAAGAAAAACCCATCAGAATCACAACAGACTTCTCAACACAAACCATCAAGTCCAGAAGAGTTTGAGGTGAAATATTTTAAGTACTGAAAGCAACCAACTTCCAACCCAGACTGATGTACCTTGCGAAACTATCTTTCAAAAGTAATGGAGAAACAAGGTACTTTCGCGACAAAGAGCAGCTGAAGGAATTTATGACCACCAAACCAACCCTACAAAGAGTACTGAAGCATATTCTAGAGAGAAAGAGATAAAAATAATCCCAGTCCCAAGAATAACAGCAGAGTGCAGTCACCAAGTGGGGCAGGCAATTGTGTAGTAGGGTAAAGTAGGAGCTAACAGCAGGAAAAAGCATTTCAGAGATGAATCAGTGCATGTTGGTCATAACCAATAATGTAGATGGTCTCAGTTCATCAATAAAAAGAAACACAGGCAGAGTGGTTCAAGAAACAAAATCCATCAATATGTGGTATACAACAAACATAATAACTTGAAAGGAAATTCACAGATTGAAAGTCAAAGAACAGAAAACAATGCTCCATGTGACAGGGAACCAGAAAAAAAGCAGGGAGAGCTTGTCTGTCAACTGCAGAATGGATAAGCTACAGCATTTTTATAGAATGGAAAGCTATTCAGTTATAAAGAAGCTACTCAGCTACTCAGTAATAATCACAAGGCTCTTGCAGGTAAACAAATGCAACTTGTGATAATGCTCTTGGATGAAATGGTTCACACTCACATAGGTGAACATCATGTTGTCTCCCTAGTATCAAAAACTGAAGGAGTTAGTGGGATCTAAAATGTACGACAGATACTCTGAAAGTAAAATGGGAGAAAATGTCTGAAAAGGCAAGGTGGTAGTCACTGGTAATTTCCTAGCATCTTGTTTTAAAGCCTGCATCATCTTCATTGTCTTGTTTTGATTGGTTTTATTTTGTTTTGTTTGGTTGGATTTCACTATGTCTGATGGAAAGAGCAGCTATTTTGAAGATAAGATATTTTATGGTAGCCATTGTAGATTTCCTATTATCTTGTTTTGAAGTCCTGTATCATTTTCACTGTTTTGTTTTGGTTTTATTCTGTTCTGTATTGTTAGATTTTATTAGGTCTGATGGTATGGGCAGCTATTTTGAAGATAACCAGAAGCATTATGGTAGCCATCGTTGATTTCCTATTATATTGTTTTGAAATCCTATATTGCTTTCACTGTTTGTTTTAATCGGTTTTCTTCCACTTTATTTGGTTTGATTTTAATATATCTGATGTTATGGACAGCTATTTTGAAGATAAGAGGCATTATGGCAGTCACTATTGATATCCTATCACCAGTCTGGTACTGCTTTCACTATTTTGTTTTGAATGGCTTTATTCTGTTTTATTTTGATTTTATTGTCTTAAAAATAAAATTTAAAAAAATCTTTTTCCAGTTCAGAGTTTGTCTACTACGTTAATGCTGTCCACTGATGAACAGTTGTCCTTAACTTTAATGCAGTTGACTTTCAACAGTCTTCAATGGACTTTATTTTTAAAACTCTTCTGTGGCCCGAGATACTGTATTTTCTTTTTCTAGAAGGTTTACAGTTTTGCCTTTTAAATTAACTTTTTTATTGATGGGGTAATATGCATGCTGTAGACACGATTTTTACATGGTTGCATACTTAGAACTATTACTTAGTAGGCAGTTCCTCCTTTCCACACAGATCCAAATACATCTCTGCTCCATGTCAAGTTTTACTGATAGATAAATCAATTTCTGAGTTATTTCATTGAGCATTTGTTGATCAGCAAAATCACAATGTCTTACTGTGCTACACTGTGTGTTGTTTTGTTTATTAGTACATGTTTGCAGTACATGCATTTTACACTCAGCTTGGGAAGTTGGTACATCAGTTTGTTTCTTTTTAATCCTCTTTCCTCCTCCTTTAATTTCTCTATCCTCTTTCTACTCTTGTTGATATTATTAATCTTAGTTCATGTTTATGGCCTCAGGTTCAACTTTTTATAATATAATTTTAAAATAATTAAATAAAACATCAGTGTAGGGAATAAACAATGGGTTAAACACAACTCTCTCCCCTTGCTGCAGACCTAATGAGTGCATCTGTCCAAAGCAATCCCACACTTCACATGTAGTACACCACTCTATTTCAGCCCCTGGTTTTTCCTTTCTACCCATTCCTTCTTTTCAACTCTACTTTCAGTGAGATAAAAAATGCACAATATCACTATTTAAGACAGAATTTACCAAAATGCAAGCATGAATCACACACCTAATGCTGAAAAGCAGTTACAATGCTGTTGATAAAATAATAAACTTATTTTATTTCTCACAAGTACAGAATGTAGAGGAAAAAATTTAAGAAGCAAAATTGTCTATTAAAAGTTAGCAATTTTGGGGTGGATTTAGCTCAGCAGCATAAGCACCTGCCTTGCAAGCAGGCAGTCATGAGTTCAATCCCTGGTACCAATAAAAAAAAAAGAAAAGAAAAAAAAAAAGCAATTTTTTTCTTATAAATTCAAAAAGAAGTTTTCAACAACTATTTGAAATCTACTTTTCAATTCACCTCATCTAAGGCTCTGGGAACTATAACTGTGATATGTAGTTGGGTATGATGGGACACATCTATTTTTCCCATATTCCTATTATTTCTGTATTCCTAGCTTCTCAGGAAGGTGAGACAGGAAAACTGCAAGTTTGAGGACAGCCTGGACTACCTGGCAAGATCTTGTCTCAAAGTAAGAATTTAAAAAGGGGCTGAGGTGGTAGCTCAGTCATACATAGATCATCTGCCCAGCTGGGTTTAATCCCCAGTGTTGCAGGGGGATGTATTATGCAATGCAAGAGCTTTTGTTAACCTCAATTCTAAGGAGGGGGGACCTGTCCTCCCTTCAAATACTGACAAGAAATACAGACTTCATTCAATCTTTGTTGGATGAGGCCTGCAAGACAACTTCTCAAACTCCCAGAAGGACATGAGAAGTCCCATCACCTTCACTTCTCTGGCCAGTAGCTCCTAGGTACTTTTTTATCACCTATCACAATAAGCACTGATGACAGCAAACTAAACAGGCTAGCCCCTGCTTGTCACTGACTCATAATCCATTAATTCTCACTTCTGTCATGCAGCATTAACTTAATTTTTTTTAAATCACTGAACCAGGAGTCAAAAGCAGGAATACAGATCTTAGTCACTGTTTAAAAATCCATTCAATCTCTATTGAATTCAATGCCTCCTCTCTGTAACACAGCACAGGATCAGACCAGTGGTCTTCAGAGTGCACCCTTTGAAATCTTCATGTTCCTTAAAAACCCTTATATATAAACTCTTGGGCTTCTAGGTTTGGTTTCTTTGATGCTTCACAGAATTTGAACACCAGTGGTTTCAATCATCCTCTCATGATCTTGTTTATTTCAAGGTACATGTAGAAAATAGTAACATTTACATAACATGTTCGGGGGGGGGGGGACTATGAAGCAACTTACATCAAGACCTGCATACAGTCATTCCAGGTCCTGCCCAGTGACTTGAGGGACAAAGCCATCAATGCCCTGCTCATCTGTATGCACTCTTCCTAGTTTCTCAATGTGCTGGTCACAGCTGGGAAGCTCTGGTTAAGATCACAGCTAGGGTCACTTCCGTATAGAGATCCTTTACAATTTTAACTCCAGACATTTAATCTTTGTATACTTTCTATTAGAAAATGTCCATTAAAATGAGTTCAAAACTCTATCCCAAACTCTTCCTTATAGTTCACACAGAAACTCTCCATCCTACTTTACCTCTATATCAACAGGCTACTGTTGTACACTTTCCTAGTAGTATATATAAGGGGAAGATAAGAATGTAATTAGTAAAGTCAAGAAAGTCAAGCACTCTGGCAATAGGCACACCAACTTTACTAATGAATGTAAGAGCTAATATAAAAGAAGCCATGCAGTCTGCCTCAGCCTAGCTAGCAAATAAGATCCAGGGGGCTATGCCAGCAATAAAAAGAGCAAAATATAGGGGACGTGGAGAAAGGAATACCAGTACCTCAAAGGCCAGAATAAAGGAAGAAAAGCAGCGGCTAAATATGGGTATTTCAGTTACAACTATATAATCATAAAGCAAGGCTATCAAATCGATCAAGTTCATATCAAATAAAGGGATCTTAGCAACATGGCTTCCTTCTACTCAGGAGGCTGAATAGAAGTCTGTCGCCATCATTTGCAGCACCTGCCCTGCTTATTAAAACTGTATCCTGGGGGGGTGTTAGTTGGCATTTCATTACAATCACAAGTACTGATATAATAAGCTTTAGAGAGAACAGGACTGTGTTGGCTTGTGGCTTCAAAGGTTCCAGTCCATGGCCACTTGGCACCACTGTCTGCGGACCTGTGGTGAGGCAGGGCATCGTGGCAGAGAGAACATGGTAGGACTGAACTGCTCACCTTTTAACAGTGGATGGATGGAGAAAAGAGCAGAGGGGAGGGGAGGGGAAGAGGAAGAGAAGGAGAGACACTGGTATCCTAAGATGCCCTTTGAAGGAATGCCCTTTGTAGGATCTTTGGGGGACTAGAGGGTCTTCCTGCCTGGTACGCCCCACCTCTTAGAGCTTCCACCACCTCCCAGTAGTTCTCCCATTCTGGGGAACAAGCCTTTAACGCATGGTCCTTCAGGGATAATCCTAAATTCCAATTGTAGCATTAGTCATGACCCCATAGTCACTGAATGTGGCTTTCTGGAAACAAGGTATGGGTACTGATTATACAGCAAGCTTCAGAACCACTGACTTCGGCATTGAGTTTCTATGAGGAAAAGGATATAGGTGAGTAGTTTCAGAAGAAGGAAATAAGAAAAACTAGAAGGAAGCCTAGAGAAATAACATCACATCAGGAAACTCTGGTGAGAAGGGCTGCTTTAGATATGTTTATTTCTGAAAATGTTTGCCTTGTCCTACAAATTCACTGTAACTATTAAAAAATGTATATATGTGCTAAATAGTAGCCTCTCTAATTAGTTTAAATATTCATCAGTAAATGGAGAAATCAGAAATCTTATCATTAAAACATCAATATTTTTTAAACAATCCTCAGTAATTTAGAGTGCGGAAGGAAATTATGAAGACTTCGTGCGCTGGCAAAAGCAAGAATGAAGTTTTATCTGAAGAACAATGTTGTTGCTACTGGGTTATTGTGCTCTTTAGACACAAGAAGAAAGAATGAAGGACCACAGTGAAACTCACCAACCTCGGGCATTAATTTCCTTAAGAAAATAAAAGGCAATTCTCATGTGACATTTAAATGCTTCCTTATGCTCACTTGTATAACACACTTCCTGCTTTACAAAATGTTTGCTGATTCACAATGAGAGGAGGAAGAAGAAAGTAAAAAAAAAAATAAAAAAGAAAAGAAAAGCATTTATGGAATCCCTGTTACAGTCCAGATGCTGCTACAGAAATATTTGATATAAACTGTCACATTTCAACTTCACAAAAACCACTGGGGGAGGGGAGAAAACTAAGGCTCAGAAATCCTGGGTGACACGCCTGAGTCTGCAGCCAGCCAAGTGTCACCGGGGATGGAACTTCAAGGTTATACTTCTTTTAAATGTTTGAGGCAATGATTAAGGAAAAAGAAAAAAAGTGACCTTTCAGACTCCAGAAGTTACAAATGGTTAAGATCACAGGGGAGCTGAAACAGGATGCTAGTCTGTAACCAAAACAAATAAAACTGGCAAAGTTCAGCATCGAAACTGTGGTGCTAGCCAAGATCAAGGACGCTGGTTATGCCCAACACCTGCGAAGCCTAAATGACTGACATGCAGCCCCCATTATAATCACTCTGTTGTGAGGAAAATGGCTTGATCACTGCTTTCAGGCTGGCAGCTGGTTTATCATTTGTTTGCTCTGAACAGAAGAGATTACAGAGACAGAGTAATGGGAAAAATAACTCCAAACAGCACACTCCGCCAGACCCACATTGAAAATAATTCCTTGCTTGAGAAGAGGTTGCAGAGCCAAAGAGCTCCCCACATTTCTTACTACCAACAGCTCTTTCCTAATACCTTTAATGGCCCTAAAAATTCAGAATCCCAAGTTGGGACCTACATAATAGCATCCCTATCGATTAGCTTTAGTACATGGTGCATCCTAATCTCTCCTGGAGTTACTGAAAGCCTCAGTGTTGTAAAACTGTCAGAAGATCTAGAATTCTCTTTCCAAAACAGCTAACTGCAGGTCTAGGATAAAAATGAAAAAAAAAAAAAAAAAATGCACACAGATAGCAGTTCAATACAAAAACAAATAATATCTGGTAATATATTGTAGACACTGAATTAAACATATATATTTCTCTGTGGGGGGTATAAGAAACATTATTCTACAATGAGAGATCTGAGACTAAGGCTTGATCTAAGGCTGCATCAGTAACAATAATCTGTAAGCCATGCATACTGATTTGCTCCTGTAGTCCCAGTTACTCAGGAGACTGAAGTAGAAGGACTGCTTGAGTGAAAGAATTCAAGACCAGCCCAGTCAACATAGCAAGATCCCATCCCTTTAAAAAAAAATGCTATAAACCATATATTGTTTAAACAAGCAATTCCATTCCCACAATTATATCCTAATAAAATAGATAACATCTTTGCAATAATACATGCACATTGATGTTGCAATAATACATGCACTGTGATACTGTAAAAAACACTAATCTAAATATCCATCAAGAAGAACTTATTCATTGTAATCCTTATGAGAAGAAAGGTACACAGCCATTAAAATGATTATATAAATCTCACACGAAAGACATCCATAGTAATCTGCAATAAAACTTCAGGTGGTTACAAAGCAACAGGTACTGTATGAGTCCACTTTTGTTCTCTGCAGAAGTGACTCCTTAAGATGAAATGAAGGTCTTCTGACGATGTTGAGGGCTGGCTGGCACTCCTAGCCAGTAGGACCAGCAGCATGTACAAGGACCAAAGGCAAACAGTCATGTGGAGAACTGGGGTAGGGGTATCCAGAAAGCTTAAAATGAGAAAGGAACCCTACTACATACAGGACCCTACTACATACAGGAATCTTATTTGGGGGTCCTGGTATTAACCATGGAAATCAGTGGGATTTCTGTGATCACAGAGGAGGCACTAGAGGGTACCCATGTCACTCAGAACTGCTCTATGAGCTACCAGTGGAGTTCATGACTGACTGAGTTGTCTCAAGGGCCGGGATTGCTCTTACCCTTTAAGCAGCACTTGGTGGTCCTAGTTCTGTGAGCAGAGCATTCCTGGACCTTTCCTCTGTTAGCCTCCTGCAGCTTTCCACAAAACCAGAACTTCCAACCTACAAAAGACCCTTTTGGCCTTAATAAAACAGGATGTTCCCAGTTCAGTCCCAATTTACTTATTTCTGCAAATAAACTGGTTACATAACAGCCAAAACAACAACAGGTAGCCTTTTAAATGTGGGTTGAATTAAACGCTGTTGTTTGCATTGCTTAGCTTTATTATTGCTTAGTAAAAAGGCTCCTTTACTGTGATATAAATAAAGTCATTAGACACTTTTCTAAATCAGCACTTAAAACTGTCAGAAGTAATTCAATAGGAAGCTTAATCAAAGTGCAACCTTAACTGGGTCCCTTCCATTTTAATTTGGGTTAAAACTATGAAATGTCAACTTTTTTTTAAATTTCTGGTTTAAAAAAAAAACTAGTTCTCTATTAAGGCAGTCAAATTTGCTGGGTGCAGTAGTACACGCCTATAATTCCAGTTACTGAGGAGGCTGAGACAGGAAGATGGCAACTTCAGGGCCAACCTGGGCAACTTGATTAGAGCCTGTCTCAAAATCAAAAGGGCTGAAGATATGGCTCTGTAGCACAGTTTGCCTAGGATGAAACTCAACAAGCTCAAGACATTAATTTCCACTGAAAATACTGTAGAAAAAAAAGACAAGTTTTTTTGAATGGCCCCAAACAAGCAGAGAAAGCTCCTTCCTGTTATGATTTGTCCAGTGTACAGCATTCCTGCTGGCCTTGTGATCAAATGGCCCCAATGAGAGGACCAGAGAAGGAAGGTGGAAAATGCTTCCACCAAGTGATTTCTTCACTTTCCCAGGATACACAAGAGGTCCATCACCTCCCACTTCTCTAAAATGTGATACTCATTTTAAAGATTTACGAAGTTTATGATATAGGAAGTTTAGATTTCCCCTAAATAAAGGGGAAAGCAATAAGCAACCCAAAATCAGAGAGTAATAAAATGACTTTTAAATCTGTGGACTTAAAATACGTTTAATTTTATAAATTTGAAACACATTAATTAAATACGGGAATTTAATTTAATTTTGGGAAATGGGAAAATTTATGTTACGTGCTAAGAGAAGCAATGATAATAGAGAATATGCCAGGTGGTAGGACTTGGATTTTTGCTACCAATCAAAAGTGCATAATTCACAGAGATCCAGTGAATGGTAAAGTCCATCCAATGTACTTTAGGATCAGGTGGTAAAAATGAATCAAGTTAATTGGTTCACCCAGGATTCTCAGAAAACTGGTAATGATAAAGGGTTTTAACCCTATGATCAGCTACACCCTGAGTCTTACACTTGAAATGCAAGAATATAGGACCAACTGAAAAACACCTTATTATTCACCTTTAAAACCAAAAATCGGCCAGGGATTTAGCTCAGCTGAACAAGTACTTGCCAAGTAAGCACAAGGTCATGAGTTCAATCCCCAGTATCAATCAATAAATAAATAAATCCAAAAACAGGTGTGCTTTATCCCCTTGTATCCACCCATTAATTCCTACCAAGTTCTTCCTGTCACTCCATAGCCCTGCTCCGAGCTTTAGTTCAAGTAAGAGTTACTGAGCAAGCCACTGCCAAGCACAGAAGACACAGGGAGTGACACCCTTCTTGCTCCCAAAGACCTCAAAAGGTAGTAGGCAAGGCAGAGTGTCAGAAGGGAAACTACAGATGATGCAAAGTCCAGGTGGGAGGCAGGTGTATGAAAAGCATCAAAGAAAAGAGCAGGCTTAGAAAGGTGCATGTTTGGGAGGTGGGGTCCCCCTCAACAGTAAGATTGCCTTTGTAGAAAACATGGGGGTTTCCAGATGGTGATTCTGGAAACGTGTGCCAGAAGGTGAGGCAAAGAGACGCTAAAGGAGAAGCTGCAGAACATACAAGAAGTAATCAAAATTACAGTGAAAATTTTAGAATATTTAGAATAGTAAAAGATACGCTGTCATTAATCCTCAAAATATTCCCCCTCACTTTGAAAACAACTTTTCAGTCTTCCTTGCCACTTCCTAAAGCAGTTCTAGAAGTTTCCCTTTGTTTGTTCTTAGTTTTTGTTGGTAGTGGTGCTGGTGTTCTTTGGTGAATGTCGTTAGTTGTGCTGCCATGGCTGCCTCAAGGTTCTGAACTGATTCAAAATCATTACTTTTCATGGTCATTTTGACTCAAGAGGCAGAAGTCACATGATTCCAGTTCCAGTAAATAAATAAGGTGGATGTGAATACACTAATGCTTTCAAGACCTGCCTTTCAGCTGGATGGCACTTGGCAGTATTCACTGTTTCGGATCACACTTTGTAAAGACACTCAGGAATGAAGACTTCCAGAACTGCCTCAGAAAGTGGGCAGAGTGATGGAATAAATGTCTTTGAAAAGGCAATGGGTCTTTAATAAAAATACTTCTGACTTAATATTCTGATTGCCCCTTATAGATCACAGGGAACCCTGCATGGTCCCTGCCTTCCAAGTGGCATGACCTCATTGTGTATATGGCAAGTTTTAAACCATTGAGAAAAAAACTACTACATTATAATTTCAACAAATTCAAAAGGCATTTGCTCTCTGCAACTCTAGCCAAATTCCTTTCCATCTTTGCTGGTTTATCTACCTTTGGAAGAAATGGCAATGAGGATGAGGAGCTGGGACACTATACAATGGACAGCTGCCTTACAGGCCAGGCAGCTGTGGGGTGTGTTGCTAGAGAGGCTCAGGGAGCACAATGCACTGGTGGCAAGGTAAGTAGGTAGGTGGGGGACTGTTTTCAATACATACATACAAATCAAATTTCAAACGAGTTGGCTCATATACACGAGCCTTTGGAAAAAGCAAATTTCCCAAAGGCAAAAATGAAGCACAAAATGCATTTGAATATACAGACTTCAACCACCTAGCAAGATGTGGAATAAGGTCACCAACTCTGCCTATTTCTAATAACATAAAACAATCAGTCCTCCATAAACAATCCTGTAAAAATCAGTATCTCTAGAAATGTCTCAGAAACTCTGTCTTTGTTTCTGAATCTCCAAAAGTGGAATTTCAAAATCAATGAAAAGTTACAAATCTTGGTGTTTTTAAAAATACCTCTGTTTAAAATTACAGACATTACCCCAGCATCAGAACCAGCAAGTCACTATTTCTGGAACAGAACCTTTCAGTTCCCAGGGAAATGCAACCAAAAGGGGTCACTAGCCCACAATATATCCAACTTTTAAATGTCTCAATTCTCCTGTTTCATTGAAAGCATTTCCCTATAACGTTTCCCCCTCCTTTTGTTCTAATTCACCGCAGCAAAAACACCAATCACAGACCTCACAGTAGGCATAGGACAAAAGGAAGAAATTTACAGTCACAAAGGCTATTATGAAGCTAGCAATTTCTATCAAGCCTGAAATGAACTATTCTGATAGCACCCCCTAGCGACAAAAAGCACTGCTATCACCAAAGGACCTCTATTCTAAAATTACACAACCATTTACATTTTTTAAATTAATGAAAATATTAACGAGTTTATACTCTTGGGGAGCTACCCCAGTTACAGTCTTGGTTAAACCAGGAACTTTAACCTCTCCAGTCTACTGTTCTAAAATAAAAATAACACCTGCAACCATTATTCTTCTTTGAGCTTGTGGGCTCCTTTGCTTCCCAACAAGAGGAAAACATAAGAAACACACAGCTGTAAGAGCACTGAACTGTACGGCCCACTGAATCACCAGGGGATTTTATATTATACCCATAATGGTTACAGAGGGAGGCCTACTGCTCGTCTATAATTATTATGTACTTGACTCCCTCCTTCATTTACCCAGTTGTATGGAGAACTGCAGAACCAAAGAACATTTTAAAACTTGCCTGCCACCCTCTTCAAAGGCTATACACTTGTCCACAAAATACGGCAACTATTAACACGGCCACAAAATACAAAATACTGAAAGCTCTCCAAAACTGAGATTTTTTTTTTACATGAATCATACAAAGCATATTAGATTATTAATAGAAATGAAATATAAAATAAATGCAAATGTTTTATTTAAAATAAAAAATGGTAATAGTAAAAAGTACTTAAAACATTATTCTTTAATGCCTTGCCCAATAAAATAACAGCACAACTGACTAAAGTGGCCAGTGTTCATGGCTCAGTAAGGATTCAACATGGCTTTGATTCCTCTACGCTGAATAGTCTGATACATGCAAAATCCCAAAACTTTAGCTCAATCTGACTAAAATCTCATTGCTGCCCTCTACTGGGATGATCTGAAACAAGACTGAACTTTGTAGAGCATTTGAAATCATCTAATTTCTTCTCTCATTTTTTAGAACATTCAATAGCTTATAAACTAATTCCAAAATTTCAGGAGGGAGGAAGAAATGTTGTAGCAACTCAGATGTAGTTTCAACTAAAAGACTAAATAGCTTTGGCCTCTGCCAATATCTGACAATATGGCCTTGATCAAAGTAATTCCTTCCTGAGTCTCAATTTTCAAGTCTATTAAAATAAAAGATTATGAACCAGGAGATACTTATGATCCTTCTCCATTTTAAAATTATGTAATATTCTAAAGATTGTTTGACTTGCTCTGAATAGTTGGTTTTTCTTTTCCACCCATATTTAGAAATTTAGAAATGATTCTTAGTGATCTAACATATTTCATCTTCTGAACTATCTTATCCAACATATGTCATATTCAGGACTTCACCTACTGGTATAATGTTGTACTATCTGAGGTAAATGTAAACCAAACATGCAACATGTTTGGAATACACAATAGTGTACAGAAATTCACAATAAATGCCCTCTGTGTATGCCAGTTCCATGACCTTTCCCATGCCCACAGCACATATGCTATGCCCATCTCCTAAAGCATTGATTCTTTGCTACTTTTCAAGTTTTGTATATCCTGTGATGCATGCACTAGGTTGTCCTATCATCTGTCTGCACCTCAGTGCTGGAAGCAGTTTGAGAGAAGTAGAAATAGTAACGGCAGTGATGGTGTCTCCCATAGCAGTAGTGGTCATAAAAATTATAAAAAGTTAATTAACAACACTGCAGTAACAAAATTAGTAATAAAGATAACATGATTATAAAAATAATGAAATGTATTATAATGATGATAACAAGCATTCATTGATTATTTTGTCCCAATCACTGTGCTACACACTTTCAAGGAGTTGCCTGATTAAGTTCTCCCAAACACACTGTATTTGCCTTTTATGAATGAGAAGCTCAACTTCTGAGAGGTATTCAAAACCTGGGATGCTACCAAATTCACACCAGCTACCTCTCTCCCCTTCAGAATCACCAGTACACTGTCATCACATTATTTCCTCCACAACTGTTAGAACCCTGCCACACCAAGTTCCTGCTCACAGTGACATGGGCTTACAGCATCCCCAAGTGGCCATGAATGGCATGGACACCTCCCTTACACCTGTTAAATGGTAGACAACTTGCTCTGAGAATTGACACATATACTTCTATCTTACTACTTAGGCTATTCAACTCTGCGTATCATTGTCCATTCTTTTTTCCTCTTTTTCCTCCCAAGGCAAACTTTACTAGGAAGACCATGTAACCAGAAATAAGAATAGAGGCTCCTTCATGCCTCTTACTAGCTGTGAGACTTTCTGGGCAGATCCTTGTACAGTTTACACTGCCATCTGTAGAGTATGATAATGACAGCTGCCCTATTTGGCTTCAAGCATAATTGTTTGGAACAAGTAAGAAAGCGGACATGAAAGTGACCAGAAAGCTGTGAAAGAATATTTGCTGTGTACATTCAGTTCCTGCTACACACACCCTCTTTCTCTCTTTCTCTCTCTCTCTCTCTCTCTCTCTCACACACACACACACACACACACACACACACACACACACACACACACACTTTGTACCTCTCATGGCAGAGAGGGTTTGCTGCAGAGAGAAAGCCCTCATTCTTGCCCATGGTCTGCAACTTGATAGGTCAGGAAAGAAAACATGAAAATAGCTGAACAAAAACAGCTGAACAGGTAACAGCAGTGAAATAATGACAGTAATTTTTTCTTTCTCTTACAGCCTTCTGTGGGTGTTTCCTCCTTTCTATCATCACACTAACCCTGGAGAAACAATCTCTATCACCATCTCCTGACACATCTATCAGAACTCTGACTGACTTCCAATTTTAGTACATACCTGTAAAACCTCCAGTCTGCTGGAGCCTCAATAACCCTTCTCCTTATTGACATGATATTCATGACATCACTATGGACTACACACCTGCTCCAAGTCCCAGCACAGGACCAGGCATCCTGTGCAGATCAGTGCTCATCTGCACACCAGCATAATACAAATGTCATCAGCTCCCCTGTATAGACTGGGCTCAGAGAGGCTCAGCAGCTCACTCAGTGGGAAGAAAGCTCTGGTTACTGATCCTTGCATCCCAAATGCAAAGCCTGGAGCAGCACAATCTCGTTTACCTAAACCTGCTAGCAAACTGCACCTTGTGCACCAGATTGCCCTCAAAGCACAGAGAAATGCTATCACTGGCATGCTACGAAAGTACAGCCATAAATACACAAAGCATAAATATTTCTTAGGAAGGTTAATGACCCAGTACAGTGAGTATTTTCACTTTACCTTTTGATATTTATTGTACTGATTCAGTGTAATGCTAATGGATCTCTCCTATTAATAATATTTGTGCTTACAACAAAAAAGCTGGAAAATACCACCTGAAACATGACCAAAGTTAAAGTCACCATTGAGAGGATAAGTCGGTATTACGTGCCTCTTAGTATGATACGCTAAGAAGTTTCCTGTCACAAAATGCATAAAGTAAGTCTATATAACAACTGGCATATATTCCCCAAAAGTGTCGTGACTGTAAAGTAAAAACAAAACACGGGACTGTTATCAACTAAAGCAGACACAACAAGTAAGTCATTCTGGGTTGAGTCCTGCACCAGAAAAACAACATCAGTGAGAAATCTGACTGAAGTAGCAAAATTTGATTAAGATTCAAAAAGTATACAATAGTATGTGTCAGTGTTAATTTCCTAATTTTGGTAACTGTACTACTATAACCTATGACAGTGTACTTGTTTTTAGAAAATTCAGACTGAAATAGAAGTAAACAGCACCATGTCTGCAACTTTCTATTTCTCATTTTTTACAAGTCTGAAGATATTCCAAAATAAAAAGTAAAATCATTGGTCAAATTATCAATATATAGTATTATACAAATGTGAATTAACATTTCTAACCAGTGATTCCTAAGCATGCAGGAAAATGAAACAGGGACAACAGTTGTGGGTTCTTAACAAGAAACTTATTTTTACGGGCTGATATAACAAATCCTGGGCCTTAACAATGTCCTGATCTTTGCAATTCACACTGATTTTATGCAAATATAGTACCAATACAATATCCCTTTCTCCTTGACAAAATGACTTAGAATTTTGCTTAACTTTCTTTTTTTTTTTTTTTTTTTTTTGGTCTTTTTTGAGATAGCGTCTCGCTATGCAGTTCAGGCTGTCCTTGAGCTCACTTTGTAGCTCAGGTTGATCTCAAACTCGCAACGATCCTCCTGCCTCAGTCTCCCGAGTGCTGGGATTACAGGCATGAGCCACCACGCCTGACTAAACTTTCTAATGCGGTTTCTTTGTGCATACAGAGAAAGACATTCCAACAATCTCACTTTCCATGAAAACACAGACAACCCTAATAACTGTATATTGAATTTTCTTACCTCATCCTTCTCTAGGGCCAATACATCCTTTGGCTAAGCAGCTGGCATTTACACAACAGTGTAGTTGCTAACCCCTTGCCCTTTATCCTGCTATATGTGGGTTTTAGAAAGCCACAGAAAGTCTGAATGTGGTGACTCAAGGTTCATGTCATTTGCATAAAACTTAGACATCAGCCAACTCTGCAGATTAAATGCTCCTACAGAAGACGCACATGGTCCTAAGCATCTGCATTCCATTTTAACAGAACTCACCAAATTAATCCAGTAAAGTACACAATTGCATATCACATACTTAAGTTTTCAAATCCTAAAAGGTAGCTAGAAATGTGCTCCTAAAGAGTCAGATAAGAAGCCAAATGGCTATGAAGCCTTTTCTTCTCCTGCACAAGGATAAGTGAAAAGTTGAAGTTACATAGCTGCACTTAACTCTGTTCTCAGACATCACTATTAGCATGTTCTCATATAGAACATACGGAGTACGCTGGAGTCCAGAAACACTGGATCTCTCATTATCTTTCAGTACATGCCTGAGGCTGAAGAGAATTCCTACTTCACAGGTAGCAAAATGTAGTGCCAAAGAAAATCTAGATGATACCTAAATTTGTCAACAAAAGGACCAAGAATTGACTACATGTTCTACAGGAGTGAAAAAAACTTCACTAACTTGTATAAATTACTGTGCATAGGAAAAAAGTCATTTGACAACATAAGGTATCAAGGAAGCCACATGATCTGTTTCCATCTTATTTATTTATTGTTTTGGAAATCGAGGTGTCAATCTAGATGAAGGAAAGATCATGTAACCAACCTGGACCTCGTAGTCTGGCTAAACAAAGGTGTGATGGCTTCTAGCTCTCTCAGAAAAAGAACAATGCTAGTGCGGTCACCAGCATTATCTCTACTAACTATGAAAATCACTCAAGTAAGAGAAAAATATCTTAATTTTTGTTACCATAAGGGAGGAAGAAAGAATGTTTTAATAATACATTTCCAATCAACATAGTTGTCTATGTTGCAACTTCATGGAGAGCCTCAGTTGTCATTTAAACAGCAGCATATCCAACGGCTCTCTGTTTCTATTTGAAAAACAACACTGTGAAAATGAAAATTAAACTAATAGCATCAGGTAGCCTCTGAGGAATAAATCTACCACATGGAAGTCAGAGAAAATCAAGTAGGAAAAGCACAGCAAATAGGAAAGTAGCAGAGAAAACCTCAACAACAAGAAATCCATGAATGAAAACCATGAATAACAATAAAAATCTGTGCCAGTTTCTCAACAGAAGTTAATGAGAACTGTAAAAAACAAGGAAATGTGAAGCCATCTTATGATAAAGGTTTTCACTGCACATGGTAATTAAAATAACATTTACTTCTCATGGCTCAGTCTGCACAAGTAACTTCCAACCAAAAACACTGTGGTTGCTTACAGCATCATAAGATAGCAACAAAGAAAGAGGGAGGTTTCCCACTACTCCTAGGAGCAAGTGTATACCAAGCATTTGGGGAACTTCAAGTGAGAGAAAAAAATCATTTCAAGTGGTCTTTCTATGGTATGCTCGAGAATCTGTGATCATTCAGTCAGCAAACATTTCTGGGCACATACTACGAAAAAAGAAATGTACTATAATAGTGCTGTCTCTCTGAGCACACTGCCAAAGAACATATAAGAAAGGAGTACAATAGAGCTGGTAACTGACGTGTGCTTGGTAGAAGTGCCAACTTTACAAAGCTACAAACTCAAGACAACACACTGTGGGCCGCTTTATTTCCTTCAAGTTGCTTAAAGAACTATTGATATTCTCTCTTTACTACCCTATGGCACTATTAAGATTTTTCTCCATTTGAAGTATGGATGACAAAACAAGGCCTAGAGTTTAAGTCCAAAATCAAGGAGCATATCAGATGAAGACATGGTTAGAAAATCACATCTCTCAAAACTCTAGCTGCTTACTGATTTACTGATTCAGATATCTGCAAAATCAGGTGTGGAATACAATATAGTGTGCTACGGTTTGTATTTACAAAGCCTCATGCACTTAAAGGTCGGGTTTTTCAGAGCTGGCTGGATCTAGGGTGTGTGATGCTGGGATTAAAGGTGTAAAACTGGAAATAAGGATACTGCATCCCTGGGTGTAGTTAGCATCACCCAAAGGGCAGGTAGACTGGATGGAATATAAAGGTCAGAAAAAAGGCCGGCCACTGCTCTTTTGATGCTTGCCACTGATTGCTGCCTGCCGCCTTCTGCCTGCCTTGCCATGAACTATTTCTCTGCTGTGATGCTGCTCTGCCATGTCATCCTGCCTTGGAGTCAGCCAACTATGGACTGATATCTCTACAAACTGTGAGCTAAATAAACTTTTCCTCCATTAACTTGTGAGTGTCAAGTATCTTTTATCTTAGCAACACAAAAAAGAATTAAGACACACTGACATGTGATACATAAATTTAAAATGGAAAGGGAAAGAAAGTCACAGCCTGAACTGTCTTCATTTTCTCAAATTCATGGAAGCCCCCAAAAAGATTATGTGCTGTGTTCTGAGAACTACAAATGGCTCAGTTTGGCTAGAGGTTAAATATAAGGCTGGAAATTGAATTGTGCCATAAATTCAGCAATAAGGAACTACCCTTCATAAGATAGGAACCATTTTTTACATTTCTATTTTTTATTTACTCTTGTTATTATTAATTTTGGAAACTATTCTTGAGTGTCTTATACCTTATAGTGTGTCTAAGGAAGAATAAAAAGAAGAAATAGAAATTTAGAAATCTACTACAATTGTCCAGTGGAAAACAGAGGAGCTAGGTGTGGTACATGCCTGTGGTCCCATTAACCAGGACACTGAGGCAAAAGGATGGCCATGAATTCCAAGTCAGCTGCATGTTATGTACTACACAGTGAGTTACAGTCAGCCTGAACTACATGGGGAGACCCTGTTTCAAAAACAAAAAACAGAACAAAACAAAAAATACAGGAGAAAAAAGTTCCTAGCAAAGTGTAGGAGGAAAACATAAAGAGGAAACAGCAAATGAGCAGATGGGGGGGGATAAGATGAGTATGATCTTAGGGTGTGGGGCTGAGATTTCCAGAAGAATTAGAGAGCACAGGAAGATTTGGCTTGGGAGAGGGTCCCACTGTTGGAAATCATGGCAACTGAAGAAGGTGGTAGACCATTTAACAAGGAGCTGGAGGTGTAAGGGTAAAGCACTTGCAAGAAAACGGACCAGGAAAACTGCAGCTGTTAGGAATTAGCTAACAGGATGAGAATGGATGAAACTTTCAGAGTGGGGGAACTTTCCAGAGAGACAGAGAAAGAGAGAGAGACCTTTATAAACAGGCAAACAACAAAAACAGCACAGTCTTCTGTACAAGGATGCTATACAAACCAAGAACTAACAGCATTTAACCTCTTGCTGATATTTTTAGGCATGTGATCTGTCTTACTTTTCTCATTGCTGAGACAAAAAATATTCAACACCCAAAGTTAAAGGAAGAAAAGTTTATGTAGCTCACAGTTTGTGGAGATTTCAGTCCATAATCAGCTGGATCCAAGTCAGGGTATCATGACAGAGGGGCATCACAGAAGTGAAACAGTTTATGGCAGGCAGAAGACAGCAAAAGCAAGCTAGCAAGCCACAAGTGACAACTGCAGCCTTCTTCTGCCCTTTTTATATTCTATTCAGGCTACCCAGTTTAGGGTGGGTACCAAACTAACCAGTGGACTAATTTAGCAATCACACAACATTAATCCCAGAACCTTAATCCTAGCACTGCACCATGAATCAATCTCAGGGTTTCATACTCTAGATCCAGCCGCCTCTGAAAAGCCCCAACTATAACCACATAAGGTTTGGGGGACATGGAGACCCAAGTCAATACATGATCAAAAGTCCTGGGGCAAGATTCCAACAACCCCGGGAGTATCTCCAGGGTCCTCTCATAGCTAGCTGTCACAAGTCTCCAAAATGAGTAGGCATCTCTTAATGTGTTGCTTCAGATGGAAGCTTTGACCTTCTGTGCTTCCTCCTACACGTGCCACTTGATGGGTCATCCTCCCTCAGAGATGTCTGCATGCCAAACTTCTCCAATGTAGACACAACAATCACCCCTTCCAAACCCAATGTTATGGCTGATATCTAAAATGGCCCCCAAAAGTCTCAAGCACATGGAAGGTGACTGAATTGTGGGTGCATAATATTAAATCAGTGGAGGAGTCTATAGCTTGATATGCTGTTAGGAGTCTGGTTGCAAGTGGTCACTGGGGGCATGACTTAGAAAACCAGACTCTCGTCCCTAGGTCATCCCTTCCCTTCTGTCTCTGCTTCCGGGCAGCTGTAGGATGAGCAGCTGTCCTCCCCCAGGCCCTTCCACATGCATGTCTGCCTTGCAGCCAGCAGACTTTGAACTGAACCACTGGAAGCTGTGAATGAAATAAACCTCTCATCCTTTAAGAGTTTCTGTTGTCAAGAATTTTGTCTTAGCAATAGGAAAGTGAACAACACACCCAGAAGCAGCCCATTCCACAGAATTCTGTTTGGGAAGAAAGGCTCAGAGATCTCACCATGAGGTGGGAATGGAAGATCATTCCACTAAGAAGGTTTTACAGTCTGTTTAAAATAATTCTGAAGCATCAGCTAAATATATTTTCTATACAATCTTTGTCCAGTAGTTAACATTCAATTACTTTACCCTAAATAAGGTGTGAGGAGCTGCCAAACTAAACCAAACCAATGGTTATATTTTAAGTTACATCTCAAGTTTCGTATCATAAGTCCATACATAAATACACTCACACATACTATTTAAAAATTTAAAATGTAGAATGGAAAGTTTTTCAAGGAATCATGAACATGATTTAGTTTAGACTACAACAGGGACCACGGTTGTTTTATGAGGGAAGAACTATATGCCACAGATTGACAAAATTACTTTAAAATCAAATCTTTTCAATTTTATCATTTCAAACTATATTTAAAAACTGACCATTCTAGCCAGGCATGGTGGCACACTATTGCAATCCCAGCACTTGGGAGGCTGAGGCAGGAGAACTGTTTGCAAGTTTGAGAACAGCCTAGGCTACAAAGTGAGCCCTAGGCCAGCCTGAACTGCATAGTGAGACCCAGTCTCAAAAAGACAAAAAATTTAAAAATTTAAAAAACAAAAACTGATCAGTCCTCCTTTAAAAAACCTAAAATGAAGCCAATCAAGAATATTTTACCTCCTATATATAAACCTGATCATATCCCTCTCCTGACCTTTCAGCAAAGCTGTTCAGTGGGAAAATGAATCATCTCAATTTCACATTGTTTCCACAACCTAACATTCAACAGCAGACTAAGATAACCAAAAGGCAAAGGCACTGCTTATCTTAGTAATCACTAATCAGATATCCTCTATGTAAAGGGGAAATCCTTTTTTTCTTTTCCTGTGGGTTTCATTTCTCTGAGAGAGCACCAGCTCCTACTGGGTGGCCAGGACTAGTGGCACGTACCTTCTTGGCTCTTTGGGCTATGTCTGGTGTTCTTGTGAGCAGCTTCTCAATCAGGTACTCTCTGTTCTGCAAAACAAATGATCCCAACAGTTTAACACCAAATAAGATACATGTAAATTCATACTGATTTCAAAATAGCAGATTTACTTGGGTTTTTAAGCATGTTACCTTGGCTTTCTGGAAGAATTTGCATTTTAAAAGTTCTGCTGCTGTGGGCCTGAAAGATCAATAATAAATTAGAGTTGAAACAATGACCACTTAATAAAAACACTGCCTTGATGACACAACTTAACTTGAGAGTCTTTCTGGAGGACCAATTTTAGACTAGTGAAACCAAAAAGTAAATTAATCATGAGCTGGCACCAAATAAAACAGTGCCAAAACTTCCAATTCTTTCTAAACATCTCTACTGCAAAACACATAAACTCTTGTAAGTTAAATGCTTGGGGCATGATCAATTTTCCATCCTTCATTCTCACACTTCACTGTGAACTCAGTGTTTTTAAAAGGTGGCAGACTAACAAGTTCATGAGCTAAATTCCTATATTTATTAAGAAACATACAAGCTGCTATATAGTTTCCTGTGCTGTGATTCCCCAGGAGCAGCAGCTACCGCAAGAGGTCTACAGTTCTTGTGCACTCAGGCCTGCCAGTAAATGAGCCTGTCCCAAGAGAATGTGAACTACGGCTTCTCAGAAGGTTATGAGATGATTAATAAAATGCAAATCCACTCCAAAGCATTACTAGCCAGGTCTGACTGTTTCCTCATAGTCAGGTAACTTGTTTCTCTAGCACATATTTCTGTAATCTAAAAGTTAGGTGAAAAGATTTGGTTAGGTTTCATCAAGCATCTGAGTGCTCATTGGATGTTAATAATACTTCTGACTTTGAGCATTTCAAATTTTGGATTTTCAGATTAAGGAGGTAGTACAGTCTTGAAATATACCCAAATCTAAAATAAATCCAGAATCTGAAAGTTCCCAGAATGTTGGATCTAAAATACGAGAACTGTACCTCACAGAAAGTGGCAAGCACTTCTACTGCAGCATCTCCAAGGTGGTTCTTTCACTGTTAGTGATGCTAAGTTTAAAAACTTTAAAAAAGTTTAAAGGTCTTCTCTGCAAAGCTATGTTTCCCCCACTGCAATTAGTAGGTATTCTGTCGGGTAATACTTTGGCACTGTATAGATACCATGTGCCTGAAAAATCTTTCCCTAATGATTTTAGCAACTTTGCCTTAAATAATTATTTCATAGGAGGTTTTCTACTTCCAGTATTCTATGTTTATCTGGGCTTTTCCATAAAGAAAACTTTCTTTTACCAATAGTTTCTTCTAAGAAGTCAGCCATATGGAGCAGGGGTTGGTCTCAGTGGTAGAGTGCTAATGTGGATTGCTCAAAGCTCTGAGTCCAATCTCTAACAGCAAGCACATGTACACTGTACACACACGTACACACACACACACACGCACATACATGCATGCACACAAACACACACACACACAGCACACACCTCATGCAGAAAAAAATCCAATAAATCTAGAGCACAACACAGTAAGACAAGAGGCCTGATATCACCCATAGGGGGCAAAGGCGAAACAGGAGGGCACTGTTCAAGACCACAATATAACAAAGCCAAGTGCAACACATAAGCCGTGACTGAATGTCAGGCTTGGAAAAGAAGCTACAGAATATGTCTAGAAATAATCAGAAATGTGTAATAGCTGGCAATTTTAGAAAATTATTATTCATTTTCTTTCCTAAGTATTGTGGTTATTTGGAAGCATATCCTCATTTGTAGGAAATGCAAGCTGAAATACTAAATGTGTGATTTACTTTCAACAGTTTAATAAAAATGTAGACAAAAAATATTGAAAATGTTAATTATTGAGTCAAGGTAATGATACAAAAGTACTGTAAATTTTTTTCACATTTTCTGTATGTTTTAAATTTTTCACAATCACAAAAATAAGAGAGGAGAAGTAAGCTTCACTGAAATAGGTCTTCTTTCAGATAATCACTACCAAAAGTACAAGCTATACTGTATTATATTGGGACAAGGAGTGCAAGTTCAAAAGGAGTCCTCAAGCTTGACAAGATCAGAAACCACTGCTTTGAACCAGGGAGCGACTAAATGTCCCCAGGGAACAAACCAACACATAAAAAAGAATTAAGAAACGTCATTAAGCACATTAAGTACAAACTGTCTCAGTCTACGGCAGCCATAAACCGTATTTGTGTGCAAAGAAACCGTCCATCTAACTTGATTATTTTTTTCTCCAAGTTTCAAACGGAACACTGTCTACAGGTGTTTGACAAAGATCCAGGGTCTTCATCTCCACTACAATAAAAAGCTGCTGACTGCCAGTTGTTTTAAGTAAATAAAGGCCTAAAAACTGGAAGGTCACATTCTTTGGGAAGCTCTTAAATTCTTGAATTTGTATGAGAACTTAAAAATAAAAAACTATCTAAACACTGAGCATGACTTAACTCTGGCTGTTATTTGAAAGTATAGTCTTCCTGATTGTCTGCATTGTGGACGGTCTTCATTTACTGTATTTTCTTCCTCACAGTCTCTCAGTAAGTATTTACTGGGCACCTACTGTTTGTCAGGCTTTATGCTGGGTGCAGGCACAGGATTCAGGATAAGAACAGAAGGAGATAGTGCTTTGGAAAACAGCCTGGCTACAAAGGGTGAGGGTGCTGAAAGCCTCGAACAGTATGAGTAGCTGCACATCAGACTTCAGAATCTGGGGTACAAGGACAAGGGCTACAGAGAGACTAGGATCACAGCCACTGTGCAATGGCTTGGCCCTCGCAAAGCAAACAAAATTTTAAAAGCAAAGAAGCTATCAGGTGTGATGGCATAAACTTGTAGTCCTAGCTACCCGAGAGGCTGGGGTGGGAGGATCACGTGAGTCCAGGAGCTCAAGGCCAGCCTGAGCAACGTAGCAACACCCCCAACTCAAAGAAACAGAAAAAAAAAAAAAACTAGAAAGTCTACAAAATAACTTAGATTTAATTTTTCTAAAATTTAGAGAACAGAAAAACCTTTAAAAATCAAGAGGATTAAGTAATCACTGTTTTGTCAGCAGCATGGCTGCTCTGCCTAGGATGGTTACAACAGTGCCCCCAGGTGGCCTCTCTGCCACTGCTCTCCTCCTTGTTCAAATCATCATCCACGATGCACCCCAAGTAAGTCAGAAAGAGAGAGAGAAGGAAAGGTAGTCAGTCCTAACCCTTTCTTAGCTATCCTCAGTGACCTCAGCAGCCTAAAACCGAATGTGCTGGACCCCACACCTCCAGCTTCACCACCTCATGCTCTCACACTCTCTCCCTCAGCTATCGTGCTCTCACCATCTCTTGCTCTTTTGTGACAGAGCACATATTGCTCTTCTTGCTCCAAAAGGTTGCATAACCACTGGCACACCCCACTTATCAGTCAAGACACAATTTAAACGCCATCGCCTTCAGAGATACCTCTCCTAGCTTGTACCAGCAGAATTCATTCCTCCCAACTCGGTGCTCACACACTCACTCTCTGCCCATACTCTCCTTCTGTATTTACCTGCATCCATGCCTCTGCCTCCACCCTACTGGGTTCTATGCCCTTCCAAGGCAGGGACCATGCAGGATTCATTGTTATACTCCTAGTACACAAAACTGATACCGCTCCATTTCATGCTATGATCACTCAAGAGGGGAAAGTGAAGCTGCACTAAAACTCCTGCAGCATCAGAGTCTAAGAACCTGTTCCATGTAGTTGGAAACAGCAGAGAGATGCAATAGAAATAAGGGTCATGCCACCAGAAAGGGAAGGAGGACAGTGGAAGTGCCACGGTGGAGAATCAAAATGCTCCCCTCTTTCCTCTGCCTCACCCCCACCCTCCTGCACACAAAGGGTCAAGAGTGGGGCTGAAGTAGAGAGAAGGCTGGGAAATGCCAGGCATACCTTGAGATACAACACTGGGGAAATCTTTCCTGTCTCCAGCAAGGTCATTTCTATAGTAACCAAAACGATGAAGGGGAGAGCACACCGCGGAAAACCCCTTCCTCTGTACTCCACTCTACCCATGGCATTTATCAGCAATACAAAAACACGGTGATATAAGTCTAAAGTGGCTTCCAGAAATTTCATTCATTGTTTTTTTTTTTTTTTTTAAACAGGCTTAAATGTTAAGTTATAGATCATTCCAATTCCCTACCGAGAATAAACAGCAGGTCAGTCATTTTTTTTATGCTCAAGTAGCTGAAGTGTTTAAAGCTTTGGGGTAAAAATCTCACATGTGCCCAAATTATCTCCATGAGAAAGTATGGAGGAAAGGAACTAGGAGAAATGAGGCAAGAAACTGATGGTGGGTGTGAGGAAAGCAGAAAAGCCTGGTGCCCATTTCACCTTGGTGATTTTGCGGTTTCAGCTTTTGTCTATTTTTTTAGTTTAATGACATAGTAACCAATAAACGGTTATTGTGGAGCCATTCCTGCCACCTGTCTTTTAGCAAAGAACCGTAAGAGAAAGAATTCTGCATGATCATGCCTGTTAGCAGACCATGGCTGCTAACAATCAGCAAGTAGTACAATGTAATAGAAAAACAAACACTGTCTTACAAGAAATGTTAAAATACTACTAGCAAAGGAAGCAATGGTCCAGGCTAATTGGTGACTCAATTTTAAGTCCTTTAAAACAATGCATTAGTCTGCAAATACCAACATTCTCAGAAAAAAATCTCTTAAAAGGATTCAGTTAATACATATGGGTGAACCAAAGTCCACTGAGACTTAAAATAATTCTCAAAAGATCTGGAACAAATATGATACAGTTTAAATAGTTTCAACATCTTGCATTAATACATTCCAACTGCTCACTGACCTCAGGCAGAGCTGCTTTTCTCACCCCACCCTCCTTCAAGAAATATCCAACTATTCATTTCTAATGGATTAATCTATTATCCACCCTCCAATTGCTAAAAGAAAATGATTGTTCTTTTCACACATTGACATCCATACAAAATATGTAATCTATAAGACCAAAGTTCACCCTTTTAAGAAATAGCAAGATGTTCTACTCTGCACATAAAAGTAACTTTGTCTATCTTAGTGCAAAACACAGACCTCCAGGAGACAAATGGCTCCAACATGTCAGTTCTCTCTTAAAGGAAAATCTCATGACCCCTCATGTTTGACAAAAGGCATATCCACTTCACCTTGAGACTAAGAGCTCCTGCATGGCAGAAAATCTATCCTGGTTACTGTTTCCCTATGACATATATAACTATGTATATATTTTTTCCATTGCCCAAAATGTTCTCAGCAATCTTAGGGTTTTGGTACCCAATAACTACTTTCATATCATAGGTAGATGATCCATATGCAAGCAACCAAAATAAATAAAAATGAACAAGAGTTTTCCCAATTGACTTGAATCTAGTCCCTGTTTCTGAAACTCTTTACAGTGGGTTGAAATCACCTCCCCAGATTATAAATTCTGTCTCTAGGTGTTCAAGAAATAGTACCGACTACACAAGACATACGAGACACTGCACACATGATGAGTAGCTCAGATCCTTCTTTTAAAATACTTAGGAATTTATGGGGAATCTGGGTGTGTAAGTCAACAAATGTACACAGTGTAATAATTGCTACAAAACCCGTATCATCTAAAATCACTGCATAAAATTACAACACCTCTACTTGGACGGGGTGGGGGGAGACAAATACTGGATGGCAACCTCAGTTTTCTGTGGCCACAAGGATGCAGGGCACTATAGTCACATTCTATCCTCCAAGGAACCATATGAAATGTATTAGGCCCACTGTACAGAGCAGGAAATCAAGTCTGTCTGTAGATGGGGACAGAGACAGGAATCTCACCCAGATGTATCCAACTCTAAGAAGATGCAGCATTTGAACTAAGTACAAAAAATAATTGAAAAGGGGGCAAGAAAGAACAAGAAACTTTAAATAGCATGAGCAAAGAGAACTAAAAATATTTTGGAACTGTCACAATTTCAGAATTGTGTCACACAATAACTTATTTTA
This sequence comes from Cavia porcellus, assembly GCF_034190915.1. Lineage (NCBI taxonomy): Eukaryota > Metazoa > Chordata > Mammalia > Rodentia > Caviidae > Cavia > Cavia porcellus. The sequence goes on from NW_026947495.1 coordinate 56,488,341, forward strand.
TCAATTCAGTAATGTATACATATTTTAAAAGGATATCCCATATAAAAAATGATTCAATAATATTACTTTTTTCCATTCTCACATACCATGAATTATTTTCATGTGTTTGTTTTTTTCCTCCAAATTCCTCAGTAGCCACAGCTTTTTATTAAAAGAAAGTACCACCTAGGAAGCTGATATCCACCTGCCAGTCTACAAGTGTTATAGAGAACAGCTATGTAACTGTAGGACACATTAGGTTACAGAGAAAATATCTAAAAGTAGACCTTAAACTATTAACATTTTCTACACTGCCTATGTTATTAAGAGAGTACAGTGAGGGAAATATTTTGTAAGACCCTGAATTTATGATATACAGCTCCTTTCTAAAGGAATTTTTATTTTTTTATTAGTATTTTGCTGACATTGGAAGGAACTTCATATTTGAGCTCATATAATAAAATGTGGAAAGATTTTCAAGATTATTGAGAAATAAAAATGGCCTGTAACTATACTGTATGTCAATCTAATTTATTTTGACCAAATTACAGACCTCCTACAGAAACAAATTGTTCAATCATGAAGTACACTACACTATCCAGAACTACTTTCTTAACAAACTGGAACTCTGTGACATTACACAGCACCACCACTAGGTGGGATCTCAACCAGTTCAAGTATCTCAAAGATTAGTAATAATCCAGAGCTAACTGGAAAGAGGAGCACTGTACCTACTTCTCTCACTGGGCAATGGAGGATCAAACCATCTTCTTGGTGAGGTCAAAATTTTACTTTTGACAATGATGCCAAATATAAGGAGCATACAAGGAGATGCTAAAGAACAAAATGAGAATCTAAGAGCATTTTTCACCCAAAAGTAAAGAAAATTCCTCTACCCACAGTCTATTAACACCATAAGAAAAATAAGCCTTAGAAATAAGACCAGAAATAGTCTGTATTACTTATAATAAATAATTTCAAGATGCTTCATAGTCCAAAAAATCATAAAAGTTGTCTATTTAGAGAAGGAAAGCCTAAGTGAAACAATACTTTACTGTGTAAAGTTAAAAGGCTTAATGAGTTTCATGAAGAATTTAAGATAAAAAGAAAGGAATCACTTCTAACAGCAGGGACTGTCCTTGAAAGAGAAAATCAGAAAAGTGGTACCACGCTGTAAGACATAAGTGTAAAATGGGACAAGAAGGGCTGCAGTGGACGAAGGATGACACCACACACCACCAAGTTCCCACAAAGTGAGCTTCACCCAGACATGGCCTGGGTGTAGCTCACCCCGTGAGCATTCTCCTTTAAGCTGTAAAAGCACACTGGGCTCCTGGAGTATTTCAAAGTGATGGAACTTAAAAAACAAGCAAATTCACAAAACAGACACACGGTGTGGGCAAAACCCACAAATAAATAGGAAACACTAAAGTTAATTTAAAGTCATTTGCTTCTGTTTATAAGATTAATCTTTCTAGGCATTAAAAAAAAAAACTCCTTAATCTTCTTTACTGATAACCTTTTCAATAGCACAAACAACTTGTTCTGCAACTAAAAGGAAGCTCATGCAAAATTCAATAGCTCTGCCTGGTTTAGACCGCAGCTAGCTGGATATTCAAATCCTGAGAGGTCATTCAACCTACACAGTGCAGAATATTAGCTCAGCTTCTGAATGCAGCCCTGCCAATTTCTTTTGATTTCTGTTTAACTTCATTTCCTGTGATTACAGAGCCCACACCTAACAAACACAGTGAATCTTATTAATGAAAATTTTTCTCTGGTTCCCTGCGGTCCTCTACCCACTTCTTTCCCCTCTGGGCCTTGGCTGCCTTCCACTAACAGGATGGAAATCTGGGGACCAGAGCAGGGTTCCCATGAGGCTATATGTGCCTTTCTAGTGTCCTCATGCAGTCTTTCCCGGCCACAAACAAAGCGTTGTCAGAATTCAAACCAGTTCATTAACTCCTCCACTGAATCTGACATACCTTTTGGAAGGATCTTTCTGAAGACACAGGGACAGTAATTTTCTAAAGGACTTGCCATACTTTTTCATCATTTCTTTATCCTCCACTCCCGTTTCTAAAGTAGGTGGATCATTCTGCAAAGTCAACATTAACACCTGGGCCAGAAATAAAAATGAAGACAAAAATCTCAGTTTAGTAATTGCTACAACAGAATTTTTAATTTTTTACAAAAGCATCAAGGCTTTTCTTTGATTAGGTAAAACATGCTTTCCGATTAACTTTTTAACTTTCTAGACACTATGCATTGAAAATACTCACTATGCACTGAAATTTCCCTTTGCAAATTTGTTCATGTACCCTTTAACCTCTTTATTTCACTGACACAACTTGAGAAATTTGCTCTGTGTATTAAGAATGATCTCCCAAAACAACCAGGACAGAATTTTCTGGGAACTGGCTCGCACAGGGCCTCAAGGAGATGTAACTCCAGCCCCAGTTGGTTGGGAAAGAGGCAGTGGAGGGGAGAGACGTTCAAGTGTGCAGCCCATTCATAAGAAAGGAACTGCCTGTACTCGGACTCTGCAACATATTATCAGCCCTAAAAATAAAACCAAAACATCCCAGGAGGTAATGATTTCCTTTTAAAAAGAAAAGAGAAAAAATATGCAGAAAATTACTAAAAAGGCTTGGAAAAACTGAAACAAGAAGATACTGAAAGATAACTAGAACATAACTGAGTTACAAAAAAAACACAATCAGATCCAAAAGCCATGCTGTCTTAGAGGGAACAAAACAAAATAAAATAGCACTTCAAATCAAAAAGGTAAAAATCCCACTCTTTCATACTAACATCAAAATTACTTGGTTCAAAAAAATGCAGAATGTGTAATAAACTATTGACCTACAAAATGAATAAGCCTCATTAATAAACAAATTAGCCTTGATTTATGTAAATGATATACATGTCAAGACTTTTTCAGACACCTTCAGATGTGTGAATAGATGAAGGAAGTGACAGTTTATTATTTGTGGAGGATAATCACCAAAAGGAAAATGTGGGAGACTGCAAACTTTGAAGAAATATACTAAAGGATATCAGATTGAAACAAGCAAGTACCATTTTATATTTATTGGAAAATACTAAGAAGTGGAGAAAGGAAAAAAAAGAAGTAAGTAAAGCTGGATGGAAGAAAAAGTCCTCAGTTATTCCACAGCTTTTTTTTTTTCAAAAGATACTTTCTGTTGTCTACCCATCAACCTTTAAATTCTGTGCTAATAAACTTGGATACATTTAAAAAGATACAAATACTTAATAAAATGTTAAGTACAAAGATGTAAAATCTCAACAAAAATGTTAAGGATGCATATAGAAATAAATATGTATCAAAAAAAAAGATAGTGAGAGGGTGTGGGTACAGCTTATATGCTTAGCATGTGTCAGGCACTGGATTCAATCCTTAGCACAAGAGGAGGAAAGAAAGGGGAGAGTGTCAGAGACAAAGAGACAGAGAGGAAGGACGAAGGGAGCATGGAAGGGAGAGAGGGAGGGAGGAAAAAGGAAGGAGGAAGGAAGAAAAAGAAAAGGAAGACGGAGGAAGGATGTGAGGGAAAGAAGGCAGGCATTAACTTCACTAACACTTTAATAGAGAATGTTGGTGATTGATAAGATTATGGATGATTATCTTTCTTCTTTATTCTTATTTGTACTTCCAAACTTTCTCCAATAAGAAAATATTATTTTGCAGAGCTGGGGCATGAGGTTACCGGGGATCAAACCCAGAGCCTAAAGTTTGCTAAGTATGCCTCCTATAACTGAGCTATATCCCCAATCTTTTAGTTTTTTAATCAGTAAAGCTATTTATCTTTCTTTAACTTCATTTTAATTCTTACAGTTTTTCCCAATAAACATTTAAAAAACCATAGACCATACTATTTTTAAAAAAAATACTTTCAGAATCTCTACTGAATTATTTGAGTCTCAAAAAAAAAAAAAAAAAATCCAGTTGGAGAAATTAGCTCTGATGCTACCATAGAACTAAGAAAAATAATGAGGTAGGCCAAACAAAAGAATAATGAAGAAAATAGAATCCAAAGTACATTTCTTGGCTGGTCTGAGTGCAGTGGTGTTTACAACTAATTGATCACAACCAGTTACAGATTTCTTTGTTCCTTCTCCACTCCCACTGCTTCACTTGACTAGCCAAAAAAAAAAAAAAAAAAAAAGACAAAGTACATTTCTTTGAACTATCGACATTACAATAAAAAAACAGGGGTGAAAATGGTGTAGACCTAAAAAAGAAAGACCTAAAAATCTGGGAAATCCCTCTGCAAAAATGACATCACTATCATCTGTTCTATGTCCTTTGAGGACCAGGGACTGTTCTGATCTCAAAGGAGTAATGACCACCAACATTGGTCACAGCTATTGGTTTCATCAACCTGATCACACTCTTTTTTCAACTCTGTGCCAAGAATATAAATCAAGCCCCGAAGCTGGAAACTGTACTTTATTTATCCCTTCTGTCCACTGAGAAAATCACATTCAATTTGGCTGCATTCCCTCATTAATTCTCATAGCTACAAAAAGCAAGTATGTTCAAGAGAATAGAATACGTCATCCAATCACATTTCACACCCGTCACATTATTTCCAACAGTAATTACTTTCATAGGAGGATATTTGTGATAAGGTGCTGCTCCTGTTGCTAATTCAATGGCAGTTATTCCAAAGCTCCACATGTCAGCCTTGAAGTCATAGCCTCTCACCTAAGAAAGAAAAAAAAAGTAGAAAAATCACAATAATGCAGCTAAACATCACAAAGTCAGTATTCAGTCAGAAATCCAGAGCTGTCTATGCACAAGTTTCATTCAGTCTGCTAAGAGATAACAGTTGAAAATTAAAGTTACATGATGCACTTTTCTATAATGACTGATCTGAATGACATGTTGGTACATTTAATGATGTATGTACATATATACATATATCATATCAGTTGAGGTAATGTTGTTTTACCTGTTCCATGACTTCAGGGGCCATCCAACATGGGGTGCCAACAAATGTTTTTCTTACTTTATTCCGCGTAACATCACCCCCTGTTGCTAAGAATGCACTTACCCCAAAATCTGAAAGAAAAAATTTAAAAAGCCAACCTTACTTTAGGTTAAGACTCTACTGCTTATATAGCCTTACTTTTTTTTAAACATCTCTTCCTCAAGAACTCTGTAGCTATCGTGGCTTTCCTCACAATAGCCTGCCCTGCATCCTCCAGGGTGTGTTTTGATCTTTTTCCTCTTTTACTCAGCCCAAGCTTGCGCTGCAGAACCAGTTTCTCGCTCCCTCTTCACTTTTATTTTTTTAAATAACTTTGCCACTGTCTTTTGCTTATTTCATTCAATTAAAAAACAAGAACTCTGAAGTGTGGTGAACTGCTATGAACTGTTCATGGAGCTGTCAGGCATGTGCCAGGGTGGCCCTGCCATCTTCTCTACCCTGTACTAAGAGCACACAGGTGAGGGCCTGCAAGTCCACCAGTCCAAGTGCCTGGCACCCAACTATCCTTTTTACTGAAATGGCATTGAAAGTCATCATTAATCATCAAGGCTTATAACACCATTGAAAATAAAAATACATTTTAAATGAATATAAAATGTCCTATCTTTTAGCCAAGATTCATTTCCACAAATTATTTATTTTAAAAAATCACTAAAGAAAGTAAAACTAAAATGTGGTATAGCCGCTTTAATTCCAAGCTGCTAGTGTTTCAACAATCTTTTTAAACAAAAAATGAACAACACTCCACATTCCCATGTCCTTGACTAAACAGCAGTCACTAACACCTTAGCCAAACTCATAATAGCAATTACACCAACCCAGGTACTCAAAGCCAACTTGACTACATTCACTCTCATGCGGTTATCAACAGAAAGAAAAAACTCAAGTCAGCAAAAACCGGTGTTTTCTGATGTATGCTTTCTGGATAATTTTCAGAACTACAGATGGTCTGGTCTATATAATCAAAACAATACTTTTCTGTTTATCAGAATATTATTTATTAGATTTCATTATCTATAAAGATTAGACATGCTGTATGTGCACACAGGCACATGTGCATGAATTATCTCTGTATGTGATTCTACAGAAGAGAGCACCTGGCATCTGTTAATACATGTGATCCTACTTACATTTTAACATAAAGGTCAAACACAGTTATTAAATTAAAGTGCCAACTATACTCCAGAGTAGTATACTCACTGGTGACAGCCAAGTTAAGGACTCAAAATTGTAGATAGTAATTTTAAAAGGCCACTCCACACCTCAAAAGGACACAGGTATGTGGTTCCTGCGAACTGCTCTAATACAACTTTCTTTCGTTGACTGTCAGGATGACATCAATACCCAAAGAACAACCTCAAGTATAAATCAAGGTAAAATCGTAATGACATTTTGCTCTAAGTTGTTCGCATTAACTTGGACAACTGTGTGACTTAATAACATTGTTAAGTATTTCTCCACATACAAGTATGCTGTTTCATTTTATTTACATTTAAATACCATATACTTAACTCCCAACAGGATTTCAATCACAAACAAAAGTAAAAAAAAAAAAAAAAAAAAACAAGTAAGCCTGTTGCAACTGCTATTCTAATGCTAGTATTTAGCAAAAGCATATTCTGAAAAACTAATTTAATTCACATATATGGGCCCAACTTTAAAACTCTAAATTCTCTTTCTACAGTCAGGAAAGTACAGCTTGTGGAAGGAAAAAAAAAAAATCTCTTGAGCCAATCAAATCACTAGGAAGAAGATACAACTGATTCTCTTAAACAAGAGTTAGGTAAATTAAGTCATCTGAAAGCATCTACTATATCTGGTTAGAGAAAATGTAAGGCTTCTAAAATACTTCAATTGAGTTAATATTTATAAAAAGAAGTTCAATAATAATTCAACATTCAACTTTGTTATGATTTTATAAAGTGATAAAATTCAATGAATTCAACATTCAACTTTGTATGATTTTATAAAGTGATAAAATCATCTGTAAATAAATATAAATATGGATAAAAGTTGCTTTAAAAATAATTTTAAATGGAACTGAATCAACTGTCTACTGTGAAAACTCTTCTTAAAAGACATAGCCATATAAAAATCCAGTTATAATTAGATATTTTTTTCAATTTTTTTATTCACAATTTTTTTTATTTTTAAAGAGGGTAAAATTAAACTGAACAAAACATCGTAAGATAACAATGTAAGAGACAGATTTCAAAGCAAGATAACAGACCTTCACTATCATACTGTCTCTTGTTTTCTTCCAAATATTTGTCTATATTTTCACATACAATGAACTCATACAAAACAAAATAGTATAAAACTGATCAGAACAGGATGATAAAGGCATTTTAGGTCTTCAAGACCAGACAATAAGGAAGTTAACAATGGCTGCCATAATGTCGCTCATTCTCTTCAAAATCGCTCTCCATACTTTCATGTATGTTGAAATTAAACAAAACAAAACAGGCTAAAGTCCCTCTGAACAAAGGATAACAGTACTGTTGGATTTCACATCATGACACTACGAATCAGCAGAGTACTTTAGTGTCTCTTTTTCTTCAAAGTAGCTGTTCATTTCATCATGCATTATATTACTGATTCTCATAAACTATTTAGAAGTTCTATGCATTCATGAGTCTCTACATGTATACCTATACTTTCTGTATTAGAGGTAAACAACAAAACAAACCAAGACAAAACGAAACAATTCCTAGAAAAACACGAAATGAAAACGACATGTAAACAACAATAGCAAAGAGCCCAGAACATTGACAGTATAGGCCTTCTAAACAAGGTGGGGAAAAAAATGTTTTCAACTCTTTAAAGTCATTTTAAAGGCTGGAAAAATAGCTGAGAAAGATGTATAGTAATAACTCATTACGGACAATACCCCTTTCAACATATCTTTCATGAGGCACATATTTATTCATAGAACTTTAAAATTATAAACAGATGGTTAAATGTCTTTAAAGCTCAGAACAAAAATTCCAGAAGCAGAAAACACCCATCCCAACATCCAGTAACTCTTATAACTGTAGAATAAACATACAGTTTGCTCCTATATAGTATGGCTAATGTGTATGCACAGAGATTTGTATGTACTGAGGAATAGAACATTCTGACCAAAGTACATGGTGTGCTTATACAAACAGGAAATTTGATATATTCTGTTGAGACAGGTCACACATAACAGTGAGAAGAAAATGGCAGAAAGTAAAGTGAAAAGCCGCCTGTCTCCTAAGAGGCACATCTGTACAACCAAAAGGAATGCAGCCAGACACACGAGGGTCAGAAACCACAAGTGCTCCTCCAGCAACACAGACCCAAAGGCTCATATGACAATGTTAGCCGGCCCCTCTTCCTATCTGCAAGAGTCACTGGAAGAGATGAGTAAAAGCTGCTTTTAGGAAAAAAACAGAAAGAATGCCTTCATCCTGATAACTAAAAGGTCCTAACATCTTCCAAATCCATCTACTTCTCTTCCCCACAATCACGGCCCCTATTTCAGCCACTGTTACTTCTCGCCAAGATTCCTGTGGCAGCCTCGAAGTCCCTAAGTGCTTGCTCTTCCCAGCACCAAGCTCTAGCAACCAGGCTTTGCAGCACACATAGCCCTCTCTGTAACTCTTGGTGGGCTCCTTGTCCCCTCAGGATGAAGTCAAATGCTGCATGCAGCCTAAGGCAGAAACCTAGTTCCCCTTTCTTCACCCCCATCATCTGTTCCTCTCCCAGATCCAAACATTTAGCTCTAGCCCCAAAACTGCTGACTTATTTTTCATCCCATGACCTCCGTCCCTCAGTGTGGCCTCTAAACTGGTGTTTGTACTTGGTGGACATCTTCTCCTCCGGAGGACAAAACCAACAGGAAGGAGTATTTGCTCAGTCTTTCTTAGTGACAGATGCAGTCCTGATATCCTGACTTGTGATGTGATGTGCTCCCATCACCTTTGCCTCATCTGTGGAGTAATTCTGGCCACTTCCTTATTTTGATGTGTCAATGCTAAGCCTCAAGGAGGTGTGGCAAGATTTGGGGGATGTAGTTACCAGATCTGGGGAGTGGTAGATCTACAAACGGGCAAGAGCTGAGTATCACAGTGGTAATGCCTAAGATAGACTATTACCTAGCTGTGTGACTGCACGAGAGACTTAACCTTTACAGGCTTCTGCTTCCTCGCCAGGCTTCTCACTAGGTCTATTTTTATATTACTTCACATTTATGAGATTCCCTTACTTCTTTTTACCATATATAAATATTCCGTACAATAACTGGTAGGTGGAACCATAAGCTACATTTCTCTGCCCTTTAACAAACTAGGCGAGTAGGCTAAGGGGACAGCATTAGCATTCTACAGCTGTGGATAGAAAATAAGAGAAAGATATGTTTCCTAACTTTAAAAATATTAGCTTCTCTGTTCTTACATCATGTACTATGTCTAGCCTTGGTTTTGAATGACAGCTTTGTTTTGCCATATTTGACTTTATTCTCTTCCAAAAAAAAAAAAAGTAGTAAGAACTAAAGAGTAATAAAACCCAAAATGTGTAAATTTTGTTGTACAAAGGAGAGGGAAAGAAAGTGCTCTAAGGGATACAACTACAAGTGTGTTTAGGGGTGTTAAATAGCTGACCATATTAATGTTTTTGGTTGGATCATTGAACACAACTGTTTGCAGTCTCTCTGTTTGAATGTTCACTTTGTATGCTTTGATACTGTGACTTGAGCAACTATCTCTAAGATGATAATGTGTAATCTATTAACTGGTGATTTCTTACTGGGTTTTTTTTTTTTTTTTGGTAGTTCTGTATTACTTGTACCCTTACACTGCTATTGTTTTGTTTTGTTTTTTCTCTTTTTCCTTTTAAATAAAATTTAAAAAAATAAAAAATGAAAAAAAAGAAACTAAAAAAAAAAATATATATATATTAGCTTCTCAGTAGCATAAAATCTGAAATAACAGACGACAGTAAAGTCCAGTGCTCTGTTCCCTCTGCAGGGCAGATGAATTCTAACAGTAGTGGTCATGAAGGACTGAAGCCAAATTGGCCCTTGGACCAGACCTTGAAAATGAGGTAAAGGGGGCTGGGAATTTAGTTCAGAGGCATAAGTGCTTGTCTGACAAGCTCAAGATCATGGGTTCAATTCCTGGTGACAAAAAAAAATTAGGTAAAGATTTGGACAGAAACAAATTCCTAAAAAAGCACAGCGTGAGCAAGGGACAAGTGTGGAACCAACAAAAAAAGCTTCCTGACAGCTGCCAGGGTCAAAAACTCAAATACCAACAGGGCCAGGCAGGGACATCAGGGAGGAAGGAAGGTCCTGAAAATCAGCAGCACAACCTCAGCAGCTTCTCTGCTGGGAGAGCCAGCCCTATGGAGCCCCACGGGCCCACACTCAGCTTCAAAGCTTCTGCCACTCAGCTAGGAAAAAAGGCTGCTGTGGGGGAAATGTGGAGTGGCTGGGACCTCTCATTTTCTCAGAGAAGCCAAACGTCAGAATCTTTATGTTGATTCTTCTTGGCAATAAATCTATTAAAATAAAAAAATAAAAATCAGAAAAGCAATTCCTCCTCAGTCAGTCTACAAAACTAACCTGCCAAATAAGTTGTCTTGATGACTGCATGGGTTAGTTAGTGGGGATGTGTGGTACTGCAGACTGAACTCAGGGCCTTTGCACTGAGCTACACCTACAGTCCTTTTCATTTTGAGATAAGGTCTCATTAAGTTGTCTAGCCTGGGCTCTAATTTGACAGTCTCCTGCCTCAGCCTCTCAGAGTACTGGGATTATAGGCATACACTATGACTTATAGGTAGGATGCCTAAAATTTACCTTAAATTTGCAACATATATCATGTGATATAATTTGCAATTCCACAACCCAGGTGGTCAGCTGGCCTTCTAACCAAGAATGCCCACTGCTTGAGAGGGACGAGCAAAGCACTTCATTCAAGATACCAGAAACAGTTGCTACAAGTATTTCCACTATCTGTATCTAAATATAGATTAAGTATGGCCAGGTGAGATATCAGAAATGGGTTTTTATTATTAGGGGAAACAGTAACCTACAGAGCAGCATGATGCTATAAAAGGCTTTCTCTGGTAAAGAAAAAAAATTTTCAGCACATAGAATGGATAAAACATTTAAAATATTTTCCCCACCCTTTCATGAATAGAATAAAAGAATTCAGGCTGAAGTATAGGCAATATCCACTTTTATGTGTATGTCAATGTCTGATGCCAAATATATAGGTAAAAGAAAACTACATCTACAATCTTGGCATGTGTGCCTCAAGTGAATTTTTCTTGCACCTACACAAAAAAGAAAACAGGGATTTCCTTGGGCTCAAGGAATAAATCATGACAAATGGTTCGGGATATGTTTGCTAATGAATGGCAAAATTAGTTTGAAAATAAATTTTCTTAAGCCTAAGAGAGAGCTTTGAGTAACCAACCCTCACCTATCTCATATTTCTACACATCTACTATTGTATTTTAACAGGAACCTAAGCTGTCCATGGGAAAAAAACTGGCTTTAGGTCAATTCAACACTTGAATTAACACTTTGTTAAAGACTAACAAAACCAATGTTTGATAGCTCAGAGCTTCCTAAAGTGGGCCTATAGTGGAGTACTATGAATAGTGATTCCCTACAGAGCTCTGAGTAGCTGGCTGGGGGTCAGATGGAGTCCTAGTTTCTTTAGAGGCCCCTGAAAGTATGTAGCTCCAGGAAGCCTCATTTTCTCAATGACATGATTTTATAAAGCTGGGGTAAGATTGCTGAAGATCCAAGAATCAAGGGAGAGAACATGTACCAGATCCAATTAGCAACCATGACTACTGTTGCTCTCTCTTTCTCTAGAGAAGAAATTGGGGGGGGGGGGGCGGCACGGGGGTATCTGTACAGGGTGTTCAAGAAGGAAAACGGGCTGCAAGCAGGCAGACCATAGTCCTACCCAGCAGTAACATCAACAGGGCCAGTATGTACACAGACTTGAAATAAGAAGGATTGCACAAATTCTAAAGAAAGTACAATGGTTTAGTGGATATTGTACTTGAAAACAAGGAAGGAATAATATAGATTAAATGACTTGCCAAGAAATACACAGCAAGTTATTGAGGGTCTGAATAAAATCCACAGCCCTTCACAAAGGGAGTTAGCCACTTCACCCAGTCTCCCTTTCAGGAAAATTCAGAGTAGTTTTTCCCGCTGAAAAGGAAATCCAAAATAAAATAATGGCGTAATATCCCATGACTTCTAAGCTCTTCCTTGAGTACAGATCAAGTTGTGATTACTCAACTCACAAAACTAGTTCGCAGCTCTCTGGCTAATCCTAAATGTCATATTTATATCATCAAAAACAATCCCTTTATAATTTGGCTTGATTCCCAATCAGGTTCCCCTGCCTCATAGGAGACTCTTGCACTGAACACCTGGGGCATCCTCAGTACTGCCAGCATCCAGTTACCCTAAAGCCCACAGATTAAAAAGGACACCCCTGAGAAGTATACAAAGACCGATATTGTAACTTAAATTATGCAAAATGCATAATAACAGGTACAGAGCAGAAGCAAATATTTTCTTAATTCTGTTAGGAACAGACTATAGAAGTGTTTTTAACAATGTGTTTCGATCTTCTCATGCTGTGCTTACACTGGAATGTGTGTCAGCGGCACAGCACCCGACTCCTGTTCAGCACACCCCCCTATCCAGGGGTAGCCCAGGCTTATGCACTGTGGGCTGGCACAGTTGGGACTTAGACTCCTGTCATTCCAATGACAGCCACCATGGGAAAATAATTAAATATACTGTTACATAACCTGAACAACGTGGGAAGAAAAAATGTACTCCTGGGCCCAGTGTGCCACACTCAGAACTGAAAGTACCATCTCTGGCTGGAATTCTACCCATTTTCTTGGCAAAAGAAAGCAAGCATCAACCACAGGAAGCCACAGTATTTGCAGCAGTAAAATCAGAAGCATGTCTCTTCCATTGCAAACCAGTCTCCTTATTCCAAATCACAGTTCTGATCATAGCATTGGTCAGCAGAGGCTCATTCCAGACCACAATTCAGCCAACTGGGCTCCCACAATGGGTACTGTGTCCTGACAATTACAATGCATATCCAGTTGTCACATACTTTGGCTAAATCCTGTTTGCATCTTTAAATGGTCAAGTCATCATTTCTGTTCACTGCTTTAAATGTATAATTAAAACCAAGACTACATCTACCAATTCTTGGTTATTTTTGTTTTTAAACTAAATAGGAGAGACTTTTCACTTTCCTGGAGGTTTGCCATCATCAAATGTCATCATAACTCCCCTAGGCACTGAGAACCAAGTCTGAGTGGAAATAAAGGTTGTGCCTTCTTCCTGCCTTCGATGAAACCCACTACAGAACCTGAGGGAGCCAGGGGCAGCACCACCTCAGAGGAGACAGAGGACACCCGAAGCATCCAGGTGGACGCTATGAATGGTCTGTGACTAGAGCCCTGTTCAGCAGAAATCAGCACTACCCAGGGCAAGTTCAGAATGCAAAGCCCAAGAGTCCAAGTCAGGATGTGGTAAAACCTGGGACAGCAGCCACCAACACTCATGAGTTTGTTTCCTTCTTGAAATAATGCCACTGTGTTCCCAGGAGCAGTTTCCCCTGTTATTACAGTTATTTCAGCACAATCATGAATGTGTGCCCAACTGTCAAAGGGCCAAACAGTGACCCATGTGGTGTAGTATATGTGGCCCTATTCAGAGGCATACGATAGGGCCTGACCAACCATCGATAAGATGAAAGAGAAGAGGATAGGCAGCAAGGGGAGGATCCAGTGACCCCAGAGGAGTCAGGTTTCTACCCTAACAAGGCACACTGGAATCAAACAGCACAGAACCTAAGTTCCAGTTACATTCCCTGCTAAGTCACTTCACTTCTTTGAGCAATAGTTTTTCAACTTTTCACATATGGAATGCACATACAAAAGATTTTATTAGTTGTTAGGGAATACACTAATGGCTGAATACCCAGCATCCACTTTAGTTCTACTAGGATGGTGATGCTGTCTGCCAAGTCTCCTGGGATGGATCCTACATTTCTGAGCCAATTACCGCCCTCTGCTCAGCTTTAGTAGTGAATGGTCTGAAGGTCTTCCCTAGTCCTGATCTGTGAGACACAAGGGGAATAGCATGCAAGTTCATGCAAGTTCATGTGTTTCCTCCTATACAGAAATCACACTGGCCAGGCCCTTTTGATTTCTACTTCCCTTCCTGCTATGTGCAGAAGTTATCCTGGAAGCAAGAACAGTCCATGAAGATAGTTGCTGCCCACTATACTGGCTGTGCTGAGAGAAAAACAAGAATGAGTCCATTACCTTTGTGATATGCCTGGGCCTCTGCACTGCCCAAACTTTTTTTTTTTTTTTTTTTTTTTGTCTTTTTCCTTTTTATTGGTACCGGGGATCGAACTCACGACTGCCTGCTTGCAAGGCAGGCATTTATGCCGCTGAGCTAAATCCCCAGTCCCTGCCCAAACTTCTTGTTCCAAAATAATCAAATGTCTTTGTTGCTTAATCTCCTGTCAGAAATGTATTCTGATTTTTACCCAATGGTTCTGTAACTCCTATAGTCTCCTATCTTTCCCCAACCCACCCAGATTGCGAAGGGTTAATCACTGTATCAAAGGCCAAAGTTGTCACAATCCCTAAATGGCCTTAGTAAAAATTACCAAAAAAACAGTAACACACAGTGCAATTTCAGATTTTAACACAGTTCCAACATCAAGCATGGATTTAAAGCTGCAGCACAAATTAAAATAAATGCAGAGGCATCTCAAAGACGTTGGAGGGCACATTTTGCAAGAAAAGTCTAATTTATACTTTTTTTCCCAAGAGTTGCCATTTGGAGTAACTGGAAAACTTCAAACAGGACGACATATTTCTAGAAAACAGGAAAGAAAGGAATCTTCATTATTTTAGTCCAGATCCTTACTATTCAACGCGAGTTCACAGACCAGAACCATCAGCCATCATCTGGGAAGCTCTAAGAAATGCAGGATCTCAGTTCCCTGTGCAGAGCTGCTGGGTCAGAATCTTCATTATAGTGACAACACAAGCAGATTCTGTGCACATGGAAACTGCCAAAGCTTCCTAGCAGGTACTTCAAGCACAATTCAATATGCCTAGAATATTTCAAGGCACAACTAACTCAACAGCTTCCTCTTTCACTTCTCAGATGAAGAGAATCACAGTGGTAAAAACAGAGTACCAGAAAAATTTGTGTGTGCTTGTTCATTCTCTCATGACACAGAAAGCATATGGACAACACAATGCAAAATCTAAGTCACAGCTCACACAGTTAGACCTGTCTGGCCCAGGGACTCCTGACTGTGTCTAAGGTATCTACCAAAACAAACAAATCCATACATTTATCACATATCCGTGGACACAATTGTGGCTTATATCTAGATGTTCCTTCAAAGCTTCATGCAGTCATAAGTGGGGCATTTTGGAAGTGGGTGGGTCTAGGGTATGTGATGCTGTGATCAAGGATGTGATGCTATGATTAAGAGTGTTACCTGCCCTAAGGGTGGGTAGCAATATAAGGGGCAGAAAAAAAGTCACTGCTTGTTCCTTGTTGCTTGCTGCTTAGAAACTTTTGCTGCTTTCTGCCTAGCATACACACTGTTTCTCCTCTTCAATAATCCTGAGCTACCTGATTATGGACAGAAACTCCAACAAACTGTAAGTCAAAGTAAGCTTTCCTCCTTTAACTTTGGGTGTTGGTATTTTGTCTCAGCAAGAAAAAAAAACTAAGATAGACATACTCAGATTTCTACAAAATCTTTTCTAATTATGAAACTCATTTATAATTACAATCCTTATTAACGTTCCATCAATAACAGTTGCTCAAAAGAGATGCTATGGCATGGAAGAGAAGCTGGGGGTAAACATCTTTCTCAAAATAGATGTTTGTGGCACAACTCCTTTCTCTCCTGCCCATAAAAATCTTGGGTAAATTGAGGGATAACATTATCTTATCAGAGCAACAATCTTGAATCAGTTCACCTTTTAAGCAAATTAATAAATATGTTGGCACATGATCCACTGTTGGTAATCAATTATTAATATAGCATCTGTCCTGCTTGGGAGAGAGCCTGGTAGCCCAAGAATAGACAAAATCAGAAATGATCCCTGGACATCCTCCCTTGTCACTCAATCCTCTTTGCCCCTCATCAAGTGCCTGGCTTTCCTTGTACTTCTTTCTGCTTGTAAGTAGTGATCAATAGCCTTATTGGCTCTATTCCCTGTAGTAACCATCCACAGCATGACCACTAAGGCATTCACAGTTAGAAAACATGAGTTTGTGGAATCTCCTGAGTCTGGTCCTGGAGAGTCACTCATCAGCTGCCCTACCTAAATGCATGTTCCCTAGTGACTAATAAGGGCCAGGCACTCCTTGACTCTTTCTAAAACATTAGTGAATGGCAATTTCACATTTCCTGATGGCAAAAGAAGAAAAGAAATTAGAAAGTATCATTTTATTCCTTTGTACAGACATATTTTTAACCTTTAAAAGTAACAGAGTCTCATCTAGATGGATTCTTGGTACTACCATCAAGTTCCCTTCAAACATGGCTGGATGGCTGGAATCCCAGCCAGCTGTTATGACAGTCCCAGGCAAGACCCAGCTTTCTCAGTTCCAATGATACAATGACATATGTATTCAAGAGATCACCGCAGCTTTCTGTTAAATATGATCATTACTGTCAACAAATGAAAACAAAGATAATCCCCAAATGACAAGTCTATCCATTCTTCCTGAATCCCTAGTGAATAGGAGAAATATTTTAAAGATGCTCTAATAAAAGAAGCCGGAGAACAGATACTTGGCTTAATCCCTACCCCATTCCTAAAACCATCCTGATCCTGGAATGCTTCAAAATAGGGCTGAGAATGACTTTGTGACTGTGTCTAATGAAGGGTCAAACAAACATTTTTAGCTCATGTAAGTCCTTAGAAAGCATGCTATCAACTTTCCTTATTTTACAGCTGAAGACGCTGAGCCCTGGTGCAGCTGAACTGTCAAAAAGCATACTGTTAAAAATCACATGGCAGGGGACTGACAAAGACAGAGGATTCTGAGGGCGCCTGGGAGTGACCTGCTTTGATGACCTTCGCAATGACCTCAAGTACACCCACAGTTGCTCAGCAGTCCTTAGTCCCTTCATCTTCTGAACCGTCAGAGCTGCTAGGCATAACGTATCACACGAGTATTATTTCCTAAGCTGAAGCCATGTCTCTGAAGTCAATGGTGGTACTGCACTGGCCACATCCATGAACACAGGAATGAGCAACTTAGATCAAACATTAATTAATAAGTTAAAATTTTCAATGCAATACTTATATACCTGCAGGTGGGCTTTTCAACACAAATCACTACTTAACTAGATCTACTATCAAAAGCTTCCATTACACCACAACAGCCCATCTGTATATTTGAAAGAGACAATCCCTAAGGGAAATGACTAAAATAATACAACTCTAGTTGCCACAAGTATTTAAAAAAATAATTGACATCATTTCCACAAAGTTTTGAGAAAGATTAGTTGAGGATAACATAATCTTCAAAGAATCTGCATATTTTTAAATTCACACGAGAGAAATCATATTTAAAACTACTAGCAATGGAAGGTCAGCAAACTAGGAGGATCACACACTAACCTCTGTTGTTCAGTACTTTTAATCTACACTTACTGTATAGCCATACGCTCATTAATTCACTCAACTATTTACCAAGCTCTCTTTCAATGTCATTTCCAGTTCTTAGCACCAAGGCTTAAGTAACAAAGAGAAATCCCTGTTCTGGTGGCCTAAGATTTAAGTTAGAGTTGGGGGGAATGGGAGAAGTAAATATAATGAGCGAAATTACTAAGTACATATACAGCAGTGGTTCCCAGACTTTAGTGTATGTCAGACTCAGCAGAGGACTTACAGCTAGCTCTACCTTCACTGTTTCTCTCCATTACTATCAACCCTAGGTTGCTGCTGCTGGTCTAGGAGCACACCTCAAGGACCCCCTAATGCAGAGCCAATGTGTGCAGCCAGGAAGAATAGAGCAGGGGATATGAAATGTGGGACAGAACATTTGCAATATATCACAGGATGGCCTGGAAGGCTCAGTGATGTGACGTCTGAGCCAAGACCTGAAAAAGGAAAGGAAAAAGTAATTTCACACAGAAGGAATAGTCTGAGCAAAGATCCTGAGGCAGGAGCAGTCAAGCTAAGGAGCTCATCTGTTTGTAGAAGAGCAAAGGAAAAGAAGAAGCAAGTGAGAAAGTCAAGTAGATAATGAGAGGCAGGATGCTACAAGGCCTTATTAGCCAACTGAAAGATTTTGACTGTCATCTGAGATAGGAAGGAATAGAAAACTTTTCTGTGAAGGGATGAAACAAGTCCACTTGGTTTAACAGCATCCCTTTGGATAGTGTGGAGAGAATTGACCACAGAGGGAAAAGGCAAAGGAAGAAGACTCCTTAGGAGGTGACTGATGTGATCCAGAAAAAGAACACACAACAACATCCTTGCTGGGCACATAGCAGTAGGGTTCACTGAGGCATAAGAGTGGATGAAGGGTGTAGATGAAAGGCAAGAGTCTTCGGGACCCTAGTTTCTGGTCTGGTCCCTAGAAGAAGCAGGAAAGACTAAAAGGAGTGCAGTTTGTTGGGGGCACAAGGGTCACAGAGTTCTGCACTGAAGTTAGACAGTTGAAAGGACACTTGAGAGCCTCATAAAGTCACATGATAGGTGACAGAAACCATGACGAGCAAAGGGCTTGGCTGAGGAAAAAGGTTAAATTTGTGCCCAAGGTTATTAGATGGTATTTGGCTTCTGGGTCATCAAGAGTACCCTATATACTCAAAGGTTAACTTAAATACATTGAAATATACACACATATTATCTCTATTTTAATTTCCTAAAAAGCTATAATTAATGTATGATACATGCAGTGACTTATAAGCTATTAATGACCAAAGCCACCCCTGTTTCTAATTCATATTTATAATTTAACCCCAGGACAAACTATTAAACTAGACTGAATGTGGCTAATTTGAACTCTCCAGGAATAAGCATTTTTCTCCACATATACAAACCATGGACATTAAATTTTTAATAAAGCACTAAGGACTTAGATTAGCTAAATAAAGCACTTAGTAAACTGATTTAATGTTTATTTCACTTGAAACCCCATGGTTTCAAACCCCATGGCAAACTCCATTGGCAGTAGACACAGTGTCTACAATGCTTACTAAAGTGTTAACTTAGAGAAGTGCACATAGAACATAGTAAATGTTGAATAAATACCTGTCAACTAGCCACGTAAGGCACACTGAGCTCAACACCCTCCTAACCCTCATTTTTTTCACCAAGGAAGGGGTAGGCTATAACAGATGGCAAACAGAAAAGCAAATGAAAAAGTAAGTGAAGAACCAAGTTAAACTACTGTTTCCAGTCTAACCACTTGTTTGTTTTTACCCAACCCTCCCCAGTTTTTTTTTTTTAATTTTATTTAAGGAGAAAAAGAAAAAAAAGTAGAAAAAGGGTACAAGTTATACAGAATTTCAGAAAAAAAAATAAACAGTAGAAAATCACTAGTTAATGGATTACATACTGTCATCTTAGAAATATTTGTTCAAGTTACAAAATTAAAGCATATAAAGTGGACATTCAAACAGTGAGACTGCAAACAGTTCTGTTCAATGATCCAACAAAACTCAGTAATATCATTGTCTATCTTATACACTTAAATATACATGCAGTTACGTCCTTTAGAGCACTTTCTTTTCCTTCTTTTGTACAATGACTATTACACATTTTGGGTTTTATTGCTCCCACAGTTCTTATTACTTTTTTGGAAGAGAGTAAAACCAAATGTGACATAACAGAACAGAGTCGGTCAAATCAAAAGGGTGCACATAATAGATAATGTAAAAACATAAGGTGATCAACAATGGTTTGATAATATCTTTTGATAACATGTAACTGAAGGACAACACTGCAGGCTCTTCATTAAAGAAATGAAGACAAGAAAGAAGAGAAGCAAGGAGGCAGGGAATAAAGAAGTGGAGAAGAGAGGCTGAGTCCCAACTGTCCCATGCCTTCCTAGCCACTTCCTTGATGCTCAGCTCTGTGCCCCATTTGGCTGAGCGCGTACAGCTGAGGGAAACTGCCAACAGGGACTCTTCAGTGAGGGGCGAGTCTTCTCCACCGGGCTCACCTAGTAAGCCTTCCCTGAGTGGCTGCTCAAAGAATGGAAGCTGCTTAGCAACTCCCCAAGAATCTCTTACTGGCACATTATACACGGCATGAAAACCCAAGTTTCCAGAGGACTGCATTACTGGTTCATGCTAGAAGTTTCACCAAATGTTATCATTTGTCGAGATCCCCAAAATCAAGGAGGAATGCTAGTTTACTGTCCTTATTTACTTCAGCCAAAAAAGAACGGACATGAGATCTTTATCATAATCCAATCAGCCACAATTCACGCAAATTATTCCTGAAACATTAGGGTTCACTCCACAGCACTTCATGCCACCCGAGCATTTTAATCTCCATGTAGTGTACTCTATTTACTAGGTGTACCAAACATCCTTAAAGTCATGTTATCCACCTCTTTTCCTTAACCTTATTAATCATTTAATTGTCAGCTGCCTAAGGCAAAGCATACCTAGAGTCAGAGGTGAAAAATATTTGTTAAAAGACTATTTTCAGTCTTAAAAATATACAGCAAAAATATCTGATTACTTTAAATATTTCCACTTCCCCTTATGGTAAGCTAAGGTTTACACTCACTTAACTGAACTTTCAACCATGCCCTACACCTGTGCCCTCTGCCAGCAACAGGCATATGTACTTGCAGAGTCCCCTGGTGAGACAAGGTGTCAGCATGTCTGCACTGGGTCATAGTGACAGGAGCTCCTGAATACCTGCCATGATGTAGGCACTCTCTGGGGATGTGGAGATGTCCAAAAAAGTCCCTGCCTCTATAAAGTGTCCATTCTGGAGGAAGAGGGGAAGGAGAGGTTCCATGTCAGCACAAGGTCACAGAGTGGCAGGCAGAGTAGGTAGAGCACTTTAAAGCTGCTAGGGTGAAGGGCTTATCCCGGAAGGTAGAGACATTGGAGTAAAAGAGTGGAAAAAGTTTGGCAAGGAATAAAGTCCCTCAATCACGGAGATATAAATCAGTGAAATCAAGCAAGAGGACCATGAAGAAGAAGCTAGAAGCTCTGCAGATCCCAGAAGGAAACAGGTTCCTCCTCTACGATTATTAGGGAGCTAGATCGTTATTCAATCATAACAATATTGGGTTTATTTTAATTAGTACGCATTTTTAACACATAATGATTATACACGTCATAGGAAGGTGGCACATCTTTTTACATCTCCTTCCCCTCCCCACCTGTCTCTCTCCCTCCATCTCTTGGTCACCTTCCCATTTGCGAAAGATCTATCTCTGTTTCCTTTTATTTTGCTTTTTTTTTTTTTTTTTTGCTACCGAGGATCGAACTCAACACTGCGCACTTGCAAGGCAGGGGCTTACGCCGCTGAGTTAAATCTCCAGCCTCCTTATTTTGCTCTTTAATTTATTTATGCTTTGGGCTCCTCATACAAGAGAAACCATGTGATACTTAAGCTAAACAATGGTGTTAAATTTTCCACAAGTGAAGGACACAGTCAGACCTGCACAGCAGATGCTTTGCTCTGGTGACACTAGGGAAACTGATCAGGCAAAGAAAGAGGAATGGCAAAACCTCCTTTGCTTCCTGATCTCACAGCACCCTGAATAAATAAAAGTCCTATACTATTTTACAACAGCAACTAATTCTAAAATGGGACATATTTTAACTTTTTTCCTGAACTACAGGACATTTGGGAACATGGGGCCAATAAATAGGAAGACACTAGCATCTCCTGAGTTGATGCCCTGGGGGCTTTCACAGCTTGGCAATACCCATTAGAGGCTGTTTTTGGTGTAGACTTGGGGCCCAGGCTGCCCTGCTCAATGAGGCAGCCTCCTCCCTACAACACAAGGAATATCTCTCCAAGCTCTAATCCTCCCCAAAGAAGTTCATTTTATTGGGGCCAAAGTACACAGAAGGAACACAAAAGAACCCAATAGTGATGAGCATTAAAACCCCAATCGTCTTGTACCCCTTCTTTACCATCATCTTGAGAATACTGTAATACCAAGTATTGGAAGCAAGTTAAGTCATGAAACTGAAAATGCATTCAAGGCTGATGAAGATACAATCTTCCTCCCAGCAGAAGGAAATGCTGCCTAAATCATATCAGTTCCTTAGTGAAAACCCCACAGAGTAAGCTTGATATGAATGGCTCAGACACACAGACACAGGTGTGTTTCCAGAGTGTAACTTTTTATTTTCTAGAGTTGTAGGCTGGTTAACTCAGTACCAAATTTGATTCCTCTGTTATAAAACTAGGGATCATAAGTACAGCCTACATTCATTCACAGTGTCACAGAATACTTTGTACTGGGTGCCTTAGTCATTATTTCATAATTGATATACAATACCCTACACCCAAAATTTAAAGGGATAGAAGTTTATTTTGGGTCATATTTTCCTTCCATGGTAGGCTAGTTCCAAGGAAGGACATGGCTGAAGGGTCTTAGCACTGGAAAGCTACTCACCTCAGAGGGCCAGGAGGCAGAGAGAAAAGGGAGGAGCCAAAGAGGGGTATACAAACCCTCCAGGAAATGCCCTCAGCCTCTGCTGACCTGACAGATCTCCTAATAACACACTTAACTATGGATTCATCCGTAGATTAGACCACTGATGAGCATAATGCCCCAAAAATCCAACTGCCTGCCAAACACTCTTCTTCTGAACACAAGAGGCTATTGGGGAGCGATCTAGATCTAAACCCTAACACCAAGCAATATAAAAACAACAGAAATTTATTGGTCAAAATTCTGGAGCCCAGAAAGTCCACCATAAGACAACACAGTTCAGGCTCCGGTGAGAACCTGTTTTCTAGTTCATAAATGGCCCCTTTTCTATACCTTACATGAAAGGGGAAAGAAAATTCTCTGGGTCCTCTTTGTAAGGGCACTAATCCCAATCATGAGGGCTCAGCCCTCATGAAGTAATCACCTCTCAAAGGCCCTACCTCCTAACAAACACCACACAGAGGATTACGTTCAAAGTATGCATTTGGGGAGGATGCAGACATGTAGTCACAGCACACATACACCTAAAACACAAAATCTGAAAATGAGCATGAGCCCTTCCCACATGTAATACAGTATTGTGTACCTAGAAAGTTCTTGAGAGATTAAATGTTTTGAAATCAACATTTTTATAGAATTTAAGAGCTGTCACTAATTAACCCTAGAATACACAGATGTGCAGAGTACCTGTCCCCCACCTCGTGACTATTAAAACTGATTCCTATCATATTTGCTTAAAATAATGTCTCTCATTACTCCTGGACGAACAGGCTTAGTTACTTGCCAGGCAAAGTACTAAGGTCTTCCTTACAAAATGACTTAGCATCAAATTGGAAAATAAAAAGCTATACTCTGGAAGAAGCATGACTCTCAAAAGGCCACTCCTCCCTCTATCACATTTTACAGCAAAACATTTTGCAAGTTTATTATTAGGAGGTTACATATTGGCTTTCAAAGCAAAGGATAGCGTAGGAAGGAAAGCATTTTCCTTGAACTCAGAGTAGCCAGTTCTCTGGTTTTAATTCCTTAAATCAAATTTGAATTTTCCAAATCCAAAAACAGTATGGGGTCACTGCAGAGCTTCATTCTATGCAAAATGACCTCTAAGATGATTATCTTATCTCCTAAAATCTTATCAGTGATACTGTGTATTTCAAGAGGAAGGAGCCAAGAAAAAGAAGCACATGTACAAAACAATTACCAAGGAAATTCCCCTCAGCTGTAACATAAAGTGCCCACTATGTGCAAGTCACAGAAAAGGCACAGTCCTTTATAAACGCTTCATCCCAACCACCACTCCCACCATGGGTGCTTCTGCATGTGCCCTTCTGCATCCACCAGTCCCATGGGCAACCCTGCACTGGATCACACTAGACACTGCCACCCACAGTGAGGAAAAAACCCAGAAGCCTGAGATGGAAAGAAAGACTCAAGAAACCTTACCTTGGGGAATCCTAACTGAGAAAAAGAAAAGGACCATGTGTTCCAGACAGCCCAGAAAAGAGTTCAGATCATTAATCTGACAAAAATAATGGGGTGAGTTGACTGGCTGAGTACCAAGTGGCAGAATAAAGCTGGGTTGACCCGCCTTGCATTTCAAAGGCAGTTCACTGCTCTTTTGTCCCTGTTAGTGAGAAAGGATCATTTCATAACTGAACAAAGAAAATTAGTTGTATTCCTTATTATCTGAGCACCAAGATTAATGATAATTTTACTTCCAGATTCTATCATTAGTAAGTATTAACACTTTATAACTTATAGAATCCCTAAGAGTTGAACCTCTTGCAAGACAAATTTGAGGTACACAGGATCTCCAGGCAGTGCAAGCAAGAGATACGGTGATCCCCCTGCTCCAGTAACCCTAGTGGGAAGTAGCAGCAGTGGCAACCGTGAAACAGCATCTGTTGGCATCTACTGTATGCCTACTGTGTGCTATCCATTGTTAAGATCCCTGGAGATGAAGAGCTGCATTTGATTTCACAGAGAAACATGAGGTAGGTTAAATTTTTAACCTCCTTTGTGAGGACTAAGTCTTAAAGAGGTTCCATAACTTGACCAAAGTCACAGAGCTACTAAGTGGTGGCCTGGGAATCTTACCTAAGCCAGTTGATACTAAAACCTGCCTATGCTCTAAAACCTGCACTAGTATACTTTAGGCTGGATGGGTTTCAATTTTTGCTCTGTATATTTTAGCTATTGCTTGTTTAGTTTCATTTCTCTCAAATTGTCTTTAGCCTGTGGGATGAGAAACACATCACAGAGTGATAACCAAAACACACATGTACAAGGCATTTAAACTGCTTACAGACAAAATTCAAAAGAATAAAGATAAGACCCAAAACAGTGCTGGTGGGCAGGGTAAATGAATGAAGGGTAGTGTAAGACTGGTAATTATGGGAGCGTATGAAGAGTATGAGGCAGCTCATCCTCTCTATTGTGAACTACGTTTGCATTTTTAATAATAAAAAATTGATAATTTAATGGGTCATTTCCTTTATTTCACTAAGTCATACTTGTATATGGCTTAAAATTCAAAATATTATCAAAGGTATACACTGAAGAGTGGCACTCCCACAATATTATCCCTCTTTCTCTATAAAAATACCTTGAGAAGTATTTTTTCCCCTTTTCTTTCACAAAAGGTAATGATTATTTCTATTGTTTCCCACCTTGTTTTATTCATTTAACCAAGCAGTCTGGCAATTTTGTTTTTCATGTCAACGTATAGGAGCTTTTATTTCTGCTTTACAGCTGGCAGATAATCTATAGTGTAGATACACCATACACCATTTTAACCAGGACACCAGAGTTGTTTCCAACCTTTTGCTATCACAAGCAATATTCCAGTGTCATTCCCAACATGCCCAGGATCAGTCAGAGGATAAATACCTAGCAGTAAGGTAGCTGCAGCAGTGCAATAAATGTTCAACAACCAACTCTTCATCCAAAAAAACACCCTGAGCATTCAATGTGCCAATTCCCATGGTGTAAATATTCCCACATGGCTGATCACCAACAATCACCATGATGTTACTGCACATGGCCTTAGAAAGAGATGTCACCCAGAGATGACTTCAATACCCCACTGTGTTGCTGAGACACAGGACAGTTTTGAGAGATAGTTAAGATTCCTCCCCACTATGGATGTAACTCTTCATATTACTACCAACAACGCTCTAAAATGCCTATCTTGGGGCTGGGGATTTAGCTCAGTGGCATAAGTGCCTGCCTTGCAAGCAGGCAATCATGAGTTCAATCCCTGGTACCGATAAAAAAAGGGAAAAGACCAAAAAAAATAAAAAATAAAAAATAAATAAAATAAAATGCCTATCTTCTGAAAGTCTTCCCAACAGAATAGGGTCAAACTTTTGGACTTGAGATTAATGGTTGTTTAAAACAGTCTTAATCTATACTTTTCTGTTTATAGTGAGTTTGATGTAAGTTTCACTCATATATAGGGACACTATCAATTGTTGTTTGTTTGTTTGGTACAGGGGATCAAACTCATGACCATGAGCTCACCAGGCAGGTCCTTACGCCACTAAGCTAAATCCTAGGCTCAACAACACCATCATTTTGTGATCAGTACACTGCTTTTATCCATTTCCCATTAAGCATTTCTTACATTTATTTCATTATTGCAACAACTATAAGGAGGAGTGGTTTCATGAGCCATAAAGCTTATATAGCTTAAATGTTCTTCTTAAAATAAGGAATATAAAATTATGAGTGCCATAATCAGCTATAAGTGTATTTCTTCAAAATAAAAAATTTTTAAAAACTAATTCTTTGGAGTCTTAGTCCCTGTCTTCTAGGATCCTTTTAGACATTCAATAAGAATGCCTACATAAAATGCTTTCTGGTTGCAAAATGGTTTCCCTTCACCACCCAGAACACTCTGTGCTCCCAGAAACATACTATAGTCACAGGAACCTAAATCTGAAGCTTCAGTAGCTACAGAGGAATTTAGTGTCTGCCTGGAAGATAAGCATTATCATCATAATCTCACATATGGGGAAACTGAGGTTTAAAGATGTAATAACATGCCTCAAGTCACATAGCAGATGTCAAATCAAGACTATTTTATTCTAAGGGCATTAACAGATTCCCAACAGTGGTGTAATTTATATGTCTTACTGGTGGATGGCTTGAACCACCAGTGGTACACACATGACAGCTCCAGCCATGACTGTACCACTTCTACCACCAGGGATACAATCCACTCAATGGGACAGTCATTCATGTACCACTAGTGGATCAAGCTGGCAGAAACATATTAAATCAACTATTGTACTTGACCAAATCTATCTTTTCAAAGGTAATCACTTTAATTATTAGGTAAGGATTCCTACCTAAATTCCCAACTTATTTCTATTTGAAGTTTTAAAATATATCTTCCTTCCTTTAAAACTAAGAAGCAGAGAAAGCCCCTCTACATGTACCTAACTAACAACACTAGAGTTAACTTCTTTTTTTCTGAGAGCTCCTCTGACACTAAGAGGGGCACAAAATGAATCAAGGTGACTTACAGTTTAATCTCTGTACTGGGACTTTGCTTTCTTGCCAAACTTTCATTTCTCATAAACCTAAATCTTCAAATTGGGAAACAAAACTGGGATTGAGGACTATGATCAACTCTGATCTTATAACCAGGTACATGAAAACTCCAAGTCTATGCTAGAAAAGGGGATTCTTCCAACCCTAATTGAAATGAAACCAATTTGTCTGATTTATTTGGGGCAAACTTCAACATTCCTAACAACAGAAGTCCATTCAGTGATTTTCGGCAAGGATGTGGCTAGAAAAGGCTGCAATAATGCTTAATGCCTGGAAGCCAGAAGACTGCACTAACAGCAATGACAGGGACTATACAGTGCAGGAAGGGAATGCCCAGCTCAAGCATCCCCATGAAGAGATGGTGATAGCTCAAAGGATCCCTGAGACAGACCAAGGACTTGGTATAAAATATGCCAAGCTTACAGGTTACTCTGACAACCTGAAATAAAATGAGATACTGTAAGGAGGGACCATGCGCATCTGATGCATCCATTCATTGCAGCCCCGGACCACTGACTGTCAAGAACCATGCTGAATCAGAGCCAAGAACAAAAAAACCCTTGATTTTCAGAGTTCATAACTTAGCCACCACATTTTAAACTTTCAAGTTCATCAAAATCTTTTTCAATACTACTTCTAACTATTATACAAATATGTATGTATATAATATATATATATATATACACACACACATATATATCCAACAAAACAATGTGAAAAGTAAAAGAAACAATAAAATAAGAAGTATAACATTCTTTATCAAAAGTTCTGTACTAAACTAGCAATAGTTGAAGATCTAACAAAGATTTACCAAAATAGCAAGAAAACATGATATGCTTTATACCCAAACATGCTATGCATGCCATGTCCTGTAGAACAGGGTGGCCTCCGTACATTCTTAAAAGGGTCATAAAAATGATCAACATTCCCTGAAACTGTAATACTTCTGTAAACAAGAAGGAATTTTTATCTTTATTAACTTTACCTGCTATTTGTACCGAACCATCCTCACCCAGAAGAATATTACCAGCTTTCAAATCCCTGTTAGAAAAAAGAAATGGGAAACAAATTGTAGAGAACTGATACTAGATTGACTCAGGAAGATTTTTAAATATAACATGAAATGGAACTGTTTGACAGTTACTGTTTTATGAATACTAAAATTGTATCTGAAAATTTAAAAGTTGTTAGGATACATTGTCATGTTATAGTTTGCTCTTGGGCACACTTAAGATTTTAGCAATAAATATTTTATGTGAAATCATTATCCATAGTTAATTAAATCACTACTTAGTAGACTGTTTTATACTTCAGAGTTAAAGTACCCCTAAACTCACTCTCTATACTTTCACTTTTTCAAGAATTAAATCTCCACCGATGTAAAGTTTTACTTCTACTTAAGTTTGTCTGTATTGCTATTCTAAATAATCTCATTGCCCTCTAAAAAATAAATCTGATTGACCTCTTCTCTGGTGCAATACTAGTAATGAACAATAGCTATAGTATTCTATAGGATATTCCTTCATTATGTACAACCTTAACACAGAGGTTTACAGAGTAAACAACACAAAAAAGTGACAATTTTTAAGCTTGATTTCTAACATATTTTTCTAATTACTGGAAAACAGAGTAGGGATCACTAAATGCACAGTTCACTTATGGTTCAGGGTAGGGGAATAAGATTATTACTACTGATAAATAGCTATCTACTTGCAAAATTCCTAACATCCCAAGTAACATCTTTTCGAAATCTCACACATGTTATGTTATGTTATGTTTTTTGGCTACTTAAAGAATTAGAATTCTATGTCACAAAAGAAGATGAAATTAGTGTCTCCTCCTTTCTTCTCACCACCATGTCCAAAGTAATTAACATATAAGTTCTAACAGTCCTGGGTGTATTAGAAAGTTAAGAGATGCTATCCAGCTCAACTGAATATACTTGAAGAGTAATTGTGTTGATTAACTTTTTACTAAGTCCACTCAGCACTTTTTATATTCCACTCTAATATTTTATTGAAAGCATACAAACCAATTCCAAGGATACCAATAATATATCATCAAAATGTATTGCTGTTTAAGCTCTGTTTCCACTCGGTTTGGGTTTCATTTTCTTAACAATCAGGCTCAGTGCCTTGTATGCAAAGCACATGCTCTACCACTAAGTTCACCCTCGATCCCTAGTATTCTTTTTTTCATATTTAGTCTGAGATATAATGTCAATATCTACCTGCATGCAATATTTCTCTTTCTTTATACCCTATGACTAAACATACGAGTGGACCTTCTACAGACGTCATACCTGTGAATCTGACCATTTCTGTGTAGATAGTCTAAGCCTTCTAAAACCTCTTTAAGAATTGTCGCTATTATTGCCTCTTCCAAAACTCCATTCTTGTGCTCTCCTCTGTTGACAATGTATTTAATGATATCCAACATGGAACCTGAGTGGACAGAGGAAATAAAAATTAATTTTATAGGCACTTTCATTACATTTTCAGATTAGAATTCTATTAGAAAATTGAATAGGAACATCAAAATAGTATTTTTGCTCATTTATTTAATGGAAATATCCCCAGGGCATACTACAAATTGAATGGTAACCCCTTGACCAGGACAGTTTGCCAGGGCACTTTCATTGTGAATGTGAAAAGGATTTTTGGGCTGGGAGTGCAGCTCAGTTAGAGCTCTTGCCTAGCACACACAAGGGCCTAGATTCTAGCTGTAGCAACAGAGCAGTGAAGGAAAAAACAATCACAGGCTCAGCAGATGCTTCTTAGGAGGCTGAGGCAGAAGGATACTTCAGCATGGGATTCAAGACCAGCCTAAGCAGCTTAGTGAGACCCTCATCAGGTATAAATTTCCAAACAGGTCCAGGAAGGCTGAACTGATAGAGGAGCAAGACGCCAGGAAAAAGACAGCAGTAAGCTGCTGAGAGGAAAAGCAACGGCTCGTCCTTATCACCTACAGGTCAACGTAAGGAAAATATGTCGCCTCTAGACCTCTGCTTACAACCCAAAAGATTGCTTTCTGTGAGTCTATGCAATCTTTATTTTCATCTTCCTAGTGCTTCAGGTACTGACTTTCATAATAAAAAAATAAATATTTAGTACTTTGTCAGAAAATACAGATGGTAACCTTGGCACTGTGCATCCATGTTTCAACATATACTAATTAATATTCCAAACCTCATTTTGTAAGCCATAATTACCTGGGGGTTCAACATTTCTGAAGAGTTAACAAATGGTTTACCTCAGGACCTGAATTTGGCTCGGGGCTGTGTATGATTAACTAACAAGACTGAGTTTCCCCATCAAGTGTTACCACACCAGACTAGCTAGCCACCCCTCATTAAGAGATTCTATGTGATAAAGTATCAGATTCTATGTGATAAAGTATGGGTAAATGTGTATCTTTCTCCTCCAAGAGAAAAAAGAAACCATCTGCTTATCTACTGACTCTTGGATCTGGAGACCATTTAGAAAATAGAAATTCTAAGGTATGAATTTCTGACCTGATGAAAGAAAAATGGCCAGAAGTCCCTATCTGTCCATGTTCCTCTAAGCTGCAGACCCCTGTTAAAACCTAATCCTCTTTGTTAAAGCCCAGAGAGACTGGCCTGGATTCTTTTTATTTTTTTTATTATTATTAGTTTTATTTTAAAGAGATCTTTTTAAAGCCAAAGATTCTTATCAGGCCTCAGAACAGAAGGCCAGGGATAGCATCAAGTTTATAAAACTGAAAGATTAATTGAGGTAAAATTGTCAATTTGAACAGAATATTTGGGATTATTAGAGCCCTGACTACCAAGTCATTTATCTTCTTCAGCCATGGTGAAAAACCATGGGGGGATTGCAGGGTGGGGTGGGGGCACGACAGGACCTACAATCGTAACACTGTAGGAAGCTGAGGCAGGAGGATCACAAATTCAAACCCAACCTTGGCAACTGAGCAAGACCCTGTCTCAAAATAGAAAATAAAAGACGGGCGCATCTGCTTAGTGCAAAGATCAATCTACAATGATGAAAAAACAAAAATATAAGAAGAGAACTGGTTACTACGTTCCTGAGATTGACTTGGCAAAGCAGGCTCAGAAAGAAGGAGCAGGCTCCAACTCTCAAAACAATACTTCAACTCTGCCCTGTTTTCCTTTTTCTTTCCCTTTTAATTAAAACCAGAGTAGGCACTCAAGAAAACAAAGACTAACAGACTGAGGAGAGCTGGAAGAGAAGAGACCAGAACTAAGCTCTCTGAGCTCCCTACTGAGACTGACACATGCAGACCCAAGCCAATTACAAGGCCTTTGTCATCTCATTTCAGGGTCTCTGCTTGAGCCAACAGAGTTTCTTCAAAAAAAAAAGAGTTAATTAAAATGACTGAGCCTTAACTGAAACTGGGGCTACAGATTAAAATGGGCTCTTTACCAAGAATTCAGCTGCACCAGTATTGGCTTTGCCCGGCACCACGGATCATTCTCCTCTGCTCCTAAACCACACTTCACCTATTCTAACAATTATAGCGAGTGATACCCTGGAACCCTGACACAGGAGAGATGTAGGTTTGCTAAGGAAACCACTGAGCTTTCTAAGCTTCAACTTTTGGATCTGTAAAACAAAGGTGATTATTTGCAATGTAGCATAGTTTTTATTCCTCCAGTCACAAATTCTACCACCAACAGTTCCTCCTATGTCTATGACCTTGGGCAAGTTGCATAACTACCTTAAACTCTGGTGTAGTTTCTGAAAACCTGAGATACGAAGCCACTCAGAGATTTTGTCAGTTCCCATGACATAAAGAAAGGGAACTGTCTTGAACATGATCTAGACATTAAGTCATTCTCTCTCTGTTAGAGATGTTAAAATTTTTTTTAAATTAAATATATGACTATGGAAGGACCTCGTACATTAAATTGACAATGACTTACATAACTTGAGGAATCTAAGGCTAGAGGGGAAAGTTACTTTCCCCTGCCATGTACAACAGGATGAGAATAGCACCACTTCTGATCAAGTCTATAAGCAAATAATTTATCACACACGTCTCTCCATGTCAAATGAGTACCACTGGATGGCAGGCTTCTTAGAGAATTTTTTTTTTCACGATGTCCACACTCTAAATCTCCAAGGTCCGGCATGGTAGCCACTTGCAAATGAGATAATTGAAATGAGCTGAGTAAGAATAGAAACTCAGTTCCTTGGCCACACTTGCCAAATTGCTCGAGAGGCACATGTACTAGCAGAAAGTGAACAGCATAAGTATAAAAAAATCCCTCAACACAGAAAGTTCTAACACTAATAAATAAATGACTTCATTTATTGTGATGTGTTAAGGACTTCAACAATGTTTTTAAAAGGTGTTTAATAAAAAGAAAGGACTGGGCTGGTAGCCCAGTGGTAGAGCACTCAGTACGCATAAGGCACTGGGCTCCAACTCCAGTGCAGAAGAAGGGAAAGAAGGGGAGGAAAGGAGGGAGGGGAAGTAGTACCCTGTGGAGGAGCCCTTCTGGAGCTTGAGCACGCAGAAGAACACCTATGGCTGAGGAGAAGCACAGGGAAGGGCCTAGAGACATCAGATGCCGTAAGGTTTTGGGGGCCTAGAAGTTCAGGTACGTCATACATGGGGAAGGGGACACAGATATTCCAGGAAGTTAAGACGAAGTATGACAGGCTTTGAATATCAATATAAAGAAATCTAGCCCTTATTCTGTTGCAAGACTAAACCATCTAAAACTCAAACACAGGAATGAGGGGTCAAATTTGAATTTTTATTCAATATTCAATATGCTAGATCCTAAAGGGGGGGGGGTAAAAAGAAAATAAACAAACCATAACAAAACCCACTTACCTCCACTCAGTAATTTCATGACCAGCCAAAGTTCATCTTTTACCACAAAAGAAGTATAATAGGTGACTACATTGGGATGGCTGCACTGACTCATGGCTTGGATTTCTTTCTGCAAAAACCAAAAAAAAGTAAAACATGACACAGTCCCACAGGGCACAAAGTGGGAGGCAAAATGCAAGTGAACTACAGTTAAGCACATAAATAACTCTTATTCAAAAACATGGGTGGGCAGCAACTGGGAGAATGAGGGGAGACAAAAGAATACAGCAGGAGCACTGCAGGTTCAAGGTCAGACTGGGCAGTTTAGTGAAACCTAGTCTCAAAATAAAACTGTTTAAAGGGGCTGGGGATATAGCTCAGTCAAGCATTTGCCCTGCACAGATTCAGTCCTCAATACTGAAAGAAAAAAGCACACCAGTGCTACATCCAGCAGGGGGAAGCCTCTGTTCAGATCCTTGCCCTCACTGCAGTGAAGAATGGAGAAGTAGAGTTCTTAGCAACAAAGGAGGAAGTCAAGGATGGTACAGTGGGCATTTCAAATTTATTTAAAGTGTGGCAAGTGCAGAGGGGGCTGAAGGGCAACTATCTTAGCAGCACAGTGGTGTGTAAGAGCAGGGGCATCCTTCTCAGGATGCCCAGTAGGTATGAGATATACTTCATACTTACAGAGGTTAGCAGATTTCTAAAAGTAAGTGATGAATTAGGCCAATCTGGGCCCCAGCCTTTGTTTATGAGAAGGAGGCAAAGTCAGCATAAGTAAATGTGAGTAGCACTTTCATAAGGATACAGTAGGGTACATTTTATCAAGTACATTGTACATGATAAGCACCTAAGATCTTACACTTGTCAGCCACAGATAAGACTGTGATGATTTTACAATGTTAGTCATCCATGTTTCACCCTGGGTTTCTATTTATATCGCTCTGCCCCTACACCAGGGGAGGTACTTAAGACATGGCTTCAAAGAAGTTCCACAAAGACTCTCAATGTTGTCAATTGACTAAAATTAGAATTTGGAAGTCCCCTACACACTAGCAGCCTATGGATTAGCCATAGGACAAGGAACTTCAGATCAGCCTATCACCCAGATAACACCTACTCTACCAGCAAACAGATCTGCTATTTTCGAAGAAGTGCCTGCTACCTCAACCGAAAGCCTCAATAGTCAGAGCAATAATTGGGTGGGCTGCTAGGACACTAGGTCCTGGCACCAGCCTAAACTCTGGGAGAATCTTATCTCTTCTCCCAACCAAAAGGAGACAGAAAAGCTGTCTCTGCTTCTTAGGAGTGCTATGATGGGTAGTGAGAAAATGCATGTGAAAATTCTAGACTATCATTTCCAAAACTATCTTCCATGGGAGATACTTCCTCCAGAATAAAAAGGATGGGAGTAGGTGAGGTAAAGTAAAATAACCTTGGGAAACTTCAGATACTGCAACTCACTCTGAATCACTAGGAATATTAGTAATGTCAAAAGCTCTGAGAATTCCCACAGTAGATAAATTATTTATAAAACATTATCATAGTAGAAAAATAAAATTGTATGGGCCACATTTTGGAAGCATTGCTATATAGCAAAAAGTCTTTTATAAAGACATTTTAAAAAAACACAAAGCTCTGAAATGAAACAAAAGGAAACCTTCCATAAAGCGTATTTTTTTCTGCTCAAGTTCACATTGGTTTTGATTTGCTGTTTAAAGGCAATGCCAGATGACTCCTATAAAACTGCAGACTCATGCTAACTGTCAATTAAAGGTACCCGACCATCACAACTCACTTTCAAAGTGCTACCCCAGAACCACAAGAACATCCTACATCATCAAAGCAGTCTCATGCACGCTATTATGTACTCACCATCAAAGAAAAGTGCATTTATACATCCTACAAATAATTTCAATTATAATGAACTTTTAGTTAACTTCGAGTTAACTCAGGTACTTGACCAGCACATTCAAACTTGGGTTATTATCTTAGTATATCTAGTACTACCTAATCCTCAAATTACTAAGAAAATTCCATGTGCCAGATAACTTGGCCAGAATACCACAGCAGGTAATACATACAATGCCTTAATATAGGACACGTTTATTTAAAATGCTTCCTACCATGAGCAAACTCCTAAAAAATACACTACTTTTCTATTTTTTCATGATACACATGTTTTCTCTTTATCATTTGGCTCATTTACTTAATTGATGATGCAAATTCTAGAACTGACAATTTTCAATTTGACAACTACATTCACTTAAACAAGATCTGGAACCTGAGGTCCAGTTTCCATCTGTTTGTGGTACCAGGTTCTGATACCATGACATGCTTCTGAAGAAGAAACAGAACATTGTCCAGTCCATACCTATTTTCAGACAATAGTATCCACTCAGTAAGGGGACAGTCAGCTAGGATAGTCTACAGCAGCTGAAAGGATATGGCTAGAAAAGATGTCCCCACTGACCACAGAAATGAGAAAAATGTGTCCTGAATGGAGGTGTGCTCTAAATTTTCACCATCTTATGTTCAATTTAAGTGTTGCATATCTACCTCCCTAGCTCCAAACTTTTAAATCATTAATCAAAACATACAGTAAATGATGTTCTTCATAGGAATGGCAAAACAAGGTCAGGTCAAAGTTAGGAAAAACACAATTTTTTAACCTTCACATTTAGATGGCTCTAGTATCACTTCCTAGCTACCCAGAATATCAGGTTCTCTGACGTTACAAAGGGGCAAATTGTACATCGGTCTACTTCTGTGTCTGGGTTCAACTCATCTAGATAACCTATGTGTACAACTTACCAAATTCTTAAAACAGGGTAGGGAATGTCACAGATAATGCTCCTTCCCTAGCTGCAAGGTAAAGACAGATTAGAAGAGGGGTAGGGAACCTGGGAGCGGATCTGCGTTAGACGAAGGCAGATCACCCCACACTCTTCTGTGCACTTTGCAGTCATTCTGTGCCTGGCCGGGAGTCCTTAGCTCTAGTTCCCACTCCATGCCTGACACATCGCGGTCTTCCCACACAGCGGAGCCACTGATGCCTAAGGACCTTATGAAACCTGCCTCCAGGAAGAACCCGTGTCACTCTGCACTAGGACGTGACCTGTGTAATCAATAAACCAAAAACGGGACAGAAATACATTTAAAGAAAAAAATCGAGGTCCTCCATAAGCCTATCTAACCCTTAGTTTATATATTAACCTTTAGTTTAGCTGCCTTCTAGAGAGGTATAAAAAAAGTAAAACCTGTAAAATGTAAGCATTTCTTGAATCAAATATTCTTTTTACAAAATGATCTCCTACAGAACAGAGGTACAGCAAATGGGGTGGTGGCACAGAATGTGCTTAACATGCATGAGGCCCTGGGTTTCAGCCCCCTATTCCCTAAAAAGACACCTTACATTTACTTTTAAAACACTGGTCAGGTTGGTATTTTAATTCTCTCCTTGTAACAAAATCAACTAAATTGTCCAGCTTTTTCCCAAGGCCCTAACTTCATTCAATGGATAGGGAAAAAAATATTTATACCCAAATATTATCTTATCTTATCATTCTTAGAGCTTATCATTCTTATCTCCAAAAATAACTAAAATATTGCCCAAAAATGAGCAAGCTGATGTAGACTTTTCATCAAAATCTGCCCAAGGGAAAAATGGGTTCTAGTTCCCTTAAGCCAGACCACAATTCACACAGAAGTGAGTGTCTGAACTTCCAACTCAGAAGGTCTGGGGCGAGGCCTGAGAACATGCATCTCTAACAGTCTCCAAGTGGTGCTGATGCTGTGAGTCAGGAGCCAGACCCAGAGTGGCAAAGCAGTAGATGGAGCTTTGGAGAAAAAGAGGGAGCTGCAGGGGCTGGAGAAAGGGGAGAGGAAAAACACAAAAAGCAAAAGGAGTAAAAGGACTGGGGAGGAGAACAGGCCAAAGCTTACCTGAGAGAGGGGCAGGAAGCAAGGCTGAAAATAAGGGCGAGTGTATGTTTATATTGGTTTGAACGTGACACAGGACAAGGGGATAAATTCACACAGATGGAAAACAGGAGGTCAAAGGTGGAAGGAATCAGAGAAATGTGATAACCAGGCAACACATCTGCCAAAACTGTAGTCCAGGAATCTCACACACAGCTCCCTTAGAAGTCCAGATAAATAAATAAGTCCGAGACATGATTGAGTGCCAAATCAAGCTATGGCACACGATTTAATCTCTGCTCACATGGCTTCTTCTGGAACACATCACAAGTGAAATTTCACAACAGTGGAAACGCCGACCTAAAATGAGGGAGCTAGTAAGTGCCTGACCCACCCCTGAAAGTGAACAAACCACCACAGTGAACCCTCTGCTGGGCCCATGGGGAGGGAAGTATCAAAGGACACCCACACTCTGCTCCTGTGGCAGGCAGCAAACTTTGCAAACCATAAGGTGGTATGGGTCACTTAGATGGCTCTTTTAATGTATCCTACCCTAGAAATATGAACGGTTTATAGAGAAATCACCCTCTGAAGATGGAGGAAAAGACATGAAGTGTAATATTTATGAGATTTTTAATATTGCTTTATAGCCTTTGCTCTCTCCCTAAAATCTTACTTTTATAAATAGTATAATGGACAAACAAGAAGTAGTATTAACAAAGACCTGAAAAAAATAAAAATTAAAAATTAAAGGAAAAAAAAAAAAAAAAGACCTGATCCTCCAAGAACTCTGTTAAGAAAAGCTACACTAAATTATGGCTGGTTCTGAAGAAGTAAAAACCGAACCTGCTTGATCACCCAACCAGGTTACCCAGTCTTTTTTCACTTCACTTTCCCTTTCTGTAGAGAAATACTGTGAAATGACTCCGGAATGAAATGCCTGGCATATAACACAAATGTTAAGTTAATTTAGTGTTTCAAACTCCAATCAGTAATCTGAAATTTCCCCAATTCCTAACTTGGCCTGAGGGCAAAGAGAGACAGACAGAGATGAGTGTTCACCTTTTTCTAGTAGGATATGCATAAGCATATACTTACTTCACAGAGAAGGGTGATGTGACAGGTGATTAACCCTTCTGGTTCAAGGAGTTTTCTGTAATGTAAGGCTGGATTATTTGGTCTCTGTTTCTTTTTTTTTTTTTTTTTGGTTCTGAGGAACAAACTCCATCCTCCACCCTGAGCTGCATCCCTAGCCTCCCAAAATTTTTTAAAGACAAAGTCTCATTAAATTGCCAAACTGCCAACACTGGGCTCCAACTTGCAATCCTCCTACCTCAGCCTCCCAGAGTGCTGGGATAGAGTATATGTATCCATGTTCAGACAGGTCATGAGTTTTTAGCTCCCCTCTGGTCTATACTGCTCCCATCCATATTTTCCAAGTGGTTGCATTCTGCTTTTAACTTCTACTATTTTGTAATACTGCACCTATCCTGGTAAGTAGCCTCAAAGTCTTTTGGAATAAAAAAGCTACTAAATATATACTTACGCAAGGTGTTCACACACAAAAAAAAAATACAAATTTGGCGGTGTAAGAATTTTTTAAAAACTTAAAGCCTGGTTTCTTTTGTCTCTGAAACCATGAGATATACAATGAAATAAAAGGAAAGGAGATTTTGTTACTGAAAAGGAAGCATTTAAATGGATTCTAGATTCAAAATACTAAGCCATACTTAACCAAATTAGCATATTTTTGCAACTTATGTAAATCCCAAATAAATTCTTTATCTGATAATGGTGGAAAAATATTCTATTTAGTTCTAGTTAAGAAATCAAAGCTATTTAAGCTCCCACACTATGCACAGTTAATCTGAGGAGGTAAGTACATATTTCTAATTCTATCTAAAGCAGTGAGTATCAATCTTTGCTGCACACTGAAATCACTGGGGAACTTTAAAAATACCAATGCCTGGCCCCGGGCCAAGGAGGCTGATATAAATGGGTTTAGCATACAGCCTGAGAACAAAAATGGCCAAAGGCTCCCAGGTGACCCTCATAATGCAGCTAAGGCTGTGAACTACTCTGAGCTAAACACTGAGATGCACTTTTCTTCCAATGAGATAGTGTCTCTGACACATTTCCACACTGCAATTTAATCTAAAAAATACACATATACATATTACCCACAATTTACAAATACTGTCAAATAAAATATGTATTTTCAAAAAATAAATAAATAAAATATGTATTTTCAAATGCAAAAGATAACCAAATACACAGTATCTTTAAAATATATACAACCCACTTCAAGCATTCACATAATTCCTTAAATGATATGGGGGTAACTGAGTTAAATAAAAGCACTAGTGAAATTCACACACACTACCCCAATCTTCCACAAAATCAGCCTCATTAAGAAAAGCTACTTAGTCTTCATAAATTAACAAATCTTGTAAGTAGTGGGATTGAATATAAATAAATAAAAATAAACTTTAGTGATTTTGAATAACAGCAAAGAAATAGAAGAAGATTAACAAAGCTTTTAAAAGAACACTGTACTAGGGGCTGGGGATTTAGCTCAGTGGCAAAAGCGCCTGCCTTGCAAGCAGGCAGTTGTGAGTTTAATCCCCTACCGATAAAAAACTGAAAAAGACAAAAAAAAAAAAAAAAAAAAAGAACACTGTACTTTTCTGGACTATCATTTTTAAACATGAAATATATGACTGTAAGATTTTATTTTAATTATAAAAGACAGACTATTTAGGCCGCAGACTCATCTCTCTTTTAGGAAAAAGTACCAAAAGGGAAAAACCTATTCAAGGAACAATAAGTCAAATATTCTGTCTTGTACTATTTATGAATGAATCAACAAATGTCGCCAGCTCTGCAAGTATTTTCATGTGCCTTGGTATCTGAGTTTCTGAGCATATATAGCGTAAAGTATCATGACAGAAAAATCCCTCAGAGGCAGCCAGGAAATCACAATGAGTAAAACATCTTCTTGCTAACAGAACACAGAATAGAATGTACATCCCAGGGCTTGCTTTTGGTTATGGGGTCACAAAATAGGGACACTGCAAAAACTGGAAAAAAAAATCTTACTTGGAAATGTAGAAGCTTTTGGTATAGTTATTTTATTCTAAAGAAAAGCGAAACTGAAATACTGTAAGAAAACTCCCAGAACTCCAGAAGGCTGAAGGAGGAGGATGACAAGTTTGTGCCCAGCTTAGGCAACTTAGTGGCTTACTAAGACACTTACAACAGAAACAGTTCTTGGGATGTACCTCAGTGCAAAAGCCCTGGATTCAATCCCTAGTACTAAAAGGAAGGGGGGAAAAAAAAAAAAACCAAAACACAGTAAAGGGTTACTTTTCAAAGTTGATTAAAAATACTCTTCAAGAAACAATAACACTCATGTCTGATACATATCCCTTATATATAATAGTATCAGAATCAGACTCAGCTGTCCACAACTGCTTTTAGATCATTTAATTGCGGTACTCAAAAAAGTCCACTAACCTATCATGCAAAGCAGAACCAGGAAGAATTTTTCTAGACAGCCTACTTGTACTGCTGGAAAGCAAGAGGCCAATTTCTAGTCTGCTGGTGTATTTGGCTTCATCACCAAATCACTGTGAACAAGAGAAGAAACATGTCTTTTTCTTCTTGTACTGTTTCCTGCCCCGTGTCTGGGTGCTATGAGCCATGGGGGTTCTGCCAGGGCGCAAGCTCATGCCAAGGTAGCAAAGTCAACTCCTGTCCCTTCACCCTGCCTCCTCAGCAATGCACAGTCTTCCTGGAGCAGCAGCAGCATAATTCACTGCAGGAAAAAAATCAAACAAAACAAGAGGAAAGATAATACAGCAAAGGACAAAAGCATCTGTCCGTCTCACTCCAAACATTTTCCAGAAATGTGAGGATGACAAAAGTGAGATATAAAGAAGTAAGATATACACAAGGCAGCTGCAGTGGCCCATGCCAA
This sequence comes from Cavia porcellus, assembly GCF_034190915.1. Classification (NCBI taxonomy): domain Eukaryota; kingdom Metazoa; phylum Chordata; class Mammalia; order Rodentia; family Caviidae; genus Cavia; species Cavia porcellus. The sequence continues at coordinate 56,529,343 of NW_026947495.1, forward strand.
TAATCCCAGCTATTCAGGAGACTGAGATGAAGATCCTGAGGTCAAGGCCAGTCACAAGTAAGACCCGTCTGTAAAAGAAGAAAAAGTAAAAAGAAAAAAAGCAACAAAAATAAGAAAAACAATAAGATGTAATTCTCAATCTGAAATGTTTTTGGCATTTTTTCTACTCTGAAAATAAGTGTGTATAAAGCCTCTGTTACTGAGAATACACAAACTCAAGAAAGTCAGTCTTTCAAAATGCTCATCTTTGCTTGTTTTTTCAAAAGAACAGCATGAAACTTAGCTATTTCTAACTGTATAAAAGAACTTAAAAGTAAATTCAATTAGGATATCTGGAAAACCTATGGTATAAATGCTAAATCTGGTGCTCCCAAAATAAAAATTAATTTCTAATGAAATTACACATATTCTTAAACTAATATAATTGTTAGAGAACTGTTATATTTAGCTCTAATGTTTCCCAAAAGTCTCATTGAGGCCCAAGGAACAGGTCTCCAGGAAAATGACAAAAAGGGTATATTCTTGTCCCTAACTCCTCTTTTATTTCTCTGCTTCCTGGCTGCCAAGAAACAAGTTTTTCTCCACAATGTCCTTCTGTCATATTGTTTCTGCCTTGGAAGATGCCAACCATGGACTGAGACCCCCAGAACCGTGAGTCAAATAAATCTTTCCTCCTTTAAATTGTGAATACTGGGTATTTTGTCCCAGTCTAATATGAGAGCTAAAATATAAGTATAAAAGTAATTAATATAAGAACTGTAAGACTAAATTTGTTTTGTATTATTTATTCTCTAATTTCTTAAAAATGTTTTCATGTGTTCAAAAAAGCTGAAACTCTTCCATTTCTAATTCTGTCCTCAATTAGACTATACTTGAGTAAACAAAAACACTAAATCATGCAAACATAATTACAAATCTAAGTGGTAGAGACAAATGGAAGTACAAAACATACTGCTGAGAGCTGAAATGCTCAAAATAGTATTACATTCAGTGAAGTACACTTGTATTTTAATGATAAACCCTTGGGATAAAAGATTACAACAAACAACCAAAGGCAATTTGTTCCCACACATGAGAAATGGGCTGAGATATGAATAATTAATTAACTAACTAGAAAATTCTTAAGTTCAAAAAGAATGGAAAAATACTTTCATACATGCAATAAAGAAAATGCACACAAGAACTCAAACAAAAATTATACTGTGTAGATTTCAACCTAAAAGCCAGAAGCTTTTACGCTAGTATATTCTACCATAGACATGTTTTGCAAAAATATCAATATAACTCCAAAGATTTACTAAAGTACGGCAAATGAAGTATTGGGATTTTGTTTTATTTTGTTTCTTTAAATTTCAAATATAAAGTGGGGGATTCCAAACAAAGGAAATGCTCAGAGGCTACCAAATAACTGCATTTAAAATTGCCTGTGTCAGATAGTAAGGGATAAATATTCTTCAAGTAATCATTAAACTATGTAAATATCTAGAACTTTATTCTCCAAAATAACCTACAAATCATAGCTAACTCATTCCTATAAGAAGAGGAACGATGGACAGGAAGAGAAAGAGAAGAGGGGAATAGAAGGGAGGCGAGGGATGCAGGGAAAGGAAAAGAAAGGGTGGGTGAATGGACAGGCACAGGAGATCAAGAAAAAGAAGAAATAATAAAACCACAGGAGAAATCAAAATCAGAGTAGAAACCTGGTTTTGAAGAAAAAATTCTCTTGATTAATCTATACATTTTGTCAGAGAGACAGAGCAAGTAATCAAGAGGATACAGGAAGAAATGAGCAAATATCAGAAGTGCAAATTGTCCATTTCAAGGCAATTTTATTATGCATATAAGACCAGATAATGTGTTCCCAAATCTATGATTTCACAGATTTTTGTCACACTACAAGTTACTTGGTTCGATCCTAAATTCTGAATAAAGCATTGTTTGCTAGTAATTAGTCTTTTGTTGAAATAAATTTAAAAAGGGATTTTGTTTTTAAAAATCATTTTTAAATATACATGATCAGAGAATTTTGCTAAGAAAATTTTTGTTATCTAACATAATTCTCCCTTAAAAGAATGAGAAGACTAAGGACCAGAAGTAAAAGTCATTCTTCAAAAGTGCTCCTGAGGAATTCTGCAGGAAGTCACGAAGCTCTTTTCCTCTACCAATGTTCAACTCATGACTTTGTATAGTCCTTGTTGCTTTGAAATGAATTGGCTCATATCTGCCATCCAACACAAGCTAAAATATTTTAATGATCATTACATAACTTCATAATGTAATTATTTACTATTTTTCTTTCTCCCTTCCTTTGCTTCTTCCTTCCTTTCTTTTAAAAGAAACAAGTACCTGTCTGGACAGTGGGCTGTGATTTCTCCTATAAGTGAGCTCTTCTATCCTAAGAAGTAAACTGTAAGTTCTGATTATATTGTTATAAGTGTAAGGATGTGAACATGAAGCTGAGTTTATTTGAGTAGGTACCAAAGACAAACTAAAATTCCACAGAAACATGTCTGGAGTCATGAGGTTTAAGTCTCAAGTTCAAAAAATTCAAGTATGATGATAAACCCAAATTTTCTATCAAGCCCTAAATTAAAAGAGAGAGAGACCCTACAGGTTAGAAAAGTGGACTTTCAGGTAAATAAAAAGGACCATGTCATATTTATGGAATTTATTTTGTCCAGTTTATGTGACTGCCTAAAAAGATGGATGACTTCAAAAAAACTGATTAATTCTTCATTCATGTAATAGATTTTAAAGGAAGTCAAATGTGCCCTAGAGTAGCATCTCTAACCTTTGAGGCTGACCACAAGCCTCAGAGAATCAAGCTCTTTCAAGAAACCTCAAGGCCATCTGTACATAGAATATACTAGTTTGCAAGACAGTGCTTCAGACTCACTTAGCAAGCCTTAAATTTCTACTAGAGAGCAAGGACTCTCACAATGGGAGATACATTAGAGAATAGCAATCCGGATACCGATATGCCAAATCATTTCCAGGCAAATGAAACAGAGCAGAAAGATATCTGTAGCTCAAAACTCTTGCCAATCACCATCTTGTTTTGACTGATGTTCTTCTATTCTGTTTTGCTTGATAGTATCAGGTTCGAAAGTTTAGGCAACAGCTGTGAAGATAGTGAGATTCATTGTGACGCCCATTCT